>NC_090281.1:90089918-90715752 GCF_037392515.1 Haliotis asinina
ACTTCAAGTCAATGAACCTCTGCAATCTCCCAACCCTCTTTACAGTGAGTGAGCGAGTGAGTGAGTATGGTTTTATACCACTTTCAGCAATGCGGCAGCAATATCACGGCGAGGTGACACCAGCAATGGGCTTCACACATTGCACCCATGTGGGGAATTGAACCCTGGTCTCTGACATTACAAGCCAATATTTTAACCATCAGGCTATCCCAATGCCTGTCCCTATTTACAATGCCTTCCTGAAAAAGAAACAGCACTCTGAGTAAGGTACACTGGAAAAAATCATTAAGCTTATGACGTGTTCCAAACAGTCAGTGTTACTTAATGAAAATGTTTTGTAAACTTGAGACGCTTTCCATCCTGAGAGATTACAAAAGAACAAATTTCAGCAGTAATAGTTCCTTCTATAGACATAAGCATTTGAACACACTGAAGTTCTCATAGGTAGGGATTGGGAAGGAGAATGTTAACAATGGGCCATTTTTAGAATTATTGTCCATTTTCTGAAGTTAGAATGGGCCACTGCCCTTGTATTAATAGTAAAGTTCCAAATTTTAATGGGCCATTTTTCATTCTTATGTGCTAAATGGCTCATGGCCCTGCCTTCCCCAATCACTGCATAGGAATTTCCTTTCAAGTATGTCACACAGCACTCATGTTTCGGGGTCTTTAGGGGATTAAAGTGTACCGACAAAAACAATATTATTTATCTATGTTCAAACTTGGTGAATATCATTACCTAAAAAGGAGACTGCATTATTCTGTTCTGTAGTAACCAATCACATCCTTTACAGTTTCTCAATACCCACAATCAGCTACAGAGTCACACCATTCATTGTTTGCCAAAATACAATTTTTACTGGCTTCATGTAACAGCCAGTGTTGCTTTCTTTTCCAAATGCTAATTAAAACCACTTCCCTCATCTAACATTACTTATGTTCCAGGTATCTAAGGGCCAGTGGACATATCTGGGGTGGGAATTCCTCTGTCAGATTGTTCAGACCTGTACTCATGTACCAGTAGACCGTAATGGGACCCTTACAATCTGAACCATGCCTCCTACACTGGAACACAAGGATGTAACACACTGAAAGTGATACTACATTATATTGTTAGGGGTTTGTTCACTTGTCAAAAGTGAGATCATGTCATGAATTAAAAAAGCGTAACTTCCTGGTACAGTGAGAGTGACCTTTGTCATTACGCATTCAGCAGAGATGAATGTGTACTATTACACCTTTTGTTTCTAGAAGTTGACTTTATAATCATGAAATTTTATGTGGATGGTAATTACTGTTTCCAAAAACGGTACTGCTTCCATGGACTGACACATGAACACCATCGTGGAAGAATTATTAAGAATTTTTCTCTTACATACAATGGCTGTATTAGTCCATCAGTCTTGTAAACTAAACAAAATACTGACCTAATGCCTTCATATTCAGTGTAGACTTGCAAATGATCACATAATATATTCTGGTCTATATGACAATTCTTGGAATTAAACTTTGGACTGTTTTAGACAGTGGTCCTGATTAGTTAGATTACAGCAGGACATGACGAAATAGAAATATCACTTATTGTGGGAGATTTGGATCCATAAATGACAGCCAGTAATAACAGAAACTGGGATGAGGCTAGTTTTGATGGATTCCACGAGAGACAGTATCTTGTGACAGTGTTAAGCTGGAGCATCTAGTCCTTCCCCTGAGATTTTCTCCTGCGGCAATGGATCTTAAAAAATTCAAAGACATAGCGGGTTAGCCTAGTGGTTTAAGTGTTTGCTCATCACGCCAAAGATCCTGGATTGATTCCCCACATGGGTACATCGTAAGACGCCCATTTCTGGTGTCCCCTTGCCATGCAAATTACTCTTAATGAATATGTCTACTAGTTATGATAATTTCAAGTATTTTGACAAAGTGGAAGGAGAGTATTGAAAATATTTTATTCAGAATTCCAGAACAACCAAAATGCACCAGTACACAACCAGACCAATCTATGTGCCTACTTTGAGGAAGAAATATTGAAAGGCTATACAGTTCTCTGGAAAGGAGCACTACCACCAAATTCAAAGTCAAACTTGTTGCTATGTAAATCCAAAACTACCAAAAGGCACTAGCACACCACAAGATCTATCTAAGATCCAAGTTTGGTGAAAAAATAGTGAATGGTTTTGTAGTTCTGCTAGAGAAAAGACAAATGTGCACAGACTCACTGATGGAGTACATGGTAATACCCTCCCTCAAAACGTGCTGGGAGATAAACAGATCATAAAACCATATTCACTCACTCAAAATCTAAAACTTGTAACATCATCGTTTTAACGAGGAACCCTTGTCTTCAATTTCAAGGAATGCACTACACTTAAGTATCAGTTCAATGACAGTGCCAATTCCCTTAAAATAGGATTTGACATCGACTACTGTCACCGAACATGACAACAATTTGCTTGCAGTTATTGATAACCCAAGCTAGACAGTGGTGATGTTGTAGTGATACAAGTTAATATAACTAGGCTAGCTGGAGAAAATAGTTCATGGCAGAATGAATACAAATGTCCCATACATCTGCTACTGCTAGATTCAAATAAAAATTCATATCATAAATTCCCCAGATGTTAATTGTTAGACTGCTGGTGAAGCGCTGTCATGCACAGAATAAGATCACAACATGGACTTATTGCCTTCACACAGGTTTCAGTAAGTGCAAGTCCGAATGTGAGCATGGTTTTACACCAATTCTAGTAATATTCCAGCAATATCATGGTGGTGGCGGTGGGGGCACCGAAAAATGGGCTTCACACATCGTACCCATGTGGGAAATCAAATCTGAATCTCAATGTGATGAGCGAACATTTTAACCACTAAGCAACCCAATGCCCAAATTTCATTAACACTAGTGGACATTTGATGGGTGGATTGTACACAGTACCCGGTGGATTTTTGAAGGGTGCAACCTATATTGTGAGGTGCAATAGGCAGAACATGTTACCCAAAAGAATCTGAATCAAGACAACTGACAAACATTAATCAACTCAGGATCAGCATTCAAACTCAAAAGGTTGACAGATCCATCAACCCAAAATAATAAAATACCAGAAACAGAAAAGTCCAGAAACAAATTGTAGAAAATGCTGTCATACTCCTTGCCAAAAAAATGCCTTTAATTTGATGGATCGAGTCACAAACATCACTACTCAACTTGTGACAAAGCTGGGATCATCATAAAGTCTGACAAATTATGAATAAAGAAATACATTTTATTGATGCCAGAAATGTTTTTGACCATGCTGTGCCAGTCTATCACAGGGCAGTTCTATCTAATTTGGTCTCTTGCAGTTGGGCAAACTCATGACATATGATATATGAACTCCTTTGTTTTAAAGACTGTTGTATGATTATAATTGCTAATATGTTTTGTTCGGCAATGATAGGATATTTATGAGCAACATCAAAAATTTAAAAAAAAGTACTCTTATGTATCAACATGTAGCTATTTTTCATGAGTTTAAACATGAAACAGTAACATTAGATAAATGAAAAATTTAAATAAATACACACAATGGTGAAATTATAATCTCTAGATTCGATATCTTCTATTGTCATTTAAAGGACTGCAATTTCCTTGTAGACAGAAATATTCTGACAAAAATTATTTGTGGTGTTCACATCGATGATGATATAATACATAATCTTTCTGGGTGGATAAAGCCTTTTCAAGAGATGACATGCAATACAACTTTTCAACAACAAAACATTTTAAGAAAATACATTTAAGATGACATTAACTTTGTTAATTTCAGAAACAGTTTGTTATTATGTTGATAACTATTTTACCAGTCACAAAGATATTATTCATAACGTTTCCTTCCTGGATGGTAGTCTGAAACATGCCCCTCCCCGCTCGACCATTATAATCAGTGTCATTCTCTGTAAGGAAGTCAATGCTTCACAATCATGTCTTATGCTGAGGAAGCACTCAATCGATCACCTTTAGAATTTCTACGAATATGATACATTTCTTGCGTTGTAGGGACAGAGCCACATGATTAGAGACAAAAGGTGACCATTGTGTATCTGGACACAGGGTGTGACACACTACAGTAAATATGTTCCAAGGCTATTCCTAATTAGATCTACACTATGTACTTCAAATACTGAAAACTAAATCGATAGAAACGTACTGTAATCAAACAGCATCAAACGAGTTCCAAATATCATCTCTGCTTGTACAATTCATTTTGACATAATACGTATGTAACTGCCATAACAGTAATCTTGTTTTTATGGCAGTGTTCCAAGTTTGTCCTTGAGTGCTCTAATGCAATTTTCCTGTCAAAATCAGACACATTTTGCTGTGATGAAGTTAGTAGACTGTTCTTCATCCTCATTGGATGGGATAATATTTCAGCATTCATCCCAGATCATCAAAGGTTACCATTTCTTGAGGTACAAACAAAGTCAAATTCTTATCGGGGACTTGAAAAACAGAATCATGCCACTAGGTTTGTCACTAAACCATTACATGAACACATGTGGGACCAAAACCAACGCTTCAAAACACATTCTTTCAAACTGACAAAAGTGATTCAAATCACAGGCTTTAAGCCTAAATATTATTTCTAAGAAAAACAAATATAAATAATCACTCTAACGCAATATGGATTTCTCTCAAAATTACATAATAGTTTGTGTCATTAATGTTAATTTTTCTTCTCTCATTTAAGTCTTTTATTTACAACTTTAATGTTACAAATACAGGATGATATGTTCTATAAGCATCTGAAAGAGTGTAGAGGCCAGATAAGAGGTGTACCTGGATAAAGTACCCATAACAAATGTCCAATTATGCACTGAAAAATAATTGTTACACACAAATTATGCATTTAAGACATTAGATACACAAGGGTTAAAAACATACGTGTACAGAATACACTTATAAAAATTAATGAAAAAGACATTAGCTGCTGTCAGGTTGTACTATTAGCATAGGACTAGTGTTGTACTGTCAGCACAGGATGAGTGATTTCTTTATGAAATTATTTCCATCATATTTAGGTTGGTCATGAAAAGGTATGACATAAGGCAATACATTCATGCTTAGTACATTTACCCAATGACATATACTTAGCAGAGTAAAATCACTGAAATACCCGCATGAAAAGCAATGGGTAACGGAAAATGGAATATCCACTCAACAATCGTAACATCCATTCCAAAAAAATACAGAGGGTACAGTACCCACATGAGGAAATGAGAAACGAACCCAGGCCTTTGGTGTGACAGGTGGACAATCTGACCACTGGGCCTACCACTGCTGAAGCATTTGAAAGAAATATCATGCACAATTTAAGTTCAGCGTGAAATACTCAGGGAGAAACAACCTTAATCAAATAAATATTTGACCATACATAAATTGCCGTAATCTGTTACAAACGGTAAATACTATTGTTGTGATGGACAAAACTGTTTTGCTGCCAGATTGGAAGGTTGGGTTTTAAACCTCAGATGAGAGAGCATGGAAGAATGATCACAATTGGAAAAACTCAGAGTTTATCAAATCTGAAAATATTTGTAAAAGTTTTCAACATACTGAGAAAACCTCAACTAAAAGGGAACAACAGACTGGCAGTGCTGCAACCTAATTATCATTAGCATACAGCAACAATATACATATTGATTTGCATCAACAATTTAGTGTATATTTATGAGCATATTGTTTTTCTACTGAAGCTTGAAGTTGTTAAAGGGGGCAAAGGTTAATAAGTCAACCAACAAGTTTGTACATTCAACACTATTTAGTATATTTTCCGAACCAGAATGTAATCACAAGTGAATCCTGCTACATATGTGATACTTTAACGTTAAACAAAGACAGCTCTCTCAATTTCACATTGTGTGAACTCATACGCTCACAATCAGACATTGTTATTTTTGAAAGCAGAAATAAGAACCTTCACAACCATGAAGACAACATCAGGAACTAATAGTAGGAATATCATAGCAGGGCTCCGGATAACTTCTGAGGGTGTTGGTGTACTTACATTTCATACTGCAAGTCGAAGTGTACTGAGAATTATGAATTAGTACTGACATATTTTTGTGTGAGTGAGCTGGTTATGTGGTTTGTTGTAAATGATATTAAAGAACTGTTCAACTATTAAACTATATATATGTTACATGTACAAAGACATTTATGTGTGTACATGATACGCTTAAAATTTTATGTTATGTTGTACATCATTGACTTTTTAGGAGTACAATATGATTGTATGTCCCTTGTCTGTTGCCATGTCATAGAACACATGCGAAAAGGAGACATTGATACTAACAGCAACCTCTCAGTATGCTCTGATTCTGCCTTATTAGGGTCAAATTAGCAGGTCACCTGATCTGCCATAGCCTCATTAAAGCGCCATAAACAGAGCCAGGTGTTTCAGAACTCCATTACTGCCGGGTACAGATAATCAATAGGGCTTGAAAAACCTATGTTGGTCACAAGAGGGGATTCCGAGGAATGGGTGGTCAGTAGGGAAGGGTACCTTAAAAATTTCAGTACTACGGTAAAATAAGGTTTCAGTTCAAGTATTATTGTACTTACCACGGTATATCGCACTGCAGTAACTACTAACTAATGACCATCTATTTTTCTGTTAAATTTCCTTTTGCATCCAAAATTCTGCCATATATTGGCTTTCACCTTTTTATTTAGTACAAATTTGTTGTCAATGTCCATCAGTTTGAAACCTAGCAAGTTTACAGCAAAATAAGTTCATACGAACAAGAAAAATGAAACCTAATGAAAAGGACTCCCAAATCTTTCTTCATTTTCAGAAAATGTGGAAATCTAGAATTAACACATTTTCTAAACTTGCATGGGCTTTTTCAGGCATATTTCCTTGCGGGTTTGTATGACAGACTATACAACTATGAACATCAAAACTTTCATGGATTTAGACATAGGGGCTTTATATTTATACCTCCAATAACACTACAATTACTGAAACAAGTTCTGAAGTGTCTTTTAGGAAACTGTAGCACTGTTTACCATGTCTACCATATGTAACCTACAGTGTTAATAAGTGCTGCCTACATTAAAAACTCAGTCTTCTGATTCTGGTAGATAATTGTAGCATGTTCAGCGAGACAGGCAGAAAAACAAATATTAGTTTACTTTACTGATATGGCTAAGGTTACATATCGGACTGGGTACTCGGCATTAATGAGCCAAACATTGTTAATAAGCTATCAGTAATGCCTTATTATCATGAGTAATGGACAAATAATGTGTAGACACAAATAGAGCAATGTGTTCAGTCACATCTTGACATCTTCTGATTAGTACAATTCATCACTAATCTAATTAACAGACTTATGATGACTGAAAAACTTCTAGCTGTCAACAGCTGTAGCACCATCATGAACACATTCTTATGTACCATAAACACATTGCACTGTAATGCAGAGAATTTCACGAGTGAGCGAGTTGGGTTTGATGCCACTTTTAGCAATATTCTAGCACTATCACGGTAGTGGAACACGGAAATGGGCTTCATACGTGGTACCCATGTAGGGAATCGAACCCGGGCTGTAAGCATGACACTTTTACCACTTGCCTACCCTACTGCTGACAGTGTACTTCATGAATACACTTACCTCATCTATCACATAAGTCTTTTTAAAATTGATAGGTTATTTGTACTTAAAAGTGATAAATAAATGTAAGTATTTTCAAAATAATGGGATACTTTGAATCAAACAAAACAGAGGTTGATGCAGAAATAAAACTGTCATACATCAAATGTATTATATTTCACACACAAATCAATGTACCTCAACATATTTCACGGCATATTTCAAATGCTGACTTTGGATAATAAACTGAAATGTCTATGTATATCAACACATGGTTATATTTTGTATTGATTTTGGGGACATAAAGCAAATATCACAATGTCATCCTTCATGGTCAGATGTTTTAACTCTAAACTAATACAGTACCTGGCATCAAAAATTAATGTTAATGGTTTTGGTGACCATGAATCATTTTTGGCATTATAGTTAAATTCAAAACCACTACATATCTGTGAAACTTTTCATATTCCGACCACATTCACTGACATTAGTCCTTCGGAGCCACAAATACCATTAAAACATATAAAGCAAGCATAACATTTACCTTAGTAAGAAAACTGATCTAAAATCGAGATACATATTATATATATATTTGAAAAGAAATCTGCCTCCGCAACAGACAGGTAAGTGACAGTTTGATAATAGAAATCAATCATTAACTACATATTCAATATATTTGGATTAATATGGTCACTAGACTCAAATAAAGCGGGAAAAGAATCATAGCCATCGTGTCAAGGGTGATTAAGTGTAATTTTCAAATCTGGAAACAAGACTTCTTATACAAAGTTTGAATATGTTCAACATAAGCATAGCTTAAACTAAGCATAAATCTTAATGAATCTTTTCGCTAACAATGTTAGCATAAGGTCTTTGAATAGCATTTAGAAATGATACCCATAAGGATGAGAGTTTATATTATCCATAGGAAGTTAACATCCATCAAAACTCTCTTCCCTCATTTCAGTCTTGTCCTTCCGTTATAATGATATTCATCACAAAATCTACATTTACATCTATGACATGTGTGCGCTAAACAGCTTTTACACTGTGACAAACTTTACATTAATCCCTTGGCTTGGCAACACAGCATATTTCAGCTATTGATAAGGTAACTCCACCATGTATAGTGTACCTGTAGTGTTGGCACAGCCGATTACACATCACTGCTTGACATGCACAAAGATCATCAATACTGTACATGTTACGTACTGATTTACCTTTACAGGCGTCGGGCTATCACATAACATTCTCCACACAAATTCAATCATTTGTCATCTGTTGGCTAATATTTGTTGATAATAACTTCAAGCTGTACAACATGACAAGGGTTGAAAGTGATGCCTGCAAATTATGACAGACTGTATCTGGGGAATAGAACCCACTGCAAATGACAGGGAAATGAAAAGTGGGTCTCCATCCATATGAGCAGTGTATGATACAAAACACATCAACTGCAGTGGCTGAGTCATCGGTCTCCTTACACAACATAAATGGAACAAGAATGAAAATCAATGAAGTGTACTTGAGTTTTTAGAAAAGTTGTTCAACTTAAGACTGAAATAGTTTACAATGAAAAAGACTAAGATTTTAACAAAGCGAGGAGAGGTGGCTGAAAGGGTTGTTAGATGTCACATGAAGATAATTTTACTCATTTAGCAAAGTGAGAATGTACATGTGTGTGCTTGTACTAATCAGGACTGCTGTTGGTATAATGTTTAATGGTGCCCACCCACTGAGAAACAATGTGTAAGTTTGACATGGGCACAGTTTGCATACTCAAAACCATTGCCTTTGTCTGTAAAAACCTGAGTACTAGGAAAGGCAACAACAAATACCATCTTCTAACATCATTTGGAATAACATGGACAAGGGATTGAACCATCACATCTGCTCTCCACAACAGCCCACCAATGATGTAAAGAAGATCAAGAATATTCATCAATTTGGAACACATGAAGTTCTAATAAATGAGGGTCAGTGGCCCTCCATTTCCTTACCTTGATTGTTTGGCTCAGGTAGGTTTTCCCTTGCAACTAGGTGCATCACAGTTGTCTTTCCGGTGGGTAACTGCAGAGCTGGAAAAAACATAGAACAATAGCAGTTCAGAACTCATTAAGCCAAGTGGAATGTGAACAGTGCACTGTGCACAGTCCACCAACTTGGACTCTATCTTCTCAGAAAGCTGTCAAAACCCACATGAACTTACAAAAGTCCCAATGTGAGCTTTCTTTGTTGTCATAATGAAAAAGCTCTGTATCTTGGACTCTCATTATTTTGGATTTCGGACCAAAGTGCTGGTACGAAAAGGTAGTTAACACCCCAAAAAACACTGCTTTATAATCTACACTAAGTAGATCTGCACTCAGTCTGCTTAGTCAATGAACACTGAATAAACAACTCACTGGGTATTTTGTCTAGCAGTGAATACTTATTTACCTTTGAAGCAATTATCATTAATTTGTAAACTATAACTGAGATGATCAGGCACCGAAAAAGGGAATTTCTGTGTAACTCGGACTGCTGTCTAATTTGGACTTTATAGCTGGTTCCAAGCAGGTCCAAATTGAACAGAGTGCACTATTTCCATTCTTGTTTGCCACTACTTTCAGCAATATTCCAGTGCCACAATGGAGGTCTGTAAATAATCAAATCTGAACCAGATAATTCAGTGATTGAGCATAGATCTATGCATTTTGTATACACTGATCCTTTAGTAACACTTCCCCATCAAATACATTTAATCCAATAAAAACTATGCTTCCTTCACATTACATGTAAAAACTGAGAGTTGGTTTGGAAAAGTTTGTAGGTAGGTAAATGCACAAGAGAATGACAGCATTATTTTTCAAATAAATCACATGTTTTGAAGTTTCTGGCTGCTTAAACCACATAAAGTATGGTAGCCAATTTCAAAAGAATCTTTCAAGAGAGGATACCTGCTTGCCTTTTGTTATGCCCGATTTCCTTCCCATTTATATTGTTAAAGTAAACAGGAAAATGATCACCAAAAGAATTTCACACACTACCAATCATTACATAACCTGACAATGGTGTTTTTCCGCTACGGCAGTATAAAAACTACCCAGAAATACAAGACAATCCTGTGAGATCAATAAGTAACACTCTATGACGCAGGGTACAACACAAGCCAGGGAGCCTGACCCCCTAATTCATGAAATTGCCTCTTACGACCAGCAAAGGTTGGTGGGCCGAATTCAATCACCTCAATCTGCTAAATTCCAATGATAAAAACACTGCTGTTTGATACTCAGAAATATCTAGAACTTCTAACAAGGGGCCATATACACTCTTCCCAGACAAGAAATTGAACTAGTCTGTGCACTGAAAAACAATTAAAACTTGTAATACTTATCATCGAGGGAGGTCATTTCCCACCATGGAAATAAATACTGCAGGTAGCTAACAGCCCTTGCAGCCATGTCACAAGGCTTGAAATAGCTAAGCCTGATCACACACCCTGGTGGGTAACTGACTACTTGTACAGGTTTTCAGTTAATAGATTCGATAGTCTTTAATCATGGACTTCCATGGAAGTTCCAAGATCTATTAATACATCTGGAATCATATGTATGACTACCAAAGTTATATTATACCCATTAAACATGCATGATCATATTTACTCCAAGTGTCAATACTCATGTTGTTGATCACTGGATTGTCTGGTCCATACTTCATTTACAGACCACCACCATATAACTGGAATATTGCTGAATAAACAAATAAACAAATTGAAGTGTCAAAGGGATTCCTTGGTGAACTGAATGATATAGAGATCATGCAGTTAACTACAATCATTGTATGATAATACATATGTGTGTCACGGTAGAATACACTGAAACCATGCCACATAATGAAGAATGTTCAG
Source organism: Haliotis asinina (assembly GCF_037392515.1). Classification (NCBI taxonomy): domain Eukaryota; kingdom Metazoa; phylum Mollusca; class Gastropoda; order Lepetellida; family Haliotidae; genus Haliotis; species Haliotis asinina. The sequence goes on from NC_090281.1 coordinate 90,101,446, forward strand.
CCTCCAGAGAAGAAGTGAAAACCTAAACAAAGTCATTTACCATTGGTTCAGGTCCACAAGCTGAACGGCTACTGTACTCAGTCAGAAAGTAAGTTAGGTTATCATCACATTAAATAGTTTTATTGTGTGAATTTCTGCACAGTGCCTCAAACAACTGTGCCGCTTGCATCCCCAGAAAAGTTTACCAGAAAACAGCTCTTTATTTTTTTTCAGAGAAAACATATTTTCTTTTTACAAACCATAGGACACAATGTCATATTAACAAGCACCTGCAATTAATCAAGACTGCCTTGTAAATGGACTAGGGAAGACAATATGAATAAAAAGACAAAACAATTGGAATACAATGTACACAAAAGGTCAACATCAGAGAATAAATCTGCAATATCTGACATTCTACTGGGAATTAAACGCTTAACAGTGTTGAAATATTTATGAATGGATTTCTGAAAATAAGTGATAACACCAGGTGTTCGAAAAATAAGGATAAGAATGTCTAACCATACCAGTAGCATATATGACTTGAACAAATGTTCAAATAGTTGCATCTTGCGATACATGTTACAGGATATACATGATATATGTGACATGCTTTACATATTTTCCACACAACAAGGGTTGTATTCAGTATTTCAGGAATTTGAAAGTGTTGCTTATATCTCACATACTGCTACACCAATATGATGCCAAGTGGCAGGGGTTCAATTTTATATTAAAAGCAACTTGCCACAGGGCAACTTGTCCTGACTAATTTTTCACTTCCCCCGATTTTATGACACAATGTTTGTTGTTAATGTTTACTGGACTATTTATCTTGGAGCAATAAATTTCAAAGAATGATAGCTCTAATTATTATTATTGTGAAATATAATAGCTTCTTTATGAGCAGATATGAAATGAAATCCAAGTTTATTTGCAGCTTGAAACCATAAGTGTAAATAACCTAGTAGCCCACAGACAAGAAAGATACCACTATCTGTTTGCCCGAAATGAAAACATACTTGTCCCAAGCAACAGGCGATGGGATTTTTTAACCCCTGCAAGTGGCCATTTTGACTGTGTGCTGACCACAAAAATTCCATGGTCAATAAATTGTGATGCATTGATTGATTGACTGATATTCCAATAAGGTACAGAGCAACGGAAGGACAAGAAAACTAATGCTGTATTGCATCAATACAGGTGGCAAACTCAATGTTAATGTCAACAATTGCAACATTAACAAAAACAATCAGTTTCATTTTGTGTAACATATCATAAATTTGTTTTAGAATACTGGGCAATTACCTTCTATACATACTGAATTTGACATAACAATGTCTAAACAGCAAATGTGCTAAAAAGCCTATTCACTCCAAAAATGGGTCAAACAACATTCTGCCTTTTTATGAACCTACGTGTCTATTTCTCATTACCGTTGTAACATTTTTTAAAATAAATGTCGCATTTCCTGGTTTAAAGACAGACATTACAGAATTGACAACACATCAAGACACCTAAGAACTAGCTCTTCCAAAATGACATATTATTAACAACTGTTATGAAAACAGAAATGCATGTACATGCACTTTCTATTCAATTTCCCCTAAGTGACATTGACTTTTCAGGAAACCAGACCATTCTGACAAAGGCAGGATGGACACTGGGGAAATAACAAGGAGAAAATGACTTTTTTGGTCAACCAATTTCAAGGGGAAACATCTATCAATGAATTTCTCTATGAAGTTCAGAACAAAAGACACAAATTAATAAAAAAACTTCTGACAAATTGTTTATCTGATACACTAGAGGAAAGATAAAAAAACACTGCAAATATGTATTATTTGAAAAGCATGTTGTGCAATACCGATAATACCATGTGGTCCTTATGACAGGCAGTTCATGTCATGTGAAGGTAATTTAACAAGGAAGACAAGCAACAATATATAACCCCTTTAGTACTGGATGAGGTATAGTACACCCACGCCATGGTAAAACCATGGAGATCAAAAGTTTGACAAAAGCAGGACACAACAAATATGATACATTTTTTTTAAAGTTTATACATGTGAATGTACAACAGAAAAGAATTTTGTCATGAGGAATGGGATTCTAACAATTTATGTCACAAATAAATTATTTACTAGGACTGCAATGGACTTGTTTGATTCATCGAAAATCAAAACTGATTGATCAGTTTTGATTTTCCATAACCATTATCACTACTTAGATCAGATATCTGAAGAAGGTTATTTTAACTCTAACCAAAATAAGGCGAAATATTATTGGTTGGATGCTGGTATAATTATCCATTGAGAACTGTTGTTGGTAGACATTGCCAAGTTGACAATGGATATCACAGTAGTGCCTTTTAACTTGAATCTGATGTTTTCATAAGAATGAATAAAACCGAAAATGACCAAAACAAGGGTCAAATATCAAATCAAATCGAGGTCTGGGTGAATTGTTGCAGTCCTAGTATTAGTCTTGACAAAGAAAAGAGAAAAGTAAGCATTTTGCTTTTGTAGGATGTATAGTGTTAATATTGTCTTTGAATGTGCTATCCTTTATCAATGTAATAGATATGTTTACAGAAGGTGATCTTTGCCCTGGCCTGTTAAACCTGGGTGTTATTATGACTACCTTCCTTGGCTACAGGGAATCTTTGAACTGAATGAGCAAGTGAGTTAAGTTTTATGCTGACCTCAGCAATATTCCAGCTATATGGCTGCAGTCTGTAGATACTTAAGTCTGAACCAGACACTAAAGTGATCAACAGCATGAGCATCTATCAGCACAACTAGGAAACAATGACATGTGTCAATCAAGTCAGCAAGCCTGACCACCTGATCCTACAGGTCAGTTGCCCCTTACAACAAGAAAAGTCACCTTTTATGGCAAGCATGGGTTGCTGAAGGCCTATTCTACCTTAGACCTTTGCAGGTCTCTTTGTACTGATATATTCTATGGGTTTCAAGGCACCAGATAAAGCTCACTAATGCTATTATGTTGTCAAGGGATATGACTGTTTCAAATTTGAATATTTCAACAGTACAGAGCAATTAATTTATTGATTTTGACAGACTGAAAGATCAGAGCTCAGAATGATGCAGTGAGAGTAATCATATATTCTTCACAGGCCGTCAAATATGCATGTTTTCTGCATCGGGGAAACTCTGACGAAGGTTTGTCTGAAACATCTGGCCTATCACAGACAAGAACAACTGTGGATTTTGCTAATTTGTCTACTATTGGTGTTGAACATTGTGAAATATTTACATGAAGTTACATCTGTTCCTCTCAGAAAAAACAACAGGTGATGCTCTATCAACCATTGCAAAATGCCAAAACAAATAGGTCAGCAGGGTAGGTGACAGATGAATACAAACACTGTATTTGCTACAATTCACAAGGTAGGATAATAAGCAGTGAACCAAATCAGAATCTCATCCATGAGTCTGTACGACAGTCATAGGTAGCTTGAGACCAACTCTAACCAGTGTGGGTTTTGTTCGGAACACATAACAGCCAACACTGAAAACCATTCCTAACGCATTCACCACAATCATCAGTGGATCACTTGTACCTATGACCTATTATGAACTGATCATAATATGCCTTCACAAAAACATTCTTGAATGAATGTGTGACACAGTGAGTTGGGTCTATTGCTGCTGGGTATTCTATACTATTATTGTCACTAGATCACCAACAAATTCACTGACATTATGATACCTTCATAAATACTGTATGGTAAAATGAACATAGTTTCATAAATACTTTGTTCAACATCAAGGAATGAAAATACCAAAAATGCCATGTATTGCTTAGGTAGAAACAATTCAACATTACTTTCAATGGTTTCTGTAATGCAAAAATATATATAATAGAACTGCAAAAACATCTGTTTATAGCCCGAAGGTAGTGCCCTAAAGGGAATTTGATAATTCTGTATAATCACACAACTGGATCACCCTTACCCAACTTTTATTACTTCATAAGATGACAAAATACAAAATACTTGACTGGAAGATATATTCAAAGGTCGTAACCCAGATTAAATCCCAGACTATCTACAAGTTCAAAGACAGGTGAATCATGGAGCAATACATTAGCAACAAACAGCACTTCAGGGATTGAAATAGTGCCTAATGTTATATGCCGTGGAAGCATGACCAAAATAATAAAAACAAGAGTTTGCCACTAATGTGGAAATGTTGCCCACTGATAAAGAAGACTGTAATATTTAAAACATATTAGCTACTTTTCACGTTTTGGTTACACACAAGACACATGAATGACTGGTATCTGTATAATCTCCCAATGTAGGCTGTCGACAAAACTGAAAACATTGCTTACCATGTTTTATGAGATATCGCGCTAACATAAGTTTGAAAAGTGAACAAATTGTCATGGTCACAAAATAAGATCAAGGTCACCAAAATCAACTGGTGTCTGTGTAATCCCTGAATGTAGGCTGTCACCAAATTTGAAGACACTGGGTACGTATATGGTATATGAGATATCAGGTTAACAAGAATTTGAAAGTGGTCAAAGAGTCAGGGTGACCTTGAAGATAAGGTCAAGATCACCCAAATCAACTAGTGTCTACCTAATGCACCAATATAGCATTAGCAAGTCACCAAATGTGAAGACAGTTCATGAGATATCACATTAACAAGGGTTTAAAAAGTGGTCAAAGCGTGGAGATGTCCTTGAAAAATAGTCATGGTCAACAGAATCAACTGGTGTTTGCAATCCTCCAATGTAGGCTGTCACCAAATTTGAAGACAATGGGTATAACAGTTATTGAGATATCATAAGAACAGTTTGAAGACTGGTCAAAGAGTTGTGGTGACCTTGAAAATAAGGTCAAGCTCACTCAAATTAACCGGTGTCTGCATAATACCCCAATGTAGGGTGTCACAAAACTTGATGACATTGCGTACAACAGCTCATGACATATCGTGTTAACAAGAATTCGGACCTACGTATGGAAGGACGTACAGATGCTGCTGAATACATAGTCACGCATTGTGACGGGGTACAATAATACACCCCATGGTTTAGCTAAAGGAAAATGTGATCAATTAGACCCAGTCAAATAATGAAAACCTGTTTTTCAACCCCACCAAACTGTTTATTAGGGACTCTCCTACAGCTTAAAATGAGCATGGCCATTTGAACACCAGTATCAAGGAAATCCTTGTTTGGAAGATAACAGTGTTTGTGGGTCAGTTTATCAGGCCAGGACAAATGAAGCTGCACTATTCTTGCAGTCTTGGTTGTGTTTAGGATATCCCATTCTCTTCCCACAGAGGTTACTTGTCAAATCTCCCTACGAACCTCTGTTCTAATATGGCCAAATTTCACGGTTCTCATAAAATCCCCTAGAATGACCAATGCAAGCGATGTGGAGAAACAAATATGACATGACTGAGTTCTGTCTAGGAGAAACATTTGAGTATTGCGCTCGTGAAGAGGTTCTAGTTTTCATGATGCTTCCGGAATTTACCGAGATCTTGCAAACAATCACTTTTGAAACAAGGTCGCTGATTGCACTACTAAATCTGATTACCTCCAATCACAAGTCTTGAACACTTGCACCATGAAAGGGTTGTATTAGAACAGAGGTTACATAGGAAGATGTGACAAGTAACCACTGTGGGAAGAGAATGAGGATATCCAGCTCACAATGTTACAGGTTTACATAATGTTTCCTGACCTCTAAAACAACAGTCATTAGAAAATGACATATCCCCCAGGCCCCTATGTATTTGAAAGGACAAATCATCTGACAGTTACTTGATGTTCTTTTAGACTAAATTTGAATCATTTCCATAGAAATCATGGAAAATATAAATGCCTTATATTTGTAAACAGCAAAAGGCATCACTTCAAGATCTGTCTCATATAACTGCTAAGATCTGTTGAAAGATAAGGTTTTTCGAGTTGCTCCGAAAAGAAAGCCGATCCCTCCACTTTGAGTCCGAATCCAAGTCCGAATTGTTTCCAAGGAAACCAGGAAAGATAAAAATGCCAAAACATTGTTAATAGCAAAAGGCACCACTTTGTGGTCTGCCTCAAATATCTGCCAAGTTTTGCTGAAAGATATGAAATAGTTTTTGAGTTCTTCTCCGGAAATGAAGAGCATCCCTCCATTTTGAGACAAGACTGAAATGCTTGAAATGCCATGGAAACCAAGAAAATAAGAAATCATAACAAGAGTCATCAGAAGATGACATATCCCCCAGGCACCCACATATTTGAAAGTACAAATCATCCAACAGTTACTTATTGTGTTTTTAGACTAAGTCTGAATTGTTTCAAAGGAATTCACTAAAAATATAAATGCTACATATCTGTAATCAGCAGAAGTCACCATTTCAAGATCTGTCTCGTATATCTGCCAAGATCTTTTGAAAGATATGAAACGAAGTTCGCAACGTGTTCATGGAACCGAGAAAATAATACATCACAAAAACCTGTATATTCCAAAAGGCACCACTTTGGGGTTTGCCACACATATCTACCACGTTTTACTTTTTTCGTACAAAAATACTGAACGTTTTTTGAGTTCTGCTCCGCAAATGAAGCCCACCCCACCATTAGATTAACACCAAAATGTTCCATGGAAAAACAAACAAAAAAAAAGGCTCAAAATGCCAAAACTCTGTAAATAGCAAACAGCACAACTATAGGTTGAGATTATTATATCTATCAAGTTTGGTCTAAAAATATTGAACTGTTTCTGAGTTATGTTCCGGAAACAAAATGATTACAGATGGATGGACGGACAGACGAGGCGTCTCTATATCCCCCTCCGCATTACATGCTGGGGGGATAAAAAGAATATGCATTTGGCAAAATATAGACTTTTTGCCATCGGTTTATGTTTTTCAGGTTTTCATACCTGAAGCTCCACAGGCTACAAGATTGCGTCCGAGACAACCTGACAAATGGTAACCAGCGTTACGCCATCCATGTATTATCGGTACACTTATGTTATGATGATTCACTGTTGTTTCTATTGACTGTTGATTCACTGACATACATACATGAAAATATTTTGCTTTCACTTAGTTTTCACCACTTGCTTGTTTGATCCAGTTAACCGGACATCTCGCTATCCGGACGATTCTCAAGTGAAACAAGGACTTCTGGTAAACAGGGTTCGACTGTATATGTATATTATGGAACTTTGAGTATTGTGCTAGGTTGTGACCCATTACAAGAAATGCATGTATTTTAGTATTAAACTTTGTGTCCGGGTGTGAAGTTCGAAGTGAAGAAAACTTTTATGAGCACTGTTCTTGAATATATTATTTGGTTCATTTGATGTGTCTAATTATATCCACACACAATGTGCATGCCATTACCATAATCATCAATGATTGATTGCATTCAGTTTTGAACTCCGTAATCAAATCAGAGATTCAATAATTGCCAATATCCATTCTCTGCCATAATGGTGGCCTATGAATGCATGAAACAAGTATTCTTCTTTTTCCCCATAATAAGGATACAGAATCCATTAACAAGCACACACTGAATTTCACTCTTAATTTCACATAATGAAGAACATTTTCCAATCATGAAATAACTGTATCTAAGATAATTACAAAAAACAGTAATGCAATCTACTTCTCCCAGTAACTGGGCAGCAATTATGCAAGTACCTACCAGCTAATGTGACGTTACCATGGAGAAATCGTCCTTGGTATATGAGCCGCAGAATGTTGGTTGGGGGTAGCTGCTCTTCTGACCAATCTGAAATATCGATGGAGAACATGTTGTATTAAAATACTCAATAAAATGAATAACTAATATTTCATTAATTGGCATCAAGGACAAGGTGGTTGAACAGAATTGCATGTCTCAATCTATCAAAGGGGTTGGCAGAGGGATCAAAGCTCCAAAACTATGGTGCTCTGTATATTATTGAGTCACAGTCAAGTATCTGGCAGAACAATCGTTGCCCCATCCTGTCATGGCGGTCTGTATGTTATTGAGTCACAGTCAAGCAGCTGGCAAAACAATTGTTGCTCCAACTTGTCATGGTGGTCTGTATGCTATTGAGTCACAGTCAAGCAACTGGCAGAACAATCGTTGCCAAAACCTGTGGTGGTCTGTATGTTACTGAGTCACAGTCAAGCAGCTGGCAGAATTATTTAGTCACGGCCTAGTGGTTGGCAGAGAGATCATTGCCCCAACCTATCATGGTGGTCTGTCTGTAACTGAGATCATTGCTCCAAAATTTAATCCTTGTGGTCTGTATGTTATTGAGTCAAGGCCATGTGGTTGGCTGATGTCCTACAAAATGACACAATCAGCCAAGGCCCTTTGCTTTGTTCTTATATTTGCACAACACTACATTGACGCATTCTTTGACTTCCACTTAGTTGGATTGCTTTTAGGATATCCTAAAAGATAGGTGATACTCAGTTCATCTACTCAACACTCAACACATATTCAAATCAAAACATTCAGTGACAAAACATTCCAAGCACACACAATGACCGTAAACTAACTGCTCATATCTCACTGTCTGGCACATAAGTCATGTTACATGAAGATATTTCATCCAGTATGTTGAAGATGCCGTCATGGTCACATGGCAAACAGCCAGACAGTTGTGGTCAAGGCCGCAGGAAAGGTCAGGTAGGCTGTGACCTTACACTGATCAGCTGAGTCAGCTATTGAACTTGTACATATATTTACAGAAGAAAATAAATTCAGACTATCTCACCGGGAAACCAGTCTCTGGCTAATTTGACTCAAAAAAGATTCTGTGACAAAACTTGTCAAATGAGAGGACAAAAAGAGGGCCCAGGTGTTTAAAATGTGTAACTAGTACTAATTGGTGCTCCAGGTCTAGTTTCACAAAGGCGTCAGCACTAAGATTACAGTAACTCTAGTACTTTGACACTGACATCAGACAGCTCTAAGATTAATGGCTGGACAAGACTCAGTGTCACAAAACAAAATCAAAGCTCTGTGACTGTTGTTTCGTAGATAAAACATCAGGTTTTACATGGTAATGTTCCAGCAACACCAAAGTGGGCTTCACACATTCCACCTGTTTAGGTCTTCAAAGCCTGACTCACAAACACTACATACATAAGGTTTAAATGGGATCATTTTCAAACATCCCTTAGAATCCTATTTATTTATTTATTTATTTATTTATTTATTTATTTATTTATTTATTTATTTATTTATTTATTTATTCATTCATTCCTGATTTTGACTCTTATAATCTATAGTCTTATATGGGTGAGTGAGTTTAGTTTTACGCCACACTCAGCAATATTCCAGCTATATGACGGCGGTCTGTAAATAATCGAGTCTGGACCAGACAATCCAGTGATCAACAACATAAGCATCGATCTGCGCAATTGGGAACCGATGACATGTGTCAACCAAGTCAGCGAGCTTGACCACCCGATCCCATTAGTCGCCTCTTACGACAAGCACAGTCGCCCTTTATGGCAAGCATGGGTTGCTGAAGGCCTATTCTACCCCGTGACCTTCACGGGTCTTATTCTTATATGACACTTATCATAATGATATGGGTGCAAATGAATTGTATGTCTATACAACACTTACATAACAAAAAGTTCATTGTCTCTCCATTTTAGAATGCTAGTCACAATCTTTTATCATATTTCTTCAAATTTCAGACAGAGAAGATTAGATATTGTTGTGAGAAACCTTTATACTAACTTGTTCTGTGACAATATCTCTTCTCAGTCACATGTTTATGGTGAGTGATTGAGTTTAACTTTATGCCTCACTATGCAATATGTCATCAAAATGGTGGTGGTCTGTAAACAAACGACTCTGGGCCATAAAATCCAGTGATCAACAGCATTCATCTACCAGTATTTCCATTTTGGTTATGCCTATTATCGGTAATCTCAGTCAGTGTGCCGGTAAAATTATATGCAGTTAGTTGGCTATTAGAATAGAGGTGATAATCATATGGTAAAAGGCGCTGAGCAATAAAGTCATCTAACTTTTTAGTCTCATGACCATGGAAGAAATAATAATGGAAATCCCTCTGATCTATATAGAAGTCACCAAAGTAACCATGACATGCCAATGTTCCATGATTCTAATTGGCTGAGAAAGCGATTCACAACAACTTGTGTCCTGTCTGGCAGAAAGACATTGAGTGGTTATGGCTGGCTTTCAAAGCACATGTAAAATGGCAACTAAAAAGCAAACGACACTGTCATATTTTTGGGTCAAGTTCATTCGTCGAAAGGTAAGGCCAACAAATGCAAGGAAGCAACTGGTGACATTAGTAATAGCATTGTTGGCAAAAAGATTCAATCTGTCACAATAATAAATTCAAAACCAAATGAACCAAAAACGATAAGAAAAACTAAAAACATATTGGCTTTGAAAGACCACTGTGCTAGCGACAGTCATCATGAGGGATTTTCTTCGCCTTTTTTAAAAACATTTATCAAGTTCACCTTATAGGTTACAGCTGAAATTTGTAAGGTACCTGCAGTTTGAAAAGTCTGTGGAAACACAGTCTGTTCAACTGGGATACAATGACCTGTCAACCAAGTCACAAGCATGAACAACCGATCCCATAAGTCACATGTTTGTATGTGATACAAAACTATATTATCAAACAGTTGTGATTTACTTGGTTTCATTCACTGTCTGTGTGTCAACTTGAAATGTGGTGTCTGCTCCTCAAGCAGTGTCAACAGGCAAAGATCAGCATGAAGTAGCCAACTCTCTCAATATCCATACTCAGACTATGGAACAAGAACTAATATAAACTAAAAACCACAAAATGGTGACAAGAACCATTCTGGGCTCCAAAGGCCAATTGACTACAGGATCAAATGAAAAAAAAAACAGGTCCTACAAAATCAAGCTCGAACAGAGAATCAAACTGCTGCAAACATTAAAGGTCACATGCAACCAAAAAATCAAACATAATTAAAACACATTTATCACTTATTCATGACGTATAATATACATTGCTTCTTTTAAAAAACAAATAAACAAAATTATAAGCGTACAATCGCGATTCAAAAGTGCAATATTTTGTACTTGGGCTTACTTCCCCCGAAACGAAGCCCTCGGGAGACCGAACCCAGTCATAGCGGATGGATGTGCACTCAAGTGTAATGACGGCCCCTGATTGGCTGTTTCATTTGCTGATATGCTGAGGGTTCATTGTGTGTACAGAAAGGTGATCTGTTTGATGGGCATTTTAGAAGTATGGTCAGTCACATGAAAGTAAGATTCTTTATGGATAACAACTTCTTTTTGTGTACTTGATGCGTCGTTTCAGTATGGATTCATATACTGTTGTCAAACAAAATCATACACACTAAAAGAAGTCGTTATCCAGAAAGAATGTATATAGAGATGCTGGATTTTGAAAATACATGTTCTCTGAATTTCCGCTCGATCCAATCAAAAATCATGTCAGTAAAGATGGTAAACTACTGCGTGGCTGGAATCTGTCATTCGTCCAAGTGCAAAGCAGGACTTGAAACTGACAAGAGTTTGCACCAGTTTCCGTCAGATCCAGTCATCCGAAAAAAAGTGAATGTAGTTTGCTTGCAACCCACAGACATAAAAACATGTCATGTGTATCACACGTGCCTAATTACATAATGTGGCAGAGACGGGGCTCGGGTGCACGAGTCATAAATCAACTCATTTTCTTTATGTCGTATAGTCTGATAGGTGTTAAGTTCAAATTGCACGTGGTCAATGATTGAAGCTGTGTACTGCATGTTGTCTTTAGCAGACAGGCAGGCAGACATATAGGTGTGAATAAACCAGACACTGAACTTTCTCTGTGACAGAGACTGCTTACCACAATCAACAAGTTTTTTTACGTAACGAGTAGATTATTTACTTGTTTGTGTACACAACCGAGATTAGACTACTGCTCACGACCTCAGATGCTGGGCATGCATACTGTTTCAAGCTCCGCGAACCTATTCACTGCGCATGCGTTATGGACGCAGCGCAGCACAGCTGTTGAAACCAGTTTTCCCCCCAGCGCTGGGGGGAATTTAGTGAAACGTTTGAACTCCGATTTCGCGGGCTTTTTTTTCATCGCGTTTTTTTCAACTTTATAGGTTGAATTGGCATTTTTTATGATTTGTTTCGGTAAGTGCATACCGAAAGGTACCAGAATCTGCAAAGTTGTATTTTACGTTGCATGTGACCTTTAATCAGGCTACTGAATACCAAGTACCGAGTTAAAGAGCACAGGATCAACAGCAATGCAGCTCATTGTCATGCCTGAATGTCATATGTTGTGCCATCCCTTACAAATAGTCACACTGCCAACAAGCATCAAAGGTGTACACAATATCGAAGCTGAGGTAATTGTGGCTAGTCATGTGTCATGTTTTCAGATGAGTCACTTTGCACTTCCATGATTGGCATGGCTCTGTCAGATGATACTGACTTGAGCAAATAGCCAATGTTAACCTCAGACAACATGGCAGATTGTGGTATCAATACCACTCATTTATTCCACAGCATAAGAGGAATGGTCACTAGACAGTAATATCAAGATAATATACTGACACCCATTGTTTTCAAAGGACCATGCCTTTTCTCACCATGTATGAATTCATCAGAGCTCACCTTCGGCAGAACATCAATATAATGCCGTGGTCAGCAATGATCAGTGATCATAACCCCATCAAACACATCTGGGACATTATGGGTCATCATATGTCAACATCATACTCAGTTAACCCTATAGGATGAAAGTGCAGCAAGGAATGAATCTCGTAAATCACCGCTGGGAGAATCGTACATAGTACGAATCAATAAGTGAAATAATGTTTCACAATTTGTGGCAGTAATTCTCTGAGTACATATTCAGTAACATGGGCTTTGAAATTTCTCACCTTACCAATACTGTCCTCCATGATGAATTGAAGTCAGAACATCTCATACAGCACTACTGATTTTAATTTGTTTCCAATTCGTCCATTGTTATCAAACAACTCTTACTAGAAACCCATAACACCTATAATTTTGGAAATTTTAACATTTCTGAGTATACATGTATCTCTGACTTGTTTTGAAGAAAGCATAACAGAAATGTGGAATTCTTTACGAAAAAAAACCCAAAAAAACTAAGGCTTGTGACAATATTTCAGTTGTAAGTGAGGTTGGTGCAAAAGTGATTTAATATCCCTCCTAGGATTCCAGCATATATCATTTACTTTCAAAACAATAATCAGGGCCTCTCCCTAAAGGGATCGTAATCCTTGGACAATCGCAACTCCTAAACTTTAACATAGACTTAGGACAGTCATAGCACTTCACTAGCTTTGATGGACAAGGACCAGGACCTCATGATCTTAATATACTCTTTAACACCCTGATAATTAACTAGATATGATACAAGACAAGAATCATGTCTTGAGTAACTCCCTCCATTTTAGGCTAACAATCACAAAATCAACACTTTGCTCTCTCCAGTGCATTGTGCAAGTCAACTTGAACGAGAGGGTATGCACAGAAAATGAAATATGAAAAAATATATACTCAAACAACAGCATTCAATGTACCTTGAGGCCAGTTGGTGTAAACACGTTCTGTGATTTCTGCTGCTGAATCACTTGGGGAGAACAAGTACTCCTCTGTTTTTCCACTCACAAGAATCAACCGCAAGTTTATCTGAAACACCACAAAGCAACACCATGTAATGCAAGCCAAAGGTATTTCCAACAATCATCATTTGACCATCTGAAAGAGTATGCAAGCAGATCAAGATATGTCATACTATCATATGATTATCATAAGCTTTTACTCCTAAAACCCTATGCATATCTACGGTAACATTTCAAAAGCCACACATTCTATACCTGATATAAATGATCAAATAATCTTATCCTTGAATTTTTTTCATTTCAGAGTGTAAGACTATAATTCTTTATGCCCATGACCAAAGTGTTACTATAACTTAGTGATACGAAGTTTGCTAAACACATGGGAAACTTGATGCAATTCCCTGCTTGGGTACATTCCATGTTGCACATTGCTGCTATCTTAATTTCTCATGCAGAGAGTGAGTATGGTTTTCTGATACTTTTTAGCAATATTCCAGCAACGTCATGGACGGGGACACAAGAAATGGACTCTACACGTTGTACCCAAATCACAAATTGAACCTGGGTCTTCGATGTGGTGAGCAAACACTTAAACCACTGGGCTACCCTTCCGCCCGCATCTCATGCAGTGAAAATGATGGGCAATTTCTAAAAATTGACCTAATTCTTACTTAATCTCTTGGCATAATGATGGCATCCTATAATAGTTATCTTTAATCCATATGTTGACATCCCCTTACATGTCTGACACAGGTTTAGTGTTCATAGTACTTGCATATGTTTTCATGTCAACATGACTCTAATTGGACTGTCTAGACAAGGTAGGTGGATCAGTCATTAATCCCAACAATATACACCTCTGCTTCGTACTTGTATTTTATCATACATGACCAGATTCTAAAATCAATGTCACCAGTTGTAAACGTTTACCATGGCTACAGAATGTACCATGCTGAACAGGATTTGGACTATTTATTCACTGTTTGATTAGGACACAGGTTCAGTCAGCATGATTAGTGAAAGTCAAAAGGGCAAGTACCTTTATGCATTAATGTTATATTTCAAACCCAACAGCCATGAACTAGCTGGAATTATGCTCAGTTTCCAGCCCAGGCATATTTATTTCACAAAGGTTACTGAAGCTTTACATACTGTTCAATAACTTCGTTACAACTTAGTGAAGCACAAGCAGAAGTTTTCCTCAGGTCTGAACACATTTTGAATGATGGTACTACATGATGTACACAAATGTTTCACGAATAAAACCCCAAACTGGACAGATAATCCTACGGCATTTATGGCACATCCTGTATCATGTATTGTAAACCAAAAGTCACTGTGCTCCTAAGTAAGCTACATTCTATCCAATTTTATCATACAGAAGGATAATCTAGATAAGGCAGGTTGTAAACAAACTAATTCAAATACAAACAACGACAAGCATGGTGTGAGTTTGTGTAAATCACAAAACATTATTTATCCATAACCATAACAACTATAACAAAGAACATCATATTGGGGATAATGCCCGAACTGGTATTTTAGTTAGAGTCAAACTAACTTCATACTCATACTCAGACACATGTTTGCATTAATTAATGATAATGAGTTTTGAGATACAATGACCATAACGCCACAACTGACACCTGCATAATATAGCACCTGAAAATCGCATCATACATATGCCAAATATCATTAACAAAACTGACATCATGGGAAACAGGCATCTGACAGCAAGCATATCAGGTTTATTTTGATGTTGACAAAATCAAACAATGCAATATAAATGATCAGTTCTTCGACATACCTTATCGTTGGGTATTTGTCGACTGCCCATTGTCTTCAAATATTGCCCAAGAAAACAAAAAGCACTGAACGTGATGTGAAAGATAAAGAAAATTAATTTTTACACATGACACTAAGAAATTTCATCAAGGTGTCAAGTTGACTACACCCATGAAAAATCCCTTCCTCGTAGATCTGGGCCGAAGCGGACCATTTTCACTTGGTTAATCCTGTCTGTGAAACATTAAGCCAGCGAATTGTCAATGAAAATAAGCACCCTGATCTTTTGATCAAGTGGGAAGAGGGGAAATGTAATTAGTCTTTTTGCCCGAAAAGGTTTCTGGTGTTCGCTGTTATGGCGGTGGGCAATGGATTGTGGGTTCAGATATCTACGTCACTGGAATACTTCCGGCTTCTGGATAGAAGCTAAATGAAAACAACTGTTAATAAATGCACGGCCGCATTTGTACCTGTTTGAGTAGGGTCTATTTCGATTTACTATTTATTTCTAAAATGACTGAATAAAACATCTATTTTGTTTAACTGAGTTATGATTGTCAGTTTTGTTTATATACTACAAGATTTGTGTCGTTGTAAGCCAGCATCATAGTTGATATGTCTAGTAGAAAGTAGCATGTCGGTGGCAGGCTCAGGAAACTTCTGAAGTTCAGAAGCTGGATAATCAACCAATTAACAATGCAAACACTAATCTGGCGTTAATTAGTAAGTGGCAATTAACCAAACGATAGCTGATTTAGCTCCTGAATTTTCATGGGTATTGGCAATGAATATGCATGATCACTGGTGCAATTAAACCATCCCAAATCTTACGTCGGCTGCTTGCGGTCTTTTGTTCAGTAGTATCGAAACGTAAACAAGTTCACAGGACTCGAACTCACAGCGAATAGAAATGACGATACGCTATCCAGTGCTTCTTTCTGTGGCAGTGAACTACTTTCTGTTTTCAACAACGATATCACGTCATCGGTTGTTATTTCAAGTACATCTGTTGAGAATATAAAAATGCATTCAGAACTAAATATTTGTTGAACCTACACATTCCTACCCATTTCTAACACGTAAAAGCATCATGTCAAGATCTAAACATAATCATTATGAAATATTGTTTTATATTTTTGCGGTCAAAAGGTAGAGATTACATATGTATATCAAATAGAAAAGTAAATCTCTGAAACATTGTTATTGAATAGCAGACGAAAGATATGTGCTTACCATATTTTTTTTACATTCCACACATTTCAACTTTTAGCAGTAGACAAAATTCTTAGAATGAGATCCAAAAGTTGGGTTGCACATCAGACATTATCAATCCTACATAGATTTGACTTACATAATGCTTCCCAATCACCTGTGAATACATAAAATCACTATATGGTTGTTGTGGGAACATTCATCTGTACTATAGGGCCATCTCCTATTGTCACGATAAATACATTTTCTGGCTGAGATTGCCAATGCATGATACTTAGCAGTTGTTTACATGACTGACCTATAACTAGGAAGTGGCCCAAGTCTGTGAATTATCAAAATTTTGCTATGTAACGAATATTCGTGAGTTTTAACTAACTTGGAAGAATCATAGCTTTTCCGCGCCATTTCTGACAGGATTCCTCTTCCTTACACTTCACAACGTTACTTCCTCGTAATGTCGTGAGAATGGGAGATGCCTCGAAAAGTCAGCGGTGGACGACCATGTTTTTCATCAAGCTCAAGAGTGATAATACACCTGATGGATCAAGCAGTTGATAGGTGCAGATGTTAGAGGGGGAATATCTTCGTTTAAAAACGATAAACATACATACGAAAAGAACTGTTTGTATTGTTTTTACAGCGAATATCTGTAAGTACCACAAGAACAGGCAACGCCAGTATACTATCAGAATTCAACATGTGCCTGCCACTGAAGTCATTTTCATGATGTTGACTGTTAGGAAAGAACTTTAATTTGACCCTTCTACAACAATTATCTCCTTGGGTCACTGTTTACTTTATGGTAAAGGTAATGCTTGTGTAACATAAATTATATTTGGGATTACACTTTCTCAGCAAAGTACAGATTCTACTAGTTCTAGTACCTTTTTTTATTTTTTTGAGATGAGTCCCATCCAGGATTCGAACCCACACCCTCAGAGTTAGGCACCTATTCGCCAGTGTCAAAGCCTAAACCACTCAGCCACTACAACTTCCACAAAAACGAAAATTGGACAACTGGTAGTCTAGACTGCAGGCTATGTGTACCCCTCTCAGGGTGTGTGAGTCCCAGATCAGACTCAGCTCATAAAAAAAGTACTAGAATTTGTACTTTGCTAAGAAAGTGTAATCCCAAATATAACATGTGTTACATTTGACCACTTTCTAAAAGGGAATTGTATAATGATGCTAACATTCCTTATCATAAACCTAAGATAAACTATAGAGTAATTACAGGTCGTAATGTTGTGAACGCTTTGAGGATCAGGATGCAGAAACTCAAGATTTTGATGGGATGAAATTACAAAATCTCTGATGTTTGAATGTTTTTACCAATTTGAATAATGTAATTACATTTGGAATTTGATTTTTGTCAGATACATCCAGTATGTCTACATCACTGACCACTGCTGAATCCAGGATGTCTGAACAGAAGATGCTGGACCTGCCAGTGGATCAGTGAGTATTGTGGGCAAAATATTTCAGCAGTGGCTTCTTTGCCCTCTTTGCCCTCAGACTAATCTCGCTATAACCAATGATTTCAGGTTAGATTTGCTGTGTAAGGCTGTTCTCAGCAGCATTCCAGCCATATGATGTAGTTCATAAATAATCTTGTCAGGATCAGACAGTCTGGTGATAAAAATCATGTGTATTGAAGGTATCATGGCATGCATCAATGAAGTCAGCAAGCCTGTCTGTCCAATCCTGTTATGACAAGTATGGGTTGCTGAATGCATTCTTAGAACAGGTCCCTAAATGAGTTGTGTGGTCATCTACAGTAACATGACAAATTGTTTGTTATCATACACGGATGGTGGTGTACCATACTTTTAGCTTTGGCAGCAACATGATGTGGTATTAATGAAGTAAATTTTCAAAGAGTGTTAAACACACCTTACTCTTTTTCTTCAGGCAAGAATGTGATTATCTACCTTTTCCAGTGTAAGATGTGACCATCTCCGTCTCCTGAATCTCAAATGCAGTATTTTAAATTTGCTGCCAGAAAGCTTGAAATCAACAACCATATAAACTCACACACCTACATTCAAAATAGCAGCCTCATTCACACATTGGAGTGAGTTCTCAAGATATTTCAATCCCACTTCATGTCAGGAGCGTTGGTTCTGTTCAGCATTTTCTTACACTCCTGTGGACGGATACAGTGTTTTATAAATGCTTATCGTTATTATTATTACAATATATGGCACTGCATCACTCATTTAGTCAAGCACTTATTCTTTCACACCTGAATACTGCAACAGACTCCACAATGTCATTTCTGAAGATCAGTTTCAGAGACTACAAAGATTGCAGAACACAGATGCATTGCCAATTGCAGGTACAAAGACTAAGCCTAAAGAACACATCCATCCAGAACTGAAATCTCATCATTAGCTACAAAATGTCTTGCCTACTAAACACGTTAGCTAGGTCAACACTGTGTTATGCACAGAAGATTTAAGGTTTAATCATTTTGTTTAACTTTCTGGGCCTGATATTGAACATTATTGAAAATCTTATGTATATACTTCTAATGTGTACCATTTTGGGGGTTGTTGCTGCAATTTTGACATGTACAAAATTAAATGTTGCCTCATGGTATGTTATTTTACAGAGTTGAAGAAGATGAAGATATTCGAGAAGCAGAACTGGTTGTTTTCACTGACTGTTCTCATGGGTTAGGTAGGTAATGTGGCTCTTATGAACTAACATTGCCCATTGTCAGTGCCATTTTATTCCAGCTTAGATGATGCAGATAGGACAGATCTGAAATTGAAACACTTTCATATGTAAATGGTATTTAGTACCTGTTATAATGAGGTGCGAGTGCCTTTTGTAAGAGGTGTTTAACAGGATTAGTGGTCAGGGCTGTTAATTTGGTCAAGACATGTCCTGGATACTTCTATAGATTTTGTTACCTCCCTTGGCTGGCTTTTTATCAAATCAGGTGTCTAAGCTGGGAAGTTGAGCGTACCGATCACAACTCACTGTTGCCTTTTAAATTGTCCAACCGATTAAACCTTGGCAACACAAATCATGCAGACAAATTCTGAAAGAGGTAGAAGGAGTTCTTGCATATATTTTTTACAAGTGCATACAAATTTCGGTTGGACCTGACAGTTTGTCTGTATGATTTCCCCCAAATCTGAGTCGCACTGTGAACAAGCCTTCATAGCTGTGACTGCTATCTTTGTTGACACTGGCAAGTTCGGTTTCAACAGCAGCTTACCTGATTGATTACTATGAGAATGTGGAGCCAGCAAAGAGAGGTAGCAAAATTATCTAACCATAAAGAGCTGTAGATGCCTCCAGGGTATAGTGGAGATTTATCGGAATATACACCATGGAGGCATCGAGAATGTTTTCAGTATGATCAATGGCACTATCTTTGTAGAGTTGGATATTAAATGACAGAAACACACGGCCACATTCCTGCTGTTTCATCAATCAGTTTTGATGGGAAAAACTAACAGGTTGTGAATTTCCTTGTAGATTTGTAGTAAAATGATAATTTCATTGAAATTTGTTATGTTTTGTTGATCCAGTTTCCATATATAGCATACATATTACAGTTGGTACAATACACTCTCATATTTGATGAATCAAATGAAATAACTTGTGTCTCTTTGCTAGGCTGCATATGACCCTGTCTACATAATCATTTGGCTGTAAATAGTGACATTGTTATGCTTAGTTAACATCTTGGGCCCCATAGAAGAGATTCTGCTCTGTAAGCTAGCGTAAACATCAGTCCAGGTTGCAGACACATAATTAGTGATAAGTACTAATATTTGTAAGATGGTGTGTATAATTATTTTGGAGTTAGTAGCTAGAACGGCTGTAGACCACAGATACCTATGATGTTATTGGCATAGACAGTGCTTGAATCACCATTTTGTTGGAAGGTGATATACAGATAGAACAGATTGATGTTATGGACTTTCTTCCCATGGCAGCAGAAGTAGCTTAAAGCCAACTGTGGTCATAGCAAGAGTAAGGCATGTTGGTAATTGTGGATACAGCCTTTTCATTTAAGTCTTCCATTCAGGTTGGAATAGTCCTCAAATTGTATGTCTGTCTGTCAGTCCATTTCTGTTTGAATACTTCTCAGATGTCATTCAAACCCTGAAGTGGTGCCTTTAGTCATTTAGTGACTGTTTGTTGATTCTGTTTTTCTACTTTTGACAGAAACCAATTTGAGTTTGGTTTCCACAGGGGCTTTGACTTAGGTTCTGTTTGTTTCCAGAGGAATGTTAAGGTGGTTGTGTTCTTGATCAAATTTTGCAAAGGTGTCTTGAGGCTTTCACTCCTTTGGACATACTATTGGCAGTTGAAGGACACTATGATGGTTGTTCTAGATTAAATTTATATTAAGACATGTTAGTCTTAGTATATCTATCCCTTTGCAGGGTCAGGAAAGCTTTTTTTCAAGGAAAAGGGTACAAATTGGATGATTTAGGTGTGCCTAAAAAGTGTGGCCATACCTGTTGATGATCCAGACGTGAAACATCACAAGAATGATGTCGTTTCTGTTTATTGTTAGTAAATTTGTAAAGACAGTGTAAAACTATAAATCTGGGAGCAGGATTTCCTGAACATTATCATGACTAGTTCAGATAAGACAGGATTTCCTATCAAGGGCACAGGAATTGAAAATGACTATGCCCATGTTAGCTGAGGTTAATTGTGCCATCATTAAAAGTTTCATGGGATGCGAAAAACGGTTTTCAGTTATTTGAACTTGTCATACATATATTACATTTTCCATAAATTAATCATGGTGGGTATTTGCTATAGCTGTGCTGTCATGGCACAGCGTTTTCATCTTTGCCGTGTAGGTATTTGCTGTGCCATGGTACAGCGTTCTCATCTTTGCCATGTAGGTATTTGCTGTGCCATGGTACAGCGTTCTCATCTTTGCCATGTAGGTATTTGCTGTGCCATGGTACAGCGTTCTCATCTTTGCCATGTAGGTATTTGCTGTGCCATGGTACAGCGTTCTCATCTTTGCCATGTAGGTATTTGCTGTGCCATGGTACAGCGTTCTCATCTTTGCCATGTAGGTATTTGCTGTGCCATGGTACAGCGTTCTCATCTTTGCCGTGTAGGTATTTGCTGTGCCATGGTACAGCGTTCTCATCTTTGCCATGTAGGTATTTGCTGTGCCATGGTACAGCGTTCTCATCTTTGCCGTGTAGGTATTTGCTGTGCCATGGTACAGCGTTCTCATCTTTGCCATGTAGGTATTTGCTGTGCCATGGTACAGCGTTCTCATCTTTGCCATGTAGGTATTTGCTGTGCCATGGTACAGCGTTCTCATCTTTGCCATGTAGGTATTTGCTGTGCCATGGTACAGCGTTCTCATCTTTGCCATGTAGGTATTTGCTGTGCCATGGTACACATATGAAACACTATTTTCATCACAGCTTTAAATCTGTGGATAAAAAGGTGAACAACCATTCACATTTTGACCAGCAAACCTTTCAGTCATTCATCCTGGAATTGAAGATCCTTGTTTCACATTGATCTTGTTTGTTTCTTGTTTGACATGACACTTATCAATATGAGAGCTGAATAAGGACGGTCTTTAAGTGAAGGGTTGCATATCAAAACAGCCAAAGTCAGACTTAGGTTGTTTTGGAATAATACCAGAGGTATAGGCAGTATAAGAAGCTTATGTCCTGTGATATAAGGCTTTTTGGGTATGCTTCACAGTTTTCGAGAAAATAGATAATAAAATATGATACTCATTACCAAAATGATCTAAGTCAGACCTAGGTTGTTTCGGCTGACAACAGTGATGACATGACCTGGAACTGCTGTAACCTCCTTAGGAAGGAGAGAGCAAAGTCGTCCGACTGCATGGTTACCAGCCAAATAAGTAACTCAAAGTAATGACAATTCTTGTGATAAAACAGCATATAAATTATGTGGAGTGAAAATTTATGAGGAAAACTGTCATCAAACTTAATAAAATATGTAAATTAATGTTGAACTTATTCATACAGGCAATTTAAACTCCATTTTCCACCCCTTTGACTCAGGTTGTTTAGGCAGGGAATGGATCAAACATCTTGATAGGATGTTTTATTCCTACTATTGGGTTTCAAAGAATAATTAACATGTTTTAAAGCAGAAGATTGGCAAAATGTATGGATATTAATTAACATGCAGAAGCTCTACATCATTGATGGCATAATACTTAAATAGACATGTGGCGATAGTTACAGATGGTGTCCAAGACAACGAGCCAAATCTCCCCCTCCCCACCCCACCCAATTAAACCACATATTGTGATGTGATAAGTCGCAAAATTCTTGGAAATTAACCCATGATTGACATAATAAGCATGGATCTATGCAGTTGGGATATGATGATAAGCATCACTTAGTCGGCGAGTCTGACTACCCAATCGTGTTAGTTGCTGCCTGTAAAAAGCAAAAGACCCATTCTAACCGTAATCTTCATGGGTTAAAGCTCATGAGTGAGTTCATTATTACACAATTTTAAGGTCACATGCAACGTAAAACACAACTTTGCAGATTCTGGTACCTTTCGGTATGCACTTACCGAAACAAATCATAAAAAATGCCAATTCAACCTATAAAGTTGAAAACAAACGCGATGAAAAAAAGCCTGTGAAATCGGAGTTCAAACGTTTCACTAAATTCCCCCCAGCGCTGGGGGGAAAACTGGTTTCAACAGCTGTGCTCCGCTGTGTCCATAACGCATGCGCAGTGAATAGGTTCGCGGAGCTTGAAACAGTATGCATGCCCAGCGTCTGAGGTCGTGAGCAGTAGTCTAATCTTGGTTGTGTACACAAACAAGTAAATAATCTACTTGTTACATAAAACAACTTGGTGATTGTGATAAGTAGTCTCTGTCACAGAGAAAGCTCAGTGTCTGGTTTATTCACACCTATATGTCTGTCTGTCTGCCTGTCTGCTACAGACAACATGCAATACACAGCTTCAATCATTGACCATGTGCAATTTGAACTTAACACCTATCAGACTATACAACATAAAGAAAATAAGTTGATTTATGACTCGTGCACCCGAGTCCCGTGTCTGCCACATTATGTAATTAGGCACGTGTGATACACATGACATGTTTTTATGTCTGTGGGTTGCAAACAAACTGCATTCATTTTTTTTGGATGACTGGATCTGACAGAAACTGGTGCAAACTCTCGTCAGTTTCAAGTCCTGCTTTGTACTTGGACGAATGACAGATTCCAGCCACGCGGTAGTTTACCATCTCTACTGACATGATTTTTTATTAGATCGAGCACAAATTCAGAGAACATGTATTTTCCAAACCCAACATCTCTATATACATTCTTCATGGATAACGACTTCTTTTCGCGTATAAGATTTTGTTTGACAACAGTATATGAATCCATACTGAAACGACGCATCAAGTACACAAAAAGAAGTTGATATCCATAAAGAATCTTACTTTCTTGTGACTGGCTATACTTCTAAAATGCCCATCAGGTCATCTTTGTGTACACACAATGAACCCTTAGCATATCAGCAAATGAGCCAGTCGGAAGTCGTCGTTACACTTGAGTGCATATCCACCCGCTATGACTGGGTTCGTTCTCCAGAGGGCTTCGTTTCGGGGGTAGTAAGCCCAAGGACACATTGTACCTAGGTTGGGAATCAAACGTGGGTCTTTGACAAGCTTTTACTATTAACCCACTTACCCGCTGGGTAAGGCTTTGCTTTTGCTCCTTACCCACTTACCCTTAATATGGTCAGCTGGTCTATTAACAGGTAAAATGGGTTTAATGTCGTACTTGAGAATATTTCTCTCATATGTGGATGTGCATTTGTGGCAGCTTGTACTAGTCCGGACTTAGCTGGTTTTGTAGTGCTAGCTGACTGAGATTCCATGCCACAGTTAAGTATGAATACCCCACTCACACACATACTGACTCCATGCCAACCAGTCCTTCTTGTTACCCATTGATGCTGATTGTCAGGCAGGGACCAACAAGTACCATATTTTAATGTCTTCTGAGATGACATGGCCAGGATAAAACCTGCTACCTTCCGCTCTCCGTGTAGTTCCGCTCTAACAACTACACCATGAGGCCTGTCCCTCCATTATGAAGCTGATGTAAATTGAAATATCTCACATATTCGTGTGCCTCTTCTTAATCCTTGGCTTACAGATCCAAAAGATCCCATATTGCACAGAGTTTGGCTAAAATTAAAGTTAGTATTGCTTCCCTGAGAACTAATAACATCTGTAACCCAAAGAACATTTAGGGAAGGGGGGCAACTCTGACTGCTCACAACAGTTTTCTGAATTTCAAAAACAAACTCTACATCTTGATCTAGTGTAATGTATAAAATAATTTTTCAGGATGAAGCACAGAATTGTCAGCATGAAAACAAAACAAAAAATACTAACAATTAGAAATGTTTTAATGAAAAATGGTCATGAAGAGAATTTTTCACAGACTAAAACTTTTCAATAGCAGGCCAGACTTCTATTTTCACAAGCATGGGAAAGTTTTACCTAGCATCAAGCTACCGGGCTAACGCTGATCTAGTATTAACTTGAGTGTTTCAAGTGGTGATTGTTCCATGTCAACAGGACTCAAGATCTGTGGAGGATGCAGCACTGATGGAACTGAGTTGTTTGGCATCTTTGTGAAGAGGATTTTACCTGGAGGCTTAGCCGAAATTGATGGTAAGTATGCAGGTTCGTGAATTTTAAGTCGTAGATGGTGAACTATTTAGATGTATATTAATGTGGATGGTTGATAAATACTGAAAAGATTTGTGAAAAATCTTTTAGATGTTCCATAATATAACTTTTATGATTTTTAGAGAATATATATGTGGATATATATGTGTGTAATGCAAGTGTGATATGTGTTTGTCATCAGGTGAAATTATGATTAGCAACAGAAATGTTGAGCCATTCAAACAAAGAATAACAGTCAATGATGCAGTTGTCTAAGTTTCTAAAAAAATTGTAAACTGGAACAAACAGAGCAAACAATGACATAAGTATATAGCCATCTTGCAGTTTGGTGAGAGTGTACATGTGATTGTTATGCACACCATATTCTGTTATTTAAACAAACATGGAAAATGTATTGTGAAACAAAAGTATATATACTTTTGTGATTGTCTTCAGGCAGTTTACAAGAAGGTGATCAGCTGTTGACAGTGAATGGTGAAAGTCTAGAGGGTGTCACTAATGATACAGCTCTAGCCATTCTAAGACATGCTGCCGCATCAAATCGAGTTGAAATGATATTCACCCGGGACGAGCAGTCAAGGTATATGTTTATTTTATCCTGCTGTATTACCCCTGAAATGAAAGACTCAGAAGCGTAGTAAATAGGAAGAAAAATGAAAAATGTAATATCTACTGTGACTGTTTAGAGATATTTGGGAGTTTGATGTACTCACGACAAGGAGTTTTACCCATAGCTGATTCTTATTACATAGACAGCATTTTAAGGGTGCTTCTTCGTCAGATGACTGGTGAATTGGGACAAATCAGTTCTGAAACACTTGGTTACAGATATGTTATCCATTTTGTACTTGTCCACATTATGTACATAGTATTGAAACTGAAAGCCACCAAACTTTCAGACACAAATCAGATAATGATGAAATAATTTTTGGTTTAACTCAGATTTGGAAATATAAGTATAGCTGATCTACAGTATGTATAAATATGTTCATGTTACCCCTTACAGGGAAGAATATGGACTGTATTCAGGCAAGCACAGTGGACGCAGTTCAGTTGTCACTGATGCCTCCTTTGCTAATGGCGGTGCAGGGGTAGAGGAATTATCAAAAATAGAGAAAGGTACTGTACTAGTGGTGTTCCGATTAATTTAAATAGTTAAAGATTGGTCGCAGTGACCAAATGGCTAAGCAGTCAAATATATTTTCTCATAATCGAACACAAATGATTTTGGACTACAGTTTTAGTCTTTGAAACACTTGACAATGGAACATATCTTCGAAGTTGTCAGGATGTGAAAACCTGTATATATCCTAGAGAACTCACTTCACTGAGTGAAATGTCATGACTTGATTTTTCTTGAAGATGTTCATGATATTGTAGTCATCACTTTTAAGTATCAAGCTCCATGATATACATACTTGCAATAACAACCTGGAAAGGAGAATCTGAAAAATGATGCTAACCAATTATTTTCGAAGATTGTTCATTGGTAATGAAGCAATCATCAATTGTGAGATTTCAACCAATTCCCCAAACTAACTGACACAGTGCATTGTTATAGGAATGAGACAGTTAAAAAGCCGTTCACATTTGGTGAGGGGGTGTCAGTAATTTTGTACATACATGTATAAATATCAAAAAGTTGTGCATGAAAATTGTTTTTGGAGTGTAGGGCGTTTCATTGATTTTGTACTTGCTGTAGAAAGGGATTCACTTACTTTGTATATGAATTTTAGGGATGGGGGATCATTCACATTGTACATGCTTCTGAATAAAAATTCATCCACCTCGACATTAATTATGAACGGTCCCAAAGTAGACCTGAACCCTGATGTGTAGCCTTGTGGTTAAAGTGTCGTGCTGAATTTGTCAGCGTTCAATACATGTAGAGTGATATTGCTATAATATCGCAAATGGTGATGTTAACCACTCCCTCTCTATTTGTGGAGTTCTGTCATGTTATATACCAGTGCCTAGATTTTCAAAGCTCTCTTAGAGCCAGACCCGTGAAGGTCCCGGGGTAGAATAGGCCTTCAGCAACCCATGCTTGCCATAAAAGGCGACTCAGCTTGTCGTAAGAGGCGACTAACGGGATCGGGTGGTCAGGCTCGCTGACTTGGTTGACGCGTGTCATCGGTTCCCAATTGCGCAGATCGATGCTCATGTTGTTGATCACTGGATTGTCTGGTCCAGACTCGATTATTTACAGACCGCCGCCATATAGCTGTAATATTGCTGAGTGCGGCGTAAAACTAAACTCACTCACTCACTCACTCACTCACTCTTAGAGCCAAGATTGTCGTAAATTAATGTTAATGTATGGCATTTACAAATGTCTTAGAACACTGGGCACAGTATTGCTGGTAAATTTGGCATAAGACAATATTCTTTCTGTGTCTGTGGCTATTTTGGGTTAAAATCAGTCCCCTGTGTCATCATGACATCAGTAGTTGTTCATTTGTCCATTTATAAGCATCTTTGATAGTGCTGAATGAAACATTCAGTAATACTTACCTGTAATATTTCAGATTCTCCTGCACCTGTTGGTATTCCTGTAGAACAGCCAAATGATTCCTTTGAGGTAACTTGGTATAGTCTATGCTAGGAGTCCTTAAACATCATGTCAGTCTATGTTAAGGATTAACTAACATGTGTTTAAATGCAGTGCATCTGTGATCTCTTTTTGTGATAGCTATGTTGTAAACAGAATACAGTGACTATTGTTATTTGAAAATGTATGTTGAATCCTTTGCAAATGTCATACGATGTAGGTCTTATTTTCTGGGGTGTTGTATTGAAGGCATCCAAGGTTGATTATACAGCTGCCATGAACCAACTGAGTCTCAGCCACGCGGAAGCCAGGAACAGTCCTGATATTCTCACATCCACCCCCTACATGTCTAAAGGTATGTCCATGACATAATCAGATTGACCCCCCACCTGTCAAAACTTGACATCAGATGAATGGAATAATGCAGAATGCGGTGTTTTAAAACCAACATCCTGCAGTTGTGCTCCTTTCAACTGTTGTATTTGAATTGAATCCAATTACACCTAAATTATAACAGTATGACTGGCAAGAATCCTGATGTTTTCCCTAATTTTTAGTACTGGAGACATTTTGAGCTACACGTGCACACATCTCTTTCTCTTTCTCTTTTGGTGTTTGCAGATCATGGACTGAATGATAGTGATCTCTCGTCAAGTCCAGTTCAAATCTCGGCCACCACCCCTCCTCCTGTTGATACCTACTCCCCCCGTAGTATCGGCAGCTCCCCAAGAGGAGGAGGGGCCAGGATCTCCAGGAAGATCTCTATTGATCCTCATGCCAAGGTCAAGGTTGAGAAACTGGAAGTGGTAGGCAGACTGTTGTTTTTCAAACTTACAGTGAAGGAACATAACTTTTTGGAGTGTATTCTTATGGCATCAGGCATATGAAAGCTGTACACAGATAGCTTTATGTACAAACAAAACTGATAAGGTAACCAAGGTAAACAATTAACTGAAAAAGTAGGAAGTGGATATAGATGCCAATATAGTACACACTGGCCACATGTTACATGTTATGTTTTGGGATTTTCAGTAACTTACATATTCTAGCATATTTATTATTTGGATTCCATCTGGAATTCAGAATTCACATTGTGTCCATGTTGGAAATTGACAAGTGACCACCTTATCCACGTGTTTACTCCACCTTACTTGTCCAGACTTGGATAGAGTCGGACAAGAGATTTCACTGTCACATTTGTTTCAAATTGATATGGAGGTGTTTGATGGCAGACTCTGAGGTACCTGGGTCTGGAGCCAAGTGCTGATCAGCAAGAGGAGCTGCACAAGATGCTGGACATTGATGATGAAGGCCAGGTGGAGTACGGAGGTAGGTGATGAGATCTATAGACAATTGAAGAATTGCAGAAATAATACAAAGAATACATGCTCTTGTGTTCGTAACTGGTGTATCATTGGTACTCCTTTATCTTTGTCCCAAAACATTTGGGTCCATGGTTCATGATGAGTTCATTATAACAGTAATTTGCTGTAATGGGATGGGATGGACTGACTCACTGATGCATGTCATTGTATCCCACACCTGTAGATTGATGTTCATGATGTCAATCACTGGATTTGTCTGGCCCAGGCACTATTCCTTACAGACCTCAGTCTAACAGCTGCATTATTGCCAAGTATGGTAAAACCAAACCTCTTTTATGGCTATTCAGTTTTGATGTTTATTGCAGCTTTTGTAAAGGCAGCCAAACAGGTGTTTCAAGCCCACTTAAAGGGTCGCCAAGTTGCATGGCCAACAACACAATCACAGGATCAGTCGTGGGAGTATGAAGAGGAGGAGGAAGTGCTGGACCAGGTGGTACACCAAGGACACTCTAGATAGTCTAAGATGATCTAAACAGTATCTTCTGTGATGTAACTTGAATGGCACTGACTGCATCATAACACAATATTTGTTCTGTTACACACACTGTAACTAGCCACTCATCTTTTGTATTAAAACTAGATGCCATTGTTACCTTATACTCTGTTACTGATTGGGAATTTTATTGAGAATTCAGTGGACACAATGGCCACAGGGTATTCATAGTGTTCCTGTACTGACAAGGCTAACATAATTAAAACACAGTTATCACTTATTCATGATCTATAAATTGTGTTGCTGATTATGAAAACAACAAATAAACAAAATTATAAGCGTATAATCGCAAATCAAAAATGCAATATTTTGTACTTGGGTTTACCTGCCTCAAAACGAAAGCAGCCATGATACTGAACCCAGTCAGAGCTAGTAGGTGTGCACTCAAGTGTAGCAAAGCCTGTTCATTAGCCAGGGGTTCAATTGCTGATACACTTAGCCGGCTCTTTGTTTATGGCTTGTAAGCTCGATAGGTGTTAATTTCAAATTGCATGTGGTCAGTGATTGAAGTTGTTCATTGCATATTGTCATTAGCAGTCAGGCAAGCAGACATATAGATGTCAATAAACCTGACATTGAGTTTTCTTTGTGACAGAGGCTGCTTATCACAGTCAACATGCTTTTGTATGTAATGAGTTGATTTTTTACTTGTTTGTGTACACAACAAGATTAGACTACTGCTCATAACCTCATACTCTGGGCAGGCATACTGTTTCAAGCCCCGCAAACCTATTCACTGCACATCAGTACAGTGCAGCATAGCTGTTGAAACCACTTTTGAAAATTAGTGAATTGTTTGAACTCTGATTTTACATCGATTTCATTGATTTCATCGAGGTGGTTTTTTTTTCAACTTTAGAGATTGAACTGGCATTTTTTATGATTTGTTTCTGTAAGTACATACCGAAAAGAATTGGAATCTGCAAAGTTGTGTTTTATGTTGCATGTGACTTTTAATTTATGGACAGTTAGCCTCATTTAAATACTTAACCATATATAATGGCAATTTGTATGGACAGAACTTGGCTTACTGTTCATACTGTAAATTATTTGCTGAACAAAACTCAGTAATACCTAACATGTTAATCAAATCTTTCACGAAAGAATGACTTTAGTTAAGAAGAATTCAATAACCAAAGCAACTGGTAAGGTGAGGGTTCCTATGTAATAAACATGGACCTATCTCAGTGACCACAAGAAATGAATGGCATTCGTGCATAAGTACATCTGACATTATGGTTGACATGTAACCAGAATGTACACTGTCTAGACACGATTGTAAGTCTGTGGCTGACTTCCTCTTTACGATATCTGTGTTTGTCTGCAGGAAAGCTTGTGGGATGAGAGAAACCAGCTGAGGCTTGAAGTTCAAAGACTGAGGGTTAGTATTTGTTAGGGGTATTTTTGTATTATCATTGAGAAACCTTTTGAAAGATCATATTTAATTAAGTAGTTATATTTTTACTACTGTGGCTCTACCTTTGAAACTCAATACTTTGACTGAAGCAATCAAGGAACTTTTCCTTTGCAGGAGTGTTAGGCAGATGTTGTGAAGAGATTGCTTTCATGAACAAGCTGGGTTTGTTTCTATTGGTGTGGATTATTGATGAATGTAGGAAAAAAACAAACTTCAACAACTACCATTTTCCTTGTCATTGAGTTTGAAAAGGGGAGTAAATCTCAGTAATATGTTCAGCATTTATATGATATTCCTAGCACTGTTTATTGTAATGTTTGTATTTAATCCTTCTCTTGTGAATCAGCTTTATATTTTTTCTTCTATTCAGATGTATGACATGTTTCAGGAACTAGTTCGAGAAAAGGACAAAGTCTGTTTTAGAAGAGAGGAGGAACTGCACAAGATGCGACAGGTAGGATATGAGATTTATATTACACTTAGTAGTAGTATTAGTAGATCATGCATCAAGAGGTGAGACCCTCGGAACTGAAGGGTTTTGTTCCCTGTAAGTAGGATATATGCATGTTTTGTGAAATTGGAGTTTTAGACATGCATCTATCCTCAGATTGTTTACTAAGACATGACATCTCTTGTCATAAGATCTGAGGACACATTCACAGAAGGCTGCAACTGTTGCTTGAGAAGTAGATGGAAATCTATTAGGAAAAGATATGGATACAGATATAGGATGTTGATACTGGGATAGTCTGTGCAATTCCTAAGAGGTTTAGTGTTTTGAAGCCCATTTTCTGTGTCAGGTCTTGATTTTGTTTAGAGAATTGAATAAAACCAGAAACACTCATTCACTCACTCACTCACTCAACCACACAGCCAGTCAACCACCCACTCACTAACTCACTCACTGTTCCCCACCAGGAGGTCCAGAGTGCCTTTGAGGAGGTCCGGTCCCTACGTAGCAAACTCCACCTGGCTGAACAGGCCCAGCTGGCGGCACGCACCATGGAGGAGGACTACGAGGAGGTGGTGGCTCTCCTGGAAAATGAGATTGCACAGCTACGGGTGCAGCTTGTGAAGACAGTAAGTCATCACTAATTGTGTTCCGATCAATTGAAATAATCGAAGATTGGTCGCAGTGACCAAACGACCAAGCAGTCGATCACATTTCTCATAATGGAACACAAACAATTTTGGAACAAATGTTTTAATCTTTGAAACACTGGATTAAGAAAACTTACTTCACCAACTGGAAAGTCATGACTGAATATTTCTTGAAGACTCCAGGACGTTTATGTTCATAATATATTTGTTATTGGTTTAAAGTAGCAAGGTGCATCATGGTAATACATATCTGCTATAGGAACCTGGATGGGAAAATATGCTAAACGACACTAAGCAATGTTTTTGATGATTTTTCATTGGTAATGAAGCAATCAGTCATCAGTTACGAGGTTTCAATCAGTTCCCAACACTAGTCATGAACCATTTGTACCATGATGGAATGATCATTAGGCATCACAATTCATTAACTGCAGTCTTAGAACTTTCCACTTTCATATTGAACTTTCTGGAGTTTTTATTAAACAATGCTTTAAAAATGTTTTTGCTTTCTGTGATTGAGATAAACACCCCTGTGTCAATAAGACTGTAAGAATGATACATAAAGGGCAAAGCAAAAGAGTTTCGATGGATTATTAGTGTTACTTTCCTTCCTATGGCAATCTACTTCAAATGTGTTCATCAGCTGAAGCAGTTAATGATTGATGCCATACCGTACAAGAGGGTGATGTACATTCTGACCATGCTGTCATGGATAAAAGGGTTAATCTACAGGTCACCATGATCTTGATCTTACTAAGAATATGGGGGATCTACATGTAACTCTTGAACTAGATTTTGATAATGTAGTCTGTGATATGTTCGTAGTAATGTACTGTCCTTTGATGACATGCTTTTGGAAAACCTATACTTTGTCATGTTATGATATGGTTGAAATATTTGATAATTTGGATGAAGATCACCTCACTGCCTCACTGTCCACTGATACCTGTTTTCCCAAGGATGGCGTGTCCCCAACAAACCCCAGCCTTGCCCAGAAGAAGCTGGCCGTGTTAGTGTGTCAGCTGAAGAAAGCTGAGGCGGGAAGGAAGACGTATGAAGTCAGCACTGAGAAGCTACTGGAATATGTGGAGGTGTGTCAAAGATTGTATTTTGGTCAGGTCTCTAATAACTGTAAAAATAATTGGCCAGGTGTGAGAAATACTGGCAATGGACAATGTTATTTCAAGGGTAGTCTCTTGGTGGAACTGTCATATAGATTTAAGGTGAGATAACAGGTCCCAGCAACTTTTCAGGCTTTCTGTTTCAAGTGGCCACATATATATAGCTTGAATGTCAACAAGGGCAACATTTAACACTTAACACTGTCACATGATAAATCAGCATATTGTGAGACTGCTTTCCTTCATGATTAAAATTTGTTCTTGGTGTCTGTCCCTGTAGTAACTCTACTGGTACTGAAGGTGACACAAAACAACCTCACCCTAACAATGGAAGGGAGTGTGTGTTTGAAAATCTGGAATGTGTGTTGGCGCAAAGGCTGTTGAAGAACGTGTTTTGCAGTTGCTATTGTAGAATGTGTTTTGCTGTTGCTATTGTAGAACATGTGTTTTGCAGCTGCTTTTGAGCTGCATGCATTTTGTAGCTGCTGTTGAAGAACGTGTGTTTTGCAGCTACTGTTGTAGAACGTGTTGCAGCTGCTGTTGTAGAATGTGTTTTGCAGCTGTTGTAGAACATGTGTTTTGCAGCTGCTTTTGAGGAGCATGTGCTCATTGGGGACAACTGTTTGTGTGGAATGCTACCACAGATTGTGTTTGATACAACTGTTGTTGTTGAAAGCGTACTTCTGCAGCTGCTGGTACACCTGCTGCTCTTAGAATATGCGTTTCTAAACCTGTGTTGGATATAAAAGCTGCTGTTGTTCACTTTCTGTTTCTACAGATGTTGTAGGTTACATGTGTGTTTGTTGTTTCAGCATGTCCAGGAAGCTATTACAGTTCCAGCCACTGACGCCACACAGGTCAGGTGAGTCTCAGAGATCCAGATCACTTCATTCATGGGACATTGATTGATTGCCAGGTACATTGTCCTTAACATATGAAAAGGTACAGTGAAAATATAGAGGAAAGTTTCATCAATAGAAAAGGACGTGTTTCAATGTTTTTATTCCATTTGAATGAGGTAAAATTAAGTGCATACCTAATGTTGACTGCATTAATGGTGCCATCTGCCTTACCAAATTTCAAAGTACCTGACACACCAGTGATGTTATGGATAGGAATTAGTTCTCAGAATCACTTGCTTGGCAGCTAACTGTATTGGGTCACTTGCATAGATTGATAAATGTATTTTCGAGGCATTCAGGCTAGTTACAAACCACTGTCATATTGCTGGAATATTGCTTAGTGTAATTAGCCAATCCCTTTGTATCCAGCATTAAAGATTTTTATTTTTTTTCAAGTTCAAAGCTACTTTTAACAGTGTAACAGCTACGTGATAGCTGTCTGTAAATGATAAAACCTGAACCAGACAATCCCATGATTGATACCATGAGCATCAATTCACACAATTGGGATATGATGACGTGTCACCCAAGTCTCTTACGACAAGCATGGGTTGCTGAAAATCAGCTCTAATCCCTGTCTTCCTCAAAATACTGGAACACTTTCAGAAAACAGTGGTAGAGGATGATGGGGGCCAGCCAGATCTGTTCATCCTTACATCACCAGCCAATGCAAATGCTTTGTGTTATTTTATTGTAAGTAAAGTGCAGACATAACTGAATTTCATCTGATATTGGTTGGAATTTTAGTGAGAATGAGAAGAACCAGATGAACCAGACAAAGAAAAACAAGAGACAAAATCTCAAGGTTCTGGCTAAGGAGGGACAGGAGGTGGTGAAGATGGTCAAGTCTCTAATTGAGACTGTCCGTAAGTAGCACTTCATTTGTAGAACACAGACTGTCCGTAAGTAGCACACAGACTTTATTGGTAGAACACAGACTATAGCTTTGTGTTATTAGCAACTCAAAACAAAAACAACTGCAGCATTTATCACCAAGTGTAACTAGTTATTGAACAGGTCAACAGTGGTAAATCTTTGTTTGGAACTAGACCTAAATTGAGAAGAATCTGTTATGAGTTTTAGCTTGACTTTGTTTTCCAGCTCTGCCATATGGATGGGAAGAGGCCTACACGGGGGACGGAACTAAGTACTATATCAAGTGAGTTCTCCTTGATTTTTTATTCAGTCACTGGTTTGTCTGGTCCAAATCTTTTGTTTGTAAGCACTCATCAAGATTCCAACTGTAATAATTCACTATGGATCAGACAGTTCAATGAACAAGATAATGAGTATCCCAGTACACAATTATGTTTCCTTATCATGACTCATGCTTATTAAGCACCTCCCTCTATGCAAAGATAGTGGAACACTTGAAATCCTTTTGAAGTGGACTTGGATCACACCTGCAAGAAGCCCCGTGTTTTCACGCCAATATCAGTCACATGACCTGCCATGCTTGTCACTTTCTTCTTCATCGGCTGACGAGGACAGTTGGAGGTATCTTGGGTCCCGGCATTCAATTTCTTGTATATATTTTGGTCCTTTAATATTTAAACAAGCTCCTGTGTCCATGGCTTTGGGATATATGAAATCAAACTCCGCAAATATCATGGTAATAGCAAAGAGGTGGCATTATTAAATGTCTTTTTAACCATAGTTGAACAAATTTGGGATTGAAGGGGTAGAATAATTGTTATCCCCCACAACACATTTTTCAGGGGGTATTAAGATACATTTGGTCCGCCCATGTGTCTGTGTGTGCTTCTATGCACATTCTTCTTTTCCCCAAGAAGAATTTTAAAACCATTCACTGTTTCTTCACAAAACTTGGCACATAGATAGGTCTTATGATGTAGTGGTGCCTCATGGTAGTTTTGGAATTCTCAATAAAATATCTTTTGCATTTCCATGCCAACATGTTTGGCTTCAACTGAATTTGGTGGTTAAGTTACTTTCTGGAGCAGAACTGAAAACGTTTCAGTACTCTCCTTGCACAATGCCATATACACATCAAAACGTTCGACATAATTATAACTAGTAGACATATTCATGAAGAGTATTTAGCCAGTGCACTGGATATGGATAACTGTCTTCTTGATGATCTTGCCTGATTCATTATGGTAGGTCATCTGCCCCCTTCTAAAATCAGCTGGAAAAAGGTTCATACACCATTTAAGTCAATTTGGAAAAAATATTTGTAATGAATGATAAATGTAGAGTTTTTCCTTATCCTGACTCATGCTTATTATGCTTATTTTCTTCTATGCAAATGATATTGGAATACTCGAATCCCTTGTTCCCTTGAAGAGGATGTAAAAGTTCACTCACCCCTGAGTTGCCTCCTTTGTGACATGCGATGCCTTCATTGTCCAAGCAGGTGGTTGGACGAGCACTGGAGTCCCATGTACGGCACCATTTCTATTTCTTATTTAGATCCTTTATCCAGATTAAGTTGTGTATGTTTTTGGTCTGTGATAAGCTGTCATATGTCAAAATTTATCCAGATTCTGTGACATTTATTCATCATAATGTAGTTTGTATATGTTTGATAAAATCTTGCAGTGACTGTAGGTGTCAGTTATCAGTGGCTGATCCTTACCCACAGTGCCTGTCATACATTAGTCCATGTTCCTATAGCTTTCATTGCAGAGACTGTATTA
The DNA here is from genome assembly GCF_037392515.1 of Haliotis asinina. Lineage (NCBI taxonomy): Eukaryota > Metazoa > Mollusca > Gastropoda > Lepetellida > Haliotidae > Haliotis > Haliotis asinina. The sequence continues at coordinate 90,138,398 of NC_090281.1, forward strand.
TTTATCAGATCTGCAATTTAATCATTGTGTGCGTTACGACTGTAGTCGTGCCATGGATCAGGTCAGAAAGTCAAATCACAAGTGATGAATCTGGAGATAATGCCAGTAACCATATGTTGTTAATTCCTGTACAGCATTCGAGAAAGCAGCCCAGTACCAGAATGAACATGTACCACTGTTCAATGCTAAGAAGTTCCCTCTGCATCACATGAACCCCTACTTGAGAGTGCTGGACCAGGATGACGACTCCTGTAAGAGGTCTTATATGGTGGACCACAAGATTGCTCAACTCTACACCACAACAGAAAGAACATTCTTCAGCCTGGTGAGATCTAGAGCGATCAAAGAGGCATTGTTATCTTTGTTCAAGAACCCCAAGATTGAAGAGATGATCCTATTAGCATTACAAACTCCATCACTTCATGTCTGATCACCTGGCGTTGATGTCGGCAGGTCTCGCACTACAATTAGGACAAGATCAACATGTTCCAGGAGTGTCAGGTTCAGCAAACATCTACTAAGATCTCCATGGGGAGCGACTACTATCTTTGACATGGAGATGTTGCCATGAATGTCACACATGAAGTCATGACGATCAAGTCCATAGACATGTTGCCCAGTGTCATTGGTCAGATGTCACATGGGTACAGCAACAAGTCAAAGTTCTCCGGAGTACATAAGGCAAAGGAGACGAAATACAAGATGTGTTTGCAATTTGGAAAAACAGGATCCAGGAAATGGCCTTATGCAGTTCCCATTGGTTGGATTCAGGTCTTATCTAAAGACAGCTGATTAATACACAAAGTGGCCTGTCCCAGCACTGTCTCTGTCAGATCCTGGAAGCATCCGAGTCTGGGTAAGGAAATATATGTAATTTTTTAAGTAAAATTAATATTTTATGCCTCTCCAGACTCATGATGTGAAACCCTCCAAACCCTCCCCACAGAACTTTGGGTTTCCCAGCAACCCAAGTGCATGGGCTTTGTCTGGAGAGAGTGACAAGCGTGGCAAGTCACATGCCTTTTCTGGCAGGAAAAGGGTCCAAGGGAGGCAACTCGTGGGTGAGTGAACTTTTACATTATCTTCACAGGGACTTCAAGGGATTCAAGTTTTCCACTATCATTGGTATAGAAGAAGATAAGGAGACCTACCTACCAACCATTTTCTAGTGCCACAAGCACTAGCTATAAAATTAAAAAAGATGAAGGAGCATCAAAATAAGACATAATCAATAAAATCAGATTATTTGGAACAATTTCAGGGTAGTGAAACTAACCAACAATTTTGAAAATTGGTTTGAATGGCATTTTAGAAGTTTTGACATACAATACAGAACAATAGTTTATGGATGACTTTTTTGCGTAGATGACATGTTTTGATACAGATACTTCTACCGTTGTCAGGCAGGAGTGACAACTTGACAACCGTACAAGAATCTGTATTGAAACGTTGCACCCACGCAATAAAGAAGTTGTTACCCATAAAATATTGTTCTAAATTTTGAAAATGAAAGGTTAGTTATGACAAATACAAAATATAGACTTCTTTGAAAAACAGCATTTCAGTAATCTGGGCATTGGAGCATATGAACCCTAACCAAGCCCTAACCTTAAGCATATTCATTAAACTAAGAAGATACATGTAGTACAGATATCCAGTTGCTAACACCATAAGCTACACTAACATTATGAAGTTCTGAAAACTCAAGTCAGTTCTTAAGTTGTCAAAGATTTCAGAAGTTATTCATTATTCTGTAGTCTTCCTGCAGTGTTACCCGTCCTTCATCAAATCTTGATCGGAGGGTTAACAAATTTGCTGTGTTGCAGCCATACTAACCAGACAACAACTTGGACACATCCTGTCTCTGGGGTCCAGCATCACACCAACTCACTCCACAAGCCGAAGCCTCCGACAATACACGCTGACAAGGGATAGGAGCAGATCATCATGTTCTTCCATTATTTGTCCCCAATCCAAACCTTCCGCAACATGTGTAGTTTGTGTGGACTACTAACAGCAATACTGACATATGTCGCCATGCTGTGTTTGTACCAATGGATCTCGATCTTCCATCCATTGTTGTTAGCCTTAACAAGGTTTGTTAATAACCATATGGTGGATATCAGCTATTTCATACTAGGACCACCAAACATTGCTGTCATGTGTCTACATCAGTAATCCTTGTTCATATTGGCTTGTCAAGTAGAACAAAAAATTGTGCTAGTTTTCTCAATATTAATTTGTTTTTAGTTATGAGACACTGGTATGGAGTACAGTTTAGATTTTTCTTACAGTGCTAAGGTGTCTCATTCTTTGATTGCACTACAATCAATATACAAGACAGGCAGCTACATAGTGTTTTAAACAGCTGAATTGATATGCTTTTCATAATCATCATTATATTATAACTATATTCTGTCATACTTTTAATGCTCAACACGAATTTGTATAAACTTGTTCATATACAGGTGTTACCTGCAGCAAATTCCCAAATGAGGATTAACGGTATTCCAATTCTGGGTAAAAAAGTTACAGCTAATCTGATGCTTTAGCAATAAAGAGATAAGCCCCTTCTTTTGAAGGATTCCAAATAGATTGTAAGTAGCTACTTGTTCTGTGGTAATGTTTACATGGCTTGTTTCATCTGCAATAGAAACAGCTCAGTCCACTATGATTTCAGGGTATGTAGGTCATGGACAAATTCACCTCATTTCATGTTGTATTCATAGGCTTTCTTCTACCAGTATGTGGAGTGACAAGTCTGTTCTTTAAGTCATAGTATTAAGCTTTAAACCATTTTCTTTGTGAAATGATTTTAGTGCATTCCTTGCTTCATTTGACAATGGCGCATCATAACAGGGTGTTTCAACTGAATAAAGAAAACGTTTACAGTGCAATAGATCTTATTCAGTGGAATTAACCTCCTCATGTGATGGCAGCAGACAAATTTTTTCCATTTAGTTTTAGACAATCACATTTCACAGCGCCCCACATTATTTTAACAACCTTTGAGAATTTCCTGATTGTATCATTCAGAGTGGTTATGGTGTCTTCTTTGGGTTTAAATACAGTTTTACTCCCTTATTTACAACCTCTGTTTGGTGGTTGTTTTTAAACAAATAAGTAAATATGTATAAATAATAATTCAAACGTCACATATGACAGTGCAACTTAATCCCTGCTGTTGAGCTCATTTAGATGTGGTGCTCGGAATTTGGTCAGTCAAGAACTACATGTACAAAGCTCAAATGCATCATTGGGTACATTACGAAGACGTAAACTTTGGGATTTAAAAAAAGTTATTCCTTTTTGTATGCAATCCATTCAAAATTCATGACTTCACACAAACACTCAGCTTGTCTGAAGCTCTGCTTAACACACAATCATTCAGAACATGGTGTCATTCTCTACCAATTATGTGGTTTTGTATTTTTTTTAAGTGGTTTATAGGAAAGCGCTATAATTGATTTCCTTCATCAACTTGGTTTCTTAATTATTGGTTAGTATTTCATTAGGTTTGGATATGTTTTTATATACAAGATATTTTACATTTTCTCCATTTCTATTTTGATTTTAAGGATTTGTGTACCATGATCTTATTCAGTATGGATGACATTGTTGGTGTCACTCACTCACTCACAAAATATACAGTCACTTAAAAAGTGTCTGTGGCTCATTTTGTGTCTCTTAAAGATAACATGGCATACATGCTGTTTGTTTAAGAATGTGTTGATGGAGATTGGATGTGCTTAGTGAGTGCTTGTTCAGATGTCTTGTTCCAAGTGTTAAACAACGTAGAAGCTATCGTTCTTAAGATTTTCAAAATTTTCCTGTGACTGTTTTGCTTATTCGTCAATCTGGTTTGAGTTTTGTCAACTAAAATGGCCTGAGACACACTTACCTATTGATCATGCTCACCAAACAGTATGACACATACACATTATTTCAAAAATTGGTTAAAATTTATCCAATAACTGTACTTTACTATGGATAAACCTGAGAGTTAATACAGACCAAAAACTTCAGAATGGATCATCAGACTTATCTTCTGTGTTGCAACAGTGTTTGAGTTTGACATGAAATTGTTAATAAATGCCAATATTATTTTATCAGTCTAATAATGAGAACAGTTGTGTGTGTAGCTTTGTAGCATGAAGGATACAGGCTACTCCTGCATCTTGCTATGTTTAAACTGTATATTTGACTTTGGCTGTAGCTAGGTTACTTGTGCTACTTGTGTCTTTTTGAATGTTCTTTTATCAGTTGTCCTACATGTAGCATTATGTTCCAGAATGATTTAAGGCCAGTATGATGGTTTAGGAAACCTATTTTACATAAAATGTAATACTGCTTTTGGATTGTGTTATATGTGCTAGAGATTTGCTGATACAGCGTGTCTCCATTGTTGCCTGAATAGAATCAGTGTAAGTATATCACTGCTTATTGTTTTCATATTTTTGCTTTTTCATTTATGTTGATTTTATTTAAATCAAACTATCAAAGCTCAGCATGATGATTAAGTGGATAGTTACCAATTGTTATTTCATATGTCAATGTATTATCAGCGTAACCTGTTCTTCCAAGTCCAGTTTGAGATTAAGTCTGAACCTAAGTCACAAGATTTTATGTAGTTATATACATGAAGGCCATAGTAACACACTGATTCACTGATTCTTGCTGAATTATTAACACTGACTGCTATATCGTGCAACCTTTACGTCATATAATTACATGATGACTTGTCTAAACATGGTGCTTATTACCTTGTAGATTACATGTTGTTAGTCTCGAATGATAAGCTTACATGCATGGGGATGGTTTAGATTGTGGCTTGTTTTTTATGAATAGTATTGTTCCAGGAACTATTTGTTTAATTGGAGTTAAACCACCCCATATGAGTAGTCATTTAAGTGTTATTGTTTCCCCAGTGTCTTCAACCAGGGTTAAAATTGATGGTCAAATATGTCAACACAAGCACTGACCATGAATTCATTTTTTATCTGAAAATTATGATTCATTGATGTATTTTATATGAAAACAAATCTGCTGAACAAAGAAATGGTTTAAACTATTCTTCTAGAGAATCTGATACATCTATGTACCGTGTGTTGTATCCGTTTACATGTATCGTTGATGCTTCCAGTGTCATGGTGCTCCAGTATTCATAAAAGTTTGCCATAGCCAAGTCTGCAAAATCTTCCTTAATGAAAAGGGTATGAGAAATCATGGCTGGTTAATACTGTTCTGATTATTGTGAATTATGATGTGTAGTTTGATCGGGGCAGAGGGGTAACCTAGTGATTAATTCATTCACTTGTCACACTGAAGACCAAAGCTCTATTCTCTACATGGGCACAGTGTGTGAAGCCCATTTTTGGTGATCACCACTGTCACACTGCCAGAATATTGCTAAAGCTGACATAAAAACATACATATATATATATTTTAATTGTATTTTATATTCTGAAAGATCAGAAGGGAGATTCAGAACCTGCAGACGTCTGACTGGCTTCATATAGAGCTTTAGCATTGTAGCAAGGATTAGATGGAAGGAAAGAATTAATTCTGTTCAGCGACTGTGAGTCAGACAATCACACATCCTGCTGAAAACAGGAAACCCGTGTTTACAGTGCAGCACAGAGAATCTTCAATTAATCAACATTATTATTATGGAAACTGACTTAAACCACAAATTTTAACTAGTTGTGTTATGAATTCTTCTAAAAGAGTGATATTGTCAGTGCAAAGGGAATTCAGATGTTACCTGGTCAAAGTGATGTCTATGTAGGTGGATTATACATCTACACTGCTTGAAGTTCCAAATTAAACTTTAAAGCATCCACATGCATTGTCAAAACATATTACATGTATTGTCCCCATTTTGCTATTTTATTCATAGTGATATTTGTCACAGTTCAATGAATGTTTTAGAGTATGAATTTTCTTACCCATTACATGTACATGATTTGTTTTATGTTTTAATGATTATGTCACTTATTATATTTGTTATGATTTTTACTCAAGGACACAATAATGCCTTTACATTATCATTATTTATGACATTGATAAGAATGTGTCCAGTTGTTCAGAAAGTCAAACCAGTTCCTGATATTAGTATACCAGTGCCGAGCCAGAGATGTCTTCTCTGTTTCAATGTTGCACAAAAAATACTGACACAGTTGTATTGCAATCCCAGGACCTACCCCTCACTCAGATGGGCGTGGCACTTCTCCACACAAATCTTTTTTCCATGGAAATGCACAAATAGTTACATGTTTGAGTTTATTGAGGCTGTCCAGCTGATTTTCCGGAACGGTCATCAGATCGTTCACTGTTACTTTACATGGTTTCCCATTCAGGAAGCAGACTTACCACTGACGTGACAGAAAATGTCTTTTGCGAAAGTGTTTCTTGCTGGATCTTGGCACTTAATTATTGATATCATATGTGTTATATTGCTGTAAGCATGAGATTCAGTCATGGAAATCCCTGAATTGACACTGTCATGTTGAAAGTTGAAACTATTTTATGTAAACTACTGTCTTACCTGAAATTAGTGTTGTAAAGGCAATCAGCTTGAGCTAAATTTAAAGGCACTCCAAGAGCAGCTGTCATGTGTGTGTTATACTGCTGTAAGAATGAGTTTCAGTCTTGGCAATCGCTTGATTGTTAACACTGTCATTTTGACAGTTCCCACTATTTTATCTCCATGACAAGAGAGCTATTTTCTTACCTAAAATTAGTGTTGTGAAGGAAATTACCTTGTGTTATGTTCCAAGAAAGGTTTTTGTAAGTCTTTTGTTTAATACATATGTTTGTTGTAGCCTAGACAGCTTAAGGAAAGGGCCTCTAAGTAATCACACTGACTTACACTTTGAGCTGCCTCTGTGATATGAGAGATGAGATCACTCTTATTGTTAGTGGATCTGAATGTCCAGATTGCAGGCAGTCCCAGATGAATTAGTTGAATGATGTGTGAACCTTTCATGTATTGTTGAACTTAACAGATCTCATAAACTGCCTCAGCTGGCTGTGTATGAATGTAGGATGTGAGTGTCTCCTACACTGATGCAGGATAACAGCCAGATTATCTGAGAAAGCATTCACCTCAATGGATAACAAGGTCTGGTTCACTGCATTAAGCAGCATTATACCATCATCAAACTGGACTGACTTCAACCAAGGAATGAGAGGTAACTCTAACGGATTCTAAGCTGCAAACAGATAGATGAAGAAAGCAAAGAACACATGACACAACAGAGTAAGAATCAAACCAAAGGCCAGACAAAATTATAACTCTTGTTTTTACAGACGTTTAGATTTTTATCATTGCAGAACCGAAAGGCTGCATGTTGAAAAAAAATGCAACTCCATTTAAATGCTAAAACTCATTTTGGCATTTAAAGAAATATATATGGGGCAATAACAAATCTAAAAAGAATTCTTGCATCTTTACACTTTGGCCAATGAAAACAATAGTTTTTTTCCTGTTCTTGAAAAATACAACCGGCAGATCCATAAAGCAAGAAATATAAATGGTGTGGCCTAGATGCAATAAATCAGACTTCGTTATCCTTGCCATTTTATGTCATCTTGTTTCTTCACCAACTTCTGTGTTGCAGAATGATGGTTATACTGATTGAGGATAAAGAAATTCAAAGCATTTCCTTTTTCTTACATTTTTCAGTGTATTTTTCTGTTGTGAATTGACTTATTTCCAACAAAATAGAAACTGTAAACATTTTGAATTTTGTCTTTATCCTTTAACTGGAAGTCATAATCGATGAATACTATGAAACATTAGGAGAAACTTGTAAAGATAAAGTTCATAGTCTTTCATGTTTTGTTTGCACATTGCCCATCAATTATTCAGTGATATTATATTAATCGTGTTTTCTCTTTAATTGTCATTTTGGTGTGTTTTGTGTGTTTATCATGAGTCAAGTATGTTTACTGTATGTATGTCTACTAATCATGACTGTTCTATTTTACAAATTCAGATATTTCATAATTTTATACACATCTGTGATTTCTTCAGTATTGCATGCTGTTTCTGGCTGTGTATCATGAAGTGCATAATAGGAAAGCAGTGTTACATCTTGGCTGGAGAAAGAATACAATTTTTAACTTGAAGTGCTCCTAATAATTCTGTGCACTCTGAAGATAAGTGTGGTAGTCTGTTCATAAGAGCATTAATTTGTCATCTTGAATCCTGGGTTTATGCTCCAATGAGGTACTATGTATGAAGCCAGTTTCTGGTGTTACCATCTTCATGAATGCTGGAATAAAACATCATATAAACCCACATCACTTGAGGGATAAGGGTGGCCAAGATATCTAAGGTGTAGTGTGTTTCAAACCAGGCTTTCCAGAGTTCGTTTCCCCATACCCATGCTTGTGGGTTGCACTGAATTCACTGCATCACTTCAGGTGTTCCTACGTTAACCAGACACGTCATAATGTAACTTCAATATTGTAAAAACCCACTCACTTTCACTTTAGATTTAAGACAAAACTCATTTTTATAAGTTGGAGACATGTCAGTAGGATTATTTAACAAATATAATTTGGTAGCTCAACCAAGTAGCCGAACTTTTGTCTCTGTTGTGTAGTTGTAGGTAAATATTACCTTCTCTGCCAAAATGTAACACTGAATCTTGTCTCCAGCTCCTCCGTCCCATTGTTTTGGGGGCTGAGACATTGTACCTTTGTTATTACGTGTACAGAATGTAGACTGATTGTGTTTGTTAATTGTTAGTTTGTAGAAGACATTATTATGAAGGCAACTTGTATGGTATGAGACACTCATCTGCCATTACCATACATTGTCTCCAGAATCATGCCAGTTCTTAGTGCAGGTGCAACAGTTGAAAACTGGACTCACTTCTTCTGGATTGGTGACAAGTGCAAATTTTAAGGTAGATCTCATGAAGGTGTGCTGTCACTTTTGTTGTCCTTGACTCTGAGAGCAATATTTACATGGAGTAGGCCTTCAGTTGTCCTTGACAACTCTCTCATCCCCACATGGATTGGGACCTCTTTTGTCTGAGAGCACTGGAGGTGCATTGTATCAATTCACTGTCAGAAGTGGATAGTTGTGGATGCAAATCCTATATGCCCAGGGGCTTCCAGGTCTGTTGCAAAGCTTATGGATTGCATCTCTAAACTTGGCATTATTTTCAGTAGATTGTATGGAAAATATGCACACTACTACTAGTTGACAATAAGAAAGTATACTAAAACTCTTCTTAGATGACACTCCTTTGAAAATCAGCTGGTTTTGAAGCGTGTTAAGATTTAGGAACTGATTCACTTTAAACTGTCTTTAAGTGTGATTGATTGTCTTCCATTGATGTTTTATTGAAATGTTTAATAATGCATCTTCAGCATGACAGAAATGTTGGGATATCCATGAGCGTAAACTTCACTAAAAAGGCTAAAAGCTGACTCAGTCATTGCCAGTTGGATCAATCATGATATCATGCTATCATTTGAATGTGCAAGCTACGTATAGTGCCTATGAGTGAATGCATAATAAAGCGAAGTATTTAACTGAAACGTGCTTTGTTACTTTTAGTCTGAAATACTAATTCTGGCTACACAATGTATATATGCAATACATTATAGATCTGGACTTAACATCAGGAATGATCATGATCCATTCTTCCTGCAAAAGATCACTACACAGGGGGGCGTTTGTGTTCAGATCTTCCACATGGAGAACAGGTTATGGTTAAAACAAAGACGGTGCATTATGGTACTCATGTTTTCAAATTACCACTCTCTATTTTCTTGACATGGTAATGATGTATCACTGCATGGATGTTAAATGCAGTATTACATGCCTTCACAATGGTGAATGCGTTATTCAAATTGGTCAAAATCTGGGCCCTTATTCTCGAAAGAACTTTATTCGAAGAACTTCGTAGGGCTACGAACGTTTCGAGAAGAGCTAGCCAGGCTTGGGTCGTTCACTGCTGCATCCCCTGTACCTGAAAATCGTCATTCAACCATACCTCAGAGTGCGTACGTTTCCGAAAGACTTGCCAAAGGGCTCATTCACGCCAGTATGTCACCACATTGACGCTGAAGATAAGGGGAGGGTTGTCCCTATTGGCAACACCAAAGCAAATAGCACTGACTACGTTAATTATTTTTAGATCCGTAACACCAGGGATAATCTATTACTCTCTTAGAGTTTCCGTGGTAACTCGGAACCGAAATTACATGTCAACTGCGAATAGGTTAAATTTGTGCCTGGACATGTGTCACTATTACCGAATGTTATTTCAAAGTGATACATGTCTGCGCGATCTGCGCAGTTGGCATGGGTTGCTGAAGTCCTATCCTACCTCGGATCTACGGTGGTCTGAACATTTTATCATTGTATTCACAAATGAATTCATCTCACACAGTGATAGAGTGGATTAATTTGGTTTTTGTACCGCTCTTAATAGTATTCCAGAAATGTCATATCAAAGGACTCCCGAACTTGGCGAGACACACTCTCCCATGTAGTGTTGCGAGAGTGTATTTTTTGTAATTTGTATTTATATTGATTAAGTGATAGTTATTACTGGACGACAATATATAGTGCTTTGAGTGATAGTTATTATGGATCACAGTTCGCGTTGTTTGTGTGTGCTCATTGACAGTGTTTTATCGGCGCGCTTTTTAAGGTAGCACTTTGGAGTTGCCACCGTTTGGGCAGTCTTCCGTGCATGAGTGTGTTTTGACTGTTGGTAAACACGAGGCCGATCGCGAAGGTTCCATATTTCGCTGGAATGTTCAAGAATCAGTGACTGCGTATGCAAAGACTGGTTGTTGTGTTAACAACACACACACACACACACACACACACACACACACACACACACACACACACTCCAGACCAATGTTTACCGCAAGCCGACGCACACCAGCCAATATGTGAACTACCACTCCAACCATCCACAACAGATGGCATAATATCCACACTTACCAGAAGAGCCAAGAACATATGCTCTACTAATCTCCAGGAAATAAACCATCGCAAAGACGCATTCATTGGCCTCAATGATTATTCACCCCATTTAGTCAACAGGACCGTTGTCTCCACCCTATCAGCATCATCTAAGCCACCAAAAGAGAGAACAGAGCCAGCACCAATACAAATCTCCATACCCTACACTAGCCAGACATCACACCAGGTTAGCGGACTGTTGAAGCAACATTCAGGATACCACATTCTCCACTTCACGAAATAACCTTCTAAAGGCCAACAGGCGTAACAGCTCCAAAAACAGAAAATCCAATTCCAAGGGTGTGGTTTACAAAACTGTCTGTAACTGTGGAAATCTTATATAGGCGAAACATCCAGGCCAATCAACACCAGAGTGAAAGAGCACCAGGCATCTACAAACAAATCCGACAACAAATCAGCTATATCAGAACATATTCAGCCCAACCCCAATCACCAAATCAACTGGACAGAATACACACTAATGTCAACACCAACCTATTTCACCAGGCGAAAATTGACAGAAACCATCCACACCAAACGACACTGTCACCTGAGCAGCAGAGATCAAGATTATTTCATCCCCTCAGCATATGACGAACTAACTCCAGGACACAAGCACGCACGCACGCACGCACGCACGCACGCACGCACGCACGCACGCAAACACGGTCTTACACATGTAATAATCGGAGTTCTGTTCATCATTCGGCCTGCTTGCATCTGTCTGCCTCTTCGTCATCACCTGACCTACATTCAAGACCGCCCGCTGTGAAACCTTTGGTAGAACTGTTTCTCGCTGAAAACCAAAACTTTGGTGAGTTGATATTATATTTGTGACCCATTACTTTAGATTTGACTCAGTTCCATTTTACTTTAGACATCTATTGTGAATCGTTGTATCTTGCTATTTGTCTCCTCAATACATATTACTGAATATTTTAGACTTGTCAGTGTTATATTTTGCGCGAGCTAGTAAAATGGCGCTTGGTACTGAGGGGATAAACCCAGGACTTGTCTGCTCCGCGTCATCCTACGGTGTATGGTCGTGGTGTCAATGTGAAACTGCCATGTGGTAGTGAGGGAATGAGTTTAGTTTTACGGCGTAATGTAGCAATGTCCCAGCAACATCACGCCGGGGGGCACCATAAATGGGCTTCACACATTGTACCCATGAGGGGAATCAGGTCTTCAGTGTGACGAGTGAAAGATTTAACCACCAGGCAACCCCACCGCCCTACAACATGGTATCCCAATGGGCTGATCGTATAATATTTGGATAATTCCTGACAGTACAAGCAGCAACACCCACATGTACAATCACGTCGCTGTGACGTTGCGACGTTGAACCAGATATCATCTGGCACCATGTAATTCTGCTGCGATACATGCAAGGTGAACAACAGCGGATTGCAAAGCACTGCAGGTCGTTAATTTTGCAGAATCCATAGGTGAGTGTGCAGCAGATGCTCTCTGTTCCTGTCGCACCAAAAAGTCAATCATTCTTAGCAATGTTCCGTGTGTAGGATCACTAGACGTATATTCAAGCTAATTAAACTGAAATATTCATCTCCATAGTGAAGACGATGTTTGATAAGAATACTCAATGTCTTTGGGAACAGCGGGACAGTCCAGGACCTACATTAACTGCCAGGCTGCAGTTTCCCCAAAGTCAGGAGAAAGACCAAAAGAAATTAAAATATCACAGTATAATTTACAATATAGCAATTTAAAATGAATCGATTCACATGTCCTCGTGTAAGTATTAATTGTTCTAGGTTAAACTAGAAACGTGATGCTTTACATTTCATACCAATCCTTGTACAAGCTGCAAGTCCGTGTACTCGTAGAATGTGAGCATGGTTTTACATCGGAGTATCCAAGCAATATCCTGTCGTAGCACCAAATATGGGCTTCACACATTTTTAACAGGCAGGAATCGAACCCTTCGGCGAAGTGTGCGAGCACTCCTTCCTCTAGGCAACCTACCGGAACCTTGAGAATTTAATATCAGCGGTTCGCGTCTAACTACACAATCGAGGAAATATGTAAACGAAATTATTGGTAACTTCAAGTACGATTTCCAGCCAGGTGGGTTCAGAAATTTCAGAGTTCATTTCTCCCCACACTTTGTTATTCTGTAGGTGGCGAGGTGGGTAGGGTCGCTACTCATGCCAAAGATCCGGGTACAGTGTGCAGTTCATCTTTGGTGTTCCCTGACGTGGTATCTTTAAAAAAATACATACAATCTGACACCCACAGTTGAATAGCGGCGTAAAATTAATGTTTTATGCATGAATAAATGATGGAATGTTACTCTTCCCTTCAAACAGTGCATTGTCTTGTCCAGTGGCGGAAGAAACCCGTGGCGCAGTGTACGCCCCTTGTCGTTAACACACCACACCACTGTTTGATAGCCATTCATAAAGTATGTGTACCAAACATAAACAACTTTGTTGAAATGGTAAATGAATTCTTTTATGGAAAACCCAATGCAGCATAGACGACAAATGAAGTCATTTGAATGAATGTCAGCTGAAAGCAAACAGCAGATCCTGTGCATTAGGTACAATACCTACAGTAATGAAATATTTCTGAATGAATTATTTGTTTTGACTATAGATCAAGTAACCTATACCAAGCAGCAAACACTGTATCGTGGCGATTAATCATGTTTTTATGCTAGAGAAACATGGTAGAGACAATTATACTAATCGAATCAACGAGACGAGATATATTGACCACACATGATGAGGAAAAGGGCATAATGCAAATTGCATATACAAATGAAAAGATGTAATTCATGAAAAATAATTATCACGTCATAGATAAAACTATGTTGATAAATCAAGTAATATTGTTAATAGCGGATCGGCAAAGTGAGGATAAACCAAGAACTATTTTCAATAACGGCACCCGATGCGGTGGGATAAATCAAGTGTTACGAGTGTGTATTTCCTGTATATTTTGTTGTTAATTCAGTATTTATTATTATTGGGTCACAATGTTTAGTGTTTTGAATATTAGCGATGATGGGTCACATTTCGTTTTAATAGCTGGTCAACACTTTTATAATTCTTGTTTTCCGGAATTTATCTGCTCCTAGTTATCTATGTGTTCACTTCCGGGATACTGTTTCGACACCATTCTACAGTGTTGACGATGTTCGTTTGTGCCCGAACTTTCGGGAAATGCCTAAATATCTATATAAACGCTGGTTGACGTGTTGAGGGCGACACTCACATTCATTCATATTTGCTGGAGTTAATGCCAACACATGAAATCCCTTCAACGCCTCACCTACATTATCTGATGTCGCACCGATCGCTGTGTTGACATTCTGCCATAGTTGATTACCTCCCGTACCAAGACTTTGGTGAGTTTGCTATATTGTATTTTGTGACCCATTGACTTAGATTTTGTCTCTCTTGTATTGTACCTGAAATCTGCATTGTTTATCTTGACTTGTGACTTTGTATACCTTGCTCTCGTTGCATAATAACAGAATTTGAACGTAAACAACTTGTCTTTGTTCTGTTTTGCTGGTTTACAAGGGGATTTCTTAAATCGCTGTCACGGTAAATTCTTAACAGTAACACAAGTAATATTGTCTTGAACGGATCGGTGAAGTGGGGATAAATCCAGAACTATTTTCAGTAACGGCACGCGATGCGGTGCGATATAAATCAAGAACTATTTTCAATAATGCGATGGGATATAAATCAAGAACAATTTTACTGGTATACAAAATGGCGGTACGGGATCGCAAAGGAAAGTTCCTAATATTATATTTTTTTACTATGATTTCCAAAACGTCGAGGTACAGCTGCATTTGAGTATATCCTCGAGACACTCTTTGCATGCTGAAACTTTTGGACCCAACCCCAAGACAGGGTATACGGAAAAACAAAAATGGAATCCAGTGCAGAAAAAAAACAATTGTCCAAGGAAAACTCCTGGCAAAGGTGCACCCCAATTAGAGACAAACAGGTACACAGACATAGAGCAATGCCAGGAACCAGGCTGTCACTTGAAGCCTGAAATCCAGTCGGGTCGTAGGCGAAGTGAAGAGTAAATATCACATATCACATACACGCAAAAACGAGGCAAGCACAATATGGTCGAACTTTCCAAGACCCTGCTGGACCTGCTTGAGAAGCATTCCCGCATCTTGCTCTCCAACCAAGAGAAACAAATGCTAGAGCGATCAGGCCACACCTTCTACAATCACTACCAGATCCCTCACCAGTTTGTGTATTTGCTGTGCTTTTGCGAGTTGTGGAAGACAGGAAAATAGTTGATTTCATCTACATCTACCATCTGATCGATTCAGGATTTGTTTCTCTTGGTTGGAGAGCAAGACGCAGGAACACGTCTCCAGCAGGGTTGTGAAGACTTCGGCGGTGTCGTGGTCAGCCAAATTCTCGTGTATAAGGCTTGCGATATGTGGTAGTTCCTCTTCGCTTCGGACAAACGACCTAACTGGATCTTGGTATAGGCTTTGCGCGATAGCTTGGTTTCCATCACAGTGGGGTGCACTGTCGCTGGTGGTTTTCATTGGACAGTTGTTTTTCTGCGTTGGGTTCCATTCTTGTTATTCCTTATACCCTGTCTTGGGGTTCGGGCCAAAGGGTCTGTAAAGAGTCTCTCTAAGATAAGCTGAAAAAGTCGAGCTGTACCTCTCAATGCGGCCAGGATAAATAAAAAACTACTTTCAATAAGGGCATATGATGCAGTCATGAAAAAAATGCAGCATATGAGCGCGATTCAATAACATTAACTAAAAAATGTTTTCAGTATGAGAATGCAATTCAGAGATGATAAATCAAGCCATATTCGCAATAAAAGACTGTGGTTTCCTATGAGTGTATAAAACAAAATGATAAAGTAACATCAGATAAACAATCTTAAAGTATATCACACCTTTCGGAACATGAACAAAAGACAGCACTACTGGACTACGTTACAAAAGTTACTTTTCGTCGCGAGTAGGACAATCGTCCATATTTTCTCTATCTACATGCATCAGTCACACAGTTATATTCATAGTTATAGGAATGTATATGTTCGAACCAAACTGCTTTTTGTCACAGGTGACTTAACTGATCAGTGGACATTTTGGAAAATTATCTGAATCAGTGGATAGTCGAATTGAGACCTGGTCATCCAAACCTACACCATGTGGTTGGAAGATGTTTGGGTACGGCATTAAACAACTTGATATTCCAATCAATGATTTTTACATCAAACTCTGAAGTGATATGCTGCGTCTTATGACAACCATTGTTGTTCACTAGGAACATGGGTTGATGCACCCTGTTTGTTTAAGTTCCCTGAGCCCTGCACCATCGATATTTTGGGTTTTTTAGTATGTTCCCTGAGCCCAAGGGGAAGATAAACAAACATAGGGGCCACTCAACCATGAAATGGGGTACCAGTGAATACCCTGTTTATCTTACTGAACACCTGAAATTGGAATTGTTTGGAGTATGGGTCAAACCATTTTTGTAGCCAGTTCCAGATTTTGCAGACAAGAAAAACAGATTCAGAGTTATCCCCCCTTCCATTGATTTGCACTCGCGAAACATCGGTAATTCCCTACATCATACGTGATTCAATGTTATTCAAGAGAAACAATTACTGCCACGAAGTACCAAATGAGTTCAGCATTCCCAACGAGGTACATTGAAATGTTACTTGCTTGTAAGTGAGGTTCACTGAAAATAATAGAAGAGCACTCTGCCAATCAGAAAATGGCATTTATGTGTGAGGTAAGATAATATAAGTTGAATGCTGTCAAGGGTAATACAGTCTAATATACGCCTCTTCGCAGCAGTGTCTTCCGAGCTGGTGGGCGATCGATTACACAGCTACAAAAAGGCATCGATCAGACTGTTTGAGTTGAATGCAATGCTCAAAATAGTTTAAATAAAACAGTGAAACTCAGTAAATAAATGTGTACATATTAAACTACAAAAGAGCCGATCGAACAGTTTTCAAATTCGCGGCACTGCATGCATCATATTTTGACTTCATACGATTGTCAACGATATAGCTTCTCGGTAAGAGTTTGGCGGTTACCGTGGCTGCGTGTAATATTTTCCAGTTGTCATCCTCCTGGGAGCAGGAATGACACGGAAAATTGTTAAAGCATCATTGACCAATGATATTAAAGTATTTTACATGAAGGTGGGATAAGGGGATAAGGAGCAGTGACAGTTCCTTAGGTACACGGTGTCCTCTTTTGTATTGTTTTCCATATTCTGTGAGCAAGCGCCGGATCTACCTGCTGTCCAGCTAGTTTTTCGCTGAGAACAAAATCACACAGCTTTGGTGATGTATATTGGTCATAGTCCTCCGTGCTGAAGGCGACATGACCCACCCCGATGGCCCTGGCAAGTATTCCTGTTACATGGACATCCTCCATGTTAGTAAGCACCATATATTCCGAAATGTTCAAAATGTTTACAGCTATCCGTTTGGTCATAACATACATTGGCCCTGACGTATACACTGGTAACATGAGATACGGGTAATTAACAATGGAATATTTCCCAAAGAATTTTCTCGCTGATCTAACAACGTTACCAGCTATACCTTTGTTCCAGTCTCCATAATTCA
This sequence comes from Haliotis asinina, assembly GCF_037392515.1. Taxonomy (NCBI): domain Eukaryota; kingdom Metazoa; phylum Mollusca; class Gastropoda; order Lepetellida; family Haliotidae; genus Haliotis; species Haliotis asinina. Next base: position 90,156,018 of record NC_090281.1, read on the forward strand.
GCTTTGAAAACACTTTTGGAAGATGTACAAATACGTCATCGTCAACCTTCATGACATATTCAGTTTGTGGGCAATACTCTCGAACCCATTTAAATCCAATTAAGGTTTTATATGTTAAATTTTGGTAGGATTCAATAAATGCAGCTTGAACGATATCATTCTGTTCTTTAGACTCTTCCCTCAGCTTTGCTTCCTGTATGGGGTTATTGGTTTGCCCGAACAAAAATATAAGTCGTACTCTGCCCTGCATCGAGAGTCCAGGCCACGATCCTCCTCTGGCAACTTGTCCCCATGTATGTCTGACAGCGTCCCTTCGATCCCTGTTTCTAATTATTGAGAAGATCATGACCACGAGATCAACGTGTTCCCTTCCATGACAGTGATGTTGCGGTAGTATCCGGAAGTTAAAGTCAATTGGCGTTATTTTGTGATCATACGGCTTGAAGAAGTCCTGTTCTGGAAACACACGAAAGTTATTGAAGACGTACGTGAAAGCTAGAGCTGCCCCGAACCAGAGTGATACAGTTTTCGCACGTTTCACCATCACCTGGAAAGGAATGGTTAGCGATGCATTTCAAGGAAATGATCATAAAAAGCAGAAGCTCAAGCTATATTACCTGCTTTACATTACGTTGGAAAATCACCCAAAAGCAGCTTCGACGTATTTTCTTATAGTTTGTCATTCTTACAGACGATCGAAAATCATAAACTAGATAATCCAGTTTACCCTTAGCTGAAAGAGGCGTGTGTCTTGTTAGTTGCCTAGTCATGTTTGTATCAGCAGTAAAAGCTGCTTTAAAAATATGTAAACTTCCGAGACAGACTTACCGTATTCTGATCTCTGACGCTCAATTAGACATTAGATGATCATAAGTGGCAAAAAAAACCTGAAACACGAAAGTTTCAAATAACCTCTATGTCTCCAAGCCATTGGTTGAATCTCAAACTTTTCCTGGTCTTTCTCGCAATGAAAAAGTTGTGTTGCAGCTGTGCCGCATTGGACAATGTTAACATACACGTTTGTTTAAGATCCACCTTTTTGCATACCTTGCAATAGTCTACTAACACTCGAGCACACTTTGCTCTTATCAAACCGTGTTTTTTTGTGATAATGTTCATTCCTTAACTGAACTTGTTACAACATTTTCAAAACACTTTATTTTAGTATATTTAAAAGACGTTGATACTACCCATCAAACGTTTAGACTAAAGCAAATATATCTACTTACTTCAGTCAACTGCTGCGACTGTGCAAGTTATTCCATTCTGTTTAAAGGTACTGTTTACACACGAACTGATGTAGCACTGTGTAAAACGAATTTGTAAAGTTGAACTGATTGTTGTCATGAGTTTAATAAAGGATGAATCTCAGTGAACATTCTTAACAAACTTTACACGGAATGCAGCAGTTCACAAGCACGACATTTGCACATTTCTCAGCAATTTGAAGCATGATATTCGTGCAGTTAATCTGCTTATTTTTGCAGTTGGTGTCCCCAAGTTGAAAGAGAATTTCAATATAACTTTATCAAATTAAGATTGTATATGTGTGTTCGAACTACACATAGAGTTTGCAAAATGTATGGTTATAGGTCCATAGTAGCACAGTAAGACTTCCGATTTATCTAAAGAGATTCCAGATATTGGGTCCAATGACTCAAAAAATGGTACAATCTTTTCAGGGAGAAGACAGTCCATAGTAGCTGTCACGTTATACACAACAACCAGACATAATATGAAAATTCTGATTAAGATTGTGCAGGTGGACTACCCAGTTTAGTAATTGTAGAGTGTTTACATTTGGAAGTAACACGAGTAAAAGACGATATAAATGAAATCTATGTGTACTTCGTTACTTAAAACTCAAAACTTTTTGTGAGTGGCGACGATTTTTTTCAAAGGCATTATATCAGTTATTCTTGCAAGAAATAAATTCTTCAATGTAATAAGCCAGTTTGATGTTATTTATAAGGGTATCCATTAATAGGTTGTGGCCCTTTAGACTGCATAAAAACATATGTCTTTTGCTTTGTGAGGCCAAACTTTTGATGGGTAGTGTATATGACTAATCTAGAACATCTCAACGTGCACGTTTTCCTTGAATGTGATATTTCACTGGATGTTTAGGGATTTTTAACATCACTTTATCTGATATACTATAAAACAAAGCAGACCCCTCGCTGCCATGTTCGGAGATTTTTCGGTCGCGAGCGGAAACTCACGCAGCAAACATGGCGTCGTTGGAAGAAGCACCCGTCTCGGTGAGTTTTGTTTTTAGTTCCTACTATTACATTTTTATACTTATCCATCTTTGACCACCCGTGTTGAATGCGTTTAGGTATGAGGTGTTGTCGGGGCAATAGCTAATGTTTTTAGGAAAAGATTGTCACTGCAGAAGAGTGTCACAAGTCATGCCCCTGGAGGTTGTTTACATCTGAACATCGAAGTCGTGCCGATGATTACGAACGTGCGCTAGATATAACATCATTTTTTTGTAAAATGTGTTTAAATTTGTCAATTGCACTTCATAGCAAGAAAAATTATGGCTCATAAACTTCTTCATGGCGCACGTTCATGATGTTCGTAATCATCGGCACGACTTCGATGTTCAGATGTAAACAATCTCCAGGGGCATGACTTGTGACACTCTTCTGCAGTGACAATCTTTTCCTAAAAACATTAGCTATTGCCACGACAACACTTCATACCTAAACGCATTCAAGACGGGTGGTCAAAGATGGATAAGTATAAAAATGTAATAACAGGAACTAAAAACAAAACTCACCGAGACGGGTGCTTCTTCCAACGACGCCATGTTTTGCTGCGTGAGTTTCCGCTCGCGACTGAAAAATCTCCGGAGATGGCCGAGCGTGTTTCCAGTATTACCGACACTGCTTCCGATAGGGCCGATGTATTTCTGTTATTACCGCTAAATTACCGATATCGCTGCAATTGTTTCGCGAGAGGGCTGCGTTTGTTTACATATGAGATGCAATTCCTTCAAATTTGCTGTATTTCCTTCAATTACTTAGGGGGGCCTGGTATCGGACTGATCCAGACACAGGTCCCAGTAGTTCCGAATCAATGACTTTAGAATATGAATTTCCCTTACCTGTTTTGTTTCTACGGCTAACTTGTTCCCCTTTACTAGTAACTTAAAGTTAAACATCCAGGATGGAAAGAGGTGGCCGATACCTACACTGTCAGCGTTATACCTGGAGGATGCGTTCTCTCTCAAGGATGTCTGATCAATATAAGTAATTAGACACCTCATCCTCCGTCTGCACTTGCACGAAACCCAGTTGTATGTGTATCTCTATTTTCGAGGTGTCAGATATTTCATATTTCATCCGGTATCGTGCATTTCACACTGTGTCCGTAAGCTGGGCTTTGTCTACTTCACATTGTCCGATATCGCGAATTTCACATAGTATGCCGATTCTATTTATGCCTATATAATTTATATAATCACTGATTGGGTGATTGTTGTCATGGGTCACATTTCGCATAATGTATGTTCAAGACCAATAGTATTGTAGCGATAGGCCTTTTTTGATAGTGCTCCAGTGTGCCTTCCTTGTCTGGCTGTTTATCTTATTTACTTGCAGCTATAGATAAAGTTCAAAGTGAATGGCGATACAGCCACGCTTTGCTTGAATGTTATCGACATTGTGTCAGTATATACAAAAGCTGATTGTTGTGTTGACGGACACACTCACGGACTCACGGACTTACACTCAGAATTATACTGGAGTTGTGTACCTCTGCCATTGTCTATTTGTCAACAACATCCGCTGACACTAGGTGACAGTTATACAGGACACACACACACACACACACACACACACACACACACACACACACACACACACACACACACACACACACACACAAAGTAATGTCCATGAAGTCAGAATGTTGAGTTAAGCATGTGTATACTATCACAGCAGATTCTAAGATGAAAGAGAATGAAATACAAAAGTAGATATGGTGTTGTTACAGCAGATTAAGTGGGTAAGTGATAGACGCCAACGAGTGTACAACAGGGTGGCTGATAGTGTACGATAAACAAAGGGTGGGATTAGATACACAAAGGAGAGATTAAAATGATACAGTGAATCAATAGGTAGTTGGTGAAGCCTAATTAATTGGTGAAGTCTCAGTCTAATTAATTTCCCAGGCATTGGGTAAGTAAACTCCTTGATGTCTGTTCATCTTTGGTGCAAATCTTGTGATGCTGATGGACTCGGAAATCCTGCGTCGTCCATAATCAAGGATGGTTGATGCTATGATGATTGTTGCTTTCCAGTTAATGTTGTTTATTGTATATACATGCTTAAAATCATCACTAAGGCTTCATGTATATTGCAGTGTGCGTCGGATAGCGGTAAACATTGGTCTGGAGTGTGTTGGTAGGGAGGAGGGTCACAAGAACGCCAAGGAAGGGCTGCGTGTTGTTGGCTTCAGGTTCCATAGTATAATTAATGCGGTGGTGTTGGCTGTTCAGGTGTTGTAGTAGCTCGTCTCGATCTTGGCGAGGGTGGAGGATGACAAACGTGCCGTCAACCATACGATGCCAACACATGGGTTTCACGGATGAAGTCAGTAGGGCTTTCTCTTCTGGGTCCGTGAGGTATATTTCGCTGAGAATAGGCGATAGTGGCAAACCCATGGGCGGTACAAGTATTTCTTCGTAGATTTCTTCACCCCAGGTGAAGTAGGTTGATTCAGTGGAGACTGAGGTTAGGTTGATTATGGAGCCAGTAGTAAGGCTGCTGTCTCGGGGTTCATCAACCAACCCTAAGTGCTTGCATGAACATCCCATTGGCTTCGGAATGCAATCTATTGTCTATCTATTATGCAGTCTACCTACCTACACCATCCTGTCTTATCTGCCCCATACCTGCTTGACAACGATACAAGTAGCTGTACCGAAACGTCGCTTCACCTGAAGTTGTTCATCCACAAAGTTTGTCCATATCTGATTCACCAACTTCTAAACATGTCACTCAAAGAAGTTTGTACATAATGGTGAAAAATCAGTGTCGGTTCCTCTGTAGTGCAAATGGGGTTGCAGCATAGGGAAAATGACCAGTCTTTTTACGAGCGAGCGAAGCAACGTACTTTCTTCCCATCGGTTCAAAAAATATTTTTCATGTCAAAATATCGCCATCATCAAAAGTGTACACCCATTTCTTCTCTGGGTTGTGCACTCACATTTTCAGCCTCATGTTGAACAATTACTCGCGTGAAATAATTTTTATTCAACATTCCAAGCGCAACTCGTGGTAGATCAGACCGTTCTTCGCCTCAATTCCCCCTTCCAGCTTCCGGTTCAACGGAGTGAAGGAACAGGAGGGTATTATTCCAAAGGGAATACTTACAGTTACCTCCCCTGCTACATTCGCCCATTACGCCAGAAGTGTTTTTATGGATAAATATGTATAAATATTACTAAATTCTAATATTACTAAATTCTAACAACAGCGACGACAGATAAGACATATAAACTCCAACAGGTTCATGATAAAATTAGGCAATATGGTATTTCTTTTTAATTTCTGCTTATTCTTGTTCGATCAATCCCTTCATCCGGAAGCTGACAGGGGTAATGGAGGCTAATGGAGCGGCTAATCTGTGAAATGGTTCAAAGACAATAAATCTTGCTGTCACGCAGCTTCGCGCGGAAGTTTCAAAACAGATTTATAAAAGCTTGCTATGTCAATCTTTGTTATAGCTAGTCTTCACAGAATAAGGTTAAAGTTCGGCTTGATTCCACGACCGAAGAACTAGAAGTCTGACGCTCTGAGCAGGTTTAAAGATTCTCATGACTGGAATATTACAGATTTGGTTTTCAGATTCCCGTATAAAAGGTGGTGGGGACCACATTCAATTGACCGTTTTACAAATCACATTAACAGCAAGTTAGTGAGGTTTTATTCCAGGGTTTGGGTTCCTGGCACAGAAGCGGTAGCGTTCAATTGGGCTGTCCCAGCGGTACACCTTATACCAGGGATATATACCAGATATGACACAGCTTAGTGCTAACAATTCCATTACAGGTAAGAGCAAGAAAGGCCTATTTGATAAATACATCGGGCACATTATTGCCATCAGAGTTAAGTCTCTTTGTTGAATTTTGAAGATATGTTTTCGGTTGGCACATGGAAGCAGCAGGAATCTTTGGTCCATCCAGTTATCGATTCATTAACAAATAGAACGTGCTGTAATCTCACTGATTCAGGATTTTAAAACAGAACAAAAGCGACATACAAGATTTCGATTTTGATGTTAATTAAATGCTTTACTTCATTAACAATACAGCGTCATCGACTTAAAACATGTTTTGTAATAAATGTTTTGCTGCCTAGTTAACGCCAATCAATGTCAATGACCTGGTGAAGGTGGACGGAGACATCACTGGACGTGTAATAAGAATAACACAACCACTGAATTCCTTCCATGTGTACGTTATAAACATCGAATATGGTGAAATGGAAGTTGCAGGGTACAGAGTGAAAGTATTGCCGTAAACAATCTGGAGCTAGTCGGCTTCTCATCAAAGCATCCACCTGCCCCCAGAGTGTCATATATGACTTACTGCAAGATGATTTTTTTAACCCCCTGTCGAACTTCTTGGCTGCATACGAAAACGAAAACACAGTTAAAAAGACAAAATTGGACATGAATCTTGTTTATAGTACTTAGCATATCCAACCAGCGGGAATAACCGAAACAGCTCTTCTCGTAAGCACAAAAACATGGTCAGAAAACGGGGTAAAAACAGGGGAGTGCGTTTACGCGCATTTGTCACGTTGTCGCTGATTGCACAAAAAATACAAATGAACCAATGGAAAGGAGGATAACAAAGCTAGACACACCTTTTTCTTATAATTTGAGAAATGTGATGTCAAATGTTGACTTTGTGAAGGTAAAATCTCCCGAGGTGTAAAAAGCATATTTATGCAAAGCGCACGTTTGTAAAAATTCTCATAGTTAGAAGAATCATCCAGCTTCCACTTGTAATTGTATATTTTTTAACAACGTGTTGACGTCGAAATAATAATTGAAAGGGCCCCACCGCCTATACCGGAAGTAACTTTCGCTTGCGATGAAGCAACATCCTGATTCCAGGGCTTCTAATTAATGTTGAGAGGCCCGGGAACCAGGATACATACAATGCCTGCCAGCTGCCTTTGGTGCGAAACAGGAGAGTGACAACATATTTCATACATGCGATATGATATATTGTGAACTAATGAACGAATATAAGCCATTTGTTAGCGCCGATCAATCCTATTTTAACACATATTTGGTGTAAATAAAGAGATCTAGCTTGCACACTGACTGAGTTGACGTACCCTTTCATGAAATTGACATGGCTATCGAATGAAATGCTACTAACAGTGAGTGACTTAAGATGTGATTGACTGGTTGTATACACAAGTTAGTAACATTTGACAATTGAGCATGACGACATTTTATGTTGTATTATCTCCATTTTCAGTTGCGTGGGCTGCCCAAATGAGGAGAAGAAAGAGACGAGGCTAGGATACTTATGTTTTCTAGAGTGACACAAATCGTTGGCTAGTGCTATATCAGATTTGCATGATTAACATGCAACTCGACCTGTATGCTTAGGAATTTCTTTAAGGCATTGATACCTGCTATGTATTGAGAATTTGCGATAGAGTAGAAAGAACAAGACTAGGTACTCAAGGAATAACAATATATCTTCGTATGTTGTTATATCAAACTCTGCCAAAATGAACACTTAAGCCCCAGGATTATTGCAACTGAAACTGTATTCGCTGGAAAGTATTTGCTTATTATAATAAGTATTTATGATCAAATCCAAATCAGACTTCAACAGTGACCTAAAAATATCGGATACCGTGTGAATCCATCATGTATGAGATGTTGTAAATGATATAAAAGGGCTTGGCTGAGATTTGTTTATGTTATTGGGGCCAGGTTTAGTTTTCAAACCAGTTATATATATTTTATGGATTATGTTGTAGCAGAAGAACTTTATTTATTCAATTTGTAGTGGTACTATGTTGTCCGTAGAACGTTTATGAGGTTGCTCCTGTCTTAAAGGTCACATGCAACGTAAAACACAACTTTGCAGATTCTGATACCTTTCGGTATGCACTTACCGAAATAAATCATCAAAAATGCCAATTCAGCCTATAAAGTTGAAAAAATGCGATGGAGATAAGCCCGCGAAATCGGAGTTCAAACGATTCACTAAATTTCCCCCAGCGCTGGGGGAAAAGTGGTTTCAACAGCTTTCAAATTGATTTATGACAACTTTCAATTTGATTTATGACTCGTGCACCCGAGTCCTGTCTCTGCCACATTATGTAATTAGGCAGGTGTGATACTTGTACACATGACATGTTTATGTCTGTGGGTTCCAGCCACGCAGTAGTTCACCATCTCTACTGAGATGATTTTTTATTGGATCGAAAGCAAATTCAGAGAACATGTATTTGCAAAACCCAACATCTCTATATACATTCTTTATGGATAACAACTTCTTCTAGTTGTATGATTTTGTTTGACAACAGTATATGAATCCGTACTGAAACATTGCAAGTACAATAAAAGAAGTTGTTTTCCATAAAGAATCTTACTTTCTTGTGACTCTCCATACTTCTAAAAGGCCCACCAAACAGATCATTCTGTACACACAATGAGCCCTCAGTGTATCAGCAAATGAACCAGCCAATCGGAAGACGTCGTTATACTTGAGTGCACATCCACCAGCTACGACTGGGTTCGGTCTCCTGAGGGCTTCGTTTCAAGGGAAGTAAGCCCAAGTATAAAATATTGCACTTTTGAATCGCGATTGTATGCTTAATATTTTGTATATTTGTTTTTTACAAGCAGCAATGTATATTATATGTCATGAATAAGTGATAATTGTGTTTTAATTATGTTTGATTTTTTGGTTGCATATGACCTTTAAGAAAGGAGCGAGAGGTCCTTATATTTTACTTGGTTTTTACATATTTTGACAAACCTTTGTGAACATCAAACTTGCCTTGTATACAATTATTGTCTTTTCTAGTCATTACTACATTACTACATGTCATATGTTTTTGATGTTGTTGAAACAGCTGAGATGGGTACCACTCCGTCAGTTACAGATTTCGCAGTTGTATGTGTTAGATATATTACTTTTGTTGCAAAAAAAGACAGACTTGGTGCCAATAAACAAGTACAATGCATAACAATATTTTTCAGAACCGTAGAAATAATGTTTAAAATTACCCTAATAATTGTATGGCTGGAAAGAAATTTGGTAACTTTTTGATGGAACGGGTGTTGTTATGCTAATAAGTTTTTAAATATTTTTTTGTGCCGAAAACAAAGTGTATTTTGATGAATTATCCCTTGCTCTAGCTCCACATACAATTTCACGTTAATTCTACAGGTAGAACACTAGATATTCTTTTAAATACATTTGCATATGTTTGTACCACATGACCTTCAAATTTTAAGGCCGAACGTATATTTTTATAAAAGCTGTAAAATATTCTTTTTCCTAAATTTTTACTGTCACTCTTTTGGGACAGAAATGCCTGTTGTACCATGACAATGAATATGTATGCTTATTTTGATGACGTTTTACTCATCTTAAGACATTAATCATGAAAATTTTGTATAAAAAGGCCAAAAAGTTTTGAAATTATTGATATGATGCTACTCTTACAAGGCCAGAATTCCATATTGTATGTTGTAAATATATGACTGCCATCACCTAAATGGATAGACAGGATACCATTAAAGAACTAGAATACTAAACCTTTTTTTGGAAGTGCAGAAACATTTTCAAAACGTTCCTGACCAAAACAATGGATGAAAAATATGTTCATTTTTTCAGGGTGGGTGTATTGTAAATCTGAGAACTTTTTAATGAAATGTATTGATATAAGAATAGAATAGTTTTGTTGTTATTGAAACTTCATTCTAGTAACACACTAAATTTGGCTGAAAAATTCCCATGAATATAAAATGACTGATTATGCCCATTTAAGGATTTCCCCGCGAGAACATTCAAGCCAGCTTGAAGACATTACGCCCTATGACATTACCCCAGTGAACTGAACACTGTTCCATGCAACCGTTTCATAGCGGCAAAGAATTCGGATTGTTCGGTGTATGAACCGTCTTTCCTTCGGGGAATAAAGGGTAGCGTCTATTTGAAGCGTCAAGGGTACTCGCATGTGTTAGCTGAATCAGTGCATGTCATGAAACTGAGAGAGGTTTTGAAATCAAAACTCAAGTCATTAAAAAAACAATGTAAAGAAAACCTACCATTCCGTGCTGATCCTGTATCCGACACTGAACTACAGAAACTCCGTGAATGTGGCCAACTAGGCACCAGCACGCCAGATTCCATTTTAAACACATTATGGTGGAACCACACGGTTTATTTTGGCTTGAGATCTGCGACCCCGCACAGGCGTATGCAATGGGGTGATGTAACACTGAAAGTTGATTCAGAGAACCGTGAATATCTCTAGTATACTGAACGGTAGTCAAAAACCCGTCAGGGTGACAAGACTCGCGATCTTGCTCCTAAAGCATGGGCACAACCTGGGCATCCGTGATGTCCTGTCGCTGTTTACAAGTAAACTTCACAAGCGATGACCATCCATTCTATTTGGCTACAAACACCCAGTTGGTTTAAACGTCAAGCGGTTGGCAGAAATAAATTGGGAAAACAATGGCAAGTAAAGCAGGGCTTTCTAATGACAAACAGTTGACAAACCATAGCGCAAGGAAACGTATGATTCCAACTCTGTCTGACAAAGGTGTTCCAGCTCGCCAGATTATGCAAGTGTCGGGGAACAAAAGCGTTCAATCGATCAACGGTTACTCCACAATGAATGAAAAACAACTGTATTGTCCTGACAAAAGATGACATAACGATCTCTATGCATTTATACACTTGTTGACAGTGTTATAATAAATAACCATGAACAGTGGTGAAAGGACTATGCGATCAGTCAGAATAATATAAAACTGATGATTTGGTATACTGTAGATATAAAATCATAATGATTAATCATTCACACACACACTGACTTATATGCAATGCTAGTGCTTCAAGTTAGTAAGTGATCTGCTAGAGTAAGTTTATATTATTTTATATTTTATTTTTTTATTTTATATTTTAATACTAACTTAACAAAATGTTATTACTATGAAGAGAGGGTGCTTACCTGTAAATGACCAAGATTACAACAATATTAAATGTTGCGCGTCCGACATAGTTGGATGGTGACATGGAAGTGTCACACGTCACAGGCATGGAACCCACGTGACTTGGCGGGTAACCAAATACGAGTGGCACGTACAACTTTCTACATGTGAACAGTGGAGAAGCAGCCTTCTGGTGAAATAAATGGGAAATAGAAGGCTGTCGGCGAAACTTAAGCCGTACATAACCGGAGTATGGGCGACGTTGAACATGCGCTTTCACGTGGAGCAGACGACTAGAAGGGAACTCTCTCCAAAATGACGTGCAATTAGTGAACCGAAAGAAGCGCTCGTAAAGTATCCCCATAAGACACCGAGGGGGAGCTGCAGTTACGTCAGAATGGAACACAAACGCATTTAATTAACACATACAAAATAACCCATTGACCCTAGATGGGGCACCACAACAACATCAAAACATCTACAGACTTCTGTCTTCCAACTGTGATTCCACTCCACGTGGCACAGGCCTGTCTCTCCCTTGTGTAAATAATCCACCGAAGCCTCAGTCGACCCGTCCCCGTCAGTCATGTCCCAAATGAACTTAGTTTCCCATGACATCCATGCTGTTCACGCTCTCTTTTCTGGTCCAATTTACGGTGGAGTTTGCAACTGCACTATTTCAAATGATTCTTCTTTCAGACAGCCACCTGCACCAAAAAGGCATATTTTGCCTGATGCCGACTCAGACTCGGACTAAGTTAGTGTAGACTTAAGACAAGGACACCTACCCGAGCCAAAACTAGGTCACAGTGCGTTTCCGCAGAATGTTGACTAACGTTGATAATTGTGAACCGTCTTCTTAGAAACAGGTTCACCTTTCCCGCTTTTGATTGTTCCCTTGAAGATGTTCACTGTTGCAATAGTTAACGTTCAAAAATATTGCTCGTTTGCACAGGGATACTCTATAACTATATAGGCTCCCTGGTTTGCACAAGGGCTTGTATTGCTGAAAATTTTACGTCCTGGGTCCAACAAGCCTACACTGATATATGTGCACATTATGTAACAAAGCGGACTCAGTGGGCCATGACCAACAAATCTATTTTAATACCTCCATGGACAATGTATGCATCTTGTTAGGGAGAAGAAAGAAACTATGTCTCACAGCTAGGGTAGCTCCCAGTGACTCCACATGAGTGGATGGCTAGTGTATAAAAAGGACTCAATAACTCTCACTGGAACCTAGTCTGTTGTACAGACCCTGAAGTATAAATATCCAAGAAAGCCCACACAAGTCTAGAAAATGTGGCAAGTTAGATTTCCATAGCTTCTGAAAATGAAGAAAGTCTCAGGGCTCCATTTCATTATAATATTTTTTTGCACTGTGGACGTTTTTTTGCAGTAAAATATGTTCATTTCAGAGACTAGCTGTTAGTCTGCAAGTGACTTTGCGAGGGAGAATAGATCAATAAGTTACCCCGCCCCGTGGGAAAAGCATGCATTCACGGCAGTCAGTGAATCGTGAAGCAGTCATTCGAATCGACTATATTGTCAGTACCATGGTAATAAAATACATGATTGGATTTCAGTTGTGGTTTGAACATATTTTATTCAGTTAGAAATGGATTGGCAAACAAGCCTGTATGACTTATAATAATGCCTCTCCAAATTACATGTTTTGTTCATATTTGTACGTGGAAATTTTACATAATATTGCTATACATTGACATAATATTGTCTTAGATGAGTCAGAATATTGCGTACGATTAACAAATCAGTCATCAAAATAAGAACAGAATGCATTTGCATGATAAGCTTTAATTTTTTTTATTGTTCACATCAATACAAGGTTATTGATATATGTAGTAATATGTGAGTATACAATGTTGAAACATTAAATATAAATGCAGTTGTATAGGTATATTGCACATAACAGTTGAGCAGTAAGCATTGGTCATTCTATATCAAATAGTGGGAATAGATCAGACCATTTTTTAGAATTAATCGAAAACATTGTTTCTTTTGGATATATTTTTTCCCACCATGAACACATCTTTTAAAATCATTATATAGTTTTCTAAGTCAGGTAATATCTTTTCAGGGTGCAAATACAGATGTACCTTTTAGCAGAAAGTATCGTGTGATAAAGTAGTGGGTTAACATTTAGAATACCAAACCAAACGTGAAATTTTGTCAGTTGCAGTTCCTGTATGTTTTGATTAATCCAAATTTGATGTTCATTCCAAAATTGTTTGGTTTCCTCACATTCCCAATATATACGACAAATGTTTTCATCCTCGTCGTTACAGAAATAACATCTGAAATTGTCGACCAATTTCATCGTGAAAAGTTCTCTTTTAATATAAATAATTCCATGCCAAAATTTATATTGGAAATCTAAATCTAAAAATTTAACATCTTTTACAGTTTTCTTACACAGACTAAAGATCACGGGCCAATCAGAATCAATATCTTTGAATATAGTTTCCCATTTATGGTAAAACACCATCAGATAGCAATTTATCATAAAACGTTCCTGAACCTTTAGTTGAAATCATGAAATCCTTCTGTAGAGAGTTTATATTGAGCTTATTTGTATACCTATCTTTGTAGCATTTTAAAGTCTTTTTCCACGATTCTGGTAAAATATATAGAATATGTTCAAGATCTAAGCATGTACCCCTTATCCCATATGTATTTCTCAAATCTTCATAAGAAACCAGACCTTGTTCATCATACAAGTTCTTAACAGTTAAAATTCCTTTGATGGCCCAATGTCTGATAAAGTGGTTTGGGATTTTAAAGTTATGATTGAGCCATATTGGTCGGAATTAGATATCATTTATGCTATTATCTTCAGTGGTGTTTCTTGTGTTGATAGCCCACGGATCATGTAAGTCAGAAGTAAATTTAATTCCTAAAAATCCAAATTCTTTTCTTTGCCATTCTATATTCAAGTCTTCACAAAGTATGTCTCTGCCTCCAGCTTTGGAGCCAATCCAGATTGCCTTACTCTTATATATATTTATTTTTAAGTCTGACATATTGTAGAAAGTATTAATTGTATTAATCGCAGCGTATAGACTATCCTCCGAGTCATCCAAGAATAATTCTGTATCATCAGCATACTGGCCTAATTTATGTTCTTGCTTATCAATTACAGTACTACCCTTTATTCTATTATTTTGTCGTATCATACATCCAAGGATTTCAGCCACAAAAAGAAACACAAAAATATGGTGATAGCGGGTCACCTTGACTGCAACCTCGGTCATTTGGGACGAAATGAGAGAGGTGTCCATTCTATATAACACATGAGGTTGTATCATAAGTTAACAAATTGATCCAGCGTGTAATCTCTGGACCAAAACCAAATTTTGATGAGACCGAGTTGATGAAATCCTTACAAACTGTGCCGAAAGCCTTTTCAAAATCAATTAGAATCAATAAACCTGGTATATCACGTTTCTTAGTTTCGTACATAATATATATCATACAGTAATCTTGTGTTTTCACTCAGTGTTCTGTCTGGTATGAATCCAGTCTGGTTATCATGTATTAGAGAATTTAAGGTAATTTTCAGTCGGATACAGGCACTTATTATTTTATACAAAGCATTTAATAAGGTAATTGGTCTCCAATTCTTTAGCAGGTTTCTGTTTTATTACCCTTTGGTATGCAGGTGATAATTCTTCTCTTCATAGTAAGAGACATCTCATTTCTTCTAGAAACATCTTTGATAAATCCATAAATCCAAACCTTAAGATCTTTCCAAAAGTGCTTAAAGAAATCTATCGGAAATCCATCCATACCAGGGCTTTTGTTATTCTTCATGCTTTTTACAGCCAGTGATATTTCATTCATGTCAATGTCGTTTTCTAATTTGTCTCTCAATTGGTCACTCAGTGTTGGGGTTATCACCTTTTCAAAATGAGAGTCTATTTCATATATATTATCTACAGATACAGTTTTCTATAAAAAGTTCATTTAAGATGGATTGTCTGCCAGTAATGTCTTCACCATTATCAGTAATCATTTTATTTATTGATTAACTGACATATTTTCTATTTTCTAAATGGCAGAAATATTTTGTTGGTTTTTCTCCGTCTTCATGCCATAAGATTCTGTTTCTGAGTTGGATTCCTCTCATTTCTTCCTCTTTTAGCTACTGTAGTTCTGATTTCAGTTTTGCAAGTACTGAAAGCAAGGTTCCATCTACATTATGAAAATCTTTTCTAATTGTATCTTTATAATCTTTACTTGTTTTCTTAGTAAGAACAGATGAAAAAGAAATTGTTTTTCCTCGAACTTTCATAAAAAATGTTTCCAGAAATAGACTGTCATGAACCTTAAGTTGAAACTCTGAATCATGTATATTTTTCACTTTGCTATCAGTATCTGAGTATTCCTCAATTGTTTCTTTCAGGATTGATCTAACTAAATCTGCATATTCAGAATGTAAAAGTAAAGAAGTATTAAATTTCCAATAACCCCGCCCTGTTTCCAGATTTATAGTGTTTGAGAAAATAAAGCTACTAGTTAAGTGATCTCTTTTATATCCAAGTAAGATATCAGCATCAAGTGCAGGATTAAATACATCTCGTGGTAATAAGAAGAAGTCCAGTCTTGCCTGTTGTCTAGGGTTTTTTCCACCATGTATATTTTATCAAGTCCTTGTTAAGCTCTCTTCGAACATCTACAAGATCTAGTGTTTCTATCGTATCTAAAATTACATTTCTGGCTTTAGGATTGTTAGTATTTTTATAACTTTCTAGACCCATTGAAGGATCAATAACTAATTTCCAATCTCCAACAATAGCCAAGGATTCATTATCAAATTTGCAAATATTTTCAAATAGTTTTACACAGAAGCCTGGATCATCAATTTTAGGGCCATATATATTAGTAAGTGTCTTTCTTTGTTTTCTTCTATGGGTACATCCGCAATTATATAGTTTCCATCCTCATCTTCTAATGTTCTATGTACAACAATATCAATATTGTTGTTAAAGAGTATGGCTACACCTCTCGCGTTAGATTTAAAATGCGCAATGATACTTTGTAAACCCCATTCATTTTTCATTACTTCTACATCTTCCTTAGCTACATGAATGTCTTGCAAACAAATTATAGACAATGATTTTTTTCTCTAAATATCCATTGCCGCTTTCCTTTAATTCTTCCCTGCTAATCCCCTACAATTAGCTGAAATCATTTATATATTTTTTAATATTACCTATAATCGTTACAGACATCAAGGTTTACGTTTCTTACATATCTGATGGGAGGATAGTATTGTGCTTGGCGGCATGTTGCTAATACATGTGTAGATAAATCCATTATTAAATTCATATATAACATATCATCTGTATGATGGGAACAAGTTATTTCCCAAACATGTATAAGAAATAGAAACAGGGGGTAAAAAAACAAAGAAAGGAAAGACGTAATGGTACTGTGTACACAAATCCCAGCCCATCGTAATGTAAACAGTCTGCAAGAATAAAACACAAAGAAAAAATAAGAATAGTAGACTGAGTACTGATCCAAGAACAAAGCATTCTCTTATATTGCCATATTGGTTAGGGTACTGATATCTAGTGCAAAGAACCATATAAGTTGTCACATCGTGTTGTATTCCCCGAGCCGGAGCGAGGGGAATATAACCTTACGAGGGACAGATAAAAGCCCGTATTTCCTGAGACACTTTGTGATAACGCATTTATCTAGCTGAATGTTTTCACTAAATCAAAACAAAACAACACGCATCGAATCGACTTGCTGCCATGTTGACACCAGCTGATCGTTTGACTTCAATGCACCGCACGTTACTAAAGGCTTGTCGATGCACGCTTTTCTCACTTCGCGTCGTCACAGAGGCGTAGCGGGATGATATGACTTTCGCAGCGGGAGTATACGACTTTTATACTCCCGCTGGCGGATCGTGATGGATGTACATGGTATTTTATCAGAGCCACGTGGACCATTCAAAACTCGACATTCTTACATGAGCCTAGATAATTAAAGTTATTCTTTTCATTATAGATAAAAAGCTTCTTCATTATTATGTCACTGCTCTGTTAAATTAATATGTATGAGAATTAACCAGTGCAGAGTCTGCAATGATAAACCCACTGTAACACTGCGATAAGCTTTAAGTTACATTAAGAAATAAACGTATTAGCTTTACTCATATTTGTTCATATTTGTGTTTGTTTTGATGCTGTATTTACATAAAGTGAGATTTAAACATTCGTTATGGTAAATGCGGTGCAGCATCGTGATGAGGAATATACATTGTCAAGGTTTCTTCATCCCATTTTATTCCACCGATCCGAATGGTGGTATCCTCTTTTGCTTCACACCCGGGCTGTCGAATGTTATATCGAATACACAACCGACCTGTCAAAAGCAGTGGAGGTTGACAATGCTCAACTCTGTATTAATAACACCTAGAGTGTCGACTGGAGAACTTGAGCCTTCGAATAGCAGAAAACTCAACTCTACTCTACTTTAATTAACGAGGGAGAACACATGCATAAAGAATCACTGAAAGAAGGAGCTGCTGAACCAATTCCTGAATGATAGCAGTCGCATTAACAGTAATCGAGATGGTTGGCTTCATCAATTGAACCAGGGATAATCTATTACGACTCCATATAGTCTCCCTGTTTGAACAATGTGAATCAGGGGTCTGTGAGCAGTGTAAACTGCATATTGTAACAAAGAGGCCACAATAAATAATAAAGAAAAACTTGACAGAAGGCTTCAGCGTCTCACCAGTTTCAGAGGCAATAGATTTATATAAAGGGGTATGCTGATCAGACTGTCTACCTTGATCAAAGCAGGGAGACTATATATATGTACTATATGTTGTAGATTATCCCTGGGCGGACACTCCTCGTTTTGCTAGTCAGGCAAGTTGTTTATTTCAGGAATAAGAGGATTATGAGGCATGGTCGACTGGGTTTCTTTGCATAACTAATCCCACATGATCTTTACCAGCAGAGGGACTGATTTCCGTCCACTTATGACATTGCTGTTCTCCATATGTCTCCATGTTGTTGTGTTTTTTGTGTGTTTATGAAACACTGATTGGGATTGGTGAACAAGCTTTACAGTTTATATCAATACTGCACCCGTGAAACATGTAATACAAAATATAAATGAAGCATGTGTGGTCATTGATATGAACTATCATATAAATAACATATGTATGTATACACATTATTACATCAAATACAATTATCATCTAAGTAAACAGAAAAACAGAGTTACGGTTTGCTGTGTCAGACTGGCTCTTTGTAGAAACACAGAACAATTGTAAGAGGGTTATTGGTAACTTTACTGTACTTTTCTGTAAAACAAAAATCAAGCTTTGTGTCTTGATGATAAAATCATGGACGGATTCAACAATTTCTGGTTTCCAAAGTGTATATGTTCTTTGTTTTCGTTCACCGAAGTGATCATAGACCACAATGAGAAAAGGTCCATCATCAAGCGGAAAGGGAGGCCATGGTAGATTATTGAGTACTTGGGTCTTCCATAACTTGGTCATCTCCTACGCTACCCCGTCCCCTAATCCATCCCCATCAGTGCGTGTGGGATTGTGGAGCCGTGTCAGCGACAATTTGGCTCGGTGGACATAACGTGACTCCTATAACCCCTCATCACAATGGTATAATTTGTCGTTTTGTGTATCCGGGTTTTTTTTTGTATTCTGTAGTATTGTATAGTACTGATGAAAAAGCAATATTTTGATTGCTAGACGAACCAGATTCTTTGAAAATCAGAATATGTTATAACCACATTTTCGAAATTGAAATACAGCATGAAGATGCACACGATAACTAAATTGAAAGGAACATAAATGTCAATGTCTTTCACAGACTAATCTGTCCACGTCTTGAAAAAGGACAAAGTTCCTAATCCTATTTTAGTGAACAGGATTGCTCAGTCACACATGCATGTATATTGATTTCAATATATTTACACTGAAATGACAATTAATTTAATATACATGGGATAACTTTACAGAAGGTCTAAATTCAAGATTATTCATGTGCTTATGTTGGTATATAAGGTCTGTGATGCATCTCAAATAACAACAATACATTTAGACTCTAAGTTCACATGACAAAGAGGGTCTATACACAAAACCAAAATCTTGGTCCTGATGAGATAAGAAACCTCACAAAGAATTCCAATTGGTCAGCTCGACACGTTATAAAACAATTCGAGATTTTCTGAGATATTCAGTCAGTCCTTTCCATCCAAATACCCTGACGAACACCTGTTCACTTCAAAGTTGATGTCACCTAATGGCCAGTGTGATCCATGGATAGATTGTGTATATATGACAAGTAAAATACACTTGAAAGCGGTTGCTGTTTTACTTATATACAAACGACCAGCAGATGAGACACGACATTTTCGGCGGATATTGTCATAGGTGCATTCCGGAAATTACGTAACTGAACGGGGAGAAAAAGAAAACGTCATCGTTCCGCTCAGTGGTCGTGTCTTTGCGAGTTATGCTGAAATACTCAACAAACTAAGATAAAAGTCAGAATGGTGAAAAACTGGAAATCAGTGTGTGGATTAGAACTTGAAAATCACTCATGAATTCGTATGACAAAGTAATATATGTTAAGGTCATGATAATTTGAACAACAGAGAAAGTTCTATGGACATACAACTTCTTATAATGTAAGCGCAGTTTCGGCGCAGCTGTTAAACTCGTTATCAATCAAGTGATGTCTACCGGGTAGTCCTGTAAGTGCTTTGTAAGTTAGACCTTTGCTTTGGGTCAAGGTCAAAATCGGTTGGTGTAGTGACAAAGGTGTTGTTTTAAGGGATTAGACACTGGTTTTCTATAAAAAATGTAAAATGTGTTCTCTCAGGAAACGAAATAAGACTCGTGTACCACTATGTGAATGAATCGATGCCCGTGGGCGAGCGAGTTTAAATTTTGAGTTTACGAAACAAATAATTCCATTTTTTTTCATCCTTAGCACATATTCATGACAGCTGCATGTTTACTTTTGTCAAGTCCCTCGTGAGAACGTGAGAGTTTCTGGACTTTTGTGAGTCCAGAATTAAATTGTGACGTGTTAGTAACAATCTGAGGAAAGGTGAAACTTCATCTAATATCTTTTCTAGAGGTATCAATGGACAGATACATGAAGCTGTAGTCAGGGAGTCAAACATAAATTCCAAAGTACGATTTCAATAGCTGCTTTTGGAGGTTACCTGGTATATTGCGCTTAATATTAAATCTCTAACAGATGTCAGTTAATTCAAATCCGCCTTGAGCCCCAGAGATACAGTTCTTCATTTCGATCGAAACATAGGTACAAGAGTTTGCCAAATCCTCCACTGTCGCTTAAGGTTAGGATGTAGCGATCTCAATGCCGACAAATACAACAAACATATGAGAGAGAGCAGATTGTCAGTGTGGTCATCCTACTGAAGATGCACGCCATTATTTCGTTGTATGTCCCAGATTTGATACTATAAGAGTAAATAAATTGCATTATATCAATGGCTTTCATTAGAAACAATCTTATACTGAACGTCCTCCTTGAATCCACAAACTCAATCAAATATCTTAAAATCAGTCCATCTATTTTTAATTGAAACTAGGCGATTTAGCTGAGCAAATCACATGCTACAATCTATAATTAAAACAAGCCTTAGAGAATGAATCCCGACTGCAAACGACATAAATGCATAAAACCATCATGATTTTCATGTTCTGACTACATGTTCTAATATCAATTTTCATTAGATATCATCTTTTTCTTACCATGAAACTGCTCCATTATATATGGCTTTGGAGTGGTCTTCATCTAAAATTACATTTCTGGCTTTAGGATTGTTAGTATTTTTATAACTTTCTAGACCCATTGAAGGATCAATAACTAATTTCCAATCTCCAACAATAGCCAAGGATTCATTATCAAATTTGCAAATATTTTCAAATAGTTTTACACAGAAGCCTGGATCATCAATTTTAGGGCCATATATATTAGTAAGTGTCTTTCTTTGTTTTCTTCTATGGGTACATCCGCAATTATATAGTTTCCATCCTCATCTTCTAATGTTCTATGTACAACAATATCAATATTGTTGTTAAAGAGTATGGCTACACCTCTCGCGTTAGATTTAAAATGCGCAATGATACTTTGTAAACCCCATTCATTTTTCATTACTTCTACATCTTCCTTAGCTACATGAATGTCTTGCAAACAAATTATAGACAATGATTTTTTTCTCTAAATATCCATTGCCGCTTTCCTTTAATTCTTCCCTGCTAATCCCCTACAATTAGCTGAAATCATTTATATATTTTTTAATATTACCTATAATCGTTACAGACATCAAGGTTTACGTTTCTTACATATCTGATGGGAGGATAGTATTGTGCTTGGCGGCATGTTGCTAATACATGTGTAGATAAATCCATTATTAAATTCATATATAACATATCATCTGTATGATGGGAACAAGTTATTTCCCAAACATGTATAAGAAATAGAAACAGGGGGTAAAAAAACAAAGAAAGGAAAGACGTAATGGTACTGTGTACACAAATCCCAGCCCATCGTAATGTAAACAGTCTGCAAGAATAAAACACAAAGAAAAAATAAGAATAGTAGACTGAGTACTGATCCAAGAACAAAGCATTCTCTTATATTGCCATATTGGTTAGGGTACTGATATCTAGTGCAAAGAACCATATAAGTTGTCACATCGTGTTGTATTCCCCGAGCCGGAGCGAGGGGAATATAACCTTACGAGGGACAGATAAAAGCCCGTATTTCCTGAGACACTTTGTGATAACGCATTTATCTAGCTGAATGTTTTCACTAAATCAAAACAAAACAACACGCATCGAATCGACTTGCTGCCATGTTGACACCAGCTGATCGTTTGACTTCAATGCACCGCACGTTACTAAAGGCTTGTCGATGCACGCTTTTCTCACTTCGCGTCGTCACAGAGGCGTAGCGGGATGATATGACTTTCGCAGCGGGAGTATACGACTTTTATACTCCCGCTGGCGGATCGTGATGGATGTACATGGTATTTTATCAGAGCCACGTGGACCATTCAAAACTCGACATTCTTACATGAGCCTAGATAATTAAAGTTATTCTTTTCATTATAGATAAAAAGCTTCTTCATTATTATGTCACTGCTCTGTTAAATTAATATGTATGAGAATTAACCAGTGCAGAGTCTGCAATGATAAACCCACTGTAACACTGCGATAAGCTTTAAGTTACATTAAGAAATAAACGTATTAGCTTTACTCATATTTGTTCATATTTGTGTTTGTTTTGATGCTGTATTTACATAAAGTGAGATTTAAACATTCGTTATGGTAAATGCGGTGCAGCATCGTGATGAGGAATATACATTGTCAAGGTTTCTTCATCCCATTTTATTCCACCGATCCGAATGGTGGTATCCTCTTTTGCTTCACACCCGGGCTGTCGAATGTTATATCGAATACACAACCGACCTGTCAAAAGCAGTGGAGGTTGACAATGCTCAACTCTGTATTAATAACACCTAGAGTGTCGACTGGAGAACTTGAGCCTTCGAATAGCAGAAAACTCAACTCTACTCTACTTTAATTAACGAGGGAGAACACATGCATAAAGAATCACTGAAAGAAGGAGCTGCTGAACCAATTCCTGAATGATAGCAGTCGCATTAACAGTAATCGAGATGGTTGGCTTCATCAATTGAACCAGGGATAATCTATTACGACTCCATATAGTCTCCCTGTTTGAACAATGTGAATCAGGGGTCTGTGAGCAGTGTAAACTGCATATTGTAACAAAGAGGCCACAATAAATAATAAAGAAAAACTTGACAGAAGGCTTCAGCGTCTCACCAGTTTCAGAGGCAATAGATTTATATAAAGGGGTATGCTGATCAGACTGTCTACCTTGATCAAAGCAGGGAGACTATATATATGTACTATATGTTGTAGATTATCCCTGGGCGGACACTCCTCGTTTTGCTAGTCAGGCAAGTTGTTTATTTCAGGAATAAGAGGATTATGAGGCATGGTCGACTGGGTTTCTTTGCATAACTAATCCCACATGATCTTTACCAGCAGAGGGACTGATTTCCGTCCACTTATGACATTGCTGTTCTCCATATGTCTCCATGTTGTTGTGTTTTTTGTGTGTTTATGAAACACTGATTGGGATTGGTGAACAAGCTTTACAGTTTATATCAATACTGCACCCGTGAAACATGTAATACAAAATATAAATGAAGCATGTGTGGTCATTGATATGAACTATCATATAAATAACATATGTATGTATACACATTATTACATCAAATACAATTATCATCTAAGTAAACAGAAAAACAGAGTTACGGTTTGCTGTGTCAGACTGGCTCTTTGTAGAAACACAGAACAATTGTAAGAGGGTTATTGGTAACTTTACTGTACTTTTCTGTAAAACAAAAATCAAGCTTTGTGTCTTGATGATAAAATCATGGACGGATTCAACAATTTCTGGTTTCCAAAGTGTATATGTTCTTTGTTTTCGTTCACCGAAGTGATCATAGACCACAATGAGAAAAGGTCCATCATCAAGCGGAAAGGGAGGCCATGGTAGATTATTGAGTACTTGGGTCTTCCATAACTTGGTCATCTCCTACGCTACCCCGTCCCCTAATCCATCCCCATCAGTGCGTGTGGGATTGTGGAGCCGTGTCAGCGACAATTTGGCTCGGTGGACATAACGTGACTCCTATAACCCCTCATCACAATGGTATAATTTGTCGTTTTGTGTATCCGGGTTTTTTTGTATTCTGTAGTATTGTATAGTACTGATGAAAAAGCAATATTTTGATTGCTAAACGAACCAGATTCTTTGAAAATCAGAATATGTTATAACCACATTTTCGAAATTGAAATACAGCATGAAGATGCACACGATAACTAAATTGAAAGGAACATAAATGTCAATGTCTTTCACAGACTAATCTGTCCACGTCTTGAAAAAGGACAAAGTTCCTAATCCTATTTTAGTGAACAGGATTGCTCAGTCACACATGCATGTATATTGATTTCAATATATTTACACTGAAATGACAATTAATTTAATATACATGGGATAACTTTACAGAAGGTCTAAATTCAAGATTATTCATGTGCTTATGTTGGTATATAAGGTCTGTGATGCATCTCAAATAACAACAATACATTTAGACTCTAAGTTCACATGACAAAGAGGGTCTATACACAAAACCAAAATCTTGGTCCTGATGAGATAAGAAACCTCACAAAGAATTCCAATTGGTCAGCTCGACACGTTATAAAACAATTCGAGATTTTCTGAGATATTCAGTCAGTCCTTTCCATCCAAATACCCTGACGAACACCTGTTCACTTCAAAGTTGATGTCACCTAATGGCCAGTGTGATCCATGGATAGATTGTGTATATATGACAAGTAAAATACACTTGAAAGCGGTTGCTGTTTTACTTATATACAAACGACCAGCAGATGAGACACGACATTTTCGGCGGATATTGTCATAGGTGCATTCCGGAAATTACGTAACTGAACGGGGAGAAAAAGAAAACGTCATCGTTCCGCTCAGTGGTCGTGTCTTTGCGAGTTATGCTGAAATACTCAACAAACTAAGATAAAAGTCAGAATGGTGAAAAACTGGAAATCAGTGTGTGGATTAGAACTTGAAAATCACTCATGAATTCGTATGACAAAGTAATATATGTTAAGGTCATGATAATTTGAACAACAGAGAAAGTTCTATGGACATACAACTTCTTATAATGTAAGCGCAGTTTCGGCGCAGCTGTTAAACTCGTTATCAATCAAGTGATGTCTACCGGGTAGTCCTGTAAGTGCTTTGTAAGTTAGACCTTTGCTTTGGGTCAAGGTCAAAATCGGTTGGTGTAGTGACAAAGGTGTTGTTTTAAGGGATTAGACACTGGTTTTCTATAAAAAATGTAAAATGTGTTCTCTCAGGAAACGAAATAAGACTCGTGTACCACTATGTGAATGAATCGATGCCCGTGGGCGAGCGAGTTTAAATTTTGAGTTTACGAAACAAATAATTCCATTTTTTTTCATCCTTAGCACATATTCATGACAGCTGCATGTTTACTTTTGTCAAGTCCCTCGTGAGAACGTGAGAGTTTCTGGACTTTTGTGAGTCCAGAATTAAATTGTGACGTGTTAGTAACAATCTGAGGAAAGGTGAAACTTCATCTAATATCTTTTCTAGAGGTATCAATGGACAGATACATGAAGCTGTAGTCAGGGAGTCAAACATAAATTCCAAAGTACGATTTCAATAGCTGCTTTTGGAGGTTACCTGGTATATTGCGCTTAATATTAAATCTCTAACAGATGTCAGTTAATTCAAATCCGCCTTGAGCCCCAGAGATACAGTTCTTCATTTCGATCGAAACATAGGTACAAGAGTTTGCCAAATCCTCCACTGTCGCTTAAGGTTAGGATGTAGCGATCTCAATGCCGACAAATACAACAAACATATGAGAGAGAGCAGATTGTCAGTGTGGTCATCCTACTGAAGATGCACGCCATTATTTCGTTGTATGTCCCAGATTTGATACTATAAGAGTAAATAAATTGCATTATATCAATGGCTTTCATTAGAAACAATCTTATACTGAACGTCCTCCTTGAATCCACAAACTCAATCAAATATCTTAAAATCAGTCCATCTATTTTTAATTGAAACTAGGCGATTTAGCTGAGCAAATCACATGCTACAATCTATAATTAAAACAAGCCTTAGAGAATGAATCCCGACTGCAAACGACATAAATGCATAAAACCATCATGATTTTCATGTTCTGACTACATGTTCTAATATCAATTTTCATTAGATATCATCTTTTTCTTACCATGAAACTGCTCCATTATATATGGCTTTGGAGTGGTCTTCATCTAAAATTACATTTCTGGCTTTAGGATTGTTAGTATTTTTATAACTTTCTAGACCCATTGAAGGATCAATAACTAATTTCCAATCTCCAACAATAGCCAAGGATTCATTATCAAATTTGCAAATATTTTCAAATAGTTTTACACAGAAGCCTGGATCATCAATTTTAGGGCCATATATATTAGTAAGTGTCTTTCTTTGTTTTCTTCTATGGGTACATCCGCAATTATATAGTTTCCATCCTCATCTTCTAATGTTCTATGTACAACAATATCAATATTGTTGTTAAAGAGTATGGCTACACCTCTCGCGTTAGATTTAAAATGCGCAATGATACTTTGTAAACCCCATTCATTTTTCATTACTTCTACATCTTCCTTAGCTACATGAATGTCTTGCAAACAAATTATAGACAATGATTTTTTTCTCTAAATATCCATTGCCGCTTTCCTTTAATTCTTCCCTGCTAATCCCCTACAATTAGCTGAAATCATTTATATATTTTTTAATATTACCTATAATCGTTACAGACATCAAGGTTTACGTTTCTTACATATCTGATGGGAGGATAGTATTGTGCTTGGCGGCATGTTGCTAATACATGTGTAGATAAATCCATTATTAAATTCATATATAACATATCATCTGTATGATGGGAACAAGTTATTTCCCAAACATGTATAAGAAATAGAAACAGGGGGTAAAAAAACAAAGAAAGGAAAGACGTAATGGTACTGTGTACACAAATCCCAGCCCATCGTAATGTAAACAGTCTGCAAGAATAAAACACAAAGAAAAAATAAGAATAGTAGACTGAGTACTGATCCAAGAACAAAGCATTCTCTTATATTGCCATATTGGTTAGGGTACTGATATCTAGTGCAAAGAACCATATAAGTTGTCACATCGTGTTGTATTCCCCGAGCCGGAGCGAGGGGAATATAACCTTACGAGGGACAGATAAAAGCCCGTATTTCCTGAGACACTTTGTGATAACGCATTTATCTAGCTGAATGTTTTCACTAAATCAAAACAAAACAACACGCATCGAATCGACTTGCTGCCATGTTGACACCAGCTGATCGTTTGACTTCAATGCACCGCACGTTACTAAAGGCTTGTCGATGCACGCTTTTCTCACTTCGCGTCGTCACAGAGGCGTAGCGGGATGATATGACTTTCGCAGCGGGAGTATACGACTTTTATACTCCCGCTGGCGGATCGTGATGGATGTACATGGTATTTTATCAGAGCCACGTGGACCATTCAAAACTCGACATTCTTACATGAGCCTAGATAATTAAAGTTATTCTTTTCATTATAGATAAAAAGCTTCTTCATTATTATGTCACTGCTCTGTTAAATTAATATGTATGAGAATTAACCAGTGCAGAGTCTGCAATGATAAACCCACTGTAACACTGCGATAAGCTTTAAGTTACATTAAGAAATAAACGTATTAGCTTTACTCATATTTGTTCATATTTGTGTTTGTTTTGATGCTGTATTTACATAAAGTGAGATTTAAACATTCGTTATGGTAAATGCGGTGCAGCATCGTGATGAGGAATATACATTGTCAAGGTTTCTTCATCCCATTTTATTCCACCGATCCGAATGGTGGTATCCTCTTTTGCTTCACACCCGGGCTGTCGAATGTTATATCGAATACACAACCGACCTGTCAAAAGCAGTGGAGGTTGACAATGCTCAACTCTGTATTAATAACACCTAGAGTGTCGACTGGAGAACTTGAGCCTTCGAATAGCAGAAAACTCAACTCTACTCTACTTTAATTAACGAGGGAGAACACATGCATAAAGAATCACTGAAAGAAGGAGCTGCTGAACCAATTCCTGAATGATAGCAGTCGCATTAACAGTAATCGAGATGGTTGGCTTCATCAATTGAACCAGGGATAATCTATTACGACTCCATATAGTCTCCCTGTTTGAACAATGTGAATCAGGGGTCTGTGAGCAGTGTAAACTGCATATTGTAACAAAGAGGCCACAATAAATAATAAAGAAAAACTTGACAGAAGGCTTCAGCGTCTCACCAGTTTCAGAGGCAATAGATTTATATAAAGGGGTATGCTGATCAGACTGTCTACCTTGATCAAAGCAGGGAGACTATATATATGTACTATATGTTGTAGATTATCCCTGGGCGGACACTCCTCGTTTTGCTAGTCAGGCAAGTTGTTTATTTCAGGAATAAGAGGATTATGAGGCATGGTCGACTGGGTTTCTTTGCATAACTAATCCCACATGATCTTTACCAGCAGAGGGACTGATTTCCGTCCACTTATGACATTGCTGTTCTCCATATGTCTCCATGTTGTTGTGTTTTTTGTGTGTTTATGAAACACTGATTGGGATTGGTGAACAAGCTTTACAGTTTATATCAATACTGCACCCGTGAAACATGTAATACAAAATATAAATGAAGCATGTGTGGTCATTGATATGAACTATCATATAAATAACATATGTATGTATACACATTATTACATCAAATACAATTATCATCTAAGTAAACAGAAAAACAGAGTTACGGTTTGCTGTGTCAGACTGGCTCTTTGTAGAAACACAGAACAATTGTAAGAGGGTTATTGGTAACTTTACTGTACTTTTCTGTAAAACAAAAATCAAGCTTTGTGTCTTGATGATAAAATCATGGACGGATTCAACAATTTCTGGTTTCCAAAGTGTATATGTTCTTTGTTTTCGTTCACCGAAGTGATCATAGACCACAATGAGAAAAGGTCCATCATCAAGCGGAAAGGGAGGCCATGGTAGATTATTGAGTACTTGGGTCTTCCATAACTTGGTCATCTCCTACGCTACCCCGTCCCCTAATCCATCCCCATCAGTGCGTGTGGGATTGTGGAGCCGTGTCAGCGACAATTTGGCTCGGTGGACATAACGTGACTCCTATAACCCCTCATCACAATGGTATAATTTGTCGTTTTGTGTATCCGGGTTTTTTTTTGTATTCTGTAGTATTGTATAGTACTGATGAAAAAGCAATATTTTGATTGCTAGACGAACCAGATTCTTTGAAAATCAGAATATGTTATAACCACATTTTCGAAATTGAAATACAGCATGAAGATGCACACGATAACTAAATTGAAAGGAACATAAATGTCAATGTCTTTCACAGACTAATCTGTCCACGTCTTGAAAAAGGACAAAGTTCCTAATCCTATTTTAGTGAACAGGATTGCTCAGTCACACATGCATGTATATTGATTTCAATATATTTACACTGAAATGACAATTAATTTAATATACATGGGATAACTTTACAGAAGGTCTAAATTCAAGATTATTCATGTGCTTATGTTGGTATATAAGGTCTGTGATGCATCTCAAATAACAACAATACATTTAGACTCTAAGTTCACATGACAAAGAGGGTCTATACACAAAACCAAAATCTTGGTCCTGATGAGATAAGAAACCTCACAAAGAATTCCAATTGGTCAGCTCGACACGTTATAAAACAATTCGAGATTTTCTGAGATATTCAGTCAGTCCTTTCCATCCAAATACCCTGACGAACACCTGTTCACTTCAAAGTTGATGTCACCTAATGGCCAGTGTGATCCATGGATAGATTGTGTATATATGACAAGTAAAATACACTTGAAAGCGGTTGCTGTTTTACTTATATACAAACGACCAGCAGATGAGACACGACATTTTCGGCGGATATTGTCATAGGTGCATTCCGGAAATTACGTAACTGAACGGGGAGAAAAAGAAAACGTCATCGTTCCGCTCAGTGGTCGTGTCTTTGCGAGTTATGCTGAAATACTCAACAAACTAAGATAAAAGTCAGAATGGTGAAAAACTGGAAATCAGTGTGTGGATTAGAACTTGAAAATCACTCATGAATTCGTATGACAAAGTAATATATGTTAAGGTCATGATAATTTGAACAACAGAGAAAGTTCTATGGACATACAACTTCTTATAATGTAAGCGCAGTTTCGGCGCAGCTGTTAAACTCGTTATCAATCAAGTGATGTCTACCGGGTAGTCCTGTAAGTGCTTTGTAAGTTAGACCTTTGCTTTGGGTCAAGGTCAAAATCGGTTGGTGTAGTGACAAAGGTGTTGTTTTAAGGGATTAGACACTGGTTTTCTATAAAAAATGTAAAATGTGTTCTCTCAGGAAACGAAATAAGACTCGTGTACCACTATGTGAATGAATCGATGCCCGTGGGCGAGCGAGTTTAAATTTTGAGTTTACGAAACAAATAATTCCATTTTTTTTCATCCTTAGCACATATTCATGACAGCTGCATGTTTACTTTTGTCAAGTCCCTCGTGAGAACGTGAGAGTTTCTGGACTTTTGTGAGTCCAGAATTAAATTGTGACGTGTTAGTAACAATCTGAGGAAAGGTGAAACTTCATCTAATATCTTTTCTAGAGGTATCAATGGACAGATACATGAAGCTGTAGTCAGGGAGTCAAACATAAATTCCAAAGTACGATTTCAATAGCTGCTTTTGGAGGTTACCTGGTATATTGCGCTTAATATTAAATCTCTAACAGATGTCAGTTAATTCAAATCCGCCTTGAGCCCCAGAGATACAGTTCTTCATTTCGATCGAAACATAGGTACAAGAGTTTGCCAAATCCTCCACTGTCGCTTAAGGTTAGGATGTAGCGATCTCAATGCCGACAAATACAACAAACATATGAGAGAGAGCAGATTGTCAGTGTGGTCATCCTACTGAAGATGCACGCCATTATTTCGTTGTATGTCCCAGATTTGATACTATAAGAGTAAATAAATTGCATTATATCAATGGCTTTCATTAGAAACAATCTTATACTGAACGTCCTCCTTGAATCCACAAACTCAATCAAATATCTTAAAATCAGTCCATCTATTTTTAATTGAAACTAGGCGATTTAGCTGAGCAAATCACATGCTACAATCTATAATTAAAACAAGCCTTAGAGAATGAATCCCGACTGCAAACGACATAAATGCATAAAACCATCATGATTTTCATGTTCTGACTACATGTTCTAATATCAATTTTCATTAGATATCATCTTTTTCTTACCATGAAACTGCTCCATTATATATGGCTTTGGAGTGGTCTTCATGTAAGTTCTCTTGAGCTTGTTGACCAATCCAGTTCATGAAAATTCTGTTTGTTTCATGAAATAAATAATTTATTATGTTTAAACCATAATGAGTCTCTTTCTGTAGCAGACCTGAGAGTCATTTTGACCATACAAAGGGTACACCTGGCTGCGAATATGACTGACGGCTGTTCATGGCTATACAGCTGTTCTCTTCAACGTTGTGAATGCAATGAATAGTGGTGATACTATCTTTGACGTTCACAGCAAAGAAGTGTTTTTAGAGTGTGTTGGGGCGAGGTGATCTGGTTGAAATGCAGTCGGTAAGACATGTTTGAAGGCTGTCAATAGCACGTTTGAATGGTGTGAATGAAAGATTTTTTCTCGTGAAACGCTGGTACGTTTTCCCTCGGTCAGTGAATGTCAATCTCAAAGGACACAGTGTATTATTAATCTAATCCCATACAACTCGTCTCTACTGGGCGGACTGAGTTAATGTAGCTTTCCTCTCTTTAAGAGGTACAAATTCAAAGATGGGTGGACTGGGACACATAGTCACAGTACTTTGTCCAAGTTTACTGCATGTTGCTGTACCCGCAACTAGGTGTTTGCACGTATTTGTGTGACCATCATCACCAACAGCTCTGTGGAATCTTTTAAGTGCACAGGGTTGTGTACTGTACACAAGGGGTTGTGACAACACTGAAAGAGTCTGCACACAAAGATGACTCCAAGGTTTTCACACACGGTCACAGTTGGGCTCTACCCCGGCACCTCAAGCTCGATGAATCACTAGCCTGGGGCCTTAGCCACAATGCCACTAACATTTCATTAAAAAATATTTCGCTCTTCTTACGTCGTGCATACGTGTGTATGCACCAGTCCAGATTTGAGGTGGTTTTACATTGTGCCGACAAGCACTATATTTCAACGTCTTGTAGGACGCGGCCAATACGGACGTTCTCACCACTGCACCACTGAGACGATATTGATAAACAGCTGAGTTGGGCTTTATGACACAAATGTATCATTCCATCGAATAACGGGATCAAGTCATCCTATCATCCTGGACATTTTTACAACGATCTTTCAACTGGCCAATGTAACATCGCCCTCTGCTAGATGCCGGGTCACGTACAAAAAGCAGGTAACACAAGGGCCGATGCTACAGGTAAAGAAGCCCTTATCAAGCAATTACATCTACTGCTGATGCGGTACAGTGACACCCAAGTAGGAAGAAATATACTTCATGCATTGAAGCCAACAAATTGGTTATACCTACTTTTATTGTTAAGACGTAAAGAAGTGATTTTTCGACGATGTCGTATTGACCACAGTTTGTTCACTCATGATAATCTGCTGAATATGGATATAGGGACTTCCCAAATGTGTCTATTGCGATGAAGTGCGCATCGTCGACCATATTCTGCTTGACTGTGCGGAGTTTTTAACTGCAAGTCTCGCATTATGAAGAGACAAATATGAAAGACCTGT
Organism: Haliotis asinina; assembly: GCF_037392515.1. NCBI lineage: Eukaryota > Metazoa > Mollusca > Gastropoda > Lepetellida > Haliotidae > Haliotis > Haliotis asinina. The sequence continues at coordinate 90,188,813 of NC_090281.1, forward strand.
TTCCTCATTGTTAGTTACCTGAGGGAAATTGGCCTGACGGAAGTTGAAGCTCCGGGGTAGAATAGGCCTTCAGCAACCCATGCTTGCCATAAAAGGCGACTATGCTTGTCGTAAGAGGCGACTAACGGGATCGGGTCAGGCTCGCTGACTTGGTTGACACTTCCCAATGTCAGTTCCCATTTGAGCTGATCGATGCTCATGCTGTTGATCACAGGATTGCCTGGTCCAGACTCGATTATTTAGACCTCCGCCATATAGCTAGAATATTGCTGAGTGCGGCGTAAAACTAAACTCACTCACTTACGAATTTTCTTGACCAAGACAGACACAATATAAAGGTAACGAGCAAAAGCTGTCGTAAAAGTTTATGTAAACATCTTCTGTCTTTCTTTATATTTACAGAACGTACTAGGGTGGAAATAATAATTTAGTTTCAAGTTGAATTAATGCCATCAAGGGTTTTGCTCTATGTGTAAGTGTGCATGAGTGGGACGTGAAGTAATATCCGTTACGAATGGCGTTAAGACTTGACTTCTCACTATCACCTGTCTCTACATATCTCCGTTATGCACTGCGCCATCAAGAATGACAGGAAATGTTTGCAAGTGGGCGAGTGACATATAAAATAACATATAACATATAAAAAATCCATGCACAATCAGATAAAAGGCATTCATAAGATCCCGTCATGTGCTCATATAACCATAAAGGAAAGATCAACATGCTCAGACACAGACGATATCCGACGACAGTGTCTGAATAGGTTGTCGTTAAAACATGTGAAAAACAGTGCGTGTTCGACAGCAATAACAGTCATCAGTTGACAAACTGAATTCAAACAGACAATGGTTCTCTCTTCTCCGCCGTTATGTGTCAGTTAGCATGTATTTTGTTGTAGAAACGGTACATTTCAAAGAGTGAAAAAAAATTGTTTTTCCATCACACAATGTCAGTGCCATCCCTGGGCGTGGGACAAGACGTGACTGAAAAGCAAATCAGCTCGAAATAATTCTGTGTTTCAAAGACATGTAAATTTGACAGTAATTACTTGTCTAAATACGATCCATACGGTTTGTCAAGTATGAATGAGCTTAGGGTTAATGTCGCACCTAAGGTTATTTCTCTCTTTTGTCGGGTAAGTGTGGCCCAAACTTAAGCTGATTTTATAGTGTTCAGCTCACTGAGATACCATACCGCAGTTAAGCATGAATACCCCAGTCGAAGCCATCATACTGACACCGAGTCGACCAGTTCTTGTAATACCGGCCGGACGCACACGCCACTGCAACACACAGGAATGAGGGAGTTTAGAAAGTCCAGCCGGCAATATTTCATCCATATTGAAACTGGAACAAGTTGTTCTCTTACTATGCCATAAAAACTGCCATTGAAGGGTCGTATAGTAGTAGTGAGCGAGTGAGCTATAACGCGACGAGATCAATTCACTTAAGATCAATATGAAAATCGGAAAAATTAAAACGTAAAAACCTGTCTTCGAAGGACAGTAAAATACTAGAGTATCACAGGTATGAATATAAAACTAGTACATGCTTATTAAAACATTTAATTAAACAAGACAATACGACATAAAACGCCGGACATAGATCGCAAACATCTGAAGGTAGATCACCACACTATTTCAGGCTAGTAACCAGCAATATACATGTATCACAGAATGTCTAATGTAAGAAAGGTAAGGTCGCCATGCTGGGGGTCATTGGGACTTACGGTGCACTGTTTCCTTCATAGCGTCCTACTTGGGGTTATATGTTTCCTCTATTTACTGATGATTGTTGTAGGTTTAGACAAAGATTAAGCTGAAACGAATATTCTGCTGGTAAAATACAGGTAGATACATACTTTGAATGAGCTGGTCTTATGAACCTTTTTAGGGGAACAATAATTTTAAGATACTTAAATCAATGGAACAGTCTCAAAAGCAATCAGAGTTAATATTCACACACGGCTCACTAACTGCCGTGCATGCATGCTTTATCCACGAGGTGGGGTAACTTAATGATATATTCTCCCTCGCAAGACCACGTGAAACAATCAGAAACGGACATTCTTAAATGAGGCAGGATAAGTGAGCCCTGTACGTGCTTATGAGCCTTGAGCTTGCATCAGTTGTGTACAAATATTGGTCGAGAATAATTTTTCAAATCATTTAGTCTTCAATATGAGTTGATGCGGGGGCTCCATATATGTTCTTGTTGACATTGTTTATCTTGTGAGGGTACTAATGTGTCAAAACGTTTTAAGTAAATACATCAGGTTTATACCTGTAGGATATTTATGTTTGTGAGTGATGTGCACTATCGCCAATGTATGAAGGAATGGAGGGACCATGTGAGTCCATCTTGGGTCCTTGCGGGTAGCGAAATACTGCAAGTTCCCATAGTGATCTACATTCAGTTCCTGGCGATCTGTGGCCTGTTCTCATTTTGTATGGCCTATTTGTATTTTGTGTCTTGTCCGAAAAGTGCTATTATATAGACATTGAATGCTAGGTTTAAATCTCACTGATATACTTTTACTGTCTCTATTCTTTATGGATGTTTAACTTGGTTACGTGAGAATATGGCTGAAATATTGCCTCACGTGACGGTATATATTAACACACTGATCATCAGCAATGATTGGTTTTAATTTTTGTCAACGAACTTTGATAATAAGCTTTTTTAAGAATACACTGAAACAATTTGCATTGTATTTTCATTAAACGTTGGAAGAAGTTTCTCAAGTGTCAGGACACTTATATAGACGTTGATATATGCTGTTATGCAAACCCAAACAACTAAATTTTGAAATTAGGTTAGCTTGCCAGTGTGTCAAACTGTTTCGTTATTGTGGACTGACATTTATAACTGGTTTTTGAGTAAAAGTACATATTCTCGCAAATAGGCCAAAAGTCAAACTGAGTTGTATTTGTGTCATGATACTTATGAATACACCCTGATTCATTCACAAACTCCAAAACATGGGAAAAGGTGTATTTGGAGTAAACAGAAATATTTGGCGAAATGGCGAGATATTTCAAAGTCGATCTAAATTAGTGGAATTAAGTCAACATCAGTTGGATTTCGTGTCCAGATAATTATGAATATACATACCCTCATTCATTCACAACGTCCAAAACATATATTTGGAGTAAAAGTAAACATTCTTGCACATGTGTCACAATGTTTTTCGCGCAGGGGCGAGTTTTTCTAAAACTAAGAAAATTAGTTGAATTTTGTGTCATGATACTTATAAACCGCCTTTCATTCATTTCATTCGCCCACATTCGAGATATATTTAAATCGCTCTAAAATAACTAAATTAAGTCAAATTGAGTTGAAATTGGTGTCAAGATAAAAGTGCCACATAAGTCATACTTTAGGTTCATTTAAAGTCATCTCTTCTTTGAGCCAATGCCGGAAAATGGGATATTTCAAAGATGGGCGGGATGAGTTACTAGAAGAATTGAAACTTGCCCTACAGGAAATAATTGGACAGTTTCCACAGTGTTGGTCGTGCAATACCGAGCGGTGATATCGGTATTTGGCTTTAACTTTTGGCGTTTCGTCCACAATCTGGCAACGATTCCAGGTCCAGATGTTGTAAATAGTACCATGTGTAGAATCAAGATAATGACCATATATATGTGGAGTAGTCATTAAGGAAATATTCCAAAGTGTTTTTCGCCCACGGGCGAGATTTGTTTAAAATCGCTCTAAATTAACTGAGTTAGCTCAAACTGTGTTGAATATTCCGTCAATATACTCATAAATGTACTCTCTTTTATTTACAACCTCCAGAACATGGAAAAAGAGTAAAAGTGATTACTCTCGCCCATGGGCCAATTATTTTTCACTCATCAGCGAGATTTTTTAAAATCGCTCTAAATTAGCGGAAATATGTCAAAATAGTTGAAATTTGTAACAATTTTTTCATTTTTAAATTTATATACATTCTCCAAAACATGGAAAAAGATGGTTTTTTTTTAGTAAAAGTAAATATTCTCGTCTGCGGGCCAAAATGTTTGTCTCCTATGGGGGTGATTTTTTAATACCGCTCTCAGTTAACGGAATCCAGTAAAAATGAGTTGAAATTTGCGTCATGATACTTATGTACATACTTTCGTTCATTTACAACCTCCGAAACATTAATTCTAGACGAAGTTAAACATTCTCACCCATGGGCCTGCCCACTGGTCACTGTTTGCTCATGGGCGAGCGACTTTAAATTTTGAGTTTTCGAGAGAAAAATCATTTATTAACCCTTTGCACATATTCATAACAGCTACATGGTTCTTTTTTCGGAGGTTGAGAACGTGACCACAGTGCGGAGAGTTTCTGGACTTTTGTGAGTCCAGAATTAAATTATGACGTGTTATAATTATGTCTTAATGGGAAGAAATTTTACGAAGACGATTTCCCAAGAATGATTGGAATATATATATACACATGAGCATTAATTAAGCACCATTAAAACAATTCTCGATTGTAACAAAAAGGGATCAAAACAGAGAAGTCAGCCAGTAATATCTGTGTGACCATAGTTTTGGACATGATTATTGATAACGTTTTAGCGCCCCCATTTGACCGTCAATAAATTACAGTCGAAAGTAGCAGCGGTGTTGGTAGATGATGGATTGACACTTTAGATGGTTCAGTTAACGAAATTATAACCATGTGTTTGGTTTCCATATCATGAACGACCAGTGTGTTGTGTTAAACACAATCTTATAGCATTAAAATGGGTGGTGCATAATTAATGCTCATATGTACATTTAATGCCCAATAGATGTACACAGAGTGTAAATTGAAATATTTCCAATACACGAATATTTTAACAACTAATACGTATTTACACAAGACTGGAATTATATATTTATTTATAAAAATATTCAGTACTAAGAGAAGAACGTTGATTCGTCAATGCTTTTCATCTAAATAAATAATGGAATTCATATTGGATATACTTATCTTCCTACATCACTAAATATTCTTATAACAATAGTCAGTCAAGATCACTATAGCACCGATCAGACGGTATCATTGTACTAACTAACTAAAAGTGCTTTATGTTTCAACTTCTTTATTATACAGGGTCACAACGTTTCGAGGCAGATTCTAGTCTCTTCTTCAGGTGACGTAGACGAATGAAGATGTAGGCGATTGGAGACTAAACTGATATCATTGAACAAGTACATCGTAAATAAACCTACTCGTCTGTAACCTGCGCTAGACATCACCCATGTTGTGTGTTTGTTATACAAAATAGACATTTTATGTTCAGTTGATCGAAGAGAATTAGAACATAAATATACATACCTGTGATACCATGGCATATTTACTATCCATCGTCGTCAGGGTTTATTCTGACTTCAAAAATGTTTTTATTTTATATTGTGTAAATTGTTTTCGTCACGATATGGCTGAGATATTATCTATGTGACGTTAAATATTAACTACCTCACTCACTCAGGTAAACACATTTAAGATTGATTTGTGCGCGCTATACATACGACATATGCCGAAAGTGACCAACACTGCCTAATGTTACCGATATATCAATTTGGTCGTACACACGTCAAATCCTAATTTTCCTTATCAGAAAGTGTTGGTGTATTGAGCAAAGTATAGGTGTATTGATCAAACTGTAGGTGTGTTGAGTACACTGTAAGCGCGTGTATACTTTAGAGTGATTGGGTTGATACACCTACTAAAAGATCAAAGGTATCCCATAGTAACGAGTCAAAGTGCTACATAATGATCTGAAAAACAGCGTTACCCCAGTAGTGAGGGATAACTGGAGGGATACATTCAAAGGTTTTGGTGAATCTGTGGTCAAATTCTAACCGTGCATGGAAATTCACAGCACTGACCAATCAGAACTAGTGTTACATACTAAGCTGAATTCAAATTGTTGTTTAACGCCCCACACAGCGATGTTCATGCTCTATGGCTACGGCCTGTATTTTATGTACGACTCCTTCAGTTCTCGTAATGCGGATTAGGTAAAAGGTACGTCTTGAAGAATATTTTCAATTGCGGTATTTTGTTTCATTTACACAATGTGATTTCTGCATGTTTAATGTGTCATCACCTTTCATGTCCTGCTGTCTCCTCCAACCTGCATATCAGACTGCTTCGAGCCCTGGTAGAAAAGTCCGTTGAAGCGAACAACGTTGGTCACTGAAAGTGCTTGGATGAGTGACCGTGAGCGGAACACCTGAGAGTTTCTAGGACTTGTGTGCTGACCCACAACGAAGCACATGTGACATGTTGTCTCACCTAAGACAAGAGAGTTTGTTTAAAATTGCCTCTGTTCACCCAGTAGAAAATGGGTACCCGGTGGAATAAGTCATATGACTATTAACATTCTAGCTTGGGTTATGGGGAATTATAATGCTGTATACGTGTAAATCATGCCGTGTTATTTATTTGTCACATATCAACAACAGACCATGTTAAGTGAACTTTCTCATTATCCAGACAGCGTCAAGGCTTCCAAAATTATCCACGAAAGTAAGCGAAGCACTCAAAGTTCGAAATATTTAAATGGGGTTACGGGCCTCTATTGTTGTAGTTTTATATACTTTGTCATTAATTGTCATTGCTACTACATCGTACGCGCCCGTTCAGATCTGATGTCTCTGAAGTAGGAGACTCTACAAGGTGTCGTCATATCCTGTATTTCCCCTAGAGACTTAATGTATCGGGAATTACTGTGTAAAGTATTTAATAGAATTATGTAATTATTCTGTTCTGGTCTTGAACTCAAATCTTTCATAAGTACAGCTCATACAATAAACAGTCATTTCAAATAGAAGACGCGAGGAAAACAATATATCTGTGTCAGAGAACCGGGACACCAGTTCAAAAGTAAATATGTTCCCATGTTCGGAGGTGCTTTGCAATGAATGAAAAAAGACATTTATATATTTTCGACGGTGATTTGAAATCATTCGACGGTGATTGTGTTAGGACATTACGTCGTGTTATACAACGTCCAGATGTCTACATAACGTCTTTTTAGGTTTGATAATGTTAGTAATTGAGGGTAAAATATACTTGGCTTTGTCAGCGCATATATTTAGTAGGTATGTCCATATCTCACATTGTGTATATTTTCACCCCATTTTTGCACCCTTTGACCTCGTGGAATATGTCATTATGATAAAGTATCAACAGGGTTTTCTGTTACACGTCAAGCCCTTCATTCAGTGTATCAGGTATATTTTAATTGTTTTAAAGCGTAGATGTAATACATGAAGCGACACAGGGCCATGCATATCGCATGCACCGCCTTGAATAATGAGTGAGGCCTGGAACAGACACATCTGGCCACAAGTCGAGTTTTACGTCACAGTTAGCAATATTCCACCAACACTTGACATGTTCTACACAAGTTGTTTAACCTTGATTTTTCGGCGTGACGAGCGAACGTTTAAACCGCGAAGCTACCCACTGCCCAGGGTCCAAAACTGCAATACATTGAACTCTCGTGGTCAGTTTATTCAGGATATACACACGAGTACAAGAGCACACGAGCACACTAGCTCACATCGATCTGTACCTCAGATGCACAGAACGATCCTCTGATCCAGTGAGACACAGAGGTCTGTTCCTCTTACACACAGTTAGACTCCTTTGAAATATATTGAATGCATTGTATCCCCTTGGTTTCAATTTGAAATTATCCTTTTTATCGACTTTCTCTCATAGAAAGTGTTGGTTGCCCATTGGTAAAGTATACGCTCGGTGTTCCATGGGCAGGACAAGTGACGCCCGTATCTCCTGTTCCTCGCCTTGGAAATAAATACTGCTAGAAGTGGAGTAAAATCTGCTTTCTTTCAAGTCGTTTCTCACCTTTCTCATCCATGCATAAAGACAATGCTATTAAACAGTTTTCATGGACGGACTAGTACTTCAGAGGGGGTGATCGTAATCCCTGTGTCATCACTGCAGCTATGTTTGTGAAAAAATCATAATTTTTTGTACGTTTTCTAATTTCCATGTAATCCCCGGTGGTTTACGACATTGATCGACACGCGCAGTTCTGTCCCTTAGTAGCGCAGTGCGCCAGTTCGTGTTCCACGTACATGACGAAGTACCTGACCCCTGTTTGTTTGGGGACCTATGTAGTCAACATGATCGTGCCTCATCTTGGATGCTTAACGTACATGATGCACTAACTGAAAAACTGTTCGCTCTTTGGGGATTTCGTGTTGGGCAAGGCTCCCGGCATGACGGACATTACTTGTCCAACGGGGCACTTTAATGGTCCCGGTGTCAGGATTATTCACATTTATTGAACACGTAGAATATTAAATGAGCATAACTGCATGCGTGGGTTATTAGGTACAGCTGTAGTTTTCGCAGGATGCTAATATTTACTTATAAAACAGGATACAGGGCACCTGCTTTAACATAGCTCGAATAGCATAAAAAGTTGTGAAACATGGATCATGAAACCATTATGTAACCTCTGACACGCCCCTTGACCCCGTCGCACCTGTCGTGGTTATGGAAGAACGGAAACATAAGCAGGAAGTTAGAGGTGCACTTTCACTTGTGCATTACATATAGGCCGATTGCTTTGAAGGTGTGTTTGATGCCGCTAGCAGCTTCATGAAATATTCTAATTATGTATACCTGCTTTATTCATCACATTTTGGCGAAATTGCCATTTTAGTGTTTACTGATAATTCTACTGTCATACTTAGAACGGAATCGATTAAACACAGGCGCGCAGGCACACATACTTGCATACGCAGACACACAAATATGAAGCCAGTTACAATAACATGTGTACGTGAGATGTCGCACTGTTGAGGTCATACAATAAAGTTAGGAATGGTGGCTATGACATATTATTAAAAACTTTGATTGTTATTTACCACCGCATTATGTAATGTCCCAGATAACGGCGGTCTGTAAATACTGGTGTCTTGAACAGACTTTTGAGTGATCAACATCATGAGCATCGATCGATCTAAATGAATGAGTCGATCCCATTAATCGCTTCTTACACTAAGCATGGATTGCTGAAGACCAATTCTAACCCGGATCTTCACCTGTAAGTTGAAGAGTGGATACAAGGGAACGTGTAAATATTAAAGAGTAAATTGATAAATACATTTGCAAACTTAATTTGTAAGTATATAAATGTTATTGTCAACAGCAACAATAAGGAAGTTGGAAAACTGGTACAAATGTGTCAGTTCGTTCCTTCGGCCGTAAAAATGGTTTCCCGCCACTTCGGACTGTACGATGGATATATATGTATACATAAAAGAGAACTTAATGACTTCAGCTGAGAATGTCGATGGTCTTTGAACATACAGACTAGGTGGAAAAGGTCACAGTGTAACTGTGGTGACCTGTTCACAATTCATCACGACTGACATGTCTAGAGATATGACCGATGCACGGTCTTTGGCTGTACGTTGTGACCGCAAGAATGGCAAGATGGTCAAAAGCCTCCACAAGAAAGGTTTCAGCTATTGTCTTCTCGCGTTTACCAGGATTTTGCCAGCTGTGTTTGATTTGATTGCTTTCCATTATTGGGAACAGTCATGTCTGAGATCCATGACCTTGTTGCAACGTAGAGTGCAGTTCTATTGCTGTGAACCCCCTGCCGATGTGTGTTGGTCTGAAATGGTATAAAGTTGTTGTGCACATCCTGCCATTGTTTTGGGTGTGAAATCGTATAACATTACTGTACCACCAGACTGAACCTGTACCATTAGTGTAGTGGGTACTCCACACTGTACCCGTGCTGTAACTGTACCAACATACTGTATCTGTACTATAACTGTACCACCACAATGTACCTCTAAAGTTGCTGACCTTCACTGTACAGTCTACGCCATTCTGTAGCTGTAATATTGCTGACCTTTACTGTGCACTTTACGCCAATCTGTAAGTGTAATATTGCTGACCTTCACTGTGCAGTTTACGTCATTCTGTAAGTGTAATATTGCTGACCTTCACAGCACAGTGTACCGACACACTATAACTGTAATATTTTTTACCTCCACTACTCACCGCATCGCCATAGTGTAGCCGTAATAGTGCTGACCTCCTCTACACACTTCACCACCAGACTGTAGCTGTAGTATTGCTGACCTCCTCTACACACTTCACCACCAGACTGTAGCTGTAGTATTGCTGACCTCCTCTACACACTTCACCACCAGACTGTAGCTGTAGTATTGCTGACCTTCACTGTACAGCGCACCGCCATAGTGTAGCCGTAATAGTGCTGACCTCCTCTACACACTTCACTACCAGACTGTAGCTGTAGTATTGCTGACCTCTACACACTTCACCACCCGACTGTAGCTGTAGTATTGCTGACCTCCTCTACACACTTCACCACCAGACTGTAGCTGTAGTATTGCTGACCTTCACTGTACAGTGCACCGCCATAATGTAGCCGTAATATTGCTGACCTCCTCTACACACTTCACCACCAGACTGTAGCTGTAGTATTGCTGACCTCCGCTCCACACTTCACCACCAGACTGTAGCTGTAGTATTGCTGACCTTCACTGTACAGCGCACCGCCATAATGTAGCCGTAATAGTGCTGACTTCCTCTACACACTTCACCACCAGTCTGTAGCTGTAGTATTGCTGACCTCCTCTACACACTTCACCACCAGACTGTAGCTGTAGTATTGCTGACCTCCTCTACACACTTCACCACCAGACTGTAGCTGTAGTATTGCTGACCTTCACTGTACAGTGCACCGCCATAATGTAGCCGTAATAGTGCTGACCTCCTCTACACACTTCACCACCAGACTGTAGCTGTAGTTTTGCTGACCTCCTCTACACACTTCACCACCAGACTGTAGCTGTAGTATTGATGACCTTCACTGTACAGCGCACCGCCATAATGTAGCCGTAATAGTGCTGACTTCCTCTACACACTTCATCACCAGACTGTAGCTGTAGTTTTGCTGACCTCCTCTCCACACTTCACCACCAGACTGTAGCTGTAGTATTGCTGACCTTCACTGTACAGTGCACCGCCATAATGTAGCCGTAATAGTGCTGACCTCCTCTACACACTTCACCACCAGACTGTAGCTGTAGTATTGCTGACCTCCTCTACACACTTCAACACCAGACTGTAGCTGTAGTATTGCTGACCTTCACTGTACAGCGCACCGCCATAATGCAGCCGTAATAGTGCTGACTTCCTCTACACACTTCACCACCAGACTGTAGCTGTAGTTTTGCTGACCTCCGCTCCACACTTCACCACCAGACTGTAGCTGTAGTATTGCTGACCTTCACTGTACAGCGCACCGCCATAATGTAGCCGTAATAGTGCTGACTTCCTCTACACACTTCATCACCAGACTGTAGCTGTAGTTTTGCTGACCTTTACTGTGCACTTTACGCCAATCTGTAAGTGTAATATTGCTGACCTTCACTGTGCAGTTTACGTCATTCTGTAAGTGTAATATTGCTGACCTTCACAGCACAGTGTACCGACACACTATAACTGTAATATTTTTTACCTCCACTACTCACCGCATCGCCATAGTGTAGCCGTAATAGTGCTGACCTCCTCTACACACTTCACCACCAGACTGTAGCTGTAGTATTGCTGACCTCCTCTACACACTTCACCACCAGACTGTAGCTGTAGTATTGCTGACCTCCGCTCCACACTTCACCACCAGACTGTAGCTGTAGTATTGCTGACCTTCACTGTACAGCGCACCGCCATAGTGTAGCCGTAATAGTGCTGACCTCCTCTACACACTTCACTACCAGACTGTAGCTGTAGTATTGCTGACCTCCTCTACACACTTCACCACCCGACTGTAGCTGTAGTATTGCTGACCTCCTCTACACACTTCACCACCAGACTGTAGCTGTAGTATTGCTGACCTTCACTGTACAGTGCACCGCCATAATGTAGCCGTAATATTGCTGACCTCCTCTACACACTTCACCACCAGACTGTAGCTGTAGTATTGCTGACCTCCGCTCCACACTTCACCACCAGACTGTAGCTGTAGTATTGCTGACCTTCACTGTACAGCGCACCGCCATAATGTAGCCGTAATAGTGCTGACTTCCTCTACACACTTCACCACCAGTCTGTAGCTGTAGTATTGCTGACCTCCTCTACACACTTCACCACCCGACTGTAGCTGTAGTATTGCTGACCTCCTCTACACACTTCACCACCAGACTGTAGCTGTAGTATTGCTGACCTTCACTGTACAGTGCACCGCCATAATGTAGCCGTAATAGTGCTGACCTCCTCTACACACTTCACCACCAGACTGTAGCTGTAGTTTTGCTGACCTCCTCTACACACTTCACCACCAGACTGTAGCTGTAGTATTGATGACCTTCACTGTACAGCGCACCGCCATAATGTAGCCGTAATAGTGCTGACTTCCTCTACACACTTCATCACCAGACTGTAGCTGTAGTTTTGCTGACCTCCTCTCCACACTTCACCACCAGACTGTAGCTGTAGTATTGCTGACCTTCACTGTACAGTGCACCGCCATAATGTAGCCGTAATAGTGCTGACCTCCTCTACACACTTCACCACCAGACTGTAGCTGTAGTATTGCTGACCTCCGCTACACACTTCAACACCAGACTGTAGCTGTAGTATTGCTGACCTTCACTGTACAGCGCACCGCCATAATGCAGCCGTAATAGTGCTGACTTCCTCTACACACTTCACCACCAGACTGTAGCTGTAGTTTTGCTGACCTCCGCTCCACACTTCACCACCAGACTGTAGCTGTAGTATTGCTGACCTTCACTGTACAGCGCACCGCCATAATGTAGCCGTAATATTGCTGACTTCCTCTACACACTTCATCACCAGACTGTAGCTGTAGTTTTGCTGACCTCCTCTCCACACTTCACCACCAGACTGTAGCTGTAGTATTGCTGACCTTCACTGTACAGTGCACCGCCATAATGTAGCCGTAATAGTGCTGACCTCCTCTACACACTTCACCACCAGACTGTAGCTGTAGTTTTGCTGACCTCCTCTCCACACTTCACCACCAGAGTGTAGCTGTAGTATTGCTGACCTTCACTGTACAGCGCACCGCCAGACTGTAGCTGTAGTATCGCTGACCTCCGCTCCACACTTCACCACCAGACTGTAGCTGTAGTATTGCTGACCTTCACTGTACAGTGCACCGCCATGATGTAGCCGTAATAGTGCTGACCTCCTCTACACACTTCACCACCAGACTGTAGCTGTAGTATTGCTGACCTTCACTGTACAGTGCACCGCCATAGTGTAGCCGTAATAGTGCTGACCCCCTCTACACGCTTCACCACCAGACTGTAGCTGTAGTATTGCTGACCTCCGCTCCACACTTCACCACCAGACTGTAGCTGTAGTATTGCTGACCTCCTCTCCACACTTCACCACCAGACTGTAGCTGTAATATTGCTGACCTTCACTGTACAGCGCAACGCCAGACTGTAGCTGTAGTATCGCTGACCTCCTCTACACACTTCACCACCAGACTGTAGCTGTAGTATTGCTGACCTCCTCTACACACTTCACCACCAGACTGTAGCTGTATTATTGCTGACCTTCACTGTACAGTGCACCGCCATAGTGTAACCGTAATAGTGCTGACCTCCTCTACACACTTCATCACCAGACTGTAGCTGCAGTATTGCTGACCTCCTCTACACACTTCACCACCAGACTGTAGCTAATAGTATTGCTGACCTTCACTGTACAGCGCACCGCCATAGTGTAACCGTAATAGTACTGACCTCCTCTACACACTTCATCACCAGACTGTAGCTGTAGTATTGCTGACCTCCTCTACACACTTCACCACCAGACTGTAGCTGTAGTATTGCTGACCTCCGCTCCACACTTCACCACCAGACTGTAGCTGTAGTATTGCTGACCTTCACTGTACAGCGCACCGCCATAGTGTAGCCGTAATAGTGCTGACCTCCTCTACACACTTCATCACCAGACTGTCGCTGGAGTATTGCTGACCTCCTGTACACACTTCACCACCAGACTGTTGCTGTAGTATTGCTGACCTTCACTGTACAGCGCACCGCCATAATGTAGCCGTAATAGTGCTGACCTCCTCTACACACTTCACCACCAGACTGTAGCTGTAGTTTTGCTGACCTTCACTGTACAGCGCACCACCAGACTGTAGCTGTAGTATCGCTGACCTCCGCTCCACACTTCACCACCAGACTGTAGCTGTAGTTTTGCTGACCTTCACTGTACAGCGCACCGCCATAGTGTAGCCGTAATAGTGCTGACCTCCTCTACACACTTCACTACCCGACTGTAGCTGTAGTATTGCTGACCTCCTCTACACACTTCACCACGAGACTGTAGCTGTAGTATTACTGACCTCCGCTCCACACTTCACCACCAGACTGTAGCTGTAGTATTGCTGACCTCCTCTAGACACCGCTCTACTATGATGTAGCTGTGTTGTTGGTGTTCATGTTTGATGTGCACAACATTTTCATTTACAGTGACAATCCTTGAGCGTTACATGTCTGCTTTCCTTATACAGTTAAATATTTATTGGACATAGGCAGTAGGTATGACAATGAAAGGTCCTGGTATCACGTTTCTACATTCAGTACTTAGTGTAAGTAAGTCGATCGATGTGAGGAGTGTGGCATGTACCATAAGCAAGTGGGTAATTGGGTTAGCTCCAATGCATATAAAGAGGTTTTTACTGAGACGTGCTGCTCCTGACACCCCGAGGGGAGGAACAATTAGTCCGTCCCACATGGGGTCGGTGGGGAGGATGTTGATGCCGTTGTGTTTGAGGCAGCCTTGTATCGCATGCAGACAGAATTGTGTGAGGTAGACAGCATTGTGTGTGCCTCAGGTAGATATGGTTGTGTGAAAGTTTTGTGTGTCTGAGGTAGAGATCGTTGTATGTGAGAGATGGACACCTTTGTGAATGCCTGAGGTAGAGGCCGTTTCTGTGTGAGAGACACACACCACTGTGTGTGTACGAGGTAGAGATCGTCGTATGTGAGAAGTAGACACCTTTGGTGTGTCTGCGGTAGAGACCATTGTTTGTGTATGAGGTAGACATAGAGGTTTGTGTGTGAGGTAGACACAGTTGTGTGTGTCTGAGATAGAGTTCATTGTACCTGACATAATCATGGGTAGAAACAATCATAGTAATTTGATCTCCGAGAAGTATGCACTATTTTTAGCTGAGCTACAATCTGTTGAACATCACTGAGATGTGTTAGTTATTCTGAAATCACCATCAGAGAGTCAAACGAGAAAGTAATGACAAGAATGAGGAAATTCCTAAGTCGTTACTCATTTTGAGGTCAAAGCTATAAGTGAGATATCTACGGTTCTGTGAGTATTGTAGATAAAATATCTAACCTAGCCAGAATGAGTCTGGTCTATCCGCTTTTCTTTCAATTTGTTCTGTAAATCTCACAGTGATTCAATAAGCGTTAGACTGTCCATTAAACACCCAAATATGGCGATTTCCATGTTTGAGGATATTTTCACAAATAAAAGATATAATTCTTTCACTACAAACGTCCCACAATGGTGGGCTAAACTGATGATGCTAATTCTGTGGACATACCATGCATCAACCCGTGGTTCCCATTCAGCACAGCCTCCCAAGTAAATGTCATTTACATTACAGGTGTCGTGAGGTGAGACGTATTTATAACACGGTTGTCAATAGCTGATAGATTTGGTATATGAGTAAGTAACATATGTTGAGCTGAAACTAGTGTGTCAACGCTAAATATCTGTGTATTCAAGGGATGGCCGTTTATGAGAGCAAAGCTTCACAGTAATAGGTTTTCCACCGTGTCCACAGTATTTATGCGTGCAGGGGCAATTGAATTACTATTTTGGCTTATTTCAGTTGTACAGTGAGTATGTAAGAGGGTAAGATCCTTTATGGATAACAACTTCTTTATTACATATGATGCGACGTTTCGGTATAGATCATTATACCGTTGTCAAGCAAGAGTGGAGTAATACATCACAGAACAGACTTATATACATGGACAGGGATAAAGCAATGACAATATGTAGGTATGAATCAAAGGTGGGGGATTAACAACAACAACAACAACAACAACAACAGTGGATGGTAGTAATGATGTGAGAATAAGAGGAAGCCAATAGTGGCTGTAGCTGTAACAAAGTATAAATGGCTGATAGGGTAATTAGTAATGACGGCTGGTGAGCTCTAATCTGTTATTTTTATCAATTCATTGTATGCAGTTGGGATGAGATACCCCTGATCTCTGTTGATTGAGGGCTTGTGTCTCCTGATTTGAACTGCTTCTGCCAGTTTTCTTTGGGTGAAGTCCTTGTGGTTTTTGAATAATATCTCTACATTGTCCCAAATTATGCTGTGGTTGGGACATTTGATGATGTGGTCGGATATAGCAGATTTCCGATCTCATTTGGTTGTAGATGACGAGTGCTCTTTGATTCTGATGTTTATGGGCCGGGAGGTTTCACCTACATATGCCTCGCCACAGTCGCAGATGATTTTGTAGACGACACCTTTCGGTAGCTGATGTTGTTTAGAGGTGTTCCTGCCATTCGCTTTGAGCAGGGTTTCCGGCGATGTAGAGCTGGTAAAGTAGGTTTCAATGCCTGCTTGATGCTTTAGGAGACGGCTGATGTGGTAGGAGGTTTTTCCAATGAAACGGAGGAACACACAAAAACTGGGCTTCACACATTGTACATGTTTGTGGAATCGAACCAGGATCTTCAGTATGGCGAGCGAACGCTATAACCACTGGGCTTCTCTATGGCCACTTCAGATGTACATTCTGTGGATGCTAATAATGCGTTGTGGACGAAGTTCACTTGGTCAGAATGGGAGTGTCAATACCTCCCTGCCAGTAAGCTCATGTGGCAAAGTCTTGTGGGGGAGACAAGAGGATATTGCATCGGACATGATGTTTGCCAAAGATGCGTCACACATAGCTGAAACTTGCTGGAGACTTGTCCCACATGAGGACATGCTGATTAAGAAGTTCTACCTGATGCCATATCTCGAGACTAGTTTTGTCACTGAAATTGCATCCAAAGGTAGGATCAATAGCAGAAACTTGAATTTGATACTTACTGACAATATTGGGCCATCCTTATACAGTACCAAACGTCAACTATATATAATAACCCATCTGATTTTCGGGCGAAAGAGATTCAGTTGGGTGTAAAAGAAAAGTTGGTGTTCAGGCTTAGACAAACTGATCACTGAAATCAATGATGACACCAGGTGTTTGCGAAATGGGTATTCTCGCCCCACTGTCAGCAAACGTTATACGCGCCCCTAACGCCGCACAGCATTAATCGAGACCAGACAATCCCGTGCTCACTGAATACGTGAAATCGATACGTTTTTTTAATCACTGATGCGGGGCATTTTTAAGGTGTCGGATTGACCCATGGTGTTTTGTTCACTAAACATAACTGATAAATACCCTGATGCCATCATAAAACCGGGGGATGTCAGCAACCACGCGAACCAGTTTATGTTAGTATCAACGTCAGAGATTGAATCCACGTACTCTCAGAACTCCCGCATGATAGTCACAAGGGGAACAACTGCTGAAAGGAAATGGAATAGATGAAGCTCTATCCACGGCTCAGTGCTTCAGTTCCTCGCAATGTTATAGCCAATGAGCGGTCGATCAGTCAGGCTGTTGATGCAAATAAACGCCGTTTGTGGATCAGACATAAAATCTTATACTGAACAAACAGTAAAAAAACAAAACAAAACAAATTAAACATCAGTTCATATTAGAAATACTTATGCTCTGTTGGTTTAGGTGCTAACATTTACCTTAAATATGCAACATTTATCTTATAGTTAATTTGGTTCAAATGAGATAACAGTAAGTCTATAAAAACGGAATAAAAGAAAGAGTAAAATATTTATTTAGTGTGAACTGCAGAACTAAAGAATAATACTTTGAGGTGGTGTAAAAATCTGGAATACCGAAAAGGAAACGAGAAGAGGATGAAATATAATTATAGGCAGGCTAGAAAGGCCAATCCCCGACTATTTAAACAATTATCTCTCCGTGGTTCCTCTATATAAATGTCGTTTCCATAGGGTGAGTCATTTGTCTTGAAGAAAAACATTTTAAAGCCGCCTTTCCTATAGGATATATAACAACGTTTCCACTGCTTAAGACTTTTGCAAACCTGGTTCTCAGTAATAATTTTTGTTTTGTTTGCTGTATATATGGTTTACAGTTTTGAGTATTCCTAAGAAGTGACACTGAAGGATTTGATCTCGAAAAAAAGTACTAAAGCAATGTACAGAGGTAACTTCCTATTTGAGTATCATTTCCAAACATTTCGAGCAGACCTTCTTTTGAAGAAGCCGTCATGGCTTGCCAATTCATGGTGAATAAGGGTATCTACACATATTTTAGCTTGATCGTTCATCCAGACGGTTAACTAATGTTGGGGTTACAAAGAGGCAAACGCTGATGACATCGATTAAATCGAACCCCGATTTTCGGCGTGACGAGCGAACGCTTTAACCACTTGGTTACCTCACCGCTCCTGAAATAAAGTAAATTACATTTATTGTTGTATATATGTTGCCCGAAATGATTATAACGAAATACTATCACTAGAAACTAAAATTAGTGGTTCCTTGCAGTACCTTACAACCCGTATTTTCCTGTATCTCAAATATTTAGGCTTAAAAGTCAATATTGCTTCATTTGTATGGACGGGATTAAACTTATCTGTGTAAAGTATGATTCAAAGTTGTTTATCAAGTATTGCATCATATAACAGTACTTTCAATGTCAGCATAATGACCACCCAGATGGGCTTCATTCCATATTGTTGAAGTACCGCTGTAACCCACAAAAGGAATGAGGTTAAATGGTTATAAGACATAGGCACAGTGCACTGATTCTGAGAAAACAGGCATTGTTTTCCCTTAGTGCCGAACCATCTTACCATCTTACCATCTTATCATCTTATCGATGGTATCATCACCGTATATCCGGCGAGACACAACTTTCCGGAGACAACCCAACACTAAGAGAAAACTATCGACCTATAACCGATTTTCTGTTTGTCACACGACAAAGCGTTACGACAAATTGTTACAAGCTAGGAACTATATGTAGAAAGAGTGATGGTTAAAATAGTATGGTAATGCAGGCGCAATCTTGAGATTAATCAGCATTTGAACTGATAATGCTTGATGACTGTTGTAATAGTTCTTGCAAACGGAGGACTCCTTTAACGTCAGCTGATTTGTCTGTCTAGGAGATTGCAAACCCACACGAAACAGCCAATCAGTACACCGGTCACGATATACTTTTTACGCAATAAGTACGAGAGAATTTCGGGTATATCACGGCATGGTGTGTGGGAGAAAATTCAGACGCGATGGAGTATCAGTTATGCTAGTATGATGAACCTACAGTCACAATTAGGGTGGGATTCGAGGATTTCGGAGAATAAGATCCTGTCACATCTAAGGGCTTCAACTCTGCACCATGACCCCTCACCCGTGTTTCCTACAATATGATGTTAAGTGAACATATGTTATCGAATAACACGATGTAAGTTCATTTCATCATTTCAACGTGTAACTTGTAAGTGAACAACCTGTCTATTTGTGGTCGACATATAGAAATAATGTCCATATCATAACACATTAATGGCATAATGAACCACAGAGGTCAACAATGAAGCATAACCGTCAACAGATAAGCCTGTTTATATTAAGCACACGCCATGCCCGTGAAACGCTGGTAGTTATCGCTCCAGTACAACTCACGGCTTAGAGTCTGAACGCTCCGTGCACGTTGTGTAGGGGTTTGGCGGTAGGCGGCCATTGCCGAGCACCGCAGCGGAATCAAATCAATGCAACACCGAGGAATGAAAACTCATTAAGGGACATAGCCCAGTTAGGAGTACAGTTAGAAACATGCGTATTGGAGGGATAGAGTGATGGCGGGTACGAGGAACAAGTGGAGGACGATGGTGGATTGGTTCAGAGACATGAAGTCGTGTTTGCCAACAGGCGAACCTAATTTAACTTTGTGGAAGTATCCCTGCCAGGACCCGGTGCTAGCTGTTGTACAGCCTTGTGGGTTTATGTGAGATGTGTATAATTGCTGCGATTCTTTGGCACCATTATTAACTGACGGTTTTGCCACCAAATGTCAGACCAAACACATGTGACACATCGCTAAGCGGTTGACCTTTTGGGTATGCGATGTTAATACTCACGAACCGGACATGAAACTGTTATTAATAATGTTACGCAACGTCATAAACAGAGTTATAAATCATGTTATTAAAACTAGTTCTGGAAAGCGTGTCTGCTTGTGAGCTCAAGTTATCAAAACGGATATACCAGAGAAAGTATTCTTTTGTGGACACACGGGTCTCATAACAATCTGAAAATGGCTGTGTGTCATCTGGTTAAGTGTGAAATGTTCACCAAATCACGTGTCTTTCATTGCGTCTTCATCTTCGGATTAATCAGCGCAACTTCAGAAGGTGTTAGACTCGGTAAGTACATGTGTTCTATACATGAGGCATTAAAAAGTGGTATACCTTGTTTTTATGTGTTAATTAACAAATATTCCCCCGGCGTTATCTGTGTTTTTCTGAAAGTGGTGATAAAAACATTCATTGATCAGCTGCTGACGTTATTGATTGGATACATTCACGACATGACTTTCAAGGTAAATGTGTATGGTTTATAGATCAGCGTTGATCTCTGATATCGCGGATGTCCTAAAATTCATGTGCCAATTTGTGATATCACGAACAGCAACTTATGAAACTGAGCTACGATGAATGTTTTCAATGAACATTTTTACAGCTTGACTGAATTTATATACCTATTGATGTTTGCAACCGACAGTTGTAACAATCAAGTCACCATATGACTGCAATGCTCACCGCGACCATAAACTTTAACGCAATCGAACAACGTGGACTCAATAAGATCGATCAGGCATTGATTGATTCCCACCCATTGGGCCTGTCTATTGTCATTTATTTATGGATCCATTTCACACACAGAATAGTTCTGTACATACCATTGATAATTCTTCACAACATTAAGGCAAACACTGGTATTTAGATACTCATACTAGGCCTAGTGGACTAACCCTATCACCTTCATATCGGTTATCTCGAAGTACCATTATCTCGAATTACAGTAACCATTAGTATAATGTATATGTTGTTTTCAGGACAATTCTGTGCAACCCACTAAACTATTTCACGGTACGGTGGTTAAAGCGTTCGTTCGTCACACCAAAGAACCCACACGGGTACAACGTGTGAAGCCATACCTGGTGTCACCCGACGTGACATTACTGAAATATTGCTAAAAGCGGCGTTACATTAAACTCGCTCACTCAATATTTATGTGAGAAGTATTATTAAGCTCACGAATGCGATCATATAGCACCTTATTCGTATAGTTTGATCCTGAGGTTTTTTTTAACTCTATGGATGTACGTCGACTTAATGCCTTCGTCATGACAGGTAGCTACGTGGTTAAAGCGTTCGCTCTCCACAGGCACTGGTTCTATTCCCACTTGGGTAAACTGCGTGGAACCAGTACTGTGCCTGTCGTGAAAATGTCACTGCAAGAACTCGTCGTGAAATTGCTGGAACGTTACTAAAATGTACGTAAAAGTACTCTTCTCTCTCCCTCCACATATCACAAATTCAGTTAACCAGAGTTAACAAACTGGCGTCTACACTAGGATAACAGCTATGGTGTATTTTTCATCTACAATGACGAACGGTCCAGTGATTGACATAAGGAGCATGGATCTACGTTGTTGGGATACTATGACGTCGCGTCAGCCAAGTTAACGAGTCTGACCTCTTGATACACTTAGTCGCTTCTTACGGGGAACATAGGCTGCTGAAGATCAATTCAGTCCGAATCTTCCCAGCTCTCTACCGTATGGTCCTATTTTTGCCGTTGCCTGGCATTATATCCCATATGGAATTTTTGCCAAGTTGATGTAAAAGAGAATAATTGAGCGAGTGAGTGAGTATGGTTGTATGCCGCTTATAACAACATCCCAGAAATATCATGACGGGGACATCAGAAATTGGCTTCACATATTGTTCACATGTGGGAAATCGGCCCTGAATCATCGGCGTGAAGAGCAAACACTAACCACTAGGCTACCCCCGCCATACAGGGATTGCTGCTGATCTGAAACTAAAACTTAGATCAATATTAACGTAACAGCTTCAATACATGGAGACACCATGCGTAAAACAGCTGGTCTTCATTAGAGATAGTTGTGAAACGTGTGGCATGACTCAGAAACAACCCAGTGACCAATGCCACTGTCAGCTGATCCATAACACGGCAAGCATGGCCAGTTGATACTAGTCTAGACCACACAAGCCAGTGACCAACCTCCAAAGGTCATTGATAACAATTTATCATTTATATGATGACTTTATTTGTACTGTTCCTATACCACCAATAGTGGTCTGTCGGAATAAACACTGACTTGAATTGAATTGAATTGTTACTTGGGCACGATGACACAGTATCGGTCAGTGGCATGCTCCGTAGTGACGCGTGTCGTCCTTGGTTCATTACGTGTATAACCATGAAGAAGGGATAATTACAAAACATTCAAGTTAATTTGTGGACGGTGTACAGTTTGAGAACGTTGTGAACTCCATATAACCCCGCGTGAGAAAAACACCAAATTACTTTGTTGTTAATGAAATAATGACACTATTGCGGTGTAGGTCATTAAATAATGAGTTTGTGTCGCATTAATGTGATTGTATGGCATATCACTACCGATGTTGCTACCGACAAAGAATGGACCTCCGTGAAGCTTTGCTTTTGCAATGGTATTCACCAAACCATGCTTATCGTAGGAGACTCACTGGCTTGGTTTATGCCTGACATTGTATCCCAGTTTCGTAGACTGATGCTCTTGATGTCAGTCATTTGATGTTCTGGTCCAGACTTGATTATTTACAGACTATTGTCATGTAGGTGGACTGTTGACTGGAGCAGGGTTAAGCGACACACGAACAAATCAGATATCCAACAAGAAGTGTGGTACATGGTATGAACATTGCTAACAAAGTCACCGACGTACGTACACCCATGTCGGAAAAGAAAAAGAGCATATGTTTAAACAAGCCAAAAAGAAAAACAAAACAAAAAACACGCCGTCCTGCGTGTGAACCAATTTTTATATATTTTGAATGAGGGTGACAATAATCAAATAAACAACCCCCGAATCTAATCAGCATCAAATTTACTTATTACCCCACACTTTCACGACCACCCGGTGTTATGTGAGATGTTCACTGATTCACTCTCATAACGTCACACAATGTTGTGTTCAGTTGCAGTTCAGTTATTTTGGCGTTGACGCAACTGTTTGGAGCTGAGATGTCAAGTGCAAAATGCCAAGAGCCTGTGTACCAACTAAACACATCCTCCTTTGCATTAAAACCGCTACCGTGTAAACGATCAACTCAAAGATGTACACAGGGCAACACTCTGTCGCCTGCCTCCCCTGAATATGGCCTAGCCATCCAAATAGGAAGCTTTTCTAGCAGCTTTGACCTAACCATGATATGCTAATTTCCTATTCGTAGAAGCGACTTTAGGTGTTAAAGGTACTTAATAAGGAAACAGTAGGTTTTCTTAGCCTATCAACAGTAAAGTGGTTGTATTGTGTTAACCCTGGGGTACCAGGGTGTGACTGTGTCTAATCTGAATCTCTAACATAAACATAAACCTCCATAAGGGTCTAGTCAAACATCATTTTGTCTAGTCAGTATTCAGGTAGTTTCGACGTAAGTTTAGTAGAGAGTTACGTTGAGTAAAGGTATTGCAGAACGTAAAAAGGTTAAAGAGAAACATCATCCACAGAATGTTACCCAAAACTGATATTACCCTGACTGATTAAACCTTGATTTCCATTTCCTTTTCTATATCATTTTATGTTAAGGGGACATATTTGGTGAGCCTGTTTGTACGCAAAGATCGTGAATGACGCCATTATTGTTTATAAGGGAAGTGTTACGATGAGGATAGTGCCCAGTTTCACTTAGCAAATATTATATGAAACACCAACTCTTTACATACAGACTCATTTTAACTTTAGCTACGTTTGTAAACATATAATATTTATAGACATAATTTTACACATAGGTGTGCTATTGATTTGAACGCAAGCACAGATAACGTGTATTGACACTATACAGACAGGTACTTGGCGTGTTGGTCTCCCGAGAGGGAGTTATGAGGAAACTTACTGATAGATAATCGTAAGGTAAACAGTCCTGTGCATTACTAGCAAATGGCAATATTTGATACGGTTAATGTGCGGAAGCACGGCAGAAATCACTCATCCCTCTTGGGGCATGTCAGTTGCAAATACCAATCGTCATGGGATACCATGACATCTTTCCATCTCTCCCTTACTCTCTCTTTCACTCCCCTCTCTCTCTCTCTTTATCTCGTATAAGATTAAGTATTGCATGATGGTGATGTTACAGGGCCACGTCTCTATTAACTGTATTGATATGCATTGTGTGCATTATGTGTGTGCTCTCTGTGTGTGCTCTTTGTGTGTGCTCTCTTGTACTGTGTGTGTTTTATCCCATAAATGTCGCGTGTTATGTACGTTTACAAGAAGTACCGCCGCTTTAAGTCTGTTGGTATGACACTGTACCGGATCGAACCACCGACCACCCACTCTCTGGTCAGATGCTGTATACACTAGGTCATACAAACGATCTCACGAGTAACATGTAACATGGACGTCAAACTCAAAATGAAAATATTCCAAAGTAGTTATGCTGTTCTGACATCAGGGATTTTAACTGTTTAATAGTTTGCACAATTTCGCTTTTATAATTGACATAGCGTTCGTAATTGACCTGTCATTGAATCATGTCTATTTTAGTCTGTACACTACACTGAAAACCTTTTAACATTTATATGTAGCAGAGACAATTTGTTGTAGCAATGTTGGTGCCTAGTATATGTATGTAGATCTACATGTATACGGTATTCCTCTAGCATATACTTGTATGCTAATAATACTTCCGAAGCGACACATTGTTCATACCTCCATGGGACCTGGGTAAGAAGCTACCCCCTATTAAAACAGTTTTGGGGCGATGAGGTGGCCGAGTGGGTAATGCGTTCGTTCGTCACACTGAAAACCCATGTTCGATTCCCCATATGGGTACAATGTGTGAAGCCAATTTCCGGTGTCCCCGTCATGATATTGCTGGAACATTGCAATAAGCGGCGTAGAACCATACCTACTCACTCACCGATCCCTCTTATATTAACATGGCAATAACCAGTATGGGTTATAATGCCAGGTTACTCACTAATACACCATGTTCGGACATGACAATATCCAGACATTTAACCAAAGTACTTCTAATTTGTTGTGAAACGTTGTTAGTACAAGCTAAAACTGAATTAAGAGATGCAGTCACTAATTCATAAATCGTTACAGGTCTATGAGAAAAATATCATCTACCTAATTATTTTTCCCCAAACACAAATATCCCAATGTACGAATTTAGTATCGATTGGAGCTATCGATTTTTGACAAAATCCTGTACACAATCTAAGCCATTCATTTGCAGTCTTCGCCGAGACGTCCTGCAGGCCATGGGATTGTATGCAGGTCAACCACACCGACATATGGCGCTGTGTTTGAACAACCACAGTTCCTGCATGTTTGCTTTGTAATAATGACTCCTATAATTTCTCTCACTGTCGTAGAATGCACCTCACGTATCGGTCCCCGGGGGGATACACCACTGATGTCACACGCTAAACATGTTTATCTGGCAGGATAAACATTGGGATGCTGGGTGTGATGGGGGTGGTACAAGAATGTGGGTGTTGTTGGTACATAGGTGTGGTTGGTGCATGGCCGTGAATGTTACATGGGTGTTTTTTGTACATTGGATGTGCCTTGTTCTGTCTGAAGTATCAGGATTAAGAACTTAAGAGTGTAGATCTGACTTCCATTCCAGTTGTGGAAGCGGTTGGCCTGATTTCTGCATCCTTGACACAAACGTTCTGACGCATATATGTAACACTCCAATACGATAACAAATCAATAAAATAATATCGATCGGCAATACAACAGCATCAGTTTATCAAAGTGAAAACTATAAGATGAAAGGAACTTCCTCGCTTGATGAGCATAAAGTTCGGAAAAAAACATTTGTCATTTAAATATGAACATAAGTCATTGTGAATATAACCTTATAACTCACATAACTCTATAGTATGTCAAAGTGACCGCAGAAGGACATGTGTTCAAGGAAAAGATCAATGCAAAGATGAGTTTTACATCTATATATGCTTGGTTCTCTGACGACATCCTGGGGCATTCATCTTTTCATTCCTCGACATTCTGGTCGCAATGGGGAGAAAGTCCTCTCAAAAAAGTGTCATACCCATGTTTGACATCCTTTAACCTGAGGATTGCCTACTAGCGTAATCGTTCCCTTGTGAGAAGGAAAGCCCAGTTTCATTTCCCATATCTAACATGTCCAAGGTATGGAAGTCATGTCAGGTGGCCCTGCCTTTATGTTGCTGAAATGTTACCAAATACAGCAAGAAGCCACATCTGATCACTCACAATACCTCATAGACTTTACATGATGAATAACATTAATGAAATACATAGAATGTTTTAAGGTTATTTTTCACTGACAGAGATTCGGGAATAATTATGTAACCGATTAGATGCCCTCATTGAGAAATACCTAACATACGAGATAGTTCCCTTGGGGCTGCAAATTGTTTTCGACTTAAATATGGTAATTGAATAACAAAAAGTACAAATTAAATGTTAACGTGTTCACTAATAAATATAAATGAGCTGGATTTCCCAACTTAATCAACGATCCATAAGTGCTATTGATCTGTTTCAGGTACTTGTAAACTCTTACTTGTATTATTAATCGGTTCTTATGTATTACTGATCTGCTCTAGGAATAACAGATTTACTTCAGGTATTGCTGAGATGTTATAGATGTGACTGATATCAACAGGTGTCTAAAATATTTATATTACACCAGTTATTGATATATTACAGTGTTAGTGATCTATCAAATGTATTATTGATATATCAAATGTATTATTGATGTATTACAGGTGTTATTGATATAGTACAGTGTTACTGATATATCAAATGTATTATTGATGTTGTACAGGTGTTATTGATATATTACAGTGTTACTGATATATCAAATGTATTATTGATGTATTACAGGTGTTATTGATATAGTACAGTGTTACTGATATATCAAATGTATTGTTGATGCATTACAGGTGTTATTGATTCGTCTGTTGATAACAACATCTTCGACCTCGTGGACGCTCCGGAAGAGTTTCAAGTGACTCGTCTCAACATCACCAACTACACACATTACACCTATAAAAACATCAAGAAAGGTGAGATTAGCTGCATCAGTGAATGAATGTAGATTTAAGCCGCTACCAACAATGCAGTATTCTAGCCATATGCCCAAGTCTGTATGTATTTAATAGTGTCTGGGCCCAAAGTGCCTTATAGTATTAGCACCGTGGAATCCTAAAAAAACACCCTCGTCTGGTTTCATTGTCGTCAAAACAAGTAATTAAGCAAAACCTTATAATTAACAAAAACACCACAATACGACAGTGGGACGCTTTGATTTATATCACTAACTACTCAACAATGACCTTTGTGTGAGTTCATGCATTGCTACTAGTTTCACCGTTAAAGTAAACGTTAAGACCTGTGACAGCTTCTCTCCCCAAATAAGCAGACGTCCTGGGGTTTAATTGATCGGTTAAGCGCACAACCTTCACTCAAGGCGACGTCAGTAAACTTAGCTGTAAATAAAGTGCTACCCCTTACCTGGCTCAACTGGTAGACTCAACTCAAAAAGTACTTAGTCTAGAATTTGTACTTCACTAAGCAAGTGTTCACTTAGTGTTACCTTTGACTACTTTCTAAATAGCATTGTGTAATCATAGCTTTCGGCCGTCGGAGCCGTGCCAGTTAACGCTTATCAGAGGGATGCACCAAGCTTTCATTCTAGACTACCAGTTGTCCGAGTTTCACTTTTGTGGAAGTCACGGTGGCTCAGCGGGTTAGGCGGCAGACTTTGTGTGCTGGCGATCGGTGCCTGACTCTGAGGGTGTGGATTTGAATCTCGGATGAGCCTCAACTAAAAAAAGTCCTGGAATTTGTACTTCACTAAGAAAGTGTAATCCCACTTTCTAACTTGCATTGTGAAATCATACTTTTTTAATTCTTCGAAAGTCACTTTTCAAAAACACACAGCAATAGGCTGCTGACTTTGGATACTGAAAAATATTTTTTTAAGCTATGAAATTGAATTTCAGTGAATTTTGACAATACAGGTGATGTAAGATATCGTGAGATTCTCAGTCACGGACATTCCTTTTACACATGACTCGTCGTTTAACTAGAACATGCGGACACTGAAACCTTTTGCTGAACCATTTTCCTTCACAAGTAATAAATACATATTTAACATTCGCAGTGTTCTTTTCTGAAGTCTTTACTGCCTGGTAAAAAGAAAATGTTGGTGGTCCAATCTCCAGTTTAGAGTGTAACCAATCCTTGACGGTCGATACCTGAAAAGATCTTATCTGTACATTTTCCTATTTCTGAAATGATTTTTAATTTATGATAATAAACAAATCATTATAGTTATATAATACTGAAAACATTAAACATTAAAGAAAATCGTGGCCTAAAAATACTGATCATACTGCACGTTTATTTCTGTGGGTGTCATTTTGAATTAAGTGACATTTCTGTTATGTCATATATGTAACAGTTGCTGACAATCTATAGCCTGTTTTTATATTGTATGGTAGCTTAAATGTTTTAGATTTAAATACTAGTTTTGAATTTACATCTGTGATAATCGAGCAGTTTTGCTGCCCTTCGCTGACAGGATTTCAGTATTTAGTGTTAATTGATATAAATATATAATTTGATACGATATGGCTGAAATATTGTCAAAATATTCACTCACTCACTCACTCACTCACTCACTCACTCACATGTGTATTTTACTCGGTTTCCTTACTGAGAAGCCGCTCCTCCTTCTACCTCAATGTCTACACTCTCCACGTACGTGTAAGCGAATAACCGGAAATGAAGAACCCAAACTCTCGGGGAAGTATCGCTTACCGAACGTATTTGTATTGGTATCACGCAAATCTCGCGTACGTTGGCATTCCCGTCTTTCTCTATTTCTATGGTTTATTTTTACATGGAGACAATCGCGAGACATGTGAGAGACAATGTGCATATGAATTTACCATACAATTTATGTTTGTGATTTTGATTAGTATGAAAGCTACAGTGAAAGCTAAGAACACAATTCATCCTTCAAATAGTACGTCTGCCAAACCTCCTACATGGAATCGACTGCCATGGTATTGCACTATTATAGGCCCATATCACTAACTAGCTGCGCACTCACTCACTCACTCACTCACTCAGATTCACCCCGTTTTAACTTTGTATGTAGCATGCCATGTTTTTTTTTCTGAAGTAGAAAATGGCTAACACCTGCGCAACAGGCTTTCTCTCCTTTAAACTGAGACAGGACGAATGCTGAGATCTGAGATGCTGGAAAAGGAAGATAAACACAAATCACCCAAGCCCAAATTAGATTACGAACGCCAATAAAACGCTTAATGATTACTCTACTTGACTTTATGAGATTTAAACCAGCCTCAAGAAAGCATTGATATACAAACAATTATCATCTTCATTGTAGCTCACCAGGAATTGTTGAACGCATCTGTGGACGCCATCATTGGCAACTACAACAGCGTGTACGCTACCGTGACAAAACAACTAAAGATCAACTACTACGTCATGTCCTTGACCCCTGAAGACCAGGAAGATACCAAATACATGTACCAGTTCTTCCACGACGCTAGGGTCTTCTCAAGGGCCGTGCTGGACATCGCCGACTACTATGCCTTTGACAAGATCGCAGTCATTCACGACTCATATGAAGGTAAGATATTTTTTTCTAAACTATGTTTTACCTTCTTTCTTGAAGACACATTTTTATTTGTAC
The DNA here is from genome assembly GCF_037392515.1 of Haliotis asinina. Lineage (NCBI taxonomy): Eukaryota > Metazoa > Mollusca > Gastropoda > Lepetellida > Haliotidae > Haliotis > Haliotis asinina. Next base: position 90,218,983 of record NC_090281.1, read on the forward strand.
CCTTTTTAAGAAAACATAGAATAACTTGTAACAATGCATGGACTTATGGAAAAATAGTTTGCCTACATGTTAATTTATCGATGAGGACTGTAATGAGTACAAATGAAATAGTGCGTAGTGAACAATGTACATGTATCTGCATGTAGACAAATCAAGGTAATTTATTTTGATAAAATTTGTACTCTGTCGATATATATATGTCAGAATATTTTGTTCATTGTCTGTCTGTCTGTTTGTGTTTTGACGATAAGAGGCAAGAGTGCTGTTTGTGGTTTGGGACAACAGACACATATATAGGCTATACAGATTGTACGACAGGCGGTTGCTATCAGCTGGACAGGACATACTTACTCGTTTCGTAAACACCTGGTCCCAATTTCTTGAAACAAACTTAAGTCTAAGTTTTGAACTGATCAGAATGAACTGAAATCGATATTAAACTCAAACATAGTTGACAGTTTGAGTTTGGTGGGTAGATTACTTATGTTTTTTTTAAATGCAGTTGCATTAAAAATGCATCTGTTGCAAATTCTCAAATCCAGAAGCTTAATTTGTAGCTGTATGTTTTCTTCACGTGCACTGGGTTCTGGTTCTTTATCCAAGTCTTTATTTAAACCTATCGGTGCAGGTGCGGTAATTCTTGAGAGGGTTATGCGGAAGTGGGAAGCGGAGGTCCGGTCGTTCAGGGTGACGGACCCGACATCAGCGGAGTCCGACTTGGACCTGAGACAGGAACTGAAGGAGATGAGAGACTCGTACACCTTTACATTTATCGTCATCTGTTCCAAAAACAATACGGACAGAGTGCTACGTCAGGTGAGAACAATACGGACAGAGTGCTGCGTCAGGTGAGAACAATACGGACAGATTGCTACGGCAAGTGAGCTTAATATGGACAGTGCAACGTCAGGTGAGAACAATACAGATACAATGCTGAGGCAGATAAAAACGACTTGACAGACTCATAAAAGTAAGTATACCTCATAGCATTACATAATACGTAATGTATATGAAAAATATGAAAGGTATAAGCTGTAATAGTTGAACTGTAGACATCAGAATATATGAGAAGGTGAATAGATGAAGTATCTTGCAGCCTACTTTATGAACTACGAACACACTCAAAGGTGTAGCTATGCCATGTATCAACCTGTATTACATACTGTATATGAACATCGGGGAAATAATAAGATGAAAAAGATATATTAATAAAAAAAGATGAAAACCATATGGGCACAGTTCTACTCCATGTCTGAGGAATACGGACAAAGAGTAAGAGCATGGTACTAGCACAGGGAATGGGCTTGATACATATTTCTTTTCTTTATAAGCGGCGTGAAACCAATTCATGGTGTCCCCCGCTTTGGTATTGCTGGAATATCACACAGTTGTTCAATGCTACCTCCTCAGTTGTGAGTTCGAATCCAAGATTTATCGTACATTGTGATCATTAGTCAGTCAGCACCTGACCCGTTCTCTTGGTTATATGTGACGCATCATGTATAGAACTTTATGTTCATTGGTCATTGCCGTTTTGGTAAATTACAGTACATTGCGATACAGAGCTGTTCTACAGGAAATGACATTCCTCTGATTTGGACCTTGTAGACATACATTTGTAACTTTTCTGTTACAACTGCGACAGCTTTAAATATGATATGGTGTTCGTTCATCTCATATTTATGAAATTCAAGGACACGAACCTATACCATTTACAATCCATTATGTTGCATTGATACTCATAGTTATAGCTCTCCTGCACAGATCACAACTACATGTATATCAATACACATGGGATATATAGCATTGCATTGTCATTGATAAGCTGCATTCAAAAGGCACTTCAATTCAGGACTGATCCTCAACAACAATGGACATATGACACTACCGAATTACATACGATATTCAATGAGATAACTAGTCTTCTACATAGGGAACCTCGAGTGTACAGCACAACGATTACCGGTCAGAATTTGTCCCTTTGTGGTCATCGGTTAACATTTCAGACGTACTATGTACATTGATATTGGAGAATATATTCTGATATCCGTGTCTTTATTGCGGCTTTTTCACATGTTTCGTGAGCCGTTTATTGGCACTGTCATGTTATATTTCAGGGGCTGACGCTGAGTATGTTTTCATCACCGAACAAATGGCTGGTTGTAAACTTGGTAGGTTTGGTCTTACTGTTCTTGTAATGCACTCTATGAAAGCCTAGAGTGCCAAGACATGGCATGCTATCAGCAAGTATAAGGACATAAGAAACGTGTTGAAGACAAACACACTTGCCAAGAACATTTGTGTCTGTGAAACACTCAAACGCATGTTAAAGTTTGCACGTGTCGCACGCAGAAGCACAACACACTCACGTGCCTCATGCAGAAGCACTACACATACACGTGCCTCATGCAGAAGCACCACACATTCACGTGTCTCATGCAGAAGCACCACACATTCACGTGCCTCATGCAGAAGCACTATACATACACGTGCCTCATGCAGAAGCACTACACATACACGTGCCTCATGCAGAAGCACTACATATACACGTGCCTCATGCAGAAGCACCACACATTCACGTGCCTCATGCAGAAGCACTATACATACACGTGCCTCATGCAGAAGCACTACACATACACGTACCTCATGCAGAAGCACTACACATACACGTGCCTTATGCAGAAGCACCACACATTCACGTGTCTGATGCAGAAGCACCACACATTCACGTGCCTCATGCAGAAGCACCACACATTCACGTGCCTCATGCAGAAGCACCACACATTCACGTGTCTCATGCAGAAGCACCACACATTCACGTGCCTCATGCAGAAGCACTACACATTCACGTGCCTCATGCAGAAGCACCACACATTCACGTGCCTCATGCAGAAGCACCACACATTCTCGTACTTTATGCAGAAGCCAAACACATGCACATGCCTCATGCAACAACACCACACGCATTCATGTTCCTCACGCAGAGGCATCACACACATGCACGTGCTTCACGCAGAAACACCACACACATGCACGTGAATCTAGCAAAGACATCACACGCACGTGCCGCACGCAAAAGCGCCACACACATGCGGCTGGGTTTTTTTTTTATATACGTCATGACTTACAGACCGCCTCCTCGGTCTAGCCGACATGATCGTCCAGGAAGCTGAACGTCCTGACGCAAATACGCAAAGACGTTAGCTGATGGAACTTTTTGTTACCCTGCCTAGAGGTCGGTATAAAGGGAATAGAACAAGGACTGTCAGGAGGCACCATAAAGAGTCCGCGGAGGGTATCCGCGAGGCATGGTATCTCGGTGGAGTAGCACGTTGATGTACGTTTGAGTGCAGTTACCTTGAATACCACCCCATTTCACCTTATGTCAGCGTTATGTTGAATTGATGGATGAACGACGGATGGATTGGTGGGTGAACGGTGAGTGGGGGTGGGTGGGTTAATGGAGCGACCTTCTAAAACGATCGGACACGTCAAGAGTCTCCCAGGTGTATTGGTGGCGTGCGTCTCACCCTCACGACATGGGACTATTATCACTTGATTGTCTGGTCCTGGCCTGATTATTTACACGCCGTCTTCAGATGCTTGAATATTGCAGCTGCAAACAAGCGTCAGAAGTAAATTTGCTGCATGTACCGTGGTTCTGAAAGTAAATGTTGTCACATACTCCCCATGTTGTTTTTCCAATTAACACAGAAATATGCCACTGGCAAAATTTTCGAGGTTGCAATCAGTATTTTAGATGATTCATTAACTTGATGCCGGTCTCGTGGCAATCTGGTACACATTAAATATGATATCATTCTTTTGAAATACTAGCAATGTCTATAGTGATCTTGATTCCACGATGCCACGAAAACCGGACAAGTGAGACAAGTATTATTGTTTCAAAAGTGCCCAAAGCTATTCGTATGCCTTTAACAACAAAGTAAATGGGTTTCAATAAATGTCGAGGGAGCCCTCTTTTGACACGGGAATAATTTATTGATTGGTATATCCAACGTCATTGAGTCGCAGGTTCCGTTTGGTTTAGTAGGTTAAATTAGCAAAGGAAATGATGCATAGGAGCCATCCTCCACTCACTCACTCACTCACTCATTCACGTACTCATTCACTCACTCACGATGCAAAGGAGCCATCCTCCACTCACTCACTCACTCATTCACGTACTCATTCACTCACGATGCAAAGGAACCGTCCTCGACCCACTCATTCACTTACACATATAAAGAAGCCTCTCTTCCATACAGTAACTCATTCACTTACTCATTCACTCACTCACCAATGCAAAGAAGCCACTCACTCATTCACTGACCGCAGGGACTGGACGAGTTCGACATGGCTGACTTCGTGGACTCCAAGGCCAACCTGACCATCCTGCGGATGATGATGGACATGAACTCCAGTGCCTGCAGCCTGGGGATGGACAACATCAACCTGCGGAACGCGGTGCTCAACGACGGTATCCAGTACTGTTACAGCTACTGGGAACTTTTTCAAAACAATTCCGGTGGTGTCAGGAAAAGAATTAATGAGGTAAGATGTCATTCAAATCGTAGACAGGTGCTGATTCTCTGAGAAGATTCTGGCACGGGAGGTGCTGAACGGTGATGGTTTGTTGATGAGGTTGTTCCGCGTTTAGGACGGGCGAAAAAGCTGTGAGATAGTGTTAGATAAGAGCTCATTCAGAACAGTCTCAATAAAAAAATCCGACTGCAGTGTTTCCAGAGCACTGCGGTATGACGGTATGAGCACTACACCCCTCGCCACCTGAAACAAAACCACGAACTATGGTGATTAATATTTAACCAGGACAGCTACATGTGTGTTCCCACTTACAAAGTGAACACAACCCATTCCAGAACGCTTACAGTAATGAACAAAAGCAAGGTGTGCTTTCTTAATCTCTAAAAATCGGAAATTCTGTACTCAGTCTTCTACCCTGCAGTCGTTACGAAATTTTCGAATTGGATCGATCACTTGAGCGTCTGGTCTGTTTACAGATCGCCCTCGTGGACAATACGTACTTCCATTTCTATGCAACTTTTGTAAATGAAGGATGTATCCTGTAGTATAGGCCGTGCTCATCCTTTCCGCGAATTCCTGATGTCATCGTGATGATGGCTGATTTTTAGCGATCAGTTGATATAGTTTTCACAGCTCTTTCCCCCCTTAAACCACCCGGAATGTGTTTCCAAGGATTTTGTACTGATGTTCTACAGTTAGTCTTTCGATTTAGTAAGAGACAAACGAACTCCATTAGATCAAGTGGTTTTAATACTGACGGTCCCCAAACCTCTACACTAGTAGCTGGCACGGACACTCTATACCGCAAATGTCTCTCTTTCAGCCAAAATATATAGATGTATTCAGCAATGCTTTGAAGCACTCTCCAGATGCCTGAATGATCACTGTTGTGAGACAGCCATGACGTCACTTAGACCTCTCTGACGTCATGTTATGATAGCTTCTAGATCAACGCTAACATATGTTAATCACACTTAATATGTAATGAATGTTGTGTCCATTTTCCAAGCCGAATTGCACGTTTTGTTGATTAAAGACAGTGAAATAACTTCACTTTTCAAGACAGTATTCACGGTAGAGCATATTCTTGGAGACTTTCTTCTTTGAACGCCATTTTCTTTTTATCCAATGATATTGCAGTAGACTATTTCATTCTTTTCACGGGAGATATAACCCACCTTCGTTGTACCACTCAATAATGCCCCATATATTTCAGCGTCGAGTGCATGGCTGTACTGGATATCTTGAGTTCAATGGACGAGGAAGACGATCAGAGAAATATCTTCAGTTAATGACTTTACAAGCCTTTAAAACTAACCAGGTGATTCCGTTTGAATATAACCACCACTTATTCCGCTTTGTATATTATCACGTTCACAAATATATTCAAACCTATTCTTTCACTTACATGGTTTTACATTGTGTAGCCTAGAATAACGTGTTCTTGAAGTGTTCTGGTGATAAATGTTACCAATTTCCAAAAGTTGTAGAACAGAGACCATTTTTTTGTACGTTGCATTGTTTCAGTTGTATTTGAACCGTTCGTAGATTTAGTTTTACTCATCATGTTTTGATTAATTTATAATTATTTAAATTCTTTGGTTTCAGATTAGGAATTGATGTATTAAAGTTTGCCATTAAAGGATGTTGGTTTTTAAGATTGCATGGTGTACATACGTTATAGAACCGTCGTAGAGTATAGATACTGGGATATGATTGTATCTACTGTTCAAGGAAACAGAGTTGACTTGTGGATTTCAACTTCTGAATTCTTTCAACACGAAGTTTATTTAATGATGATAGAGTCGTTACCAAGAGATTAACAACTGGAGAAGCATGATCAAACAATTTCCCAGATGAAATTACAAACGTACTTAACCCGTAAATATCATTGTTACATATATACCATCTTCATGATGATGCCCTCACACATAGCTGGAGTATTGTTGGGTGCAGCGTAAAACAGCCAACAGGTCAAATCAACCATACCAAAGGGTCACATTTCTTTAAGAGAATATGGAAGTTGAAATCATAAAAGCCAACCGTTTTCGTTGATGCTTTATAATGCCACTTATAGATATAATATTCAAGTATTTTGCTAAAGGACCCGCTGGAGGGACATTTTTATGATTCCCACCTTTACCAAACTAAGGACGGCAGGGAGAGGAAAATCACATTTGATCCACGAGGGGTAACTAAAGCTCCGATGTAATCTGCTTGTCGTTATATATAAGCTTTGCCCTCCACTGGTGTGGACCCGGCTAAGTAGAGGTGTTTGCTATAGTTTATAGACAGCCATACCGCCTGACATTATCAAGAATGACCGTCTTTACTTTCATTCAGACCTTCTTTCTGTTGTCCATCTTCACTTGTACCAAGTACTTCAGGCTCATGTACCAACTTACATTTTCCAGTACATTAACTTAAATCATGAATTTTCTTTATTGTTATAATTGAACGTATATTGGGTTTAAGTTTTAAAGTGTCATATCGATGAATCAAGATATTTCATTAAGTAAACTATTGTCTAGTATTAAGAAGAAAAATGAAACAAAGAAACAGGTGGATGTTTTCAATTTGCTATTATACATTTTGTTGTGTCTAAACAAAAAAGTAAGTTCTTTACAAAACAGGGAAATTGCACCGTAATTATGAAGCATTATGAATACGTACCACTCTCTCTCCTATTGTTTGTTTTTCTGTCTGTGTTTACCCTTCTAACTACTCCTGAACGCCAGACAGAAGGTAACAGCATTATGCATGTACACGACTAGATCGGGTGTGTTAGTTCCCAGTGAGGTGATATTGGAAGATTATAGCACGGCATACCCTTTGAATAGCATTGTGTTGAATCGTGTATAAACATTCATATCTGTTTAGTAATTGTTTAAGCATTATTAGCGTATATATAGTTTCAAATAACATGTGTATGTGTGAAATAACATTAGCGACAGGAATGAAGAATAAGAACAGATATTTCAGATCTACTGATGTCAACGTACTGAGCTGCATAAATGGCATTTATCACAACTATTTCAATAATATTAATTGGCATAATTTTGATATAATACTCTGTAAATTTTGACTCTGATGTTTTCGGTTTGCATGTACCTGGAACAATAATCTATCCACGACACTTGCGTGGTAGTGTATTTCTATATTCTCTGACCAACTGACCAGCTGACCAGCTAGTGCCTGTTGCAGGGCTAATATAGATGAATGAATGTGCATAAATCTTATATAATCGCATTGCAACAATAATTAGTGTGCTGGTGTCTTGACTTGTTTTTTCAAGATCGTTCATTTCTTGCTTGTGATGTAGAACGTTTGGTGAATGTCAGTAGATGAGTGCTTCATTGGCTGCAGTCGACCACAGCCTACAGACACCGACTCTTAGTGTGTGTGTGTGTGTGTTATGAGAGAGTGTATACACGTGTTTGTTTGCCCTTTTGTGATCGTTTGCTTATCTGCGTGTGTGTCAATATCTACGTTTTGAGTGAGTGTCTAAATGAGTGAATGTCAGCGTTTGAATGAGCGTATATGATGTGTGAATGTCAGCCTTTTTGTGAGGGTATATTGTGATTATCAACGTTTGTGTGACACAGTGTGTTATTGCATATGTGACTGGGGGTGATTCTGTTGCAGTATTGTGTGTGTGTGTGTGTGTGTGTGTGTGGCATACTTACGTACATACATGTATGCACACATACATGTATGCACACATACATGTATGCACACATACATACATACATACATACATACATACATACATACATACATACATACATACATACATACATACATACATACATACATACATACATACATACATACATACATACATACATACATACATACATACATACATACATACATACATACATCAAGCCCGTTTTTAACACGATTTAGTATTTACTTGGCGCTGGCATTTCCAAGACATACAATTTCAGATATTTACGACCATTGTCACCTCAGGTCAGTAAAGGCGATGTGATCGAGAACTGTTTCTGCCCAAGACGATTACTCAGACTGCACTCCACAAGCCGTCTTCACTATCATTATACACATGTAAACCTGTTATGTGTTCATGACTGTTTCTGCTGACTCTGCAAATTTTCGTTTTAGTCAATAATAATAACAATGCTCCGATTATTATTATGATTCTGATACCAGATTTTTACTATTGAAAACTAGCTGAGACAAACCTCTTTTCATTTGATAGACCGGGATGTGGACAAATATCCACGACAAGCTGAAAGACAGGATAGCTACCTCGAAGTCCTACAGCAAGAGCGTCAGAATCGAGGGCAACGTCTTCCCTCCACGAAAACTCAGAGTAACTACTAAAATAGTAAGTGTGTTTTTAAACTATGTGATACAGGAAAATGTTTCGCTCTAATTTCCAGACATTCAGACATGTAACACCCTCACAAGAAACTATCTTGATGGACAAAAGAAAACGGAATGGACTAAGCATTGGAAACAGAAGCACAAACGTTATCTAAAGCTATCAGAATGGCAACAATCGCTGGAACGATGGCGATGCAAACCTGCATATTATAAAATATGCACAAAATATACCACGTTCATATTATCATCATTCTCCCGTCATTCATGCCTCCATTCCAGTTTTGTGTATGTTTTGCTCCACACTTTCGCAATGATTAAATCACACCTCATTCCTGTAGTTGTGGCGGATTCACCAGGTACATTCAAAACGCCAATATCATATTAATTAATGTCTATTACCTGAGGAAAAACATTGATGAGAGTCAAAAGAAAAATAGTTTTATAGAACTGTATCCATTGATCGTTGAAAATTTGTGGCAATGCCAGGTTCGTATGGTAATCATGTCGCGATCCACTAGTAAGAAAGGTTATTGTGTTATAATGAATTTGGTCTCTTTGTTTTAATCTCTCAGAATATGTATACCGAAACGTGTTTTGTGTAGTGTCTTTGAATATTCCAGGAACCGCCGTTTGTACAGCGGAACCGGGACACCGGGGAGTTTGAGGGGCATCTTATAGATATCTTAAAAGAAATCAGCAATCTTCTCCAGTTCGAGTACAACGTTTCATTGGTGCCTGATGGGAAGTTCGGCAGTAAGAAGTCGTATGGCTGGACGGGGATGGTCAGACAACTAATAGAAAACGTAAGCAACATCACGTCATTTCATGAATATTCGGGCCCGATTCCCCCATAGGTACAATGTGTGAAGTACATTTCTGGAATATTGCTAAAAGCGGCATAAAACTAAACTCACTCACTCATGTAAACGTGTGTGGAGATTAAATAAAGTAAGTTATTCTTCTCATCATGTTGGCAGCATCAACATTCGATGAGTGTTCTACGAGAGGGGGTTCATCAATCGATACTTCATCACAAATATATATTTTAATATCGCTGTGGGAAGCACCTGAAGTGAGCCTCATATACTTGGCTTGTTTGAAGAATCGAACCCAGGCCCTTGGTGTGACGAGCGAACGTTGTAACCACTGGCTGACAGACATATGCTTTTCATCAGCCCTGCTTATTAAACATCAAGGCGCTTATTTTTGGCATGACTGAGTTAAAGAAAGCTGACGGCATTTATCACTGTGAAGCTGCAATCATGACACCAGATGTTGGCAGTTCCTATCCACTTGAGGTACTGATTGAGCGTCTGTACAAATAATATTTTGAAATAATGGTATTATTTGATATTGACGTAACGCTGGAAGCATCCTTCATAAAAAGACCTTTTAAATGAAAGTAGAACAAAGTGGTGAATGTCCTCCATGATAATATTCAGGACCAACTTAGTTCAGTCTTGATCCACTGAACAGTTCAAATGTGATCTTAGAAAATTACCCCAATAATCAATACCGTATTGTAATTTCAGGAAGCTGACGTGGCCCTCGCCCCGTTCCAGATAACGCCGTCGAGGTCAGTAGTTGTTGACTTCACGAAGCCGTTCATGACGAAAGGAACTACTGTTGTGATAAAGAAACCAGATGAGACAGGGCTGAAAGTGTTCCAGTTCCTGTCGCCTTTCACGGACCAGGTGTGGATCGCCATCTTCTTTTCCTTCCTCATCGTCAGTTTGGTGCTGTTCAGTGTGAGTCGAGTCAACTCGGACAGACAACAGAAATACACCTACAACCTGAGAGAAAGTTTCTGGTATATCTGGGGGACCTTATTGAGAGGAAGCTTGGTTGGAGCTCCTCATGCAATCTCCAGTCGCATTGTGGCCAGTGCCTGGTGGTTTTTCTGCCTTATCCTGATATCCCTGTACACCGCCAATCTGGCCGCCTTTCTCACGATAACCAATTCCAATGTTGGCATCAACTCGGCTGCTGATTTAGCAAACCAAGACTATTACGAATACGGCACCGTGGACGGCAGCCAAATTGAGTACTTCTTTGAACATACTAAAATGACTGATTATCAGAAAATGTGGGCACACATGTCTGCGCTTCGCCCACAGTCGATTGTGAGAAGAGTTGAAGATGGATTTGAAAGGGTCAACTCGGGTCGGTATGCCTTCATTTGGGATTCACCTACAATAACACATGAGATATCTGGAGACTGCAACCTGATGCAGATTGGTCATCCGTTTGATCTGAAAGGGTATGGGATAGCATACACGAAGAATGCACAATTTGGAGAAGCTATTACCTTGGCGATACTTCGTCTGATTGATGAGGGTGTCATTTACAGTATTGAACGAAAGTAAGTGTTCTGTCTGGGTCTGGCTACAGAATATTCGTACTGACTCACTAGGTTTTTATGTGACATTTGGCACTATCCCAGCAATTTCACACACTTTACCTATGAGGGAATCGAACCCGGGCCTTTTGCGTGATGAGCAAGCGCTGTAACCAGTATGGTACCCGACTGCCCCTCTAACCCATATTAATGGCTGCAATGTCCGCCGGAGAGCGTCAGTGAGATAATAAATGAGATAACATCGTAGCGATGTAACAGTTTTGCAGTGTTTTATACTGAAATATATTATTTCGTTAAGGTGTCACGTGGAAAGAAATACTGGCTACAGCGCTAGGAATAAAAAGCGTTGTGAATTCTTTTTATGTTGTTCAGATCCTCCTGTCAAAGAAATAAATACTTGTTATTTACAACCAAGAGAAAATGCTATCTGTAGAATATACTCACTCATATACGGACCTTTTGAAATCATATATAGCCGATTTTTATAGATCATAAAGTAAATGAAATGTTAAGCGCACGTCTCACTGCCGCTATGCAAATGCTACTTTAGGATGATTTAATTACTTTGACCTCTGTATGAGTGTGTGCGCGCGTGCGTGCGTGCGTGCGTGCGTGGCGTTGCGTGCGTGCGTGTGTGTGTTAGAAAATGGCATCTACTGGGTTCGGAAAATATAAAGATTCGAACTATTTTTTCCCTAAGCATTTTTGTGAGATGTGAATGCTGTAATGTAGTGCGTTCTCACGGGAACAACTCATTCATTCACTGCACTGGGAGTCATGGACATAACGCATATTTATAGTACTTAAGCAAACAGCTACGGGTCAATGTAAGGACGTAGCACTTATCTAAATTACGCTGCCAAACAATTTGCGTGGGTTTTTTTAATTATTGGCATGATTATAAGATGGGATAATTCTGTGTGCTGCAGTATGTTGAAAATTGTTGAATGGGATTAGAATCGGGAATATTTCTATAAAACAATGCTCTTTTTCAAACATACATTTGTAAGAAAAACATCAGTTCTCATGTCTGTTTGGCAACTGTGAGAATCAACAAAGAGACTGAGCAACCTGCTACCAGAAATGTCTAATTACTTTCGCAGCTGACAATATTGATGAACGTTTTGGATGTTTGAATTTTTAGGAATTAGTGAATATTTTATGGCCGGAAATGTTACCGTTGTAATACTTCCGGTTGATACTCCTAATTTTCCAAATGACATTTCCTAGCGACTAATACTCATAATTAGCTGCAAACTGAAAACACGTTAAGTGGATCTTCTATATGGTGGCAAACACATGAATTCTTTCTGTACTATGGTGCTAGTGTGATACAGTATCTACGAACTTAAAAGCATGAAATCCACCCTTTGTATAATGCTTGTTTATACTTTGCAAGCTTAAACATTTAAAGTGTGTCTCCTGTATTAAGACTTCTGTTTCATAAATGCGAGCAAATTAAAAACACTTAAAGCGCTTCTACATAACGCTTATGGTTCATAAAGGCCTGTGAAAAACATCAAAAGGCCAACTAAGGCATTTTCAATTAATTGCTTTAAGAATCCGCCGATCCGAAATGTGAAGAAAGTTCATAAAAATGTATATATTTCCCTACTGACCTAACTATAAAAAAGGTCTAAATACCGCTTGTGTTGTAGGTGGTGGAGGCCCCAGTTCTGCCCCGATGCCCGTGCCAGCGCCAAGACCAAGTCCCTGGATGTAGAGAACGTCGCCGGCATGTTCCTAGTCCTGGCCGGTGGGGTGGGGATCTCCGGGATGCTGTGCTTCGTGAAGTTCTGTATTTCCAGACCGAGAATAAAGAAGGTAGGCTCATCATAATGACTCTGTGACGCGAAATTCAATGCATGACGGACGCCCTTAAGGTTATGTTTTAAAGATTGGTATACTTATTATTAATAACAATTACAAAGGTAGCAATTACAATGGTAGTCGCAATCCCTATAATATAGCCTCTTGTACCTATGCTGTGTAAACCTGGAAGGTGGAGTTTATCAGGAGAATAAAGGGATCGAGTGGTCAAGTTCACTGATTTAAGGGACAATGTCGAATCTCTGGTGTGGATTGATTTTTATGACATCAATCGTTGGATAGTTTGGAATGTTAACAGAACATTTAACTATCACGAATATTGTTGAGAGCCGCGTTAAACAAAGCAAAACATAAACAGGTCAATACATCATGACACAAGCCCAGGTAAAGGGGAACAATTAGTCAACACCGTTAGCATTATTTTTATTACAAGATATTCACTGAATACTTATATTGCATAGCACCAGTAATACGAGGGCAGACCCGTAATTGTCACCAACCAATGGAACCATGTAGGGAATCGAACCCAGGCCACGGTGTAGAGAGCAAGTGTTTTACCATCAGACTACATACAACTGTATTTCAAAAATCCAGATCCAGTTGATATCGCTCCCAATTGAAGACCTTCCTTGTTAGGTCATAAGAATTAGTCGCTATTTGTGTCAGCGAATCGACCATAATTATAATAAGCCTCCATTACGGCAGCTATCGTCTTTCATCCCAGTTGAAATGATCTGACCTCACCATGCACCAATGCAGGTGACAATTATGTACTGTTAGCCTTTACACGTTATCAGTATGATGTCATCTGGCGGGATACTACTCCGATACGACCAACAATTAAAAGATCACTTACTCCGTTCATGTCAGGGCAGGGCAGTGATCAAGCTAAACTTTGCAAATTCCATTCCTGCAGTCCATATGTGTGATTCTGTGAATCAGTTTTTCACAGTTGGTAGGACTATTGCCGTAAGACAGAATGGAATCAGTCAGTTTGTAGATATTCCTGTATTTAAATAACAGCATCAAAGGAAATCCCTACTAAAATATATCCATGCTAAAATAAAAGTAATGACGCAAGATGTTCCCCAAGTGATGATAGACTTCATTCAAGCGGGTCGAGGTCAAGGTCAGTTTGGAATGGACACTGTAAGATAAAACCTCTGATCCACACGGTCAATTTAACAGATGAAAATAGCAAAGCCAATCTCAATGAGTGAGTACTGTTTAGCGTTTAGTAAATTTCCAGCAATATCACGGAGGGAGAACACCAGAAATGGGGTCCACACATTGTACCCCTGTGGGAATCGAACCCGGTCTCCAGGATGACGAATGAACGCTTTTACCATGGATCTATCCAACGGCCCTAATCTCCATGACAGTTACCAGTTCATAAAAAATTATTTCGACTTTGTTCATATTAATGCTTTGGACATATAAGTGTAAGTTTGACTGAAATGCATCCATACAGTGTTGTCAAAACGTATTTTCGCCTAAGGTCAACAGAACACTTGTTGTAAAAGAAGTGATAACAGAGAAAGACAAATGGTGAAAAATTCTCATCACGATTACCTTTCTAGAGGTTTAGAATTCAGTTCACCCCTTTGAGGTTTTGCTTGTGATCATACTGAAACTATAAATCGTTGACGTGTCCACAGCAGTCTTTCAGTGATTTTTTTGTAATTTATTTCAAATGTGCCATTTCATACTGGCGTATCAACTTTCTCCATTGTCAGTAGCTGTTGGTCCATGTCTGTTGGGTGTATTCATGGTTATCAGACTTGTGTTGAAACATTTGCAGGCCACAGTATCGGTGTGATGGCACTGACATAGCTTCGAATGCGTCACACAGTGGCAAAGAGTGTATTTTGTAGTACATCTAGAACATACATAACTGTGTTACTGTGTTACAGTTAATTTATTTATACTGACTTTAGGGCGATGGGGTAGCTAAATAGTTAAGGCGGTCGACCGTCACACCGAAGACCCGGGTTCGATTTCCCACCTGGGCACAATGTGTGAAGTCTATTCAGCGTGATATTGTTGGAATTTTGCCTAACCCACTCACTCATACTGACGTTCCTCTATATTACGTTGTCGTTATCGGTGAAAGGGGTGGTGGAGTAGAATAGTTGTTAAAGCGATCGCTCGTCAAGCCCAAACCTCGAGTTTGATTCCCGACATGGGTACAGTGTGTGGAGCCCATCCCCGGTGCTCCTCGTCGTGATAGGCGGGTTATTTGTAAGTTTGGTGTAAAACAATACTCATTCATTCGCTTTTGTTTATAGACCAAGACAGCTACCTACCACAGCGACATGGACAAGGATGAGTCAGCGGTCCACGATGTGTACGACAGGAACACTGAGATCCAGGTCTATGCCAATCACTCTGGGACGAACGGAAGAGGCGCGGCCTATTTTTCCTAGCACAGGCATCTGGGTTTAGGTCTTTTGTTGATAGGGTAGCCAGCCCTGAGGTGATCGCTGTGAAACTGGCGATCGGTGATTGTGAACACTCGGTTCGAGTGTCAGAAGCTTGCAATTGACTGTCACACCGTTTAGCATAATGCTGTTAAACTCGTTCAAGATTGTGACAGAGAGGACATGGAATTTGTGAAGGTCAGGGTCAAAGAGTTGACGATTACATGAAGGTCAAAGTTAACATGATAGCCGAACACCCGGTTATAGCTGGAAAAAGACTATGTCTTACCACTCAGTTAGAGTATTTGCTAGTGTACAATCCCTGTACAAGAGCAAACCTTTGTCAAAACAAATGAGTCTGCAGGCACATGCAATCATTGTTTGTGATACATTGAAACAGAATTTCCAAACACGTAAGAGAAAATTTGGAAACTATTTTAGTCTTTTGAGACTGAAAAAAGTTTGTAAACAATCTCCTACATCCGAATCGTGCACATGACCATGATTGTACGAATGAATGTTCTGCCAAAGTAAAGCACAACTATTTGTTGAATGTAATGTAATATAATGTGTATGCTGTATTTATGAGCCTTTGCTACTTTATTCCATGTACATACGTTGTGATGACAGAACTATGTTACCCTTTCTACAAATGGTCAATCGTGTTGTGAATGTTAACGTGTCAGGTTACAAGAACGTGAATCATTGATTAAAATGGTAGGCAACATGTCCACAATGAAATCTTGTTTACAAAAACAATGTTTTTCCTAATGAAATACTCCTAATAAGGATATTGAAATAAAATATATGTATACCTAAGTATCTGTGTATGTATATATTGTGACATGGAGCCCAGTGTGCACCGCAACTTGTTATGCGGAGTTGCGTATATTTTGTGCAGAGGAACCAACTGTCATGGGTTCGAATAACACATTACGTTTCTAGGAATGTCAGCCCCAAACCCGTGCTCCGGGCTTTCCTCCCACATAAAGCTGTCACCCGTTATATACCATTCAACAAAAGTAGGGAATATTCCATTTTGCCAGAATACCACTAGCCAATGCCAGTTCATCATCTGTTTCCTCCTTGGCTTCATCATTTGCATGTTATCAATTGTGTAAATCCAGTATTCTCTACCTTTAATGGTATATCACTGAAATACTCAACTCATTCACTGTATATATGTGCACGTTCCCAAGATTAATTATAGAGTGTCCGGAGGAACAGGGTTGTATAAACAAGGTTTCACTGTGGCACTGTATCGAATCATTCTGCGACCAAAACCAAACCTCAGGGCAACGGAAAGTATAAGCTAAAAAGGATTTGACCTCAAGGGACGTTACCAATACTGGTTGATTTGTTGGACAGCTGTTTTTGAAGTTGGTGAGTACTAAGAAAGCCGTGATTAAGAAATGTATATGGAACTTTATGGAGGACAACTTCTATATTATATCGTAATTTCGGAACAGGCTTTTGTCATGTTGTCAAGCAAGACACTCCCGCAAAGGAGTCAAGCACTCTTGCTTGACACCAATAAGGTCGCATCAAAATATCATGAAGAAATTGTCATCCATATATTGATATATTTCTTAATATGTTACTAGGCCCAAATACAGAATCATTCAATGACTTACACAAAACTAATACACCCGCAGGAAATGCATGCATTCGAACATCCATTTCCAGTTTGTTGAGTCTCTTTTTAGCTAACATTAAACCTTTGAGGGTGCATACTTTCGTTTGCCATGATGTTTAGTAAAGTTGTACCAGTGATTCTGGACCGAATGTCAGGACCTAAGTCATTATTCCACAGTAACTATACTGCTGGTCACTCCTCATCGTCATCCTAATGTCATTAACAATACCGGAAGAGCTCTGCAGCTGAATGTTTCTCTTTAATATTGTCATGAGGCTGAGCTGTAGTTGTACAGTTTTTGAACACTAAACATATATACTGCAGCTGCTGTTGTGTTATTCATCAGACGCTTACGTTACTCCTAGAGCATGTGGACCAAGCTTGTCTGCTTGTCTCATGTAGTGAATATAGTAAACTGCAGCAGATAATAGATGCAAAAGTGGATACACATTTTCTCTGACCAGAGAGAGAGAGAGAGAGAGAGAGAGAGAGAAAGAGAAAGAGAGATACAGTCGCCTATACAATGCTGGTATGTACTTAAGCAGTGCGTAACAAGGTTCCATTTATGGCCATTCAAACATTTTCCGTTCCAGTAAAGGCATGGTATACCGAAACAAAAGAACGAATTAATAAACGCAGGATCGGCGATTTTCTGTGTATTGTCCTAGTAAAATGCTCTCCGATAATCTGACTACCATTTGACTGAACGGACTCAGTCACATCCATCAGCGATATCTACTTCGAAACACACCACAAACAACACAGATAACCATGAAACTGACACTGCATCAGGAGGTAAAACAAGGAAACGCTTTCCACAAATTTGACATTCCATTGAAATACCTCCTACATGACACATGGTGTGAGTAATCTGACCCGTCCAGCGATGACCATCGGCCCGCTTGGCTACCCCGTAATACACCTGACGCCCAGATTTCATCGTAGCATTGCACCAGAACACTTCCATACACAATCATCCTGTCACAAATCAATAGGCAATGAGACAAGTCCTAAGTCCCTTTGTCTTTCAATCAATACTTGGTAATATTACTAACGAACAAGTTACTCCCCATTTAATGTCAATATTGGGCAACGACATAATTTTTTTGTTCTGAAGTATTATTTAGTATTTCCAAGGCCGTGACCATAAAGGCAACATGAAATTGCTTTTATCACTCATTGGGTGATGGTAGGGTATGATTTCATAGTTAATAACGTATCTAATCCCTGGTGAATGAATCATTTCCCTGAAGGGTTGTGTCGGTGAGACACTGACCTGAGACAAATGCTTGCTTATGCATGAAATGAACGCGTAACTTACGTGTTGCTTTAGCCGTAAACTGTACAATGTTGACGCAGTGAGGGGTGATGGATAATACTGGTGTACCTGGATTACACAGTGTATGCATCCTGTATTGATTTCTAGAAATGGAAGAGTGAAGTCACACAGGCATTATACTGCCGACTGCTTTGGGACTGACATGATGTACATACATTGTCAGATGCATATAGCGTTATGTGTTGACTCTCTGTTTGAAACAATGAGTTAACTAACATCACTTGATTTGTTGTTTGACGCCGCACTCAGCAATATTCCAGCTATATGGTAGCGGTCTGTTAATAATCCAGTCTGGACCAGACAGTCTAGTGATCGACATCATGAGCATCCATCTACGGAATTTAGTTACCATGACATGTGTCAACCAAGTCGACATGAGTTCGTGCAAGAGTTTGATATGAGTCTAACAAGCAACAAAGACATGTGATATATAGAAACAATTGCATTCTGAGTTGTTTTTTCTGTGGCAGTAAAACTACAATGTCAATTTAATGTTAACAGTAGTTTTACAAGTGATGATAACATTCACCTCGCTGTCACA
Organism: Haliotis asinina; assembly: GCF_037392515.1. Taxonomy (NCBI): domain Eukaryota; kingdom Metazoa; phylum Mollusca; class Gastropoda; order Lepetellida; family Haliotidae; genus Haliotis; species Haliotis asinina. Next base: position 90,238,003 of record NC_090281.1, read on the forward strand.
TATGTACTGTGAGATGACCAAAGCAATAGCATCTCCCAATCTACTAAGTGTAACTATTCTGGAACCCTGTGTGACATTCAGGGTTAAACTATGCTGGGAAGGTCCATATTGTAGCAGTTCCTTGAAGTACCTTCCACTCTCAGTCTACATATAGCAACCTGTGCCAAGATGAATGTTCACAGAAGCATTGTCATACACTTGAACTTACTGTTTCGGGGATATGTACTATTTATGGGATGAGTGTTGCCAGTGAATGATTGACCATGGTTGATATGTACTGTTTATGAAATGAGTGTTGACAGTGCATGATTGACTAAGGTTGATATGTACTGTTTATGGGATGTGTGTTAACAGAGCATGATTGACTATGTTTGATATGTACTGTTTATGAAATGAGTGTTGCCAGTGAATGATTGACTATGGTTGATATGTACCGTTTATGAAATGAGTGTTGACAGTGAATGATTGACCATGGTTGATATGTACTGTTTATGAAATGAGTGTTGACAGTGAATGATTGACTACGGTTGATATGTACTGTTTGTGGAATGAGTGTTAACAGTGCATGATTGACTAAGGTTGATATGTACTGTTTATGGGATGTGTGTTAACAGAGCATGATTGACTATGTTTGATATGTACTGTTTATGAAATGAGTGTTGACAGTGAATCATTGACTATGTTTGATATGTACAGTTTATGAAATGAGTGTTGACAGTGAATGATTGACTATGGTTGATATGCATTGTTTATGGAATGAGCGTTAACAGTGCACAATTGACTATGGTTGATATGTACTGTTTATGAAATGAGTGTTGTCAGTGAATGATTGACTATGGTTGATATGTACCGTTTGTGGGATTAGTGTTGACAGTGTATGATTGACTATGGTTGATCTGTACTGTTTATGGGATGAGTGTTGACAGTGCATGATTGACTATGTTTGATCTGTACTGTTTATGGGATGAGTGTTAACAGTGAATGATTGACTATGGTTGATGCGTACTGTTTATGGAATGAGTGTTAACAGTGCATGATTGACTATGTTTGATATGTACTGTTTATGAAATGAGTGTTGACAGTGAATGATTGACCATGGTTGATATGTACTGTTTATGAAATGAGTGTTGACAGTGAATGATTGACTACGGTTGATATGTACTGTTTGTGGAATGAGTGTTGACAGTGCATGATTGATCATGGTTGATATGTACTGTTTATGAAATGAGTGTTGACAGTGAATGATTGCCTATGGTTGATATGTACTGTTTATGGAACAAGTGTTCCCAGTGAATGATTGACCATGGTTGATATGTTCTGTTTATGAAATGACTATACCTCCTAACTTCAGCCAAGCGTTGATATGTAAGAAGCCACCTGGAGATCGTGTGGTCAGACTCCCTGCCTTGGTTGACACATGTCACCATATCCCTTTTGCATAGATCGATGCTCATGATGATCATACTTGGTTCCGATCCGTTATTTACAGACCGACACCAGATAGCGAGAACATATAGAGTCTAACATTGTCTTTGTATGACTTCTCGCCATCGATAGGATGTTGACGCAGACATACAAACATTTACAAGATATTAAAATATGCCTCTAGAATATTATCGTATATCAAAAAGGAACCACAATAAAAGATTTTCTCTGAAGGATAGTCTCAGTTGGTTTCACGATTCTGGAAACGATATCAGTTTATTATAACAGCTTTCAAACGCCCACGGAAACTGACTTTACGTAATGTGTTACAAACATAGATCGATTGTTCACATATTTCATGTATATACCAGTATCGGAATAGATAATGCAGCAATTAAAACAGTCGGTTGTCACAACATATTGTAAATAGTTCACTGAGCGGTGTTCTTTCTTAATCTGCTGCTGTAAAACGCCAATGATACCATTTTGACTGAATGGCGTTCTCAAAGAGAAACTAATAGATGCAATATTAATATTCCTTGTCACGTTATTCTGTTTTGTGTACCGATGTAGTGTCATTGATAGCAATGCCGCCAACTGTATTGAACGCACTGACCGTTCCTCTTGAGGCTGTCTCAACAGACCAAGGCTTCCCTTCAAATAATCCTGGCGACAGTAAGTGTCTGGAGAGGTATCCGCTAACAAACACATTTAAGAGATCGCAGATAACCACTTAAGAGCTGAATATAATTTCACAGAAAACCGTGCTATATTTCAGTTTATGCAATACAAATATACAGTCCAAATATCAAATAATAAAAAAATCATCATCATCATCAACATCATCATCATCATCATCATCATCATCATCAATTATTTCAAACAAATGTCCATGAGGGCAACGGTACAATATGTGTAAAACATTTAGACAAAACATGTACCGGTATATGCGCCACACTCAGAATATAGATGTTACTATATGTAATCCAGAAATCAAACACTGGTGTGTATGTAGGTGAACGTTTGTGTCTTTTATACCGTCGTCTATATGAGAGATGTCCAAAATCATGTCCCTGAGCCACGCATTTTGGTACCCGTCTTTGCCACATCAGTCTTAGCTTATGTCTCAGTCACCCGTTTGTCAGCTTATTTCTCAGTCACGTGCATCTCAGCTTATGTCCCACTCATGTGTATCGCAGCTCATGTCTCAGTCACGTGCATGTCAGTTCATGTCTCAGTCACGTGTAGGTCAGCTCGTCACCGTTACCTGTATGTCAGGTCATGCCACAGTCACCTGAAGCTCAGCTCATGTTCCAGTTGCGTGTATGTCCCCTCATGCTTCAGTTACGTGTACGAGGGGATGTCAGTAAGTTTTGAGCCTTGCATAGAAAAACACAAAATATTGGTATGAACCACATTTATTTTTCAGCATAGTCCCTTTGCGAGTCAAGACACTTGTTCCATCTTTTCTGCCAGTCGCTGATGCCATCTCTGTAGAAGGCGCCATTTTGGTCCTCAAACCAAGCCTCAGTAGCAGCAATAAGCTCATTATCACCCTGAAATCTACGACCACGCAAGTGTTTCTTGAGAGTTAGGAACAGATGGTAATCACTTGGTGCCAGGTCTGGAGAGTAGGGGGGGTGCGGCAAGATTTCGTACCCGCATTCCTGGGCAGCAGCGGCTGCAACGCGAGAAGTGTGTACTGGAGCATTGTCTTGATGTAGAAGAATACCACGTTGCCCCGGCCCTTCTCCTTGATTGACTGTCGCACTTGCCTCAACAAGTTAGCGTAATATTCCCCATTCATTGTTCTTCCTTTTGCTAAGTAATCTATGTGGATGACGCCTTTGCTATCCCAGAAGACTGTCGCCATTACCTTCTGCACTGATCTGGAGGCTTTGAACGTTTTGGTCCTGATAGGAGTGACATGTTTTCATTCCATGGATTCTTGTTTGCTCTCAGGATCATAGTGGTGGATCCGGTTGTTGTATCCGGTTAGCATGGAGTTGCTTATGGTGACCCTTGTTTGCTTCATTTCATCTGTAAGCATTCTTGGCACCCATCTTGCGCACACCTTAGACATGACGAGATGTTCATGAAGAATTGTCTCGATGGATCCGTGTGAAATGCCTGTGGTCTCCTCTAACTCGTGGAGCGTGATTCGACGATTTTCCAGCACAAGTCTATGCAGTCTGTCAATGTTTTCCTGACTAGTGCTTGTTGTTGGGCGACCTGGATGGAGGTCATCTTCAGACTCTCTCTACCATGCTCAAATTCATTGACCCATCGTTTGATGGTAGCAGATGAAGGGGAAGACTTCCCGTAAACTGCTGAAAGCCTTTCTTCAATGTTCTTCGCCGAGTTTCCTTGAAGAACTAAAACGTTAATTACTGCTCTATACTCAATATTATTCATTTTCACTGCCGTGAAGGGGGTCTCTTTCTGTCAATGTGAGCAGTTCAATAACTTCTGAGAGTAGGATACCAAAACTTATATATCACATCAGCTACACACCATGCGTGTGAAAAATGCTCAAGGCTCAAAACTTATTGACATCCCCTCGTATCTCAGCTTATGTCCAGGTCAACTGTACGACAGCTCACAACAAGCTTACATTAACAGCCGCCTTCTCTTACGGAGCAATAAAATTCTTCTATTTTATTACTTTACAACGCTTGTCGTAAGGGGCGACTAGTGGGATCGGGTGGTCAGACTCGGTGACCTTGACACATCGCATCCCAAACATATCGATGCTGACGATGTTAATCACTGGATAGTCTCGGCAAGACTCGATTATGTATAGTTTACCGTCATCATTGTAGGGATATTGCGAGGAATGTAGCGTTAAACAACTAACAAAACTGAAACAAAAAATCTATCAAACTTTAATGGTGATGACAGAAGGACCTGAACCATATGTCAATATTATGTCAAAAGCAGTGAGCTGCGGGAATATTTCTCAGCATGGAGAGAACGCTGACTTGCGATGCTGCCTTGGAGAGTTTTTTTTTTCAACATCTGCTGATAATTCCCTGGAAATCGTACAACTGGTCGTACGTATAGCAGAGATAGCTATTGTGACAAAGCTTTTCTCGCTTTTCTGCACTAAATGGGCATCCAAAGATTTACACATGGATGCGGTCATTAAGGATTTGTCGGCCAGCCTCAGATGACATTTGCTTTCACTAACTGCAATGAACCCTCTGATCATGAGATAGAGATGTCAGCACATTTACTTACAGATTCATCGAGTAATGACGTTTGTGTGTAGGTTAGCGGCACAGAATGTTGGGAAATCAAATGTTTTGTGAGAAAAGAACTTGCTTCTCTTCTTTTATCCACACGGTATTGATTCTGTCATGGACTTCGTGAAACTGTCGGTCGAGATGGAAATCTGTCTACCGACCTTTATGCGCCAAACTGCGTGCGACTAGTCGACTGGTTCTGTGGCAGAAATGTGACAGAGTTTGGAGTCATGTCCTAGACACGAAGGTCTAACGTGTTTGTGGCTTTGGGGAATTCTGATATGTTCCTCAACGTCACATTCTTCTGACAGAGGGAGTTGTTTCTACCGGACAACGCTACACCACACACAGCTCTGTCACTGTTGATTTCACTCTTAGTTCATACACGTTAATGTGAATACCGCCTTCCCCAGATGTCCTGATCTGAATGCCGCAGAGCATCTGTGGGTCGAACACTACAGACGTCAACCTACGAAACAGACACGCACACAACAGGACAACGGGTTGTAGGAAGAATGGGGGAGGCTTCAGGTGGACTTCCGGTAGACTTCCGGTAGATATATTCACACAGTGCTAAGGAGGTGCCACGCGGTGACATTAGTCTGTCTCACAGTCCCTGAATCGCATGTTATTTTCACTCCCACCAACCCCATTCTGCAAGTCATCATTTCTTTCCTTCTCACTGACGCTCCTTTGCAATTTAAAAGTAACTGTTTGTTTCTTTCAAAATTACATGATTATAATCACATATACTTCCAACCCATCGTGGATGTATCTGTGACAGGACGATCACTTTTACCATTTTGTTTACAGACCATGTAACCATCGCTATTGCAAGTATCAGTTAGATTAAACGAAATTATTCCACTAGACGACCACAGTGTCACTTTTCACTTTTAACTTATACGTTCTGAAGATAGTATTCCCTGCATCAAGACCCTGTTATGCCGAGCTTGGGAACACAGTACCAAAAAATACAAAAAAAAACAATGTCTTGAGATGTTAGTGCCGACTAGTGGGTTGTTAGTACCGACACTTCCAGCAGACTTCTCCCTCTCTTACCATTTTAGCCTTGTATACCGGACAAAATAGGTTTCGGATTTTCGTATTTATATGAATGATATTTATCAGTGTCAGTGAATCAATAGCTCATTATTCATAATTTCACAATTTACATATATTCTTAACTATTTTTGTCCAGAATATATGGTATTATTTGATGCGACTTACTCACACTTACAGCACTGACTAATGACATCGGGTGGTCAAGGTCGCTGATTTGGGTGACACGTAATATCCCATTTGAGTAGATCGGTCCTCATATTTTAGATAACTGGATTAATGAGTTTTTTCAGACCGCCGCCTTATAGCGGAAAGATTTTTGAGTGTGGAGTAAAACTAAACTCACTCACTCACTGCAATATTCCTTCTGTTTCCACAAATCCTAATGACAAAGCTTACAATGAGGTATTCTGCTTTCAACCTTTACTCTCTTACAACGCTATAGCGTAAACTATCCAGATGAGTCTGCTGAAACAGGACAATGCTTATACCATACTGATAAACTGATCCTTTCACCTCTGCATGCAGCTAGATTAATTCGAACATCCTCTACGGTCTTTCAGTTGTCACGATCTGTCTGTGGTTTAATGGTGTCAATTATTTCGGTTTTGATACTAACTCTACCACATTCTGCACTGGCAGGTCTACTTGATCAAGCCTATAATGATAGATTTTATATGTAACTGTGGAGTCACCTTATCACAGCAGTTATCTTATACGTGACGATGGACGACAACGGGTGATGGAGAAAGATACACTGGTTCCAGTTATACCGTTTGTTTGTTGCGGTATAAGGACAATCTTTCAGCCATTTGCCATTAGCCTGTAAATACTTTCGTCTGGACCAGGAAACCAAGTAATTCATATTATATGCACCGATACACACCATCCGGTTGTGAAGACTCGCAATCAACCATGTCAACTCTTGGATACCAGTCTATTTTAGAATTTAAGTACATTATGCTCTGAACATCCTAATCTATTGACGTGTCTGCAGGGGTACACTAGAATGGTAACGTCACCACAGTGTAGCTTAATGCGAAAAATGTACCTCATCGCGAGATAAACAACTGACGATGCCCTCAATGTGTTGGCGAAGCTCCTTAGAATTATTGAGGACGATGGGATAACCTAGTTGTTAAAGCGTTCCCTCGTCACGCCGAAGGCCCGGGTTTGATTACCCACATGGGTATAATGTGTGGAGCCTATTTCCGGTCTTCCCCGCCGTGATATTGATGGAATATTGCTTTAAAACGGCGTAAAACCATACTCACTCGCTCACTATTATAACATTGAAAAGTCTATTTATGGGGTTTCCCTCTTGCCTTCATCTAACATGAATCATTTCATCCTGAATAATATGAATGATAAATGAAACGCAAAATAATGTACAAATGTCACAGCACCACAGGGTCAAATGTTCCTGTGACCCGTTAATTTAAGTCAAACTCATGAATGTTAATCAGCGTCCCTCCTTCACACAGCTACCAGTGGGTGGTCAGTGAATACTGTGATGTTGGCTAGCGAGAGTGCTGCGTGTTCATGGTGCGGTGCGTCAATTACAACTATACACAATGAATATGCAGTCTATTCTCTAGGGCTTATTACTGACTCCATATCACATCAAAACTCCAAGTATCACAGTACTCCAAGGCTCGGTTTGTTATTAAGTAGGTATCACGATTTTTGCTGACCTCGGAATTTCTCCGATGGAAATCATGTGATCAGGAAATTAACTTAAGGATGGAAACTACCATTTAGTACGGACGACAGAGATGTGTCTGAAATCTTGCAAATGCAATAATTATTTTTGTTGTTATTTTAGTATCACATATGTAACCTTCACACATTTTGATGCATTGTACTTACAAACTGGTAAATTACATCATGCATTCCATCAGGACCTGTTTATCACCAATTTAAGGTTTCTGATTTGGTTTGCATCTGGTTTTTAGTGCATGAAGTCCATTTCACTCAATCCTGTGCATTGTATCCCCTTTGACACTAAAGCATTGAGTCCGCGATTACAACATTTTTTGTCGTTATCAGGTAAAACATTCAGTTTGGAAACTCTTGACAATGACAATCCAAAATAGCGGCTGCCATATCGAGAACAATGAAGTTTTAGCTCTTCTGTTAGGTTTTACTGGATCTGGTGAGCGAATCGCGAAATTAAGAACTAAGGCCATGGAATCGATTGATGATGACTCCACTGACCGATCCTTAATCATCCGGTCCAAACAACATGTGATCACACTCTGATATGTTCTCATCGTATCAAAAAGGAACCTCAGGGCAATATGCAAGTGATAGCAAGCCAAGGTCGAATACGTTCGTCAGACCTTCTCACAGTTAAGAGAGAAGAATGTGCTTTGCGGATTTGAGAATGGATTGGAAGTTGTCCATTCCCTAACTAGCCTGTCCTGTCGAGTTGTTTGTATATTGTGGAAGATTATCAAGTGCAGTCAGTGAAGTCCAATCACTGCATTGTGTTGATTCTCATATGTTCAGCAAACCCATGCTCCACAAATGGGATCGGGTGGTCAGGCTTGCTGATCTGGTAGGCACATGGCGTCGTATCCCAATTTCGTAGATCGATGCCCACGTTTACGATCACTGGATTGTCTGCCCCAGACTCAGTTATTTACATACCGCTGCCATATGACTAGAGTGTTTGCTATGTGCGGCGACCACACCAATTTTAATACATAAACCTGCAGACTGCTTTTTACAGGTCTTCCAAGACGCTACTAATAACTTGAACTCATGGGATCATTTGTGGACGGCACACAATGGGCGGCACTTCCTCCAGAACTCTAAGCGTTTGCTGTCATATGTTACACTGGCGACACCTAGAGGTGAGAAAGGAACATCGAATACTTAAACAGTATATGATGAATGTTTCTAAAAGAACATTTTAAGTAGGAAATGGCGGTACCGTCAATTGCACTGCTAAATATTAGCTAGATTTAAGATATTTTCAAACTGATACGTTAAAAGGACATGGAAATGCTTGGCAAATGGTGTACCTGCAAACAATATTTACTTTAAGAGTTTCTCGTGAATTTGTTTCCGATCCATAACTAACCGTTAGGTGATCTATTTAGTTCAGCAGCAGTTACACCGCACTGACAGAATTATCCATAAACTGACAGAGCGTGCAATGGACCCACCAATAATTTCCAATCATGTGAGTTTATCAAATAGTACATTTCTAACAGATTGTGCTCAACATTAATAGCCATGCATTGTTAAGCACAGTGGCCAATGGACGTCGTGAAATCGATCACTTCAGATAGTGCCTTTGTTCAGGGAGTGTTTACTAGTTGTGGTCATTAATACACTAGGAGTGATAGATTTCATATCCCAGAATAATCTCGCTTTGTTCCTGTATCGTGAACGCTACTGTGTTGACACACGGAATGGTGCCATGTGTCCGCTGACAGTACGCCATCGATTCCATGGTTTCATCAATGGGCGGTATGTCCAAATCGGAAATATGAGTGGGTACTCTACTATCGGACATACAAGAGCCATTACATAGAAAGGTTTTGACAAGTGAGTTAACACACAAGGCTCTCATTGGGATGCATCTGTGGTAATCTCAGCGACTCATTAAAGCAGTACTGTAAATTGCTGTTCGGGTGTCAGTATCAAATGTAAGAGTGAATGAATTATGTATTATCATGAATAGGGGATGGTGGTGGCCCAGTGGTCAAAGACGACGTATCTTGCTATACAGTCCTTTGTTACCGCTATCAGCTGGCGCTGTGTTCGAATCCAAAATTCTGAGTGATCCACATTCTGTTGACGCCATACCATTGCTCAATTCAAATACAGATGACACGCTCTTATATAATAAAATTCTGCTCCAGTCGGTGCTGAAACAGCTCACTCTATATATTTATCCTCTTAATACAGTTAGTTAGATCATATCATATCGCAAGATATATGGTGGGCAATGTCGCGGTGAATGAATTGGTAATTAAAGTTTTATGCTGAGGCCTCACGTGACATGAGAGGAATCGAACCTCGCACTTGCACATGACAAAGCTTATAATGGTGTAGATTAAAGCAGTAGAGTGAACTTTGATCTTATCTATGGACGTGCAGGTCATATGTACATGATTCGTCCGACACTGACAGGAACTACGCCCAACAAGCGTTTCGCCTCTGACAGCATAATACGGTGACATATTCTGGTCCATAAGTGGTGTCATGACTGAACTTCAGCTAAGGAACAAGGGCTTGAATCCGGATATATGTGAAATAATTTACCATAAATCTAGAAAGTATAAACTTTCATAGTGATAAACATATTTCAATACATTTATGTTTTAAATTCGGACAAAAATATATAATAATTGTCTCAAGACAAGGTGTAAAACTCTAATGCTACATCCTGGGGAATGTATACAGCATCCATTTTGAAGAGTATTGTATCTTGATTTATAATCGCGTACGTCATCCACTGACATTACCAACTTTCCAAATATACCGATTTTCAGCGTGTGAAAAATTAAAAAATTACATAAAAGGCATAAATGTTCGCATGGACACATCCACACACACGAAAATTAACACAACAAACGAATAATATATGTATGAAACATATATTGGTGTGATTGAATCTTACAATATTTGAACAGTATTTCCATTATATCAATTCACAGCCGTAACTACTACTACACAGGAACATAATCAGGATAAATTTCAGATTTGAACTCATGAAACTGATATTCCAAAGGCGAGACTTGAAGTTGAACTGCAAGATACCTCGTGTTAAACCTCTCGACCGCCATTTCGCCAACAACTGACTAACTCTGTAACATTAACAACATATTATAGCAAATTATTTAAAGGTATGTGAACATTAGGGGGACTTAAATGAACAACAGTAACGCTGTATCCAGCTGGATAGCCATGCGCTGTCTATCAGTAAGTATGTTTTTCACGTCATGTTTACAATAATCCAGCAACATCACAACAGCAGTACAGCAGGTTTCCCACATTCGGCATGACGAGCGAAATCTATATCAAACATTTCGCAACCCCCTCACCCTAACCCTTCTGTTCATACAGCAACTAAATGCAAGCAATTTCCTTCATCTTCACAGTTTGGACAAGAAACCGCTCCATGTGTGTCCAGTCCTCTGAAATATAATAATAGTGTTATGAAGATATGTCATCACCGTGAAACTATCAAAAGGATATTTATATGAATACTTACACTTTCACGCTGGTTTTATTATTTTGTTTAGACTGGACGTCTTCAATGAAAGATATGTACAAGATGGCTCTGATTACACAGCCAGGTGGAACGTTTCTTAGTGTATTTTCGCAGATCATTTTTCTGGAAATTAAATAGCATTTTCCTGTGCTGTTTGCTTCTTCAGCTGTACATATAAAGTACGTGTGTATTATTTTAATGTGATTAGATATTAGAATAATAAATGGTTAGAAAAATATAAAATGGCATTTGTATTGTTTCTCTTGTCCTTTAAACACCTTTTAACCTTTAAACTTAATGTGGCATGGGCGCTAATATGCACCGAGTTTTTCATCAACATTTTCAACACAGATATTCTGTGTAAATGTAATGCAGATGTGTTTTTGTGATGCGAATATTGGCTGTAGAGTTTGCTCGTCGTGTTGGTTGTCGAGGTTACATTCCTTTCATAAGTACAATGTGTGAAACTCATTTCTGGTATCGTCATCATACCGTTTATTTTGCTAAAAGCTGTGTAAACTCATTCACTCACTCTCTCATTGGCAGTGCCAGTGTCAGCTATTACTGGGTACCCTGTTGACAACAAAGACCAAACATTAAAATCGATGGTGTGCCAACAGCGTTCCATGCCGTGATTAAGGCACTACCATGGTCGCAAAAAGCAACATTTTCTAAGGAACATAAAAATAAATTTCATATTAAATTAGTCCCAGTGACTAATGAACATACCCTAGCATTTACAAACAATTATTTTCCAAATAAATTCTAACTAGTTACAAAAGCATAACAACCCCCTCCTCGCGACCATCGCCACCCCAACTACCCCAACACACAGAAAAACACTAACGCAAACCCATGTCTGCTAACATATTACAACAGCTCTAGGTCAGTCCTCGTGATGAAAGATAAAAAGACACAAGCGCCGACAGATCCTAGATTTTTCCTCACAAAACTATTAGTGGCCGTTCAGGGTGTCTCTTCCCATGTTATTGAAGTCATCTTACATCAGTTTACATCCAAAGGCACTAGCAGCGGGTTACACAAGCGTTTGATCAGCACCACATGTGTGATGGTAGTTGTGTTTATTACTGCTGTCTGTTCATAACGGTGCTTCATTTAGGCTACAACTTAATAGTAAGGGCTTGGGGCAATAATAAATAACATCGTCTGAGAGACAGACATCCATCTTGAAGAAGTTGCAACGGAAACCAAATGATCACAAGTCACGATTCGATTTGTCCCGGAATAACGGATCATGATGACGATGATGATGACAACGGCTGTTGACGCACCAGTAATCCACCCTAAACGCCAGTCGAATGTATTCACTGATGTTTACAAGCACGCCCCACGTGCAGATGACATATATTCAATAGTGAATTATTGGTTCATTACAGTATCTAGAGATAAATTAATTAAACCTACACAGGGGAACACCTTGGCATCAATCAAATCATTATGTTACAATTTTGAGGCTGGTGTATCAATTTTCTGTCGTGTTTTCAAAACATGGCCTTAACCTTAATTGCCCGTAATATCATGAAATCAGATAGCCACGTAACTGTATAGAATTCTGCTAAAGTTTACCTCCTGATATCATCATTTTCGAGCAGCCAGTGAAGGTCTTGGTGGCTTCCCTGTGTGTGCGCACGCATAACCATGTTGTTTGCAGTTGGTTGAACAGGACGGCCTCCGTAGGACCGGCATCCAGTGAGAGGTGCCTCGATTCACCCATTCAACCTGTATTGATTGGTCAGCGCCACATCCGTGCTGTTGGTTTAACTAAGGTGTTACATGTCTAAGTGACGAATCTTTTGGAGCATTCCTACTAAATAAAGCCGACACACCATGATATAGCTAAAACACTGTTTAAGGTGGTCATACGTATAAAATATGCCTACTAAGAAAGATCACCGTTTACTGCTTTGAGAGAGGATTTCTTTCCTGTGAACCCGAGACACTGCAATAGTTTATCGTAACCGAGACATATTTAATCAGGATAGCAATTAACTGCAAAGCTGGTCTACTTCACACCATTGTGCAGTTGACAAAACGGACTCTTAGTGGAAGTGCTACTGTTACTTTCAGTATTATTGTTTGTAACTCTCAAACCAAGACATTGGTGAGTTTACATTATATTTGTGATTCATTACTTTAGATCATCATTTGCATTGTACATGAAACTTCTAGTGTGAATATTTGTATCTTGCTATCTGACTGTTCAATTCAAAGTACTGGATATTTTAGACGTGTCAGTCAGTGTGATTGACCAATCAGAACGCAGCTTACCAAATCGCGAAAGTGGACATTCACACATACCTTTTGAACTTTTACCTCGAAAAGGTTTGTACCCGAACGATTCCGAATGCTGTTTCACGTACGATCGCTACCAGGTAATGCACATGGAGAACACTACAATACTGTCAACAGCGAGTAAACAGTTGCTGAAAATAGTGTTTTTGTCAGTATTCAAGGATGTCAGCTTGAGGAAATATTGGCTAATGGTAACCATGTCATCAGAGAGCCCTAAGCATATATACTGCAGGTCAAATATCTGTGTTTTATGCGGATTGTCGTGTGGTGAAGGATCAGTGTCCGTGGCTTAGGGAATTTTGTAAGTCTAGCCAAACCCTAAACAATACCCGTTGTCGGATTGGTTAAATCCGTTGGCCGTCTCGCGTTTGACTGGACGGTCATAGGTCACTCAGAGGTTACCTGACGCCACATCCTCCTAGGGCTTGTTAGGCTCAGTTAACAAATAATACTGAGACTAAGTTTACTGAGACTGGAGGAAAGAGCCTTGGGAACTGATGCGAGATGACTACCTGACACGAAAAGGCAGTATAGTGGAATGAGAGTGTCAGACTGAAGTCAGATGACTACTGTTTCCGTCGCAAGATTTTATTGTTTTTATTTTAAAGAAGAATTATTTTTTATAATCATATTTTGTTGAGTAAATAGCAAGTAGTGTCAACAAAAAACAAACCATTTATATTAATGCTGAATATCAGGGTACAACCGTTACTGCATTCAGAAGCTATCACTGAGGCACATTCATCGAACAATCCACCGAGGCTTTCGCGAACCTCTGCAACATCCGGGTAATTTCTGACACATTTAATGGTTCTGTAGGCGTCTCAACATTTTAACCAACAGCGAGGATAATGACGCTGCCTTTTTACTTCAGCTCACAGCAACCACAAGCTGACTATGGCGAACATCCGGGTATGCAGATGCACGTTCCTCAATCAACTACTGCTGAGGTTGATAATGACAGATAATCACAGATAAGAACGCCTCAGACTATGAAAAGCAATTACTCTCACATTTTCGTTCTCGGCATAGCGAGGAATAAATGTGTTTCTATAAATTCACATTAATGTTTCTTATATACCATTCAGAAATAGAAGGTGATATTCCATTTTGAGGGCATACCACCAGTCTATGTTAATGCATAGGCGAAAAAGTAAAATATATACATACAGATTTCCAGAGATTGTTGTTTCGAAGTTTTATAACTGGAAGTATTCAACGTCGACAAAACAGTTTGACAGTATCTAAAACTGCTTGGGAAGACTGCTCAACGTGTATTATGCCAGTTATACTACACGTACGGTTGTGTTCCAGCTGAATTGTGCGGATTCAGAAATAGCGATCACGGAGACATAGAAATAGTACTACCTGTACGTTTACCTGGAAAGACATTTTTCAAAAGCAGAGGATTTATCAGTAATGTTGAGGATTTCGGAGCCAAATAATTGTACCAGGCTTACTACAGGAGCGTGAAGAAGATGGTGATTGAGTGGACAGCATGGGGTGATCACTTGAACAGTATGGTGGGAGTATTATGTCGTCGAATTCTGACATCGGGAGGTTCTATTGTCTGCTGGTTTATCCTGTAATCGTGGGTGTTTTATCGAAGACCAGATTTGGTAACTGAAAACAAGGCCACATATCATCCAGGATCAACATTATGGCTGCAGGAAATCTACATCACGGAGGTAATTGCGTCGTGTTACAGCATCGCATGTTGCCAATTGGTTTCTAGCAACATTGCCATATATCAGCCGCACTTTCAGAATGACGAAAGGGCTCTCTTGTCTCTTTGTGTGAAAGAAACGTTGCGCTCTTATTTTGGTCTGGAGGATTAAAAGAAAAACGCATCTCCTACTTTGAAAATATCGAAATATGAAGCAGCCTGTCACATGTACATGTACATGCTTTCTTTCGTTCGTATTCGGTTGCATATTCTGAAAATGTCAATATTATCATTGATCAAAGAATGAGAGTTTCATAGGTGCCTGTTATACTTTCTTTGTGTGATTTGTGCACCGATGCCTAGAACCTCCAGGTCTTGTCTAACTGACGAGAGTGAGTTTGAACGCCGCCTCTACAAGACATTACTATCATTATTTATTTTCTATGATATTTACTGGCTCTCATAACCGTCCAGCCTTTGTTCATTGAGACTTCACTGCACCGAGAGAGCTTTTTACCTCAACAATGGAGCCAAATATGTTCGAGGTCAGGGATGTCACGTATAATTCAATAAAGTAAATTCAAATTCGTATGAAGGATGACATAAATGCAATTCTTTGCCTCCACCATCGCCATGTAATTTAGACCGATATGCAATAATCCCCAGGCAATGGTGTCATACCCTGCCGGTCATACATGTAACCAGCTGTTCACATCGACAACCTGTATTGGCCGGTAACCCAGTAATAAATCATATTGAAGATAAATGAGGTCATAAGATTCAATTAATCCACGAATTCCTTCTGCGAGAGGCGCCAAGGGACGATATGGAAATATTTGGAATAACTTGAGGTACAACGTTGTCGCGATTGATGTAATCTTTTCAATTCTTTCAAAAAACATCCACGAGAATCTGCACTGCCATTTTCGTGTTCTCGCTTTCATCAATTTCTAATTTTGTTCCAAAAGTCGAGATGTAAGCTAATCGCTGCATGGTGTTCTCCCGTTCAATACGCGTCAAGATCCTGTGATAGTACGTATCAATTACAAATATTTCTCTCACTCACTCACTCACTCACTCGCTCATCCTCCCACCCACTCACTTTCCCCTCCAAGATTTGCGGTGCCTCATAAAACTCTATTCCATGCTTTTTAACGACGTAACAAAATCTGAGACACCACACTTTTTGCAATACCTTTCAGTAAAGAAACGATTTCCTCTTTATCAAAGCTGCCGGGGTTTTCCTAAAATACCCCAGCAGGATGGGAGTATACAAAGAAACTCATTTATCAGGAGTGCGTCTTCAGTTGCGTTACTGCGATCTCAAATGATATTATTTATAAGCTTTGATCAGGATTTCCGACTCCAGTGTCGATACTAACACCCACAAAACAGTATCATAGAACACATAGCGACCGGTAAACGAGCCCCGCGGAGATGCCGTTACTGCAAGGAAAGTGTTTAGTAACGGAGCGCCGCAATAGTATAGAAAGTGTATGGTAATTGACTTGCAATCGGTTCTACTTTGCAAGTAAATATTGAAAAATATACCTCCCTGCTGTGACGATGTGTATGAATACACCAGAACGTGTTACTGGTAACGATGAACATTGGGCACACATGCAGGTTCCAATAACATGTGAAAAACGACCAAATAACATGAAGCGCGAGTTAGAAAACATTATGCATTAAAGACAAACACTCAACACCGCAGCTTCATAACATCAGATCGGGTCCTAACGCCATGCTCACACAGAGGAAAGCCCTAAGGGACGAGTCATGCCCCTGTCATTAAACTACTTCTGTTCACCCAGACCATCAAAGGCTTTGCAGTTAGATGTTTTAGATATTGTTGAAACGACCGTGTTGCATAACAGAAGGCAGTGTGGAGAACATAGCAGGTAACAACGGTGAGTCAAAAGACCTTTGGTCCTCGCCTAAGCATAATTGAAATAAAGGCACAATGTTTCTTATCCCCTACTCACTTTCGAGAAATATAAAAATTAAACGGTATGGGTTCCTCACACGTGCAGCGTTAAAAACGGCGTAACGTTGTGCCCACATACTTCACTAACTCAGCTAACGCTTAGGCCGGGGACACGTCGCTAAATCCAACGTGTTTGTGTCGCTCATTTCGTATCCGACAAAAGAACATAAATCAATAGCTAAAGCTGTTACATCACGGGTAATGAGCCAATATTGAAATATCCTGACCCAGCTGTTTCCTGCTTCCTGGGTGTCTTTTGTAGAATAGCATTACAATTCTGCCCAAGATAGATTCCGTAAACTCATCTAAAAGTTAAGAAGATCTGTCCCTAGCATAGTTGCAAGAACTGAACTGGGAAGATACCCATTAAAAGTAAACCAACATTTGAAAGAACTAAGTATTGGTTACGTTTATTATCTCAGAATGAAAACAATATATTGCACTAAACTTATGTATAACAGCACAACCGAGCTGAAAAGGATCTGGTCTGTTGGGCACTTAAAGTCAAAGAGGTCTCTTATGTTCCCACAGATTTAGTGAAATTTGGAACCGGCAATCTGTTTCCTGCATTCAATCATTGCTATCAGCTTTCAGATCACGGTGTACTGATACTGATAACCAGTTTCTCTTTGAATCGATTGACAAACTATCTTCACTGTATAAACAATTATGTTATGCAATGAATATGAAAACTACTTCAATGCTGTAGTGATCCAGTACATCCAGTAGTGATCTTCTGATATCACAGGGTAGAAAATTAGGCATACCTAAAAGTGAAAGACTTTGTACACTTTGTATCATCCCAAATGTAGAGACATATCATGTCTGTCTCCTGTGTACATTCTACAATGACCTTAGAAGAAATTTTCTGTCAAGTTATTATTAGAGTGTAAATATAACATTTTTTACCACCCGAAATACTTGTTATTAATAATCTTGGTAAGTTTACTTTTTCTTTTCGCTCTTAAATTGAGGAGCAAGCAATTGCCCATTTCATAACCTATTCATTATATATTCGCATGTATATTTTACCAGTGTTACGAGAGTGTATTTTCTGTAGTTTGTGTTGCTGATTAAGTGATAATTATTATTGGGTCACAATGTTTAGAGTTTTGAGTGATAGTTATGGGTCACATTTTGTATCATAAATGTTCAGTGCTATTACTATTTTAGCGGCAGGCCTTTGAGGCAGTGCTCTAGAGTTGCCTCCCTTGATTAATTGTGTTTACTTTACAAGTTGGTGGCGATTTGGTCACGAAGTGCTCGAATATTCAGGAATCAGTGACTGTGTATATATAAGACGGGTTATTATGTTGACGACACGGACACACGGATAACTGGAGTACATCACTCGCCTACCTACTGCCTGCCTCTTCGTCAGTGCTTGGCCTACATTCAGCACTGACCTCTGACCGTGCAACATTCACTATAACTGTTTCTCACTCTCAGACCAAGACTTTGGTGAGTTGATCACATGTTTATGACCCATAACTTTAGATTTGACTCAGTTGCATTGTGCTAAAAACCTCGAATGTGAATCATTGTTCTTGCTCTCTGCTAGACTTGTCTGTGTTATATTTTGCTGGTTCTGAGGGGATTTGTTATGACTTGTATTTACACATAGCTTCATGTAGTGGTGGCGATTCGTCTTCAACGTCTTGGTTAGTACATCTTAAAATAGGCCTGTTGCCTGATTTACTGAAATAAACAACAAAAACAACAACTACTACTACTACTGCTGCTGCTGCTGCTGCTGCTGCTGCTGCTGTTTCTGCTGCTGCTGCTGCTGCTGCTGCTGCTACTACTACTACTACTACTACAGAGAATATTGTGAATTAAGTTTGGTCTTTGACTGTAACCATTTTGGTGAACACATGACGTGTGCTGAGACAGCAGAAACATAATCAGGGCTAGCAGGGATCTGAACCCCGAAATGGAGGAATAAACTGGGCATCCGGTTAAATCATATTTCACCCAGGTACTACAAACGGAAACTATACTAAAAGCGAAACGAAATATCTGTTTCAATGTACGAGACACATCTAGCTAATAATGGGACAGTCTTGAAACATTTTTGCAGTTTGCTCTATTTGAATAATCATCAAATCTCTCACCTGCAGCTGGCCAACAAACGTTTGGCCTGAGCAGGTAGACGCAACCGTAATCTGGATATATCAGCGGCAAACGTAAACAAACTAAATATTGTGATGTTTCTTTTGGTGTTTTCATCCAACAACGCTTCCATTAATAGTTGTAAGTAATTATCCTGCTTTCTACACAGTGACCCATGAGTAATCGTGAAAGGAATCAAGTATGATTCAAATATCACTGATGTTAGCACACAGTAAAAGACCTGAATACCCTTGGCCCACCCTGTCAAATGGGCGCTTCTAATGCCAACCTCATGTAACAAATTCTTCAATATATTTCAGGAATCCCTGGTAGATTACGATGGAGGACTCAGTTTAACAATGCTCGTAAATAGAATCAATAAATCCAAGACGCAACACTAATTGCAGTTTTCGAGTATTTATGTTGTCTCTGGGTGTTATTTTGTCACAGTTACTGGCGTCAACGGAATTCGCCTACAGCAAGCAGTTAGCTTCCATCGTGATAGTCTTAACTACCTAACCCTCAGCCTATGACTCATGACAACAACACTGAAACCGCATCCTGTAATCAAACTATTTACAAATTTTACGCAAAATAGCCTGAAATATGTCTTCATTTCCAGAGATACGATATCTCTATATTTCAAAGTTATGCTGACTTGGAATCATTGGGATATATTGTTACAAAATCAGTGGGGCGGAGGGATAGCTTAGTGGTTAGGGCGATCATTCGTCACGCCCAAGACCTGGGTTTGATTACCCACACGGGTACAATGTGCGAAGCCCATTTCTGGTGTTCCTCGTCGTAATAATGCTGGAATATTGCTAAACCGGGAGTAAAACCGAAGTCACTCAAAATACATATATGACACGGCATGGGGACCAGCACACTCTTGTCTTTTCAGTATTTAGGATGAAAGAGTGCGTACTGAAAGTCGAATTGTGTAAGTTGTTTTCACATTTAGTTGATGTAATTACGAGTAGTTGCTCAAATCTGTCTGGTTAGCCATCTGGTGAATGTTTCATGTAAAACTTCTCCTTTATGTTCTATTCTTATGTTATAGCAGCAACAGCCTTCTACAACGTTGGGCGTTAATGTGTACCTGTTACTTATAAAATTAGCCATGTAAGAATTTAGGTATTTGTTAATGGGTTACGTTCATTTAAACGTACATTAAGTCCTACAGATAGTTAACTTAACTGAAGTCACACACTTAGAGATGTGTCTTACAATGCATATAGCTGTATAGCCTGGTATTACATTTAGTAGTATGTTTAGCTATATATATATAGGCATACACTGGCCATACATCCAGGCATAAACGAGCCGGTAAAGGTGTCAGTTTCCTTTCAGGTCAAGACAGTGCAAAATGTTGGTTTCAGATCGTCTATATCATAAACAAACAAGCCCGTAGTTGAGCTGTACATCCACGGGTTTCCTCATATACGCCCGTCATGTTGATTGTTGAGTATATTCGCTGCTGCCATTGCCTGGACGCGCCTCACTGCACAGGATGTGCCATCAACTTTCAGCGTCCCACAAGTGTTTCTCATTGCCCTCAACGCGGGATGTCACTCAAAGACCCCACCACCATACAAGAAAGCAAACAAATTTCCTGACTTTCAATTCACAATCTGTATGTAAACGGGGATGCGGCGGCGGTCTGTAAACAATCGAGTCTGGATCAGACAATCCAGTGATCAACAGCATGAGCTTCGATCTCTGCAATGGGCATACGACGATTATGGGTTGTCGAAGACCAGTTTTGACTCGGATATTCACGGGTTGGTTCTAAATGTTCTCTAAAGCTCGGATTTAACACTAAGTCGGATTTAACGCTCCAGCAAGGCGAAATGGCAGCGACGTGCTTGTGTACATGTGTGCATGTTGGGGCTGTTGCATACTGTCTTTGTAGATAGATTAGTCCGTCTGTTTTAAGATATACAGTGTATATAAATTCGGTCCATAGTAACACATATTACTCTATGAAAATGCTTTGCACGTCATTAAAGAACAGTAAGACATTTGGCCAAATTAGATATACATGAAAATTTGAATAATGGATAAGGTGATGAAACAGTATCAATCATTTCATAAAAAGATTGTAGTAAGTGGACCCTGCGTCTACCAAATGGGAGGAGGTCGGTGGTTCGCTTCCAGCTGTTATTCCCTCGTCAACATGACATTATGCTGTCTGTGCAGCCCACACGCACGTCTCAGCCTTACAGACATTAGATGCTGGGTGATTTACACCATACCTCCGTCACCAGTATGTCCAGGAAATGCCACAGATTCAGCTGATAAACATTCGGTCTGTACACGTGACTGTACAGTGTAAGACATCCAATACATTCATAATGTGCAGCCTACCTATTTGTCAAGTCAACCACCTGCTTCATGAAGTGTGGGCCATCAACAGTTGTTAAAACCACCGAGTGTTGGCGGTATTTTGATAATCATAGACGGGTGTCCCCACTTCTTTTTCTGTCGTCCTGAAGGTTTTATTCAGTGACCTTTGAAACTACTGTGAAAACGGGTGAAAATAAATTATGCATCTCCCGTTCTCAAAACAATGTATCCACCGCTGCCAATGCTATTGATTCAAGTGTCCGAGCTGTGGGCAAAGATGCCCATGAAATCTGCTGCAGTCGACCACTATAATAAGGGACGATACCCACTGTGCAAAGAGACTTTTCAAAGACAGAACGACTGCACGTTTTGTAAAATAAATGTGACGACTTAAAAATGGAAAGTTCTCAGTGAAAGGCTATCACCTACGACGTCATTCTAAATAACAGTATTTTCCATCAGCCGCAGAAATCGATGCCCTGTAAAACAGCAAATGTCTAGACCATGTTTATCTCCATCAAATCCTACTGCGTTAGCAGTGAAGTAGATTGGGAATGTCACGGTCCAACGCGCAAAAAACGATAGTATTAATTCGTAGGACAGTGATGGGACAAGTAACAATGTTCTGACCACACTACAAATACAAACAATGTATACCCGGTGAGGCTGCAGCTTAATGATGACAAAACTGAGCACAATGCACAAACTCTACATGTCAACATATGTTAAATGTCTGTCATCACAGATATATTGAGCATTTATTTTACCTTATACCACAAGATGTCCTCATTAGTTTCATCAGATACTACAACGTGCCCCTGTATTTGCACAACCTAACGTGCAATCCTCATTCGAGGGAAATAAAACTCGAAAAACATCAATGGAAAACTAATGGATTTACGGGCGCTTTGGAAACTAAAGATCGGCACTGATGTGGTCTGGTGGCTTAATGCACAACTGGTGCGCTTTCGCCGCCATTTATATCTTTATGTGAGTATAACTTCCTCATCTTGTTTCTCATCCTTACAAAGGAGCTATGGTAGGGGATTATGGTGTACGTGTATAGTTATGCCTCCCTGGGATTTGTTTGTATGGCTCGCTTAAAGCCAGTGTTTACTTACACAGCCAGAGAGGATTTCCTTTGATGTTTCAACACTGTGCATCTAAAACAGCTGGTTCTCTGATCCCACGACAGATAACCAACCCACTTGTGTCAATACATCCACTTTTCTGCTAACAGCCTTGGCCGTTAAATAACACGTGTTTATAGGATAAATTCACCCTCATCTCATTGTGACGAAATGATTGAGGACGTAATTGATGATGAAGTGCTGATGTATTTTGCAGTATCGCTATATTCAGCTATGGTGTCATGTCCTGTAAACATGTCCTTAGAAAAAAAGTTGCAGAAAGAAAAAATAATAACGAAAATCCAAAGTTACCTTACCATATGCAATAACTCGAACCGCAGTTGTTAGCACATGACTGACAATTTGTGAGTCAGCCCACATTCTTCTTTGTACCATAGCGTGGATACATGTTGTTGCCAAGGTAAAGGTTACAGACATAATGTAACCTATATGACATGTTCTTGATATTAACGAGTAGCCTTGGTTCTGGTTCTGGTGACCCGTGATGGTCCCGGGGTAGAATAGACCTTCAGTAGCCCATGCTTGCCATAAAAGGTGACTAACGGATCGGGTGGTCAGACTCGCTGATATGGTTGACACATGTCATCGGTTCCCAGTTCCGCAGATCGATGCTCATGTTGTTGATCACTGGAATATCTAGTCCAGACTCGATTATTTACAGACCGCCGCCATATAGCTGGAATATTGCTGGGTGCGGCGTAAAACTGAACTCACTCACTCATTCACTCTGGTTCTGGTTCTCCAAGAAACGCCAGAAGGATAAAGGTGGCTTCGTGTTGACATAAGAATTCACTGTAAACAGTGTCCCTTTACTGCTTCAGGATCCGCTGATCCTTGTATCGAGTTCCCAGTTCCAATCATGGCTTCGTATTTCATCTTTTCGACAGTTTCAAATCGGTTGCCTCACATTTTAAATCAACACGAACACAATGTCATTTAGACAACCTTCTACAGATGCGAGACCCGGTACTGATGTGTATTTATACCCAGGGACATATCTCATCCATTCATTTAACTCATTTCCAGTAATTACCCTCAACCTTATTTTAGCTCAGTCTGTAGTCGTAGAATTGAGATTTTAGTAGTACTGGCCCCGGTACCCCAAACAGGATTGAAAGTACCTTCAGTCATATTGCATGTGGTTGGATTGATTGATTGATTGATTGATTGATTGATTGATTGATTGATTGATTGATTGGTTGGTTGGTTGGTTGGTTGGTTGGTTGCACTCAACAATATTCCAGTCGTACAGAGGCGCTCATTATATAATCGAGTCTGGATCCGACAATCCAATGATTAACGACCTGAGCATCGATCTAAACAAGTAGAATACGGTGATATGTGTCAGCCAAGTAAGCGCGACTGACCACCGATCCCGATAGGTGGCCTCTTACGACAAGCATGGGATGCTGCGTACCAATTCTAACCCGGATCTTCACGGATCACCAAGTCATTAAATTACTTGTAGTGTCTGCCCTACATGTAGACATGTTCTCTCTCCCTAAACATCTCTACAACAGGTAAAGCTTCACGCAGTGGGGTTTCCAAAAGTCTGACGACTGATATAGAAGTAGAGAGTGTGTATTGAGTACACTTAGCAGTAAATGTGTCATACATCCTTAATTGGGTTCCAACATTTTCCACCTCATGTCATAGTAGCACTGCAATGTTGGTACAGCTGTCACCAACTTCATTAAAAACTTCTTTGCGTGAATCAGTTAATGATCTGGTCGACAGGCGGTCATTGTGAGACTGTTTTTGTCAGCATTTATTTGCAGATGAGTAAATGGTTTCATCAACTAGTTTATAACACCAGGTAATGACCGTATGTCTGTCATGTTATTTTAGCACAAATGTGATCAAAGTGTTGAAACAAACACGTTCACGAATTATCACTCCATACAATATCGGTGTCTTGCCATTTGATTGAGTTGTGAATGACAGCGTCCTGAGCTATGTTTTGACCTTGGGCGACACTTTTAGGGGGTGAAAAAAACGCCCCACTCAAGAAAAGTCCAACGTTAAGACGGCGGTCTATGAACAGACAATCAATCTGGTCCAGACAATCAAGTGATCAACATCTGACGATTATTGATCACATCAGTCTACTTTTCAAAAAGGGTATATTTGTTGTGTAACGTTGTTGTTTTTTCAGCAGTAGTCCAACCTTAAGACGGCGGCCTGTGAACAATCGAATCTGGACCAGACAATCCCATGGTTGATAACATCAGTATCGATCGAAAATCAAACAATCTTTAGCCCGACCATCCGAGCCTGTTTGTCGTTCATTTCGATAAGCATGTGATTAAATGCATTGTCCTATTATTTTGGTAATATTAATGAACTTTGCAAACATAATGTCTAATAACACAAACCACTAAGGAAATAGACGAACTTTCTAAGCTCTTAAAACAAAGACATAACATATTTTGTTACTGTTTTCAAATAAAACAAATCGGAAAACAACATCTGCGCTGGATCTAGCCCCAGTCGTCTAAACGAATAAAAAGATAAGATCCCGTAATACACACTGAGACCTACTTAATCTCACTAACCATACACAGTAATATTTTTCAACGTTTCTGAACTCATTGGTTGATGAAGTCTCGTTCTCACCCACAGACCCGTGTGTCTTTGAAAGGATTAAAGATTAACACATTTTAGGTGACCACTAAATTAGGCCAAATGCTTCACAGGACATCACATCGGGGTTTAATGTACTGTGAAGCATTTCGAATCGGGTGGCCTCAGTGTTTATGTATTTCTTAAAATCTTTAATTCTCGGAAAGACGCGAGTGCCTGTATTCTCATCCGAATCAAAGGTTACGCCTCACGACTTGTACATCGATAACTTGGACTTTGTTACATATTCTCCTGCTAAATCTAGTTATCTTTCAAAACGGCGTTCAATACAAATCACTCACTCATATAACGCAGCGGATCGATAACACTACGAGCCCAATGTGTCAGCTGGCATTATATTGCAGTACAACAAGGGAGAGATTTATTGGACGGCAACCACACAGGGTGGATTTACGCGCTTTTCCCACGCAGCCACACTGTCACGATAAAAACACTTACATACAGTTATCAGAAACCGGCACACGTCCCAACCAGTCAGTAACACATACAAAAACGTATAATAGGTAGACATATCTGACCCGAGCTGCACAAATCAACCTGTCACGATACTACAACGCAACAGCTAGAATTGGCATACGTCCTAACCAGTCAGAGACAGACATCAAAAGTACTAAACTTGCAACACTGTGATGAATGCCCAGATCTGCCTCTGCTATATCCAAGGAAACGTCCAATCAGCCAATAAAGAGTAATTATTGACTAAATGGATGACTAGCGTGTGATTAACTTATTGGTGATCTTTAACATTAGTTCTCACTCCGAGTGACGGTTGCCCCAGTGGGACAGCTCTGTTTGACTGACGGGTCTGAACTTCAAGGGACTTATAAACTGATTTACAGATATTTATCACGGAGTTAACGAGTTAATTAACACATAACATTTACATACAGTATCTGCTGACGAAATTAATGCAATTTCTTGTATATAAACATGTCTGTAAATAACACATGGTATTCCACGACAGGCTGTTAGCTAACTATCGCTACACATTTCAAAAGAATGTGTACTAATCGAGTTTACATCACAGGTTAGTCTGAGTTGGAAAATAATAAACAACACTAACTAATACTCGGTTAACTGATTCTTAAGTTTAAGATCGATGGTCATGTTGTTAATCACTGGATTGTCTGGGCCAGACTCGAATATTTACACACCATATAGTTCAAACATTGTTGAGTGCGGAATTAAACAATAAAATTAATTAAATAGCTGAAACGGTAAATAGGGGACAACACAAGATTAATTTGTCATGCAAGCGTTTTTCTAGCGTGTGTCTACCACTCTTTCTTTTGAAACACATGTTCACATGGAGACGTATTACGATTAAATAATAGCATATACAATATCTTTCCTCCCTCCCTCCCTCCCTCTCTCTCTCTCTCTCTCTCTCTCTCTCTCTCTCTCCCTCTCTCTCCCTCTCTCTCTCTCTCTCCGATCGATATATTTGGAGACGTCATGGACTGAGGGCGGGGGCGGATATGAGGACAGACAATAGAAATCAGCATTTGGGAAATTCAAGTCATGTCTTCACCTTAGCGATCAGTGTCAACAGACACCAGACTGGCTCTCCAGGGTCATAGCACCATTGTCCCATTAATATAATTGCACAGAGTTGTACAGGTAGACACTATATCAAGCAGTGTTGTGGCAGCATACTTTGTATAATTGCACCCCTGGTGCAGGGAGTCAAACAGTCTACAGACCGAAATACATGACGTATGATTGGCCACGTTAGCTGTGACCATGGTTGCATGTTGACTCCGGAGTTCCACAATGACCGGTGGTGTGCAAGATAATAGGAACAAATGTATTGAACATGTCCCTATGTGTGGACGAGTGAAGCTATTGTTCTCCTTCCATTCATTATACAGACAATGGTATTTCTTCCACTCAACCGCAATGCGAGAAATAAAACAATTAATACAGTTGTTTGTTTAGTATGATCAGATCGCCTGCGAGTATCGTTCCAAACAAACGCTGCTACAGCTATCGTAGAAAAAGGAAGGAAGTGCATCAGAGGAGGTTTAATAAGCAGCCGGTGAATAATTATCTGTGATATCAAGATGGTCATACCGTGTGATAGTTACTGGGGGGGGGGGGGGGGGGTTGACTGCCCCCAGAAACTCATCTTTGCGTTAGAGGCGACCAAATGGCTTGTAGGCCTGGTTGGTGGCGTGGCATGGCACTTCGACAACGAAATCGTGGGTCATTACGCTTAATATACAGGACTGTAGGTCAGGTCTAAGCTTTTAGTTACTATCCTATGAGATGCAGTTTGTTATTTGAGGTCGGTAGATCATATGGCAGTCGCCTCCTACATGTAGTCCCAAACTTTGGGCCAAACACTCATAAAGTCTCGCAGAGTCACAGGCATTAAATACAGAAGACACATATAGTCTCGCAGACTCACAGGCATTAAATACAGAAGACACACATAGTCTCGCAGACTCACAGGCATTAAATACAGAAGACACATATAGTCTCACAGACACTCATATCAGCAGATGCAGAGGTATAAAGACACATAAAGTCGCACAGATGCACACATGTTTACTTACCCATGGGCAGTTACATAAACACGCTTAGTGAGTGAGTTGAGTTTTACATTGTTGTTAGCAATATTTCAACAATATCACGGCAGGGTCACCACAAATGGGTTTCACATACTGTACCCATATTAGGAATCGAACCCGGATCTTTTGAATGACGAGAGAAAGAGTTTAACCACGAGGCTACCCTGCACGTGGGCGCAAGTAGTCATATTGCCACAAGCATAGGCTCTCACAGACAATATACACACAGGCACCACACATGTACTTATAGACACACATACCCAGACACCGATGAATACACACAGACACGTACATACACGTACACGTGCACACCCGGGCTAATCTTACAAACAAGAACATACATGGCCCTGGATATTGACTATATGAGAATAGAAACAAAGCTGGGGATTTTTGCTTGATGTAATCATTAAATGTGGGTATCATACATTTAATGCCTCATTTCGTATTCTAGACGAGTAAATGAATATCGGGCTGGCACAATAATCCTTAGAGGAAAAACATGGAATTCTCATTAACATATATCATACAAGTATAATGAAAGTGTGGAAATATATCGACACACAGCTCCGTTGGGACAGCATGCCCCTCGTGGACCGCCAACAGCTGCATTAGTGGTGAGATATATCCACAAAAGTACCTGGGCGCTTGAAGCTATGTAGTAGTAAAACAAAATACTACGTATACTCATTAAAAATGGAACCAGTCTGAAAATACAGCCCCTAAGCAAAAACAATTAAATGAATGTAATTATTTGTGGGCCGCAATGCCCCAATGCTAAATATCCGAAGTGCGGTCGGAACATCGAGAGCGTTGCCGTTGTTAATTGCCGACGAACACAGATGAAGGTACGGTAGTGTTATTCCGTGTCCAGGCGGTAACTGCACCATGTGTTCTCACAGGATGAGGAATCGATAGTTTAATATGTCACTGATTCCCTCCTCGGTTTGAACGCTGAGATCAACACATGCAGCGAGAGAGGTTAACTTTTTGGACTCTGCGGTCGAAATTTATCGCCCGGTAAAGGGGATTCAGATATATGTGAACGACGGTTTGTGTAGAGGAAGGATGCGAATTGCGATATAGCGACTGTAGCGTATCGTGAAGACATGACAAGTTGGAATGTTACAGGGGAGAACGTGATTCGAGCCAGGTAGGTGCAAAATCAGTTTTTCTGTGATCAATGGGCACACCTCCACGTACCTGTTTTCTTGAAAGTTTGCATATCACCGTGTGACAGAATACATTACATTCACTGTTATACGCGCACATCCATGAATGCCTTCATTGTATCATGTACATAGGGTGTTTAGCGTGTATCAGCAAAATATATTCATGATTTTTGAGTAATGAACGTGTAGAAGTGTCTGTAGCATGGTCCTCATGACTGGACGTAAATGACCTCTTTAACAATGTTATACATTCCTCTTTAAATGGTGCCCATGAGTGGCCCTGATTTATGTCAGCAGTTGTGATGTCGACAGGGCATTTATAGGTTTTATAGCTCAAGCGTAATCTAAGCTTCGTTATTTGCTAACTGGAGTATATCTCATGTGTGAGAAAAGATAAAAGTGCAGAAATGCATCATGATAACCCAGATATGAGTCTGTGGGAATGATTGTCGAATGAACAGAGTGGCTTTCATATGTACTGCAAGAATATAGATCTGTCAACCATAGATTAACATGTTCGATGTTTTTTAGAAGATGTCGCATCAAGGACATGTATCAGTCTGTGTGTTTGTCTGTCTGCATTTCCGTTTGTGTGTCTGTTTTTTTCTGATTTGTTTTCCTAGTGTTAGTCTTGCTATATTTCTATCTGTGGGGTTCCGTCTTCCCCCAGCCTGTGAATCTGTCTGTGAAAGAGTTTGTCTCTGACTTCTCTTTTCATATCTGTACTACCGTCTACAATGATATATAATTATTCTGATCTATTACCACGCGTCTTCATTAACCCTCGTTACTCAAACGTTGAATTTACTTAAACCTTGAATTAGAAGACCAATGTATTGTCTGTGATACGTTATGACTATAAGCGTCTCTGCTCACATCACCTCACATGCTCTCGTGTTCGTACCGAGGCACATATATCCGCATCCGTCAAGGTGCCGTTACACGTATGGTGTTAACTCATCACCATAGCAAGTCGTAGTTTGATAAGTACCAAGCGACATAATGAAACGCGGGTTCTCAGGCTGTAAAATATTCTCCATGAAACATTCCATATCCTTTGATCCTGTAGTTACGTTACTCGCCGCATGACGGCTACCACGCTGTCAGGCTAGTTCACTGCTTCTAGCATGTCACGTTGTTAATGAGGCGTCTACGTTTCTGTTAATGACGACGTGGCACACGTCATGATCTCAGCATACCCTGTTCGTTGATTATTTTTTTAAAAATTCAAAGTAGAACTCACTGACTTTATATACTTTATGTAATTACACTTACAGAAGTAGTCTGTCTCGCACTCCCTGAACCACATTATTTTCACTAATGCCTAACCCTCCCTGCAATGCTAAATCCTTAAATGAAGCAAGTCAGATGTCCTCGTAGTATTACTGTTTCCATTCCTAGTTGTCACACGGCTTAGGAGTAGGACTTCTTACCACTGAGAGTACAATTGTCTCGGAACTGAAGACCTACCATACACAGTATGCCAGTTTTGTCTGAGCACATCCGGTTGCAATGCAAGGGCGATAACCCTGCATGTCTTTGCGACGCCTGGCTGCTTGATGTTTTAAAAAAAGATGATCCTATCATTTCAACAAAATAGTATAGGTAATAAATACATTTTAATGTTGGTGGGCATGGTAAATGTAAACATTTGCAGTTGAGCTACTTATGATAGTTCAACTTCAATTGATGTGCTGGGCGCAAACAGACATTACTTCTGGTTCAAGTCGCCCTGAAACTACACCAGCATCACGACGCCTGGTTTGCATGTCAGTGGCCATGGTGATAAAGAGGGGAAAGGAATGTCTGTATGGTATATTTGTTGGTGTGAACTAATCTGGAGGAGTGCATGGTGTCACGTGCCCTCTGACACAATATACACTGGGTCCATGAAGTAGTGCTTATAACTGTGGTTGTTCGACGTTACCAAGGCTTACGTCCAAGGTTCTGGTATACAATTCTCAAGAAATCACATAAGTTTCATTAACTGAGCACAATGCCAATATCTGGTGTAACCTCCGCCAACTGCATTACCCTCCCTGACCTTATCTCTGATCGAGTGTAACAGACATTGACTTCGATGCTGAGGGAATTGCATTTCATTATTGATAGAGAGCTTGTTCCAGTACATCGAGATTTGTACTTGACGTATTCCACTACCCACCATGTTCCATACTTGCACTGTGATCTGGACTCATAGCGGGCCAAGGTAGAGTTGCTACAGTCCCTCGAAGGAAGAGATCACGACGTGGTCTATTATTGTCGTTCACAAAGACAGGACTTCCATAAAGAATGGATGTTTAGCGGATGGCCTTCGAAATGTGGTACAACAACTCAGTCGAGGGTGTCAAAGTTCTACCATTGTCCACTCAGATTTTGTGTGATCGTCACAAGGTCAACATTGCAGTCATGTGAGGGACACCCTACACCATCAACGAACCCTACACCAACAGCGAACCCTACACCATCAACGAGCCCTACACCATCAAGGGACCCTACACAATCAGCGAATCTCGCCAAACAGTATTTGCTAAGACATTCGTTGTGCATGTTGTGCCACACAAGAGTTTCGTAGCAGGGGTACCTTCCCCATGACATCAAATTTCAGTGACTGCGAGTTCCACGGGCCATAGTGGATTAGTGGTTAAAGAGTTCCCTCCTCACGCTGAAAATCCGGGTTCAGTTCCCCACATGGATCTCATGTGTAAAGTCCATTTCTGGTGTTTCGCGCCACGATATTGCTGGAATATTGCTAAAAGTGGCGTAAAACTAAACTCAGTCATTCGAGTTTGACTCGATACTAGCCGTGCTGTTTTGTTGACCATACAAACTAATATATGCATTTACATGACTCTATGAGGGGAAAAAAGATTAGGTGTTCCGATGCCCTTTTCCAAGTGTATATATTTCCGTTTTATTGTTTTCGTGCTTCTGATCAACGCATAAGTAAAACCCTAAAATTGTCTTGTGAGTTTCATGGTCTAAAAAATTATATAGTATAGTCCATTGACAACGAGAAGAAACGTTTCCAAGGCAACAATGTTTTCAAATCAATTTCAACGGTGGGTCATCATACTGTTTCAGCCAAAACGTAATCATTTGAATCCAGTCATGTCAACACTCTTTTCTTCAGCCTCTTGACTGGATGTATTCAGAGACTTTCGCATGCGAACTTCCATTATTCTTTTGTGACGTCACAATAAAACTGACGTTTGCTCCCCGTGACTGATGGCGCAGTTATGTGTGTTCGAAACTAAACGTCAATATTTTATATGATGGACTTTAGTTCAGTATATTTGACATACAAGAACAATTAGAAGGTGTTATCACAAACTAAATACGCGGATGCGTATTCGTTGTATGAAATGTTTACAGATACATTAGGTAATGAATATCAGTGAGGTTGATTATATTGAACTTCTTGTACATCGCAATGACATGTTCAATGTAACGCACAGTGCCTTTGTTAAGTCATACTGTGTGACTCCAATTATTATCTGACATCCTTCGTTTTCATAATGCGTGCTGAAAACCGCCTTTTAATTATGAAGGTGTCTGCACATATTGTACTACCTACATTCATAATAAGCATCCGGGCGTGAATTTTATTGTGGAAACTATTGATGTATATACAGCTAAATACGTGCTTTGTACGAAATGGTTGAATTAAGTAGCCTGGGTGTAGTTGCACTTAAGGTGAGTTATATCATTTGGGGTCAAGTGTGACGGAAGACCATGTCTAATTAATAACTAGAATTACCAAGTGCCGATATGACCACTGTTTTAGTAGTTGATCATCAGCGATCAGGTAGGTGAGATTGTTTGAACAGATGTAATTAATCATTTGCAGATTTGTTTGTTGTTATCCCTGGAACCCATAGAACAGTAAACGTTGAAAGTTTAGGCAGCACTGCATGGAGGATGATTTTGGTGATGTGAGCGACTATAGTTTGCAGCATTTTAGCAAAATGCAAGCAACGTCTTTGTTGGGTAGCCGTGGTGTAAGAGCGTTCTCTTGTCACATTGAAGACCCGAGTTCGATTCCCCACATGGATACAATGTATGAAGCCCATTTCTGGTGTCCCCCGCCGTGATGTTGCTGGAAAATAGCTAAAAGTAGCGTAATACTAAACAGGAATTCGAATCCTGACTTTCGTAGTGACGAGCGAACTCCTTTGCCACTGGAATACCGAACCGTCACAATTTTAGGCTAAAGAACTGGAGTCGTTGAAATTGTATTATTCTTTGAAGCAAAATTACAGACTACTTTCATCGTAGTCGTTGTCAATAGGTCACGTGTTAGTGACGTCATCCAGGTCTAAATAATGTCGGGAAACTCAAGCATCAAACGTACATCAATGGTACCGTCATTTGATGTTAATATCAGCACACGCGCTAATAACATCCTCGCTTAATACAGTAGTATTTACGTTGTTAGTGGTATATTGAACGCAACCTTGCCCCATATATAATAACAACAAAAAAGTGAGAGGTCGTATGTGTGGTCATGAATATTCATGAAGTATCTCATCTACAAAGGACTCCATAATTCACATTGTTCCACTTAAACATGAAATATTAAGCTATTCAATGATTTGCTTTTACGTGACGTATGGTTCTGTGTGAGTCTAATGAAAGCGTAACCAGCTGCTTGCTTTTATATAGCGCTCCTGCAGCCCATAGAGACTTGGGACATAACGTTCATGTATACATCGATAGTTTCCCAACGGATCGGGTATACAAATTCTGTCATGTGGAGATTCAAAACGGGTGTCTTGTAAAATGGGCAACCGTTCTGATTACTGACCACACATGCCTACTCCCACTGTGACCGTTTCATGACGCATGCTACTAACAGCATAAATTATACATAGCTCTAATTGCATTGTATGTATTCACGCCTCCATGCATTTTGTGAACACGTCTGATGAGCCGTCGATCTGCACAGAGTGTACATTATATCTGGAGCGGTAGAGGTTAGTACTTAAATATTCCTCATCTATTAAGAATGGTGGATCACAATGGCTTTGTAAGGTGTTCTTGTTGACAATGCCTCCCAAAACAATTGCTGATGCATTTACAAAAACGTCGACGTTGACGGAGTATTGACGTAAAACAATGACACGGATTCAAATGTTACTGCAGTCAGTACGTTTCATGGGTTGCTAAATACTACTGATTTTGATCTGGGAATTGTGAGGTTGATGGTTCGGGTTAGAGAGACCATTCCATACTGTAATCAGTGCTGAGTGCCGGGTGGACGTCGAAAGGTAGGTGTTTAACGGTTCATTTGGGTTTTGGATTCATAAAGCTCGAAAATTAAGGAGCAATTTAGCTTTAAAAATCATCAAAAGAATATCATAGGTGTTTAACGGATCATTTATGTTTTGGATTCATCAAACTCGATAATTCAGTGGCAATTTAGTTTTAAAGGTGACCGCACAGGACAGTAATCATTATCAATTGATAACCTGGTTACGAGTTACGAGTGGCAATATCTGGTTTTGAGCAGAGGGATGGCACGTCAACGTTTGGCCGAAATGTATCCTTTCCGCAGACTCTCGATTCGTTGTTTTCTTTCCCGGGTTGTTTTCCTTTCGTCTCTCTTGGTTATTGACCGTTTCTACCATACCTCAGTCCTGTTGTCCATGTCCCACCTCTTGGATATGATCCACCCGGAACTTTCGGGTACTTTGAGGCACAACCTGACTATATCATGACGTGAAGCTGTGAAGACGAATGTGACAAAACCAGTAGGCGCTTACGACATAATCTGCAAGGATGGTTATGGTAAAAACAGATTCATAATATCAAGAATCCAAAACGTCACATGATAGCAGAGTTTGGTTTCAAGTTTTGCAACATATACTCAAAGTTAAAAGTTCCTCGACTATCACATTCTAGTACACCGCGTGGCATGGTTGTTATGGAAATAATTTCAAGACCAGACAATAACCAGTCTCGTTTATCTGCCTAAAACATTGGGAGTAGACAACGAAATGTTTGACCCATATGAGTGGGATTTTAGAAGTTGGGAAGTACAACATAGATAAACTTTATGGATAGCAACCCTTTTTTTCTTGAGTGATACGTTTCACATTCCTGCTTGACATCGGTACTAGACTTTGTACCAAAACGTCGCACCCAAGAAATAAAGAAGTTCTTATCCATAAAGTTTGTCTACATTGTGATGAAAATCGTATGAAGGCATCACCGAAATTAAAATCAGTGATAACAGCAGGTATTTCGCTTTCTCCATTTGGTTACAGCAATATAAAATCGGAAAGGAAATTAATTTTATTGATAGACGCATTATTAATTTATACGAAGGGAATTCCTATTTCATCTTATACAAAGTTATCACCCGCGTATATCGCTCATTGCCATAGGTAATCTCCTCGGTGTCGTTCATTACATGTGGGTGTTGTATATCACAACCCTGCAATATGACCTCTGTTTCTGTTCTGATCATGGCTATGTACACACTATGATCATGAATCAACAACAAATTGATTAGAAACACACGTGTCACCACCATATATGCAGGTGTAACGTTACATTACAACGGTTTCTATACAGTCACGTCTTGTGCCTACACCCGGTGTCTCATACGATACTGCGATGTTGGGGAATGCATCACAGTGCCTGCTGGGGACATGATTTTATGTGATCACACAATTTCAACATCTAAGCTAACTCGTTCCACATTCTCCAGTCGAAAATCGACTGCGCTTGGGATCAAGCAGTTGACCTTTGTCGTAGTTTGTCTACAATCAGATCTGATTTGTAGCAAGTTCTCTTATATGATGAAACAATGCTATTCGACATGTTCGTGTCATACTTTATTCCATCTGTCTCCCCGGCAAGTGTGAAACATTTTATCGCGCTAAATTGCATTCCTATTAACGGTGCTATTCTCGCATGTCACGAAACCCGGATGTATATAGCTTTGTGAAAGGATGTACGCGGGACCCGGATGTGGGCGGTATTTTTAATGCTGGTGTGACCTTTGGGTCATTTTGCCATAATTTGCCATGAGAGATAGCCACTTTTAGGTGATTATTTTGGTTGTAATTGGTCAATTTAAAGCATCAGCGCTTAACCATGAAAACTCAGTGTCTAATATCAAAGGAAAGCATGGCCATGTCCTTAGTAAATACTGTAAATATTGTTAATTTGACCGGAGTTCGAAATAAATAAGCTCTATTTAAACTTTAGTTTAGTTAAAACAAACATGTTTCATGTGGGATTAGGTTATAATCCAGACTATGTCCATGTTCTCGACATTGTCAACTGTTTTGCCATCACACCTGTTCGTGACGTTAAGTAACGACTGTTATTACGAATGCCTAACGTACGGTAAGTGCATCAAAGTTCTTGTTTCCAAAGTGAAAGGTTTACTTGTAGGTAATTAACCGAAAATAGACTAGTCACTGGTAGGCCTTTTAGAACGGTTTTATATAATGTTTATCTCTATTGACCCTACAACAGAGCACCGAGTTAGTTTCTTGTATAACTAACTATTCCAGTACCCATAAGCCTCTTCTGGGAGAATGCAGTTTTACTGCGGCTGTACGATTGGGTCGAGAAGCATGTTGACATTATCATGTCGATTTGCTGTCTTACTTACAATTTTTCATCCCTGTGGCTTTTCTCAGGAATCGGTGTTTAAGCGGAATTACAAAAGGTTTTGACTTTTGTTCTGATAAAGCGCGTTTAGGATGCGTGGAACAGGTGAATCAGATACACAGGTGGAACTGAGTTGTACCTCGCTTAGACCTGAGGTCAGTCATAGTTCATGCCGTGAATTACAGGTAGAGAAAATATACGCAACGACACCAACCATGAACCATGTAGTTTACAGATATCTGATTCGTTAGATTTCTGGATATGGATTTCTGGGGACGTGGATGGGGTGAGATCTGCGTGGTTTGGTTCATGGGGCGGATATGTTCTACACCTGCTTTCAGCTCTGTACAGTATTGTTGCAGTTCTTCAATTGGCTTGGCTCTGGGAAATTCTTTCTCTCTCAAACGCGTTTCCTATTTCTGAAAACTGGATATGAAAACCCACATGACCGTAAACATTTCCAGTCTTATGAATGTCATGTATGGTGTAACCAGGATCCAGTGATCGAAAGTTCGAATCTCAGTCCCCCGAAGTGTAGTCCTTTGGTTGCCTACAGTATGCCCATGTTCGTTTATATCGTCTTATTAAAATAATTGATCATGTTAGCAGTACACAGATATATTTAACGCAAATGGCATGATCATTAATCTTCATGCCGATAGCTTCTGCAAAATAAACAATTGAGAATTTGACATTTCCAGAAAACCAACAGGTTCCATTGCAATACCTTGCCCTTTTAAATTTAAAACCCCGAGTGAAGTTGTTTTTGAAAATAGTGAAAATATGCTTATAGGTTGAGTACGCAAATTATAAAGTTTTGAATTAGTTTGAAACAAATGTAATTTGGTCTAGCTGTTTCATATTTCATATGTTGTTGTAATGTTGATTCTGTGTGACATTCTGTCGAAGAAAAAAACCTGAGGATTTTAAGGGATTCTAGATCTAAAGCATCCTAACTCACTGAACAAATTTCTGCTAAATATGTATTCATTAGCTCAATACCGGCACCAGTGATACCACGGCATAGGTGAGCTTCGGGGATAATACAGTCTTGAAGTATTTTGACATTAACACAGGTGTTAGCTTTTAACTACATGTAGACGTTTTAAAAATATAATAATATCATTAATTTGATGACGTCAGGCTCCGTGCAGCTGTTCTCTAAAAATGAATGAACTAATACGTAACGTAAACAGGCTTTGAAGATTCGACATTTCATAATTCCGTGTCTTCAGTATGGTGGATGTTTTCCCAATGGTGGCGGATGTTTTCCCATTGGTCCATTGGATGAATCCAGCATTATAATGACCTTTACAGCGCCAACTAAAATGAACTCCGATTCCCGTCACGACGTCTGGTCATCCCTCACTGACACGCCACGTTACAGAGGATACGTTTTGGATATAACAACACACCTGCTCGCTGGTACATATGGCCTCCTTTAAATAACTGTCTGTCACAGAGCAAAGTCAGATATGTATGTTAATTATCTACTAATAATATCTAAAAATGATGGCACACGTGATCTTTAGCAAAAACGATGACGAAATTTCACTCGTTTAGTTGCAACAGTGGCCATTAGGCTGAGTAGTTGCTGTTAAGGGGGTCGGGAGGAGGACATGGTGAAAGCATTTTCCTGTGATTTGAAAAGTGTGATCTGTTCAGAAAACATAACAAATGGTGCATGTTGAACGTGTGTGTTTTAACTGCCCAAACTGTAGAT
This sequence comes from Haliotis asinina, assembly GCF_037392515.1. Classification (NCBI taxonomy): domain Eukaryota; kingdom Metazoa; phylum Mollusca; class Gastropoda; order Lepetellida; family Haliotidae; genus Haliotis; species Haliotis asinina. The sequence goes on from NC_090281.1 coordinate 90,276,280, forward strand.
AAGGTATTTCATAGTTACAAGTATGAGTGTGTGACAGATAGATATATGACAGATAGATCTATGACAGATAGATAGATAATGGAGGTAATGGAGACTGGCTGGAAATAACAAAGAGCATATACTTAGGCAGATTCACTCACATTATTCAGCTCACTCAGACGTGGGTATGAATCATATACCGTGTTTGATACAATGGGTCAAATATAATCACGTGCTTGATAACGTGTTAGAATCTACTCCGAAACGTCGCTCTCACTGTTACAAAGAAGTTGTTCATCCATATATTGTTATCCTTCCTTAAATATAAGTGTCCATGCAGGATGCCGGCCCATGATGTGTCACGTCATCCCATTACGCATATGAACAATAAGCATGCATATCCAGCGTTCGAAATAACCCCCTGCCCGGAGGCCCATCGCCAGTTGTTGTATTGGGCCGGCAGTTTCAAATTTGTGCAGGCACTTATGGCCTTCAGTAATTTATCTGTCAATTATTTTACCACTGGAATGTTTACACGTTTTTCTTTATTAACGTTCTAGAAACATCCAAGATCCCTCATGTAATGATAACTTACAACTCAATTCCGGGTATTTCTTTTGCGTGGGGTTGTCAACACCAGTTAAACAAATAAAAACTCTGTGTGCCATAGGATTCGCTTGATTTTGTGGAAACAGTGTGAAACTGTGAACAATGTAGTCAGTTTTGTTGGCCTGCAGATTTCATTCAGGGCTCGTAGATTTTAAAGGCCTGCAGGTGGCAGTAGGCCCTGATAAGTATTGCAAACACTGTCCATATATTACGTCAAACATTTTCGAATTAATTCTTTTACTTCATACATACAGAGAATATCCATCATATATCTTTAAAACCCCGGGCAACAGATCCTCGCCGACGTTCCGTAGACTCTGTGGGTCCGAGGGACGGGGGATAAAGTAACAGATAGCAAGGGTGGGTTGATAGAGGACCCGCTGACTAACAGCGATAAAACCATTCCATAAACAGGATGAAAGTTCAACGCCTCCACTGCAGATTCTATGGAGCATAAAGGCATAATAGCCATGAATATTATATGACTGGATCATTACTGATTGTAATCGGCAGATACCGGGTGTCCGCGAGAATATGAGACTGCTCTGCCCAAACACAGGTTGGCAATATTTATGTCGAGTTCAACGATGTATTTAATTGCCTACCACAAATACCAATGTGTTATTGAAAGATTGTTGAATCTTCAACAAAAGGCAGTCTCTTAAAACAGTAACCATTGTTAAAGATATCCCCTCTTTTCAAACTGATTATAGGCCAGTGGTCCGACACCCTCTAAAGGAGAGTAGACATCATATTCTGGAGTTGCCGGATGAAAAACAGAACCTTGTAAAACATCTAATTTTCCACATAAACATAGAGTGTCTTTGGATTAACCCTCCAAATAAAGAAAGGCATAACTAGTATTCCTCTGTTCAAAGGGCGTCACTTTAACGGAATTTCACCCGTGAAGATCGGGGTTAAAATTGGTCTTCAGCAGCCCATGCTTGTCGTAGAAGGCGATTAACGGGATGTGGTTGACATCATGCTGTTGGTCACTGGTTTGTTTGGTTCAGACTCGATTTTTACAAAGCACCGTCATATAGCTGAAATATTGCTGAGTGTGGCGTAAAACTAAACTCACTCACGCATTGTCGGAATTACGAATTACTGAAATGACGAAAACATGAGGATCTTCCTTATTATATGATAAGTCTATGGCCACTGCGTCTACAAGCACGGTTTGCGGAAGACCAGTTCTTACCCAGGGACACTTTTAACATAACGATCGTAGCGTTAACTTATCTGCAACTGTTATATTTAACAGTCCTGGCTACAGCCGTTGTGTGTTACGGTGTCCTGAGATATTCGTGTGACTCACTAACAGAGATAGAACTTTTGAACACAGGTGTTATTATTGTCGTCTAGAAGGTTTGTTTTCTTCCACCTTATAAGAAAGTACTGGTGTATCCGATGATAGTAATGTTTGGACAAAGTTTAGGTTCTGCTAGACACTTCTCTGTTATGTCTGAAATAGCCTTAGCCACTATCATACAGGCCTCCAAATGGGCGGGGGTCTGCAAAAAAATATACTTAGGTATTCAGTTCAATAACAGTATAAAGGAAGTCACTTATTGATACGGCTTCTTTTACCTAAATAGTTCTAATAGCAGTTATAGGATTACAGAGCACCCTCATACCTATTTACACTTACACATCACAGTGCTTGGGGGATGACTATTTGCTCCGATACAAATATTGACATTTGCAATAGAGGTGAAGCACTTCAGCTACTGAGAACAGGTTCCAAAATGCCTTAGAGCTGTTTTTCCTTTACATAATCGTAGACAATCATTAAATGCATGGGACAGACAATCACTGTTTTCTGAAAAAACACGAGAAACACCTTCAGGAATTACGGCCTAGATTTTCGACGCTCTCTTAGTGCTAAGATCGTAACTTAATGATTATTTATGACACCTATGACTATCTTAACGCTAAAGAAAATCTAGGCTCTGGATTATATTTCCAGCAGAGCTCCGAACATGTGTGGGATTTTAGAAGGCACCGTGGTGATTTAAGAGAAATAGTTGCATCCACGAGCCCCCACGTTGAAATCAATCTAAAAAGGACTTTGGTGTAGAAGTGTGCACAAGTAACACATTCAGCATGATCATTCTAAACATGTGTAGGAGGCTGGTCAAACGTCGCAGCTGACAGATTCAGATATCTGACGGCTGAGACAGGAAAGTAATGGAACATCCAAACTGGTGTGATGGTTACTAGAATCGCTAAGGTAACCGTTATTCTGTGCATCCTCCGAACGCATGTGTACAACGCTAAATGTATACAGATGGCATTCAACAGGAGAATTACATACAATACACAAACTTCTCATATTGGTCGTAGACGACATATAGTAATAATAATTATTATTATTTTATTCTTTTGGATGCATATTATAGCTGTGTGCTGTAATTTGGATAATGTCAGTCCGTCAGTGTGAAGTGTCAATTCGGACTAAAATGAAACTGAATTATTTATGTGCCTAACCTCAGTATCGTAGAGGTTGAGTTTTGTCAGCAAGAAAGACGTTCTTGAAGGCGTCTGACCCCGTCCTCTTAGCATTATTCCCGGGTGGAACGCTTAAGACGACTTTTTATGATGCAATGAGTTGCGCCAGGATCCGCTGACCCTTGTCTGACAGCACCATACTGTTCACATTGGCTTGTCCCTCAAGATTGAGCTGGCACTTTCATGTAACTATAAAAATGTTCATTGCAGCGTAAAGCCCACCATACCGTCTTCATGAAACATAAGTCTTCGTCACATTAGGCGCCGTTTGGAGTTGTGACTTGTACTGATTCATTTCTAGTCATGGGTATAGCATACAACGTGCTGTTATAATTTAAGAGCGACGGGCCCAGTACAAATCCTATTTGCGCCCAACACGAGTATAGCGTATAATCTTAGTCGCGAGTTATCACCACTATTGTGATTCAACTACAGCTTACCGTGTTATTAACCTATACCCCGTATTATTTGTGCAGACGGTCTGTCAGTATAGGACTGGAACAGTGTAATTACTGAATCCTGAATCACGGTTCTTATCGCGCCATTCATTATCTTGACAAAACCCCAATATTTCCCGATCATTATTCAACATTGTAAATCATACAGACAAACAGTCTCCATACTGTGAGTAATGGAAGGAAAATTATCACGCACATTGATTCATATCAGAACTAGTGATTGAGCTAAAATCATTTATCTTGCATCGATATAACTTTGTCATTTTGGTAGTTTGATACAGCTGTTTATCCTAGGAAATGTGTTTGTCTCAGACTATGGGCCACGTACATATTTCCATACTTATGATAATAATTCCACATTAAACTCTCTGCTAAACTCGGATTGTACAGTCTCTACTGTTCGGTAGGTATGTGTTGATGAATCACAATCCATCATGTGTTGATGAACCACAATCCATTATGTGTTGATGAATCACAATCCATCATGTGTTGATGAACCACAATCCATTATGTGTTGATGAACCACAATCCATTATGTGTTGATGAACCACAATCCATTATGTGTTGATGATCCACAATCCAAATTTTGTAAAGGTTCAGCAGTGACAACCATAAACCGTTGTGAAAGCAATAACACAACCTTGAATGGTATAACTTTAAACGTTCATATTTTACACATATTTAACACACCTTACGCAAGAGAATAAGATTTTACATTTTTGAAGGTGAGTTAAGGTAGAGAGTTCAAAATGTCCTTGAACGTGTGATGGTGACTGATTTGTTTATTCCATAAAGGATGGGCGTGCTCGTGAGTTATTAGATTAACGTGCTTTTTAATCACAAGATGCAATGATTAATTACAACCAGGTGATTTATTACATGAATATATTTGTGCATGGGCTAAGTATAAGAAAATGTCAAATGTGATAAGATTACATGTAAATGCAGTTACAAAGACTAGTTTACCCAACTAAGTGCAGCATCTTACATACGAATACTTGAAACCACCGGATTTGAAGATTGAAAACGGATTCTCGCAGCTTTGCCCCTGCAATAGAAGTTTCAGTTTGGACGCAACATACTTTCTCGGGGGTAAGAATGATTGACTTCTCTGACTGTGCTATCAGAAACAATGACAAGGGCAATCCATTGTGTGAGCACTTTCAGTAATTGCTAACCAAGTTACACGCAGCACCTGTTTAAGGGTAGATTCACTTTAGCATGAACGATGAGCGTGGAATAACTGTGAAATCCTAACAGTAATGTTCGATATTTACACTCATAGATTGCTTTTTAGTTTGATCAGAAACACATATTAAAGGTTGGTGGAAATATATATCTATATTTTTTCATAGATATTCATGATATTCAGGACGTAAAATCTTGAATCACTGTGAATAGTTTCAAACCATGAGTACTTTTATTAGATTGTAATACACTAAAGGATTCAGCAAGAGGGGACGACAATGGATGACTTATTTGACACCGCGTTACACAGTTATTAAAATATACGAGGTCTCACAGATGACCGTTTATTTCTAGAATTGATGATGATTGATCTTCTTGGTGCATCTACAATGATCGTTGAATACAGTTTTCCAGCGCAATAGAATTAACACACACTTTCCACGAACATCAGCCACGAAGGCAAACAATAGCTGCGTACTATATTCTTCTTGTTCTGGCTTCTCAGAATTCAACACAAAGCTTGACAGAGAACTGGATTGAATGTATTGTTAACACTCGATCAAAAAGTCTATCATAATGGCTTTAGTCGTGCTCTGATGTGTAAATATATACATCGCTATAATGAAATACCAGGCAAACAAACCATGAAATCAATGATTGTAAGAAACACTCATGAAAGTAGAGGTTATTGATCACTCTGTCGCGTAGGTATATGTGAGTAAATGTATTTTTATGACTTGAAAGCAGTTTTAAGGAGGAATTCAACACAGTGAAATGTTTTTGCATATGGTCATCTCTACCCGATATAGCCACTATTGTATTCTTCATTCACTTCCACCCTGATGCCGGAGTACAACTCACGTCAAGCAATCAGTGTACCTTTTTAGGAGTGCTTCACATCTGATTCTGCCAAAGCCATTTGGCGACAAATGTAAACAATGGCTTATTCAACCATATGTCTTCAAGTCATCAGTGTGTTAGTTTTACCATCAAGGAATCAATAGATAACCGGACTTTGACGAGATTCATTATTTATAGACCCTGGCACAATGACAGATTAACAGAACTGATATATAGCTGAACAGTTTCTGATGTCGGGGTGCAAATACAAGGAAAGTGCTTCTGTGAAGGGCAAAATGAATCATGACCCACTTCTCCACATGTGCAGCCTTGCGTATGTGTCAATATAAGAATGCATTAATACAACTGATAATTAATTAATAGTTTATATATTGAGGGGCCGGTGTAAGAACAGCGAGTTTATTCCAACCGGTGTCACGTCCAACGACCTGTAGTAACTATGGCAATATTGCCGCAATGAAAGTATTATGTTTCCGTCTTGCATAGTTCAAAGTTATAGTTGATCTTACAACTCACTGACTCTTGGCCTCGATGAATTCCAGTCAAAACAGTAACCTTCAACATTTGCATTCATTAGTGTGGTAGTAACTTTATGACATTATGTGAAGAGCTAGGCACAAAAAGTGTCTGGCAGTTTACTATATACGACTGTAAGTCATATCAAGAGGAGAGGGGCTCTTTTGCGAATGTACAATTTGTGTCAGGCAAAAATCCGAACCAAATACGTTTTTTTCCAGATGTACATGGAATGGAATGCGCTCTACAAGTGGGTGAATGTTTCAACTATGACACCATGAGGGACTCTCATGTCTCGAATAATAACACTGTGTTAAAACAGCGATATACTCATTTTACTGTATGAATTATGCTGCAAATATTTGCTGGAGAAACTGTTTCAGTAGGTTTGCATTCCTAAAGATAAAAAGAAAACGTTTGCCCAAAGTATTTAAGCCTCTTGGTATAGATGTCATTATGGGTAAAGGATATATCTGGAAAATATAGTTTCACCATATTTTATTCGTGCTTTCTAAAATGTCGAATTTATACGTCTCAGTTTTGAAATGTCCAAATTAACGATATCATCTTCAAATATCTATAGAAGTCATGGTATATGTTACACATTTTAGAATGAACTCTATGCAATTTACATACAAAATGAACATTTCTGACGATATGATACAGTTCAAGAAACTTAGATGTGCGTTTCCACTCTATTCATGTTTAAATTAATGGTAAACAATTCTAGTTGTGTAAGTCTCATTACCTACTGTTCTTGACCTACGTCTTGCTGGCCTCCAAGTTCATCGTTACCTACAGTCTTAAAGAACCGAAATCAGATTCGGTATTTGCTAATCATGAATATCAACAGGGCTGGAATACCACAGGAACGCATTATTAAGAATGAGCTATGCATTTATAACACAAAGCTGAAAAACAGTCAGAGACGTGTATGTTTCGATCCAGTCTGGAAGGTGGTTGTTGACCATATCGATTAGGCATTATAGTTATTACTGATATACAAGAGTGGTGTTGCGTGTTTGGAAATGACCAATCGGTTGATGCGTCATGCCCCACGTGGGCTCATTGTCTACTGTTTACACTGGTAATTCAGCAGAGGAAGTACAATAGATGAAGTGAACTGACAAAGGTGATATGTACGTGATGCAAGTAATCGTGATAACTTTGATCAAGACAAGGAAGCCAGTGCATGTGGGTCACTAGTTGAGGATAAATCTATGTGGGGTGATCCGATACAACCCGAGTGTACCGATCCAGCCTCCATGAACAGTGTTATAGACCTATCACGGGGTGTCATCTGAGGATGAATCTCGATCCTATGGTGATCAGATACACTCCGAGTGTTCCAGGCCAACCTCTGTGAACAGTGTTTCAGACCTATCAGCTGGATGTGGGAAGAAACCACACTGTGATGTTTGTCCCTGATCTTTGCCGTTTAGATGTAAACATTGAACACAGTGTTGACTAACAGAACATTATACTGAAGCTTAAATCATGTAATACACGGATATAACCCTGTGCAACGAATTTAGACGTCAGGCGCGTTGCAAGCCATATTTTCCCGCGTAAGCCGAAAGCTTTAAATTTGAATAACATTGAAGGCTTACCTCTGTAGCAAGAATCATGCGTAAGCCAAGGCTGTCTTATTATAGTAGCTACGCCCCTGGACGCCATGATTTGTGGTCACACTGACACCAACAATCGCAGTAAGACTGACTGTGACTGGATCCAGTGTTCAGGCTCGCTGACGTGCCTGGATTATGGCATCGTAATCCAGTTGAGGAAATCGATGCTCATGATGTTCATCACTTCATCAATGTATTGCCTGGTTCAAATTCGAATGTTTAACAAAGGCTGTTATATAATTATGTAGCTAGAATATTGCTGAGCATAATTTTAAAGAATAAATAAACATCAACGACAGCTACTGCGTGAATTACTATTTACACGCATGACTTTCAGCTTAGATTCAACCTCCAACACAATAATATACAGTGCTCCCGCAAGTGATGTAAGGTCGGAGAAGAAGCACGGCACTATCACTGACACGTGCAATACGCACTGGCAATATATACACTGTTGAGAGCGGAAACCCCAAACCACATCTGGGATGCATGTATTTCAGTTTTATTTGAAAATTTGCTGTTCATGTACAAGGTCATTATATAGGCATTTGTGACATTGCTTGTTCGCTGTTTCGGGTTGGTTGTCAGAAAGCGTTATTCATTTTCAAAGCTGAGCTGACGTTATCATTTACAGATTTACTATTTGAGCTCAAAACCTTTTCGGCTGAAACATTCTGTTATTTTTCCACCATAAAGTCCTTTATCAATTCATATTAATGCCATACGATATGATATTATAACACTATACAGAGCGTTAAGGTCAGAAAATAACCAGACTCGATTATCCGCCGAAAAAGGTTTCATGCACGTTAAAGGGCAAAGTATTGAAAATCATATGGCTGGATCACTGAAAATCAATGATGACATCCCGTATTGAATAAGTATGAATAACCATGTTCTACCCTACGTACAAGAAAATATGTTCTGTTTTCATTTCATTCCGGCGTCACTGCGAATCTTGGCAAATGTATACACAATGTTAAAAAGCGTAATGTCATGTAACGTTATTTGTTACCAATTCAGTCTTCGTCTTTGGGAAAAGTGATGTGTGTGCTCAAGGGCCGTGTCGTCATGATTTACCACCTGAGTACAAACATGTTTATTTAAATTCAAAACATAATTTGTGGCTACCTTTGCCAAGTGCTGCGTTTTTATAGGGATATGGCCGTAAATGTAAATAGTACACGCCATGTTGTAATTAGGGGTGTTTCGGGCAAAATAGCTTTTAGAACCAATAAACTTGTCCTCTGTGGAGGCATTTCAGCTGTTTCGTATATTTACAGATTCGTTAATCACAAGAACACTCAGCTTACAATAACACAACCTGCATGTGGAACTCTATCATATCTCGACTTAGAAAAGAGAAGGATGGCTGTTTACTTCATGCAGTCAGACATACATGTGAAAAACAAAACGTATCTTCAAGAACAAACGAGAACAGTCATTTTGAATTATGGAATACAGCTTATAGTTTACATACTTCTAAATATCCTTGATAACTTGTGATCAAGATGCACGCGTGGTGCAAGGCTGGTCTGAAGAGAACAAGACCCGTCATGGTCAAAACCCAATGCTACATCATCATTCACGTTGTAATATAGATGTATGAACTCACTCACACCCGATAACAGCTAGTTTACTGGCAGTTATACGGTAAACGGCATTCATTACTATCAAATGGCAATATTTGGTGTGTTTAATGTGCGGACACACAGCAGAAATCAATAACCCGTGTCAGGATATATCAGTGGATATTGCCGATCGTTCCAGTTCATTAATACTATATTTCTCTTTCTCTAAGCAACAGAACATATTTGGAAAGAATGAATACTGGTTATAATTGTTCAAATTGTGTAAGTCCTTTGATTCCTTGATTTTACTTGATGTCGTCACATACGTAATAGCGGATTGGCGTAATGGCGACCCGCATGTATTCCATGTTGTGGGAAGACATATAATGTCTGGACATGAACGAGGTTTAATCAAGTACACCAGAGTTAATGAAGTAAAACCAACAAAGCACATTGATGAAACCATTGATTCTCCTATAAAACAGATTCCATAAATATTTTCACACTGAATGGCATCTGTATGGTTTATGGAACTGTGCTGGAATGTTTTTCAAGAAGAGAATCAGCCCTCAGTGTTTCCAGCAATCCCATTTGGAACTAGATTTGGGAACACCCAATATCATATCATTCATGCAAATCATGATTTTTTTTAAAAAATAAGGCGGTTTAACAACCCGTTCAACTTTAACCTTTTCATAGAAATGTTTCCTAATCACGCTCATCTAAAGAACACAGTGTCGACGTTTACCGAGCCGGATACAATCTGTCTCAGTTCCGGTAAACTATACGACCTATCCACTGCATAAACAGAGTGAGGGTATTCCTATTGAGGAAGGTCACTGTGACACGAGGTGGTACTGACATCCCCTCCCCCAATAACCCCTCAGGGTAAACATGACAGGTTTGTTATGGGCGTGTATTTCAAATCTTGTCTTTTACATGGAAATACGTTGTTCTGTACCAGGACCTTCGGTATTAGAAATCCTCCCCCGCATTTGATTGCATGTTTATAAACTTCCTGTCCATAATAAAGTTGGTAATGCACAGATTTCCACCAGACTCCGTAGTTTGTGCTTAAATTGGTTGTTAGTGTGTGCGAAGTGAGCTTTGTGGAAGCCAGTGGTATATACTAAATGGGATGGTTCGCCCCCTACTACGCTCCCAGGATAGAAAATGGAGTTTAAGTTTCATCGAGTTTATAAAATTAAGACTACTTTACTACACATTGCTGACCAAACGGATTTTGCCTGGATATAACGCTTTCTTCCTCGGAAACGAGGTTGTGGTTGAAGTGACAATATTATCGTAAGTAATATTATATTGACCCCAAGAGTGAAAGTGTTATGTTATAAGCAATGTCATGTAAAATCCTAATGTCCATCAATAAAATACACATTTTGCTACCAGTAGAAAGTAATTTTGATTTTGTAAGTCGGTGAAAACAAAATTAAATAGTATTCATCCTCAGACAGGGCGCCGCCATTTTTGAAAATCCTGAAGTCACGGGCTAAAGTCCGTTAGAATTAATGAGATTATGATTTGTTCTCATCAAGTTAGAAAATCAAAACTACTTTTTACTTGTAGTTAAAGATGCATTTGAATCATGGCCACAAAACCTTTAAGATAAGGACTTCTTCCAAGGAAGCAAGGTAGGGGTCGAAGTGACATGTATATTGCAAGCAATGTTATATTGACCTCCACCTCACTTCCAAGAGTGAAATTGTTATCTTATAAGCAATGTCATGCAACATCCTATTGTCCATCAATAAAATACATATTTTACTACCAGTAGAAAGTAATTGTCCTTTTGTAAGTCGGTGAAAACAAACTAAAATAGCATTCACCCCAAGACAGAGCGCTGCCATTTATGAAAATCGTGAAGTCAAATCCATTTGAATTAATGAGATTAGGTATGGTTTGTTCTCATCACGTTAGAAAATCAAAACTACTTAAATATCTATTTGAATCATTACCAAAAGGAGTTTGCATGACACAACCTGTAACATAACCTAAGCGAGGTCGGGGTCGAAGTGAAAATACTGCGTGATAAATTTCTTCACTTGTTAAATTTACTTGGTTTGTAGCGTTCACTCACCAGTATGTAGACACTTGTCAATATACGTCTTTATACTTTATACTTAATCCTAATTACTTTATAATCATACTTGTATGCATTTTGAAAAAGAAGCGATCTGCGAATGTATAACAGGAATGTAATATGTAGAGATTTCATAGTTTTCTTATATGAATCATAATTCGCACGCACACCCTCGTGCATGTCGTGTGCATCGTTACACTTAACGACGAAAACAATGATTCTGCTGAAAGCTACGACAACTTATTAAAAACAAAAATGCAAATATTAAAATTAGAGTTATAGGAGCAATGTCAGGCTATTACCTTCATCGAGGAATGTATCCATCAATATCCACAAAAACGAGTGATATATAATTCATCTGCGGATTTCCCAAGTGATGTGACTTTTAACAGTCTAATATACGAAAACGTGATGTATCGTTTCAGGTTTTTCACATGGCTGTATAGTTTCATTGGTTACCCAAGATAGCACACCTGGCAAGTAATTGCATAATGTGCGTCATACTTTTTATAAAGTTATTTCGTCAGCCAATAATGAGTAATCAATGTATTGGCGGTTAATCCTTTGAAAGAAGGGTGTTGTTTTACATAGACACAGACACGACAGACTGTATTCAGTATAGATTAGTAAATGTACATACATAAACTCTACCTTTATACAAATCCCCCATTTAAATCCCCACAAAACTAATTAATCAGTCAGCGTGTTATCGGTTAATACTTTGATCGATCCAGACAAAAGAAATCCTAAATGGGGGCCTTTGTCGGGTAATCTAAGTGGCGTTACCACTAATTATTTACCTGTTATAAATTCATTAACTGAGTATCAAGTGAATCATAACAAATGACGTGTCGGTTTATACCACCTAACACGGATTACAACCTTGCGACATCAAGTGATTTTGACAGAATCGTCTATGAAAACAAGGGTTGTAACTCCAAAACTAGGCGAAGCAGGAGACAAACCTAAATGATAGTAGATTGTGAGAACATATAGCTTTCATTTTTCTCCACAGCTTTCGCGATTTCAGGTTTGTACAAACCTGTAAACGAAATAGTTTAACCCCTGAAATGTAGATTAATACTGCACAGACCCTCATTTCTATACCCACTATTACGTCACGGAGACGCGCCGCTCTGATTGGTTGAAATTACGTTTGCGGCTGAGAATTGTGCACTGTTGAGAAAAAGGTCGATTTAAGGTAATTAAAGATCGAAATGAGCAGTTTTAATCACGGGGTTTCATTTATAACGATGTGAGCAAGTGATTTTGCATTTGTACCCTATTAGAGTATATGTGACCTTTATTGTAGTGTCAACTGATGTGGACATATGTGCACCAGATACGAAAACTAAGTTTGAAAGTTTAACACCATGTAAAATGACGTTTGTTTGAACTCAGTACGCGTGATTGTATTTTTTTAAACTTGATACTAAATTCAAACTTATCATGTGGACAAGCATTTAAGCAGACCGCTAAATGCAAAATCATATACATCATGTACATCTGAGGGCTATTTATGAGCTGAAAACTAATTGCGGGCTTATCTCTATGTGAGCTTTATATAGTAAATATATTCCTTCCATCCATATTTGAGCTGTACGTGCTTGGACAACACAATATGTTGACTCATTTACATGTGAGCTCTCCATGTGTTAGCTGAACACAAAATACAGACTTATCTACGTATTAGCTCTATATGCCCGAGTTTAACACGAAATGATGACTCATTTAAGTGAGCTCTGTGTTTTAACTTAAATGTTGACTCAAACTATAAATATGTAAGTGCTTTATGGTTCAACTTCTTTATTATACAAGGTCACAACGTTTCGAGACCCATTGTTATCAGTCTACTGTTATGTGTATATATACTACAACCCTTTAGTTTTACCCTCACTTCACCTGAAGAGACTAGAATCTGTCTCGAAGTTTGATTCCTCCAACTTCTAAATGCCTTTGAAACAACTTATACGACATCATCATGGAGATGAGGCAGTCTCAGCGCTCAACCGATTCACCAACTTGTTAATCAAGAAGACTCGAAATGACAACCAGCTTACATTCCTTCTGAGATGCCGGGATAACAAACTAGTCCCTAAAGGCCTGCAACTGAAAACCTCCCTCCGACGGTCAACACCAGCTATTGCTAAGATCCTGCATGAAGCCAGCAGCAAGATACTGAAACACCAGATAAGCAACCTGAGGCAAGACAGGAGTCACCTTCACCAAGCCATACAGAATGGTAAGTCAACCCTTAAACACCAACTGGAGTCAGACATATGAGAAGATTCAGAACATCACGGTCACCTCATCTAAGTCACTTCAGGACAAGATCAGAACCAACCACATCAAGAAATTCCAAGACCTCCTCAACCATAGTGTCAAAAACAGGAACAAAACAGCTAGGAAAAACAGAGATGAATACCTGAACAAAACAGTAATAAACCTAAGCAGCAAACCATTGACAACCTCACAGATCTCACTCCTATCCAAAGGACTAAGCTATGTGCCGACCAACCCATGTCCCAACCCAGATGTGTACATCAGCGACATAGAGAAGGGTAGTGTTCCCCCTAGGCACATTTAGGAGGGCGCAGCGCCCTGCCCTTTGATTTTTGCGCCCTGCCCTTTTCGCCTCAATCGCAGTCGTTTGCTACGCCGAGTGTGCATTTTCCGGATTTTACCAAGGGCGGAGTTCTCTCCCTTTCTTGAGGAGTCGCAATGATCTGTGGATTACATGGAATGTATTTTAGTGCGTTTGGGGACAGATATTCATACGACTGTGCCGTTTAGGTGAAATTCTGTAACTCGAAAATGTCCGCCATTTTGAACCCATTGGCAATTTGAAACTGAACTTGTTTTACTTCGTTGTTTGTCCTGGTAAATGAAATAGTTGAAACAGCTTACACACTGTTAAAACAGTTCTTTTAGTTTTGTGTTTAGTGGCGATTTCATTAACAAGTATGTCTTGAAGGAATAAAACTTTTTCGATTTCAAACAATGGTAAGCCATACGCCATGTTGAAGCAGACAGAACTTACAGTAGATACTTACGTCCAGGCGAATGTTTGTGGGATATTTTAGTAAAAATAGTCATGATATCAAATTTTACTATCTTAGAATATTTTTAACATGGTATACATTTGTATACTATTTTTCAGGCCGGAATTAGACGAGACAGAGGTAGTTTCCTATGACAACTCAAGGAGTCAGAGGCAGTTATTCAAACAAAGAAGAAAGATGGTGGTCACAAAACTGCATTTGACACATATTGGCAGCAAAACCGGCCCTGGCTGAGGTACTCAGAAGATGACGAAATGAAGGGAAAGATGTTTTGTTCATTATGCTCCAAGTGGAATACCAAGGGCAGAAATAGATCTCAGGTTTGGACAGAGGTTGGATGCGAGACTGTCCGACTTGATAAGGTTTCCATTCCATGAGAATTCTCAAATGCATCAAGATGCTGTCCTTATGGAAAAGGATGACAAAGTGTCCATTGAAAACATTTTCTCAAGATACACAGAAAAGGAAACTGCCGCACTGTAAGATGCACAGAAAGTACTGTTTTTCATTAATAAGCATAACCTGCCACACACAACTTTATATCACCTTCTTATTGACTTGTGCATAGAACTTGGTGCTTCAAACTTGGCAATGCTGAATCACGGCAAAAATGCATCACACACTGGATACAGTACAGTACCGGAGTTCATAGAATGCCAAGCTGAAGTTTTCGAAGAAACGGTTATTGGGAAGATAAAGGATAGCAGTTCATTTGGATTAATGTTGGATGAGTACACTGATGTCTCAACCAGAAATTGAAATTAAAAGACAATTCGACTTCATATACATTTTGTTATTTTTTCCAACATGCCCTTTTATGTTATGAAGTGCCCTTTTCCCATGAATTTACCCTGCCCTTTCTGAACCCTAGAGGGAACACTAAAGGGACTGCAACAACTGGCCCCTAATGGCAATGTGGACTACCTACGACACCAAATAGCTGACATCATCCGCAAAACCCCACGCCAACAGAACAACCTGTCCAAAGATGAGAGGAAAGCAATACAAGAACTCAGAAAGGACAAGGGGATCACCATCACGGCTGCAGACAAAGGGAAAGCCACAGTTATCATGGACACTCCAGAATTCACACAGCTAGAAGACAAGACCCTGGAAGACCCCACAACTTACAAACCTCTAAAGAAAGACCCTACAGCCAAAAAGAAAACTCTGAAGACCCTCCATACCAACCGAGAAATCAGTGATTCCATATTCAACCACCTCAATCCCAACAACGCCCAACCACCATATGCCCGCGCCACTGTCAAAATACATAAGAACCATGTAAAGACTAGAATCCTTGTGTGCTCTAGAGGATCTGTCTACTACAACACGGCCCAACATCTATCCCGCACCCTAGCCCCACTGGGAAAAACTGGCAGCTCCTTTGTGAAAGATTCGGCATCCCTCGTACAGCAACTGAGAAACACCAGTGACACAAAAAAGTTAGTCAGCTACGACGTGGTAGACCTATTTACCAATATACCCATCAAAGAAGCCATTCACATCCTATCTACTAGACTGGAAACATCTCTACCAGACCTAGACACCAAACTCACAGCCCAAAGCATCGTCGATCTTGTAAGTAAATGCTTCGACACTTCATATTTCAACTGGAATGGCCAGCTCTACCAACAGATCCATGGATTGCCAATGGGACCCCCTCTATCACCACTACTGACAGAAATATACATGATTGCCTTTGAAGACACTGCCCTGAAAACTGCACCATTCACCCCAAAGCATTGGTTCCGCAAAGTAGATGATGTCCTAGCTCTCCTGGACGACAACCAAGATCCAGAGGCCCTGCTGCAACACTTGAATTCCCAACACGCAAGAATTCAGTTTACAATGGAAGAAGAGACACACCAACAGCTTCCCTTCCTGGACATTCTTCTCCACCGACGCCAACAATCCATTGCCACCAGTGTTTACCGTAAACCAACACATACGGATCAGTATATTCATCACCAGTCCAACCATCATCCCCAGATCAAGAAAGGCATAGTAGCTACCCTGGCACGAAGAGCAAAAGCGGTCTGCAGCCCAGACAGCCTCCACAGCGAATTAAAACACCTGAAATCAACCTTCCAAGACCTTAACGAGTACCCACCCCATCTAGTCAGCAACACCATCACCAAGACCCTGAAAGAAACTCCCAAGTCAACTAAACCAGAACCTTCCCCCATCAGAATTAGCATACCATACCATGGCCAGATAAGTCATCGCATCAGCCGTCTCATCAAGAAAACAACAGGAATAGACGTCACCTTCCGTAGCGACACCAACCTGAAAACGCTACTATCAGCTAATGGACGTGGGCCAACAACACCTAAATGCAACAACCCATCAGGATGCATCTAACAGATCCAATGCAGTTGTAAAGAGACATATATTGGTGAAACTGGTCGACCACTGGCTATCAGGTTAAAAGAACACAAAATATCAGTTCAAAATTTGGATCAGAAGTTTGCTGCATGTGAACACATCATGCACAAGCCCAATCACAAGATTGTTTGGGACAACACCAGGACATTAGTTAGGAACGCCAATGACTTAAAAAAACGGAAGCTCCTAGAAGCCATTGCAATCAAGCGGAACAATCCCTCAATCAACAGAGACGGAGGTGTTTACTTACCCAATGCATGGAATCACCTTATCCTCAGTGACTAATCTTTATCCAAACATCTTTACCTGTAACTCGTTAACCTAATCAACACAAGCCTGCACATCAATCAGTTGAAGCCTGCACATAAGTTGAAGCCTGTACATCTATCAATCGAAGCCTGTACATCTATCAATCGAAGCCTGTACATCAATTAATAGAAACCCGTATATCTTGTTACCCATTGTTATCAGTCTACTGTTATGTGTATATATACTACAACCCTTTAGTTTTACCCTCACTTCACCTGAAGAAGAGACTAGAATCTGTCTCGAAACGTTGTGACCTTGTATAATAAAGAAGTTGAACCATAAAGCACTAGTCTTTTAGTTTGATTCCTCCAACTTCTAAATGCCTTTGAAACAACTTAATGTTGACTTAGTCCTACTGCTGAGCTGCATAAAAGGCGACTCAACTTGGCGTAAGAGGCGACTAACGGGATCGGGTGGTCAGACTCGCTGACTTGGTTGACACATGTCATCGGTTCCCAATTGCGCAGATTGATGCTCATGTTGTTGATCACTGGATTGTCTGGTCCAGACTCGATTATTTACAGACCGCCGCCATATAGCTGTAATATTGCTGAGTGCGGCTTAAAACTAAACTCACTCACTGAGCTGCATGTGCGAAACACTGAATACAATCTTCTCCACATTTAGTAGCTGTATGTAGTACCAACACATTGATCAGACTTATCAACGTGTGGGCTCTAGGTGTTTTTCTTCACTCATCTGCATATGAGCGCCATGTGTAAGCTCACAGCTAAATCTATACCAACATTATGTGAATATTGTCTCGTTCAAATTTCTGCACGCTGTGTTCTCTATACGTTGTGTAGAATCGTCTACAGGCGTTCTATGTGTCCGCTAATGACGAACACTGGTTGTAGTACTATCGGTATACATGTATTCACAACATGCTGTTCGAATTATACGTATTGCTATATTTTTATCAGAACCGGTATAATACTAGGCAAAAATGGCTTTTGTGATCATCTCTAAGGCTTACACAGATTTTTAATCACAACTTATGCTTCCTCTCGTAATCAAATTACATGGTCTGAATTGTACAAACTTGGAAGAATTTATAACTATCTGCCTAATTATGAGATTGTTGTTATTAGAGTCATTACATCTATTTTAGGGGAAATAGTGTGTACAGTCAGTGTCATTCACTGTCAGACACTTCAGGACCCATTACACCGCAATACTTATTGGAATACTGATACCTGTATTGCAATACATGTTACATTCCAATGCAAAGTCCTGCTAACTACAGCACTCTACTAAGCAGCTGTAAGTGAAATATGAGCACGTGAGTATGATTTTACGCCGCCCTGAGCATTACTTCAGCAATGTCACATGGGGGACACAAGAAATTGGCTTCACACATTGTAACCATATTGGGAATGGAAACCGGGTCTAAGGCGTAACCAGTGAACGGTTTTACCACTGAGCTACCGTCGTGTGAAAGATGAATGTCAGACGTAGACACAACAGGTCAACAAATAAGTGATGGGTGCCTAAAAACTGACCTGTGACAATATACAAGAATAATACTATATCCGTAAGCTCCTATATGCTAGGATGTGATATGTAAAAACTTGAAAACCAAGTTAGTTGTCCTATATCATTTCGTTCTCTAAGACGTGAAAGACGCAAGACACAAACACAGAACATTTCTCATATGGCGTGAAACTATTCAAACTGCAAATCATTGATTGGATGACAGAACTAAGACTACCTCGGACAGAAAGCATGTAATTGCATCCAGAACCACGGAATTAAAAGGTTGATTTATATTGACATTATGACGCTGTCAGGAGCGCCTGTATTGCAGCAGCCGTGCGCCTAAATGCCGAGTCCTTCTGTCCACAAGTCTGGCCATGGCACTCCAGACTGACGAGGGCACAAATAGTCTTGGCTTGAAAGCCAGTAATTAAACACTAGTCAAACATTTCATTGACATATGCTGGAACAATTATACAGAACTAACTACCACTCAATGTGTTGTATGTGTATGGGGACGTGTAAATGCAACATAATGTTCACAGAGATTAACGGTACTGATGTGTGATGCCGCCAGGGTGACATTAAAGGTAAGCCACTTTATTTTCTGTTTAAATTCTAACTTTTACGTTATGTTTTACCTATTCAGACGTATAGTATATACATTACTGATACTGCATACAGAAGTATATAAATATATAAAAAAAATCCAATATATATTAAAACTCTTCAGTATCGTGAGACATTCCTGCGAAAAGCAGGAGCTATTGTAGTAATAAATGTAGTAATGACTTTTACACTGCTTTTAGTAATATTCCAGCAATATCACTGAGGGGGACACCAGAAATGGGCTTCACAATTGTACCCATCTTCGGCGTGATGAGCGAAAGCTTCCATTTCTAGGCTATCCTCACCGCCCCATATGCAGTCATAGATCAATGTCAAATAGTCATGGTGTAGGTCTAGCGAAAACAATCTCTGTTGTAAACCGTCAAATACGAACACTGCATCACTTAATTTATGGGCTGATCTGTCATTTCATCATCTTGCACAGCAAACAGTCTATTTTAGGGGGTAAAGTCACACGGACAAATACCCCCTAGCATGTTCGCGGATACAAAATGATCTCCTCCTAATTACTTTGAACATTGTCAAGCATACCAGACCATGAGTGTCGCTACAAGATGGTTTCGTGTTTCTTGTCGGCTGTAATAACATAACCAAGTGCATAGCATGTGGGGATGGGATGTATCCCGTCTCAGGAATCTGTTTACTTTGATGTTCCTGGAAGTCCATAAAGGTACGTACACTATCAGCGGGGAGCGGCAATCAAGGCAGTTCCACCAGTCGCTACCTTCACGTGAACCATCTACCTTAGGTTAATAAGTTTTCAGTAGCTGTCTGTGCTATTGGGGAGATCATATATGTTTTACTGATTAGACTTTATTTTTCAAAGATCTAAAAATATCTGTTTACGTTAGAGATCCTTGTGTCCATGAGGTCAGTGAGACGAAACAGGTCACTGTAAGCAACAAAGTTCAGTGTTACAGATTTGCTTGCAGTGATATAGTACCGCCGAGAATACGCAGAATATTATGTTTGCGAGTGGTGTCATAAATACATTAGATTTTATGACATGGTATTTTTGCAACAAGTGATTATAAATTTACAAGTAGAAATGAAGATAACAGCTTTGCGTGGTTTACTTTTGATAAAACAGGGAAAGGTAACAAATTTGTGTTTAAATGAAATCCCAACCGATATTATAGATGCGTTTAAGGACCAAATATGCTTGTATTCCGTCAGACACAAACCTACATATATAAATATACAATGCAATTATGAAAGTGATCAGATGTAATAAACCTTATATCTGGTATATTACAGCACCGGCTGGGTAACTTACTGATTCTAGTGCTCTCGTGGGTGTATTCCAGTTCCATCAGGCCGGGGTACCTCATTGCTAGTTCCTGGGCCGCACTATTTTCTTCCGTGCCTTGCCTATTCTGCACTGCTAAAGCCCTAAATGAAACAAGTCTAGATTTCCGCAGTTTCTGAATGTTACCAATGTAAGGAATTTATGTTATCAAATTTACACATATTCATTAACTATACGTGACAGGGACCAGAGTCTGATTCTGATTCTGTTGGTAATATAGCTTTTCACAACACTTTCCTTTGTCATTTTGTTGTTTTTCTGAGAGTCAAGTCCAATGAAAATACATGTAGCAGGTGTGGTCAGATAAAAAATATGAAAGAGTCAGTATTTCATTACTTCCTTTGAGTATTTGAAAGTCATAACGAGTCAATAGGCTTGACAGTAATGTCCTTTCATGTTGTGGTTTCAAAAAGGTTTCTTATACTTCAGGGTTCATTTCCTGTCTCCGGATTTAATGGGTGGCATGACTGACTGGACAGTATTTGAGACTGCTGGTCACAATCCATCCCTTAGCTTCCTACTTTCTGGTAAAGTTCATATCCAGCTTACAATTTAAAATTGCTTAATGTGTCCCCAGGCATCTCTTGAGTAGTATTCCTACTCTGAAAAGCGTTCCTGATTATAAGCCTTTATGTCACAGGGTAACATCATGGGTGCGCATACCACTGAGTGTAATGAATGCACAGACAATTGTATTAGCCCGTCATTTCAGAGTTTGATTATATCAAATGGAATGCAAAAGCGTAAGTTCAGGACTATTTTCGGGGACAGCCGACATTTTTACTCCTGAACACAGTTCTTCGTCTCTGTGATGCTGGTCTGAGGCAGGATGACTGTCGTGTACATAAATGGTTTGTCTCTGAAAACTTACAACATTAACCCTCATTCAAATTGACAAGCAACCCTAGTGTATGAGAGAGTGGGTATTTTGTTTTACTCCGCGCTCAGCAATATTCCAGCTATATAGAGGCGGTCTGTGAACATTAGAGCCTGGACCAGACAAGACAGTGATCATATGAGCATCGATAGTGTCAACTTAGTCATCCTTCACCACTCGATCCCGTTAGTCGTCTATGTCAAGTAGCATGGGTCAATGAAGATCAGTTTTATCCCGGATCTTCACGGGTTAGACCGAAGGTTCTAAACCCTGAGGAAATTTATTTGGTTTTTTTTTTCATGAGAGTAAAAGACTTGATGACATAGTTCAGAGACAGTGTAACAGTCTAACAGTCATGTATGTAACCGCTAGAACATGGACACCTGAAGGCGATGCACAGACTAATAAACCCACAGATTATATTTAACATGTTAGCCTCTGGTAAGACATCCTATTACAGTATGTATACAGTTTCGATAAATCATATAAATAACTCAGTATAACAGATATCTATATCGTCCTTAGCAAACGTCTGACAGTAAGCCACATGTATGGTTCATACAGCCGACATATTCTCTATGTTGTACTTACTTTTATAGATATAAGATATATCTATATCGTTCATAGCAAACGTCTGACTGTAAGCCACATGCGTGGTCCACACAGCCGACAGATTTACCTGCACTTAACGCATGTGATTAGAACCTGTATTTATTTGATGAACCAGATGCTGGATCAGCAATGCAGCTTATGTTGATACCCTCCAGGACAAACTGCCTTCCTGAAGACATCAACGTAATGCACGGTTAAGGTGACAAAACTAAATACTTCTGAAATAAAGTGAGGTAATGTTATATCAGATGAGTGAAGTTCTGAATATATTCTATAATTACTATGCAGCGGATAGTATTGAGTACGAATAAGGACGGTTAATATTGACAGTGGAAATAGACGTTGATAACATAAACAGTAGAAACAGACGTTGATAACATGAACAGTAGAAACAGACGTTGATAACATAAACAGTAGAAATAGACGTTGATAACTTCAAACACTTACTCGTATCTGAGCACTGACTACTTAGCACGGGCTTCATGATCACTGCAGTGGGCCCACGTTCATTCTCGAACGTAAGCAAACCAGCAGGTGCTGTTAGATCGGTGAGAGTCTATGAGAGGACGGGACTCCTAGTGACTCCTCGCTGCTTCATGCTTCAGTGCACATAAGTACAGAACGTGGAGCTACGGTTTCATCGGCGACAGGTACCGTTACTAAATTTAATGATGAGACTCACTTGAACTTTATATCACGGAATCAGGTCAAATTATTCACAGTCGCATAGTCAGTTTATTCATAATTATCCACCCTCTATCTTGCCTATTAATTAATCTGAGCCACCATCTATCTCGCCTAGCGATTAACCCGTTCACCGAGTGTGTTTATCCAACCTGCTTCTATTTCTAGTTAACCCTTGAATTGCTTTTATCCATTACATATCAGAACTAATCTTACGCCTGGCCTCCATTCCTCAACTGGAGTTAGCATTCAGTACCGAGTAAATGTCATCTTACCATGTCAAGTTTCCACTCGTGCTCTCTTATTACTCTGTTGTTCTGATGTACACATGCATCTACATCCGAGTATTCTACCTGAAGACGAGGTCGGGGACACAAATAGTTCTTATCAAAATTAATTGAATTGTGTAAAGGTTTAAATATTTAACTTGTAATGGAAAATTTGAACAAGATAGATATGGAGGAAAGGTAATATATCACCTGCCGACAAAATGTTGGTAAAGAAGATTATTTAGTGTTTAAAGGATGTGTTTAATGTTAGTACTGACTTCGATGTGACAGACCTTTGTTACTATATTCACATTACCCTATGGTCTCCACACATGCTCTGTTGTTGCTATCTCTTACGAAATGTATGGCTGGTTAAAGAAAGACTCAATGGAAAATGTGAAAAGAAACGAGACTTTATAAATAACATCATTGTAACTCAGGCGGACACTATTTGAGACAAAATCAACAGACATAAAACTGACAGTAAGACATGCTTTGGAAGAATTTGTGAAACGGCTCAAAAGAATATCATTTGGCAAGACGGATGAAATGTGTACCCAAGTTGGAGTAAGTCGGACTCAAGTCTGAGATTTTTATTAATGCCCAGCAAAGAATATTTATGAATATTAATGTCATACTAATTACTTGTTAAACTAGTATAGATACGATAGAAATGATATACTTGAACTTTACGAAATATTAATAAGTCTAAAGATGTACTCCACAGAGAGGTGTGATGAATGTCCATCTCTGATATAATTAAACAAGGACTGTTGAAATATTGGTCTGCGATGATATACAGTAGAATACGGAATTTAGTACAGTTATCCATGAAACTGTAGACAGAGCTGACGTGAATCGGTTAAACGTTATCTGCTGGATTAGACAGAGCTAACGTGAATCGGTCAAACGTTATCTGCTGGATTAGACAGAGCTAACGTGAATCGGTCAAACGTTATCTGCTGGATTAGACAGAGCTGAACACAGACAACAAGTTGTCCCAATTATAAGTTACCACAAAGTGTAAAAATTACACCACGTATCTTTCATAAATGTTGTCAGACAGACACAAGTTTAGATCAAAACCTTCCCAAGTCAGTACATGTATTCCACCGATTATTCAAACATCGAGCACAGTTCGAAAGATATCTCTTATCACTATTCTCAGGATGTAATATTCCGATTATTAAAATACGATCCAGTAAGCATATATTACCACTAGAACATAGCATATAGGGATATATACCACGGAAAGGCTATTCGTTGTCGCTGTAATACAATTGCCCTAATCGTTATCTATTAATGTCCTTTTCTCATTACTTGTGTTAACTGTACGTTCACAAAAAGTAATTCACAAGATCTTTTAAATACTAAAACGGATTTAAAACAGTTCGTAAAATACATCAGAACAATGTGTGATGCAGAAGAATCTGCCTCGTTACTGAAACATGTCCGATGTTAAATTTTTATAAATGTTTGTTGTTCTCTTTGTTGCAACTGTTATTGTTGTTGTTGTTGTTGTTGTTGGTGGTGGTGGTGGTGATGATGATGATGACAATGACGGCGACGATAAACGTATTTTTCTTAGATGACTCCGAAGAGGAAAGTGGCTTAAAATTTAAGTGTACAACGAGAAGCAACATGAAATATATAGGTGGGCCATCAATGCGTATCTGAAGCTTGTAATAATGGGGACATACACACTATTTAAATATGGACATTTCACAGTGGACTAAACCCCATACACCGTGATCTCCAGCGTTGTGCAACAAGTGGAGTGAGGGACTATGGTGGCAACATTACAACAATATCGTGGCGGGCAGAAACATGATGATCAGGATAGTCAGGAAAAGAATCGACTTAATGCTGAGTGTATAAATTGACCCGTGAAGATCTGGGTTAGAATTGATCCTCAGTAACCCATACATGTCGTAAGAGGCGACTAACGGGATCGAGTGGTCAGGCTCGCTGAATTGGTTGAGAAATTTCATCGTATCCTAAGTGATTGATATTCATGCTACTTACCACTGAATTGTCTGGTCCTGACTCGTTTATTTACAAACTGCCGCCATAAAGGTGAAATATTGCCGAGTACGGTGTTAAACAACCTACCAACTCAGCAACCTAACCAGAGTATATATTATCAAGGCATGGATGCAGTGCTTCTGAGTATCTACATCTGCGTTGTTGACATTCTTCATCTTTCAATGGCTGTCAGTAAACACAACGAAGACACACAGCTAAAAATTCTGAAGAACTGCTAGTATTGCATTTAATTTCAAAAGAGTAGTCGATGGAATTTATTCGAGTTACCCGTTTGAAATATTGCAGCTTGAGAATTGTATAGATATTTGAGAAATAAATAACCTTTAGAAGAACAAAACAAAAGAACTGAACGAAAACAAAAGAACTAAAAGAACACAGAACAGCGTCCACGGAGTACGTCTCATGTTAGTTATGCTAGCTACTAACATTACATGAAAACATCTTCAGTGTTTCTCTCCGCAACTTGTCATATCAGTTATTGCAGAGAGAGCGTACGTTGGGAAATACAACTAACCTATGTAACCAGACTCGCGAGTCTGTCATACCCTTTATACAGTCCTTTTCCTGACAGTCACATGACACTAAACGATATAATCGCTGTTCTGTGTTAATATGTTTACTTCGGTTTTAAAACTGCAATTAAACGTAATGCAGCCATGTATTATGAAACGACGTTTTTTTCAGCTTCTGGTGTATTCAACAACGATGCGCCCAGATCAGCTCGGCGAGACTGCATGTTATAGGAAGCTATCATCGGTATTCACAAACAGAATCCTCCTGAATATCGTTTTCTGGTGGTATTATTATACAGTAAACCAATCATGACGGCCCGATTAAAATTCATAACACTTGGGTTTTTTTGATTCGCGTGCATTGTTCCGACAAACTAATCTGCTCCAGTTCGCCAGCGATGGACGGGGCTCATACGAATTCCAGGTGTCCAACGACTGTGTATTGAGGTCTGCCTTTGTTGACTGTAAACATGTCTGCTATCAATAAGTAACACAGGTTTGAAGGATCTGTTGGTTTGTTTACCAAAACATCAACCACCAACGCCGCTCATACGACATAAAGTATTGACGATCATATTAAACACCCGTTCCATAGGAAACTATCAGCGTTAGAGTAGATACTAAATTTTTCAACTGTAAACAGCACAAAACCACCAGTTTACAACAAGCGAATACAACAAGAAATTGTCCTTTTTTCCGATTTATTTATTCTTTCAATTACGCAGAAGCAGATGATAAACTATATTTATAGTTTACTTCTGTATGTGAATCTGTTAACACTGAACGAGTTACGGCTCGGTGCCATATTCCAGACAGACGTAGGTACACCGACAGTAGAATTTGTTCCATTGTGATACGTGGGCATACATGTGATAGAACCCTTGGAACTCGCCACACCAGGGGCAAAGTGAGCTACGACTTTGATCTATAAATTCGATTATTCCTTGAATGATTTAATCAGAAAAAACTGCCGTTGTGTAAATATTCATGACAGAGCTAGGCTCAGATGGATGGCAGGGGGCGGTTCTCTTCTGCGATCAAAATACCTGTTCAACAGAAACACTCTGTTCTTAATAGAAATAACGGTTAGTATTCACACACACCGTTCTTTGAGACACCAGATGATCATACACAATAACGTGTATACAAGCATTGCTTTAGTCTTGACCAGTAAATAACTTTGCTGCTTAGAACAGAATGAAGTTAGTGAGCCCCTACTAATCAAAACAAGAAAGAAGGCAATGTGTTAGTCATCAGACCGGAAATGGCATTTCCAGACGTAGACCATGCGTTGTTACAATAACCGTCTTAGACCATAAGGAATTTGCCAGAGTTTACAGAACTATTCATGCACCCCGTTATCTTATAATTATTCCATCTAACATTGCCGAGTATGTACATGTTAACTCATGGCGTCGTATGACACAGATGGTTGATCATTCACAGCCATCAGTACCTCACACTGTTAAACGTATCATTGTATACATGTTTCGGGCTACGTGTCTTCCACACTGGCTGCAAAGCTTTAAGCCATGAACTCACAATTATGTTTTCTCGTTCACCTCACACTGAAGGTTTAATTCAAACTTTCCTATGTGGAGAAAACGCCAATGTCATAATAGTTCTTACTTTCTTCCATATATCCTTTGGGCTGCTTTGGATTTCCTTCGACTACTAGCTCTGGGTTGAGCTAGATCTCATTGGGTTGCCTTGGTTGGTTTGTTGGTTGACTGCTTGTTGAATGCCGCACTCACCAATATTCCAACTATGTGGCGGCGGTCTGTAAATGATCGAGTCTGAACCAGACAATCCAGTGATCAACCGCATGAGCATCGATCTAATAGGATACGTTGACACATGTGAGCGAGGCTGACCACCCAATCCCCTTAGTCGCCTCTACGAGAAGCATAGTGGTGCGAAATGACAACCATGGCAATGGGAGTTCTTAGAATGATCATTTATTCTTTGAAGAAAAAATTCTGAAATAATCAGAAAAGACACTCAGTAAACATTCTGATAAAGTAATATTATATATACACTCATAATACAACACTCATAGCCATTTACTCTGGACCAAGCATGATCAATACATGAACAATACGCATGATCTCTACATTGTGACTATTAACAGAAGCTACAGTGCTTCATAAATTACAAATAACTCTACAGGCTCTAAAATGGTTCCACTACCGGCAAATATCTCACACAGGCTTAATATATTCCTTTAGTTGCATTTCTCTCAGATAATGCTACAATCTCTAATGCCAGATGTGAAAGGGAGCTCTTGAACGATAACAACACAGTTTGAGGACCTTGATGCCCAGCAAATGACTCTGTTGGAGCAAAGAGACGTGATAGGTTGTTACATGTCACAACCGCACACAATGTCTCCGACTCAAAGTTTACTCAAATTCATGAAAGGTGGCAATACGAAGAAACAAACAAATATTTCACCTGGATATGAACGTTCCATTGCAAAATCTAAAAAATGTAGCAGATGATATAGTCGACGCCTCGTCTGTCCGTAATCATTTTGTTTCCGGAGCATAACTCTAAAACCGTTCAATATTTTTAGACCACAATTGATAGATATAATAATCTGAACCTATGGTTGTGCCTTTTGCTATTTACAGAGTTTTGGCATTTTTATTTATTTATCTGTTATTTATTCATTTTTGTTTTTGTTTTTGTTTTTGTTTTTCCATGGAACATTTTGGTGTTAGTCTAATGGTGGGGTGGGCTTCGTTTGCGGAGCAGAACTAAAAAATCGTTCAATATTTTTCTGCAAAACTTGGTAGATATGTCAATCAGATCCCAAAGTGGTGCCATTTGCTATCTACTGTTTTTGTGATATATTATTTTCTCGGTTTCCATGGAAACGTTTCGGACTTAGTCTCAAAATGGAGGGATGGGCTTCGTTTCCGGAGCAGAACTCAAAAACCGTTCAATAGTTTTCTGCCAAACTTGGTAGATATGTCAATCAGAACCTAACGTTGTGCCTTTTGCTATTTACAGGTTTTTGTGATTTATTAATTTTTCGGTTTACATGGAAACGTTTTTGACTTATTCTCAAAAGTGAGAAGTGTGTTTCGTTTCCGAAGTAGAATTCAAAAACTTCTTAATATCTGTCAGTAAAACTTGGTGGATATGAGTGGCAGACGCCAAAGTGGTGCCTTTTGCTATTTACAAGTTTTTGTGATTTATTATTTTCCCAGTTTCCACAGAAACGATTCTGACGTAATCTCAAAATGGAGTAATGGGCTTCGTTTCTGGAGCACAACTCGAAAACTTGGTAGATATGTGAGGTAGACCACAACGTAGTGTTTTTTGCTATTTAGAAAGTTTTGGCATTTCTATTTTCCCGGTTTCCATGGAAAGAATTCGGACTTAGTCTCAAAATGTAGTGATTGGCTTCGTTTCCGGAGCACAACTCGAAAACCAATTGATGTCTTTCAACAGATCTTGGTAGATATATGAGACAGATCTTGAAGTGGTGCCTTTTGCTGTTTACTGATGTATAGCATATTTTTCATGATTTCCATGGAAACGATAGCCTTCAGATGATTTTGTCCTTTCGAATATTTGGGGGCCGGGGGGATATGTCATGTTCTGATGACTCTTGTTAAGATAAAGAGAACTTCCTATGCGACAAAATATGAACACGGGGGATATTTAAATTTGATATTTAAAAAATAGTTATCATTAGTTTATGAAGAATTAACCCAATAGACCTGTAGCCAATTCAAACCACATGTGTTACCGAAGATCAATTGCAACCCGGACATTCACGGGTTTTCATTGCCTTGGAATTGACGAGGCTTACTCTGGGGTGCTCTTGGTTGCTTCATGTTACATTGAGTTTTTGTGTAATTGATTGGAATTGCTGTGGATTGGTTTGTGCTGTGAAAATGAACATTGTTCACAGTTTGGCCACATTCCAAAGTTTTGTTCTGTAAAATAACGGGCGATGTTAAGTCATTAAACTCTCGTGTTATTTGTGGTGTGTTTTGAGGCAAAGTACCTCAGCATTTCAAGCTCTTCTATGTGACAGTCTGTCTGTTTCTTCTGCCAAATGTCATCGGTCTCATTATGTGTTCTTAAGAATGAATGCGTCAAACTGTGAACCTGAAAGGCCTTACTTTTGGAGTTCCGACCTCTTCTGTTCTGTTATTATGCACCGATGAGCGACATGCTTCAACATGAAAATGTTTGATTTGAGCTATTGGCAAGAACATATGTATTAAACATGGAACGGATGTATTCCAAACAAATAATTATTACAATATTTTCTCAGTCACATTTAATATAAATTTCCGAGCATTTTAATGTAGGAGTATATTCCCAGCTGCCATGTGGCCAAATATGTTTATTCCTTCGTTGATGCTGAAGCAGGTGTGCTAAATCTGCTCACAATTAATGGGCATGATTTTACTTAATGACCAAATTAAATGTCAAATGACTGTTGTTGCAAGTCATGATATCATGCACTATAGAACTGTTAGCGCCATAGTTTAAAGAACAAGTCAGTAAGGTAAGACTGCACGTTTACGTGTTTCACGTCATGTATTTTTTAAATCAAATAATGTTTGGTGAAACATTATTCAACTACATGTCTTTATGTACATCTGGCCTTAAATAGCTTGTATGCGGTGGTGAAGAATGTGAAGTTGTAGTGCCATTATGATCCATTGATACGATTTGAACAGTCAGTCGCATCATCCCGTTTTTGTTAGTCTGTGTGATCTACATCTATTGAACCTAGCTTTGACGAACTTGTATATTTTAGATAATGACCTTCCATCGCATGGGAAAGAATGGCAATCTGTATATAGGTTCCTATGACTATTTCATACCACTTTCATAATATATGACATCGTATATAATCTTTATGATGCTGACTTCGAAGCACTGAATATTGAGAGGTCGGGGAGGACTTATCATCAGTATCAGGTTTTAGTAACCTCCTGTACACTGTTCTACGATTTGGGGAAATGACACATTGATGATGTCTCGTGTCCACTAGCAATAAGTGATGCGTTTGTGGTTTTCAGATGAAACATCAAAAGAGCCCATAAAGAACTGCTGGCTTGAAGGTTCTGATTTGTTTTGTAGTGTACTCTAATGCCGGTGTGTATTGGTATGAAGCTTTACTGAAGAGTCTCTTCTTCAGTTTCATTTATCCATGCTGTGATTTCAGCAAAATGGAACCGTGGGTGATTGTATGCTGCACGGTAAACCCGTGCCTTGAATTAATGGATAGCAAAAGCGTCCGTCCAATTAGGGCAGTATTTACCCTTTCCGTGTAAAGCATCATTTCAGTGATAGGGGCATTGAGTGGTCGGCTTCCCTTCGGTAAACGGTTGCAGAACAATTTGACAGCTTGAAATATGTATCAACATTTGCATTCCCATCCAAATACTTCATGATTTTCACGACCCAGAGCAAATAAATAGGAACCTTTGACATTCGTAAACGTTGGAGATATGTTAATGTTACTCCCTTTTGAATTTGCCATATTTTATGCTTGTGTGGCTTCCACGGGGCAAGTATGATTCGTGCATGTACATTTCTACCAAAGCTTCATTTCCTCCGGGAGTCACAGCTATCTTCAGTCGATGGAGTGGGCTAGTATTTGCCATTCCTCGATGTACTACTCGTAGCTGCGTTGAAGCATCGCTCTGTGTTGTGTTTATCGGTGTACGCCAACTACTTTGAGGAACTCTGGCTGATCGTAAACTGTAACGTTTCGCTGGGACTGAACGTAAGTAGATCATAGTCTGTAGACCCCTACATCCGGGATCTTTTATTCATTACTATGAACATGAGTACTGCTCCATCTTCTTCAAGTATGATATATTCATGGGAGAAGGTAAGTTACGTACAGAAGTTGTATGAAGGGCAGTTTACACTTTTAGCTGAGAATCAGAAAATGGAATATCAGCTTATTGTTAATTTGTGTTATCGATGATATGTCCAGTTTTGTTAGGGTGGGTTTTTTTATAACACAGCTTTCATTTTAGACGATTCACATAATGATATAACATGCAGTGGTACTTGTCTTCCTCTGCGGAGTATTGCTGCCTATTCCTTCCAGTCCTGGCACACAGGGGGCATGCGGTGCTTAACATGTCTTGTATTATACTTGTGAGGCTACTGAAATAAAAGCATGAATCATCACCAGAAAGGTGACTTTTGCGTGGAGAAATCAAAACTACGTTTGTGTTGCGCACATCGTTTATTGTCGGCACAAAATATCGTTGTCCATATAATCGCCAAAACCTCTGGAAAGTAAACTAAAATTTTGATCGCAGCTTTTCCAAGGAAAAGGGCTAAAATGTGTCAGATTTGTAAATTCTTAAATCCAGGAAAGGGATAATCGATAATGACGAGTCGTAGTGTCTTTACGTCACATCAAGTGGCGGCTACATTGTGGACGAAACATGGAAACCACGACAGAGTGATTCTAGCATGAACCCATAGGAGCAGCCTCCGCCTATAATTTTAGTCACTCTTTACATGCCCAGATCTCAGTCTGAAACATGACAGCAACAGTCCCAGCACTGTATAACAACATTGAACCACCTGCTGAAATTAGGCTTTCAGCGAAAATCAGAAGAGATAAATGTAGTGTGTGCTAGCGTACTTTCGACGACTACATTACTGTCCCAATGTACATGTACACGTGTACCTGGGGAACAGAATTAGCTGAAGCAGTCGTGGGTTCATTGTATTCATGAATCTGATGCATTTAGTATAGCAATGTTTAATGCTCAAATATAACAGCTATATATGTGTGTAAATGTAGTTAGTAGATATAACGTCTAGACAGACTGACATAGAAAAATGAAACAATGCGTTTATGGATGCTGGCGTTTGAATATATGTGTTATGTGTAAGGAATCGTGCATAAACAAATGCATTAGATGGTTGGGTATTGCACACTGACATTGACGGCGGACAGACAATCCGGTGATTCACATCACGAACATTGGTCTACCCAATAAAGAACAATCCAAGCGAGCCTAATCACCAATCACGTTGGTTTCTTCTTATCAAGAGCATGATTTGCTTAAAGACGATTTCCAGTGTGTTTTTTTACCTCTTTATAGACTCAAAAACATATGAGAAATGTGATCTGACATACATAGTTTACCGTTACCAGACATGGCATAACAGCTGAATAAGTCGGGATTAATTTAGTAAGTCCTCATCAAGTTTTGTATTGACACTGTTTACAAATCGTTAGGGGTGGTAATTGCTATCTTAAGAGCGCAATTTGGGTTTACTTCCTCTTTAATATCGAGCCGACTTGAACACGCTCATAAGCCCCTCATTCAAACTATCAACACAACTATCAATAAAGCTCCTATTTCTTCACACATAAACGTGTATTAGAATTTGAGCAAAAAATGTTGAATAATTGAGGAATTTGAGATGTGAGAGGTTTCAACCTATTGCATGACAAACATATCTAGCGATGCTATAATTCCACATGTACCAGTTATTTTCTTGGAAACGTGTTTTTAATAGATTCCTTTGCCCAATAAAATATATGTTGAATTTTAGACATGAGTAAGAGCTGTCTTATTATTGAAAAAAATAACTATCATTGCAGTTTTCAAATAATTACACTTGCTGATATTCTTCGTTTGAAGCAGGGAACGTCGAAATTTCTGGCACACTGATTCAAGATATAGCGCCGAGAATCTAATACATTTATTAACTCTATTATTTAAAAAAATCACTGCTGGCTCCGGATTCTCGCGTGTGTCACCTTGGATCTTAAAACTATTTGCGACTGCAAGAGGTCGCATCCGTAGTTGTCAAACATGCTTAATATTTTACAACGTTGTGTATAACATAACATAAAAAGAAACATACAGTACAGTGAAAGTAGGTTGTATAAACATTGAAAAAAATCAATAGAATCATGCTTTGCAGCAACTGTGCAGATGCAGGAGCCATGGAGCCATGTAGCCGTAAATTAACGTGACGAGTTCCGTCCCTTTTAAGACGTGCCAGAAACTTATGATCGACAGTTTGAATCCCGGCCCTACGTGAGATGTGTTCCTTGGCTTGCCAGCATCCTATCTGTGCTCAGTGTCAAAACTACATCAACCAGGGCTTTCCTACCACAACGGATACTGATATTCATAGATTAGAGTTGGTAGATTGAGTGTTCAATTTCCCTTTCTGAATAAATACTGAATATCTTCCAAGCAACTTAAACAGAAGCGACACAACATTTTTTTCCCATGAGAGTAAGGAGGACGCGTAAAAATCCGGGTAAGTATTGGTCTTCCATGCTTGTCTAGATCGGGTGGTCAGACTCGCTGACTTGGTTGTCACATGTCATCGTATCCCAACGGCATAGAACAATGCTTCTGATCACTTGGTTGTCTTCTGATCAATCGAGCATTTACAGACCGTCGCCATACAGCTGGAATATTTCTGAGTAAGGCGTTAAACAACAAACAAACAAACCATACTATGACGATATCTGTGTACAGTCCATCTGAAAATGTCTACTATATCATTAACACATGTTCATGAACCACTGTTATAGACAGAGATGTTATGTTCACGAAAGGTTGAGCGGTGGCCCCCGTCACTAACACAAGGAAATGGAAGGGTGGTACTCACCCGTATAAACAACTTTGAGCGAGGATTGTATGACGTTATTTGAAACAATGGTAGAATGAAGAACACCAGGCTGGAGCAGCTAGAACATCACTCCACATTACAAAAATGACCAGTAATGGTATGAGCAGATTTCGAAGATGCTACTAGAACAAAACAATGTAACGAAAGAGACCCCTTTGGAGTTCAGACATGTATTATAGATACTCGAGCCAAAGATAAGTGACGTGCCAGTATGTAGAGAATGGTTCAAGATCACGAATCGCAACACACACCACCCCGCAACACAAAACTCACACTCTTATTTCCACGTCCATTGTAGTATACAGAACAAGTGTTTGATTAGCACGGGGAACGGTTGATAAGTCCTGAAACTGAGAAACAGAAGTGATGGAGATAGCTACTCACTTGTTCTGCTGATGGACAGCTAACCCATTGCTTTAAACATTGTTGGAATCCTGTCTAAAGAAATGTACGCGTACACGCCTTTGAAGAATTTGCTCCATGGGAACTGATGTGTTATGTGATATCTCATGCTTTTGATAACCTTCATCCATGATGTCAGTCTCAATATCACATCGTATATAATCAATCTCAACAAACCGGGAATCATATTTCAGCTCTTGCAGCCAGGAGGCATTTACAGTTTGGTGGACTGAGAGACAGTCACAGTTTACTGCTCGTTGCTGTTAACGCAACTAGGTGTTTGTCTGTATTTATGTGGCCACCATCTGATCATATACCAACTGATTTGTGTGTTCTTTTAAGTGTACAGGGTTGTCATAACACGGAAAGAGTCCGTACACAAAGCTGACTCAGAGTTTTTTCAAATGGTCACAGGTGGGCTCGAGCCCACCTCGAGCTCACTGATTCCCTAGCCTGGCGCTTTAACCAGCTATGCATCCCAACAAAAAGTAAAGAGTAATAATAGTATAAGACTTAGGAGTAAGGAGTCACCTAGGTATAACCATTTGTAATCATCCTTTGATTTGTAAATGATTTGCCAAATATCTCTCGTTTGATTCAATATTACACATTTCCCAGCGATTAGGGACGTTGGTGCAGCTGTTAGGGTCACGACCCACGCTCCAGGAGACACTTCTAGCACAAACAGCTGATGTCATATTGCCTGCACAAAT
Source organism: Haliotis asinina (assembly GCF_037392515.1). Taxonomy (NCBI): domain Eukaryota; kingdom Metazoa; phylum Mollusca; class Gastropoda; order Lepetellida; family Haliotidae; genus Haliotis; species Haliotis asinina. Next base: position 90,311,652 of record NC_090281.1, read on the forward strand.
ATCATGATCGAAGTAGACTCTCAGTCGTTGTTCAGACCCAACGTCTGTTGTGAAAGGTCCCTAACTGAAACAATAAGTTAACCTTGCAATCCATATATAAGAGCGCCGACAAAAAACCAAGAAATGGAGCACTTTTATCAATCATTTTAGAAAACTAGACTGACAAACCAATGCAAATCTCTGCAGAGTATTTAAAACGGTAGAACACACTAGAGTGGCAGTGCACAACAGAGGATATACATTATACAACAGCAATGGAAATATTTGAAAAATCAATAAATTAACCAGACATCTGTTCGCAAAACATTCAGGTGTGAAACCAACAAGCAACAATAAAATGTTAAATAATACACAACTATTTTACAGAATCATATCAAGGATAACATGTACTATTCTAGTCTGACTTGTAAACATGATCAACTTTTAGTCGGATTTCACATTCAGGTAGATATATGTTTCTGTTATATCGGCCATAATTAGTGTATTTTGTTTGTTTCAGGAATGATAGTCCTCTAGAATAAGTGGTCCGACTTGGGAAGGAATATGTTCAAGATGGCAGAAGGTGTGGCCTTGCCTCACCTGGTAATATGTGCAGTGTGGTTTACTAGTCACGGAGCGCTCACAGCCACGCTGAATATAGGTAGGTAACATCTTGTATGGTCAAAAGGTCAGCTGTCACCCAAGGACTTTGGGAAGTTTGTAGTCCTGTTTGGGTATTTTACATTAAATGCTGTCAGGGGTGGAGGGAGTCATCCTTGTCAGCCTCGCAAGCTATTCTTGAAACGTTCGTCTTTCTACGAAGTTCTTAAACCCCTGCTATCACTAGGACTTAGAAATGCTGTGACTGCTCTAGCGAACAACTGGTGAAACTCGGCCATTAATGAACGTTTTGATGTCTTTTTCCTTTCGTGGAAATCGAAGACATGGGACATATATCTTCGGTTCTACAATTAGGAGAACTGGCTCAAACTTTAATTCATATACCTAAACCCACATGACTTAGCAGCATACAAGTTGGTTGGATGGTTGTTAACGTCGCACTCACCAATATTCCATCCAAAAGGCGGTTGTCTGCAAATGATAGAGACTAGACCAGACAATCAAGTGCCCAAATGCGTGAGCACCGTTCTACACATTTTGGATACGATGACATGTGTCATCGAGTCTGACCACCCGATCCCGTTACTCGTCCCATACAAGAAGCATGTGTTGCTGAAGACCAATACTAACCCGGTTTATGGCCATGTATCAGGATATGCTGGTGCCAACTATTCAATAGTAACATGTGTCATAAAAATGGGAATGGTATGCAGAAAGTCAAGAATACAAACGAAACAAAATTAACCCTGCCTACCATGCTGCATAAGATATCATATTAATTACGTCAGAACATTTGGGTCAAATCACATTTCCAAATTCTAAAATTTATATTTTTTCCGACAACCCGTATCCTAGGTCAAGCGGTTAATGCTATACTTTGAACACATGCTTCTGAGATATCATCTAATAATACATTTCATGTTGCACGGATACGTTTTTCATGTTGATTCCGACTTTTTTCAAACGACTTGATCTTGTCCTATAATTGTCAGTTTAATCAAAACGATTCCAATAACTCAGTCGCGCTCTCGACATAAAGGGTAGAGGACTGAACTGTGGTACATGCTGATGGCGATCAGTATCATATTACCAAGCTGTTCATGGTTTTGTTGGTTATAATTTCAAACCTTATTAAAAGCTACTTTAATGTCGTTGGGAGCACACAGCAACGCTGGAGGCATGTGTTCGGTGACGTTGAAAACATCTGTCACGTTGTCGTGCGGATTTTGCCAACAGTTGCGCAATCGGAAAGTATTGTCTGCGACGGAAAATCAATTGTTTCAAGTTTGCACTTGACGAAGCAACTCATTATTATTGGCATATTTTTTCAATTTCGTGTTCCTGGGATAATGCTTTAATGAAAGAGCAGTGCAATTATGAGGGCGTGTACACACAATCTCCGATAACTAGCCTGCAGATTTCTGATTAGATGGAACTAAAGGCAATGCAATAACTATATCGTGTTCTACTTGTTTGACACATACTCGCGGTGCTATATGACTGTTTGGAATAAAAGACAGCATATAAATCCCCAGAAAAGTGAGGGAGTATGGTTTAACGCCACTTTTAGCAATATTCCTGCAACATCGCGGCGGGGACACCAAAAATGGACTTCACACATTGTACGCAAGTGGAAACAAATAGAAGACCGTACAATAAGAGGTAGACCGTGTCTATAGATCGCCCTTGATGTGCGAAATATTTCTCAATGCTCGATCAGATGTCTATGGCGGAATCCAGCTATTATACACATAGGTATACACAGAGACAGGGCTATAACTACAGTTGTAAAGTGTAACAAAATTCGGTCAATTACCCGTGTCTAACAAAGGTTTATATATGACATCTGACTTCAAAGAAAACACCCGAAATAAAGTACTGGTGTCTAACAAAGCTTACAAAAATTCCGTCCACCAAAAGTTCTAAGAACACGTGCTTACTTTTGAAATACACGTGCCCAAAGTACATTTTTGCTCTCTCAAAAGCCAGGATATAACGGTAATTTCACTCCCAAGGATTGATGCACAACTGTATAGCTATGAAGGTAATGTCACTCCCAAGGATTAATGCTCAGCTGTAAAGCTATGAAGATAATGTCACTATCAAGGATTAATGCACAGCTATAAGGCTATGAAGGGAATGTCACTCCTAAGGATTAGTGCTCAGCTGTAAAGCTATAAAGGTAATGTCACTCCCAAGGATTAATGCACAACTGTAAAGCTATAAAGGTAATGTCACTCCCAAGGATTAATGCTCAGCTGTAAAGCTATGAAGATAATGTCACTATCAAGGATTAATGCACAGCTATAAGGCTATGAAGGGAATGTCACTCCTAGGGATTAGTGCTCAGCTGTAAAGCTATAAAGGTAATGTCACTCCCAAGGATTAATGCACAACTGTAAAGCTATAAAGGTAATGTCTCTCCCAAGGATTAATGCTCAGCTGTAAAGCTATGAAGATAATGTCACTATCAAGAATTAATGCACAGCTATAAGGCTATGAAGGGAATGTCACTCCTAAGGATTAGTGCTCAGCTGTAAAGCTATAAAGGTAATGTCACTCCCAAGGATTAATGCTCAGCTGTAAAGCTATGAAGATAATGTCACTATCAAGGATTAATGCACAGCTATAAGGCTATGAAGGGAATGTCACTCCTAAGGATTAGTGCTCAGCTGTAAAGCTATAAAGGTAATGTCACTCCCAAGGATTAATGCTCAGCTGTAAAGCTATGAAGATAATGTCACTATCAAGAATTAATGCACAGCTATAAGGCTATGAAGGGAATGTCACTCCTAAGGATTAGTGCTCAGCTGTAAAGCTATAAAGGTAATGTCACTCCCAAGGATTAATGCTCAGCTGTAAAGCTATGAAGATAATGTCACTATCAAGGATTAATGCACAGCTATAAGGCTATGAAGGGAATGTCACTCCTAAGGATTAGTGCTCAGCTGTAAAGCTATAAAGGTAATGTCACTCCCAAGGATTAATGCTCAGCTTAAAAGCTATAAAGATAATGTCACTCCCAAGGATTAATGCTCAGCTGTAAAGCTATGAAGGTAATGTCACTCCCAAGGATTAATGCGCAGCTATAAGGCTATGAAGGGAATGTCACTCCTAGGGATTCATTCTCAGCTGTAAAGCTATAAAGGTAATGTCACTTCCAAGGATTAATGCTCAGCTTACAAGCTATAAAGATAATGTCACTCCCAAGGATTAATGCTCAGCTGTAAAGCTATGAAGATAATGTCACTCCCAAGGATTAATGCACAGATGTAAATCAGAAACACAACAGTGTTCGACTTGGAGAAGAGGGGCGTTAGGTGTTACGGCGTATGTTATGGATAATTACGTCAGTTAAATTATATATTTCGATGTTCCAATTAAATGAAGTAATCGAAGACTAACACCAAACGACCAAGCAATCGATCACATTTTCTCCTAATTGAAAATAAATGATTTTGGAACTACTGTTATTTTTTTTATTAAATTCATGACGAAAGAACATATCTTAGACGTTATCAGCGATTGAAAACGTCTTTAAGTCTTAGAAAAATCACTTCACTTGCTAAAAAGTCTTGACTGAATATTTCTTGAAGACAATAGGAATTTTATATTATAACTTCATGACATGATAGTCATCACTTTAATGCAGCAAGTTACACCATTTAACACTGAATGCAAAATTCGCAAATTTGCACAGTTTCTATATAAAACAAAACAAGAAATTATAGGTATTTTTTCTTCCTACTTGTCTGCAATAACAGCCTGAATAGAATCATCTGAAAAATGATGCTAACCAATATTTTTCGATGCTTGCTCTTTGGTAATGAACCAGTCATTAGTGACCTCCCTGCCTCTTTCACTCTTGTGTCCACATGTTGCACAGAGATGAAGATATAACAGCGGCTGTTTGAGGGATGGTGATGTCGAGATAACCTCAACCTGAACCGCCTAATTATACGTCTTGTGACGCGGGGAGAAGTTGGCATACTTCGGCGTAACTCAGCCGTTAAATTAACACCTTAGTATATATAGGTCAGGATGTTAAGAGCAGACCATTGGCATTGGACTTCACGTAGTGCGTTATATGGTGTACTGCCTAGTGAAGCCTCCGCAGGCAATGTGTTCCTCGTGACAGGTTGCGCGATGGTTCTGGCAATATGTGCGTTGTGTTCACCTGAGGTTGCAAACGTGATGAAGTGGGCGATAATTAGGGATGAAGATAAGTAACATACAGATAACTCGAGAAATCTGTCTCTCTTCACGAAATGATAAGATCTTCATATAGTTGATTTGAGTGAGTGAGTTTAGTTTTACGCCGCATTCAGCAATGTTCCAGCTGTATGACAGCGGTCTGTAAATAATCGAGTCTGGACCAGACAATCCTGTGACCAACAACATGAACATCGATCTGCGCAATTGGGAACCGATGACATGTGTCAACCAGGTCAGAGAGCCTGACCACCCGATCCCGTTAATCGCCTCTTACGACAAGCAGTATCGCCTTTTATGGCAAGCATGGGTTGCTGAAGGCATATTCTACCCCGGGGCCTTCACGGGTCTGTAAAGTGTGTATCTGAAGTGTGTATGAATCAGACATACTTTATCAGTTCAGAAATGTTTGCTGGAGAAGATAGTTTACTCCTCGTTTTACGGGTTTAAAACACAATGTTCCAGATCTAACAAATTATCCAGCCTTCACATCCACACTACCCTCTTAAACTTTTGAAACCTTCATTGATCACATTGACCATCTTCTACCACGGCGCCACCAGGACCATCTCCTACTTCAATTGTATTATTCATTGAACGTATAATTTACGCGATAGTGATATGACGTCATTTTGCTATGGGGCACTTTACTCAGTAACCACAAAGGAATAATGGTTTTACACAGCCAAACATAATCAAAGTACATTTTGTGAGAATTACTGAAAATGGTTGTATCGCATCTTTACCCTCATGTGTAATACATTATTAATTAGTTTATAATATGCATTTACATAACTCGACATTCTTGGTCATTAGCCGTTCACATTACTGTACAACCATACTGAATTAGCTTGTTGCAATTAACATTGTAATTCCTGCAGGGTTATGTAACAGCTAACTGTTCAGCAAGAGGTTACGAACGAACGAACTGAACTGCGTGAACCTTTATCAAATTCGAATGTTTTCCTAATATTGTGCAGATTTTCCTCCCCTGTTTGTATTGTGGACTGTGTGCCACGTGTGCTTAAACACAATTTTTCCAGTACACCCATTCACCTTTCAGAAAGTCGTCATTTTAAATTTTGTAGGTTTATCGTGTCATCTTTATACAACATTCCGACGCCCAATGCCTACCTCACAAGAGTATAGCGTCTGAGATACGTTGCCATGCAACTTGTAAGAGCAACATGCTGCAGTCGTATTTTGTATATATCTAGAGTCTACTATAAGAAAAATGATCAAGCGATGTACGGCTTTCAGGGACATATTTTCCATTAACCGTCGTCTCGAAGGTATCATGTATTCCCAATGAGTTATATTGTTTCATTAGGATAGGCCGGGATAATGGGTTAATTCAAGAAGGTTTTTTGTTTTGCGTGAACAGACATGTTATGTGCATTTCCAGGATTGATAAAGTTTGAGGAGTTCCTGAAACGGTCTTTTCTGTGATGCGGATCATAAATCTAAATCAACTTCAAGGGGATCTCAGTATGGGTCTAGATTTTGAGACTATATGGTTAACTAATATATGACGGTACTTTGGGTAATACTTACATTCTTGATATGGAGCAGAAAGCAGCACACGGTGGATTTTGAAACACAAATCCTTGGTTCCGTGTCTGGCATATTGGTGAGTCAGTTATCGTCATGACTCGCCTATTATTAATCCCGAGGTTATTGCCGCAGCCATTGTGTCTAGGACTGCAAGTTTACCTTTCTACCATGACGGTATCGTTTGATTGAAATAACAGCATCCCCAACCATCCCGCCCGTGGTGCTTGATGTCCGACCTCAGTGTGGCAAATCGTTGCCGGGTGATACTGAAATGTGGGTGGGAATTCGATAAAACAAAAACGGATTGAGTAAAGTGATCTTGGCGTCAGGTGGAATGCTCATCGGGGAACGCACTATTACCTGAAGCCCAACTGCTGCAGCTTTCGGTATCTGATTTTCTTCCCTGCATACAACATGATATCATGAGTGTTATACTGAACAAAAAGAAATATAGGCGTCTTAACGATTCGGGAAATATTGTTAGTGAAGACGTTACAAAATTTTACAAACGTAAACCTCAATATTTCCATGATTCATGATGAGTTTATTCAGACTATGTTTATATGTTTGATTTACCACAAGCCCTCAGGGATGATAATCATCACACTTGATGAAAACGTTTATGCGGCCAAATAGTGCAACGTGCTAGTATAAACAGTTATAATGCCGTATAAACCCCCGCAATGCAACGGCGATAAAAGTAACAAGAATGTTGTTGATATATTACGTCGAGATGAGGCAGCATTTTCAAATGAAAGTATAATCACATGGGCAAGTGGAAGCAGGCAGAAACTGATACTAACACACGCACACGCACACGCACACGCACACGCACACGCACAAGCACTTGTACACACAGACCAGAAGAGTGTGTAGTAGACTAGACGATCTCCTGACCCGATAACCTCATGCCCGTATTTATCTCATGTTCCCGGAGAAATGAGAAAAACAAACTGTAGTAAAAAAATGACTTGCCTTAGATTTCGTTTAGATATGGGAACCCTGTGGTGTAAGGTGTCAGTCTCAACACGTGAGTTTATGTACTGTTATACAAACTAATATCCACTCAAATACACGCATTGTGAATTTTGACAGGAATGAAAATATTGACTAAGAAAACATTCTTTTGCAAAACGTTCACTTGAACAAATAGTTGTTCAAAAAGCGTTTACAGGCGCGTAGAAGAATCATGAATCAGACGGGGTGTAAGCTGTTTGAACCGATTCGTGCCGATGAAAATTAATTTGTTAATACATTATAACATTACAAAAATGCATCAGTGAATAACGATCATGACACTCATTTGAACATACCCGTCTAAATTGTGTGAAGAAATAATTGTCACTAGATGAACACACCATAAGGCCAGATAGACTGGTGATTGATTCAACCAGCACAACAGTGTAATGATGTGGTATCCACATGAAGATAGCATGGCTGTGTGTTACCTCAACAACAGGAAATTATACCACTGAAGAAACTAGAGCACATTGGATTCACAAATGATGAAACCAAGGAGGAAACGGGTGATGAAAATTAAGGGAAAATGTGACAATTTATTCCATTCCTTTGGAAATGTTTCATCTGTATGGGTATATAGCACATTTTCTAAAATGCATTGGCATTGGCTAGTGGCATGGTCGCAAAATGGAATATCCCCTACTTTTTAATGGTATTTATTTCAAATAGACGCCATGAAATTCGAAAACGAAGTATGTAATGGTACCAAGGTTTTAAAACTGAAATTTCAACAACGACGTCAGTTATCTTATCAAAATTTGTGATACCACATGAAATTTTAGATATGATGTTCTTATATGAACAGGAGTGCTACCATCATGGCGGGAAGTGGTGGCCAACTCATCACGTGGCGTTAGCAACGTCATCAATTACAACATCACCAACCTGAAGTTTTACGACATCTTCACACACGAGGGTCAGAGCACCTACACACGGATGGGAGAAGGTAATAGTCTCTCGCTATTCAGCATATGTAGGTAAATTTGTATTTCGTATTGATCAAATCCGAGGGACAGAACCATTACTTTTCGGCAATGCATAAAATAGGCATACGAAACGAATAATGTTAGGGAAATGGTCATTCAAACAATCGAATCGCCTTTGCATGTGTTTGTGATAGGGGTGACCACCGAGACACGATACGCTCACCTTTACGTGGACACCCGGTATTACCTCCATGTCATTAGCATATACTCATAGTGGAGTCAGATTCTCATGAAATAAGCGCGACATCAAGGTTAAAAACAATAAATTCAAACCTTATTTCAGTTCATCGAAGAATACAGCGTTGGTCCATCGACGCCATTATCGGTCCCTATGACAACGGCGTGGCTTTGGCAGCAGAAGAACGGAAGATTCCTTACCTTGCTACGTCTCCGGTGACCAGGGAGACGCTAAAACACACTGTCCAGCTCTTGCCGGAACTGGACGACTTCTGCCAGGCCCTGCTGGAATTTGCGCAAAAACAGAACTGGAAAAAGATCAGCGTCTTCTATGATGATGATAAAGGTGAATGATGATGATGATGATGATGATGATGATGATGATGATGATGATGTTACAAGAATATCCATAGCATTGATATGCTTTGTGTGAGTTAGACTTCTACACCGCATTATTAGCAGTGGTCAAGATACATCATGGGAGGACACACGAATGTGTAGAAATGGTATAATTTCGTGTTGAGCGAACACTTTAACCACTGGGCCATACCACCAACAACATTCTGTCGATGTCGTAAGTTCATACAGAAGCATGACATATTACTAAATATATCTTTGTTTCTATTGAATTCCAAACACAGGTTTGGCGGTGCTGGAACGACTGATGACAAACCATTCTCTGTCTGTCAAGGCCTGGAGACTCCCTGATCCAGGGCCGAAAACACGTGACACGCACCGTATCATGGGGTCGAAAGCAAGAGAGGCGCTTGTACAGATGCGAAAAGTCCTGGTCGAACACTCTATAGTGATATGCGGTAAACTCTACACAGAGTTCCTTCTCAGAGAGGTATGTCTCCGGAACTGTTACTCACTACCACACTTACTCTAGCTCTGGTTTCAGTGCGTCCTCTAGATGTCGGATACATAGCTTGTTCCAAGTACGAACGTGTTTGTTTGTTTTTTTAAGAACTGATAGCATGGACCAGCTGGTCACATTCCCTGGCCTAATGGGACAGTGCTGTGTTGTGACTATGTGTCCCAGTCCACCCACCTCTGAATGGGTAACTCGTAAAGATGGGAAAACCACATTAACTCGGTGCGCCGAGTGGTCGAGTTGTATGATCCCCAGGGAGTTCAGATTGATAACTGTGGCATTTGAGACGGACAATCAGTGATTGCATGGAAAACAAAGCACCTTTGAGCAAGTGATCTGGATATTTGGCGCGAAATAAATAAATAAATAAATAAATAAATAAATAAATAAATAAATAAATAAATAAATAAATAAATAAATAAATAAATAAATATTGTGCGGCGTTCAACAATATTCGATAGCTAGTGTAAAAAATATTGTGTTACACCCATGAGCAAAGATAAGCACGTAATATTATATGCTTGAAAAACAACCCCACTTTCTGTGATAAATGAAACAACCGTTTCGTATCTTTGCATTAACTACTTAATGTGTTTGTTTGTTATCGTTAAGCACGTACAGCCCCTTCATGCACCGTTATCTCGACACTCCAGTTATCAGAAACGTCTTTAACACGGCGACAACGATATCATGGTGAGAAACCGATGGAAGATTTCTTTTGAACAGTAGTGTACATTCTGCTCGAAAATGCTAGGCAGAAATATCTGTGTCACAACATAAAGTGAATCAGATATAATACGAATGTGAAGCAGAACGAGTATTAAAATACTATCAACCAGTCACCTCTTCACACAAATACAAGACAGTTTACTGATGGTGATTACAGATTTTCCCTCACACACAGAAAGGATTACTTTTATGTTTAATTAATCCCCAGACGTGAAGACGGTAAGCCTTTTTTAAATGGTCCAAGATCAAATACTACTGATAATCACAGGGAATGGTTAACATCGTGCTTAAACCAAGTCCACAGATTTCCTCTCGTTATCGAATATACTCCTTGGTCTTGGGATTCGCGTATTCCATGTTTTTAAAAATAATTTAATGAAGATTTCGAAGGCTAGCCAGATCCAGTGATTTATGGCTGGGGGAATTCTATGTTGATGCTAGTCAATTTGTTTTCATCAAAACAAGTAATTCAAAAGATTAAAACCATCCTCTGTTGCTGTGGTTTATCTCGAAGATATGGTTGAGGATGCTGATCTACTTTCACTCAGATATTCAAGGTATCTTCAGCACGCAAGAGGATCGCTGATGTAGTCCACCATTGCACGTTTCTTGTGATAGAAGGATTCTCTGGAATATTTCACCGCCTTATCAATGGCATATTTTTAAAACTCATGACGCAAACGCGATATATTATACTTATAGTATCTAGACATGCACGAGGCAATACGACTGATACACACTATAGCCTCGTTAATCCAGACCCTCTGTAATAATAAACATTTATATAGATAAGGACAAACTTTATGGATGAGCAACTTCTTAAAGTTTGTCCTTATCTGATTCACCAACATTCCACTCAAAGAGGATAACATTCATATAGGAATGTGGATATACAGAATATATTACAGGCAGTGTCTAAACACGTGCATTACAGTACAGCTTATATTGCAGTCCCGTCATTCTGTAATCCTCAAATTTCAATTTAGAAATGTAAATGTAAAGATTGTGTCTAAGAAGTCATAAATCCCACACATGATTCTAAAATCAGCGCGATTCCACTGGGAATGGTACCTTCCGGATGAGCGGGAGTGTTTACAGGTAAGCTTGTTATGACTTTCTACACTCTGGCGGATCTGAACTACAGTGAAAGAAAACTGATGGCTGATATTGTCAACTCAGTAACAAAAATCTCACGACAAAACCAGTTCAATATTCAAGCTAAATAAGAGTCCGTCATGAAACATTATCAGCTAGTAATGACAGCAGGATTGCTGAGACTAGCGTTTCCTGCACCACTGGCGACTCCGGTCACAGGCGTAGGCATAGGCAATGGCAAATCAGTTGCTTACGTGGAAAAACATGAATGTTGGTTCAAGTCGAAATAGGGAGCTGCATCGGAAGTCATTCATTAAACAGAAGATTAAACAACAGAAGGCAACAGACGTGAAACTTGTAATTTCACAGGAAGTGTGTGGTAACAGTTTCAGTAATATGATTGAACTTAATCAAGAAGTTGTCACACAAATAAGAAAATGGGCTTTCTTTTGCTGATGACCAGTTCTAATAGAGATCTTTACTCGGATAATTGGTTACTTGTTTCTTCAATGTGTGAGAAGACACAAGAAATCTAGATCTGCCAAAGTATGGTATCATTGCAACCAGACATGCCGCATAATGTCCCACAAAAAGGAGGCAGACAAATTGACAAGGAAATGAAAAAGAGATGGACATTATGTCAGTGTATGGGAACACATTTCACCTGTCAGTAGCAGCACTGGCTTGCAGCAACATTATCTGCCAGGTGAATTAATTATATCTTCGCAGATAATTTTGTCTGTTATTTTTTCGGTTAATTGAGCATCATGTAAATATATACTGAACTAACATAGTTAGGGATATGTAAATTTTGTCATTATTAATAATGATGTATTTATTCATTGACACACTGATGAAATATCAGTCCACTTCTTCTGTCCATTATATGAACTCAGCTGGAACTCGGGACCGTTTGAAACAGGCCTTGTTGTCTTATTAACCTCATAATGGAACCACATAAAACCAGAACTTCTGCATTCGGTACCACTAAGTGGGTTGTTATTCCTGATGATCTCCTGCTCCCCTTAAGTACTCCATCTTCCCTGTTCAATACAGTAACATTCGGCATATGGGTTTATGGACAACAACAAAGGGAAGTTTACCTGACAAAGTATTCAATGCAACAAATCGTATCGATAATTGCTGCACCCTCTGTCTGGTAGTCTCAGTTCAGTGACGCTAAAACTATCTATTTGTTCGTTTCCTTAACAAATAACCCAAATAGGGAGTAATTGGTATTAATTTTCTACTTTAATATATATTCGTAGTTGTTAATTACATTGAATCATGAGTACGTCAGCACATCATTTATTATAAACCTTAAACCTTAATACGATATTGTGTATGTCCGTTTGTTAGCTTATTATAGTAATGAGGTGTCTTTAAGGGACATAATAATAATCATGACCCCGATTTTGACCCGTCCCTATTTTGTATAACTTGTTCCATTGTGATAATGATGTTTGCTAATCTACGACATGCTTCTTCCCCAGGCTCGCAACCTCGCCATGTTGTCAACGCCTCCGTACGAATGGGGCTTCTACGATCCGGTATGTATAACTGCGCGTCACTCCACACTTAGTGAGTGATTTGGGTTCATCGTAATTTTTGAAACAATAGTTTTGGAATATCAAGGGGCGTCAGATAGATATGGGAATGCCGGAAGTGACGTAGGGTTTAGATGTTTACCATTTCTTTGAAACATGCCGCTGACATAACTGCAAATATAATTAGAAAAAATCAGAGATTAGAACCCAGTATTTTGTGTTTGGGTACATTAAACGGATGCAACTACGTACAGTCAGTTGCTCTTCTTTAGTGCTGAGGCGCCAGTGTCCCTTTCTGAATCTGACCAATGTTTTGTATAATCACACTGATATAAGACACGTTATATTTGGGATTGCATCTTTCCCAGAAAAGTTCAAATTCTAGATCTTCGTTTTTATTTTAATCCAGTCCGATTTCACCCACGTGTCTCACTCAAACTGTTGTAAGTACGGGACGCGGGTAGCCCAGATGTGCCCAGGTCATGGTAGGTTTATCATAAGCCTGAGCTGATGGGTTCGAATCCCGTTTGGTCATCATTATGTTTATGATCTGTCAGTGCATTCATGGGTTTCAACACAATGGTAATTGTTTTTCGTCCTTTCAATTTACCTGGTGAATTGGCCGCCTGGAGTATGTGCTGGAATCAGAATTCCAAAACAGTTTCAACTACTCATGTTTTTGGTACTGGTGTGTTGACATGTCTGCCATTGCAGTTTAAAGATTTATTAATGACATCTCATTATAATACTATGGCAACTGAACCAGTCTACGAGCAATGGGTTTATATCTACTTGTGTTGTTACCCCTAGGGCGACGCTATCGGCGATCTGTTCGAGCCTTACCGAGACATCGCCGTCAACTTCACTGTTTTCTCCTTATTGCCTTATAACTCCTCCGTCAGCGACATGGCCAGCCTCAACATCAAAAGCCACATCAACCAGTGGAAGCTTGAGTACGCCCTCGCACACGACGCTATGCAACTTCTGATAGCGTCCAGCATACAGACAAACGACAGTCTCCTGAAGAACATCAAGAGTGTAAGTCAGGCGGTCATTCGTCCTGCATTAATGTAGATAGAAAGATCACGGTTACATGCTGTCCAATGAACATGGGCAATCTCAGCGTTCATTACATTTAAATATTCGCAACTAAACCTTTCCCACATAAGGAAGAAATCAGTAGAAATGATTGTGGTATTTTGACTTTCTCGTAAATATGCCTTTACCAAACAAAACTGACACCAGGTGTTCGCAAAAAGTGTATGCATCAGTTGCATGTCTCACAAACCCCCGCAAAGACATGTCAGCAAAGACATGTCAGCATGTTGTTAAGCTAAAACCAACAACAATGCGACTTATTCATAACCAGTAGGAATATATGTACATGCGAATTCTTGTTATTATTTACACACTACTAGAGCCATCATTAGTTGAAGAGATACATGTTTTGTCGGTACTACAAACGTTTGGGTCTTGTTTCTGCTAACCCTTACAGTGTATAGGTAAATATGATACATCCATACGTACGTCGATATCAACGTATACAAATCCAAAGATAATTGATCAACTAGTATGAAAACCAATGATCCGAAACGCCTGAAATAACGAGTCTCACACAAATAACTTCAGCTGTTCTGAAAAGAATAGAGTTGAGAATTATAAGAAATTTATATTTGAAATTATTAAATATTAAATGCCTCACGTTGTCTGTGTCCATCATTCATAGATCTGACAGTCGAGCTGTATTGACATCAGTGCTTGTGACATATAAAGGTGACACAAAACTGTTCCTACGTGTAATACTGCATGAAACATGGGAATATAAATGACATGGGAATATATTACCCTATACAAATTGCCAGTTGATTAAGGTTATCAGTCACTCTCGGGTCACATAAACAATCTGTCCTGAAACTTAGATTGTGCTACCGGGCTAATTGCATACTGACAGCAGCGTCTCACATGATACAGTCCTTAATACAGTACCGGACAAAAGAAGCCGTATGCTTATTAAATGGTTAGTTCATGGTTATGTATTTGACATGGCGTTATTGGTAACATATTTCGTACATAACCATACATTGAGTGAACAAAGTATTCCAAATGCATAATACGTTTATGGTGACATTCGTACAGTTCGATCCGCAAAGCAAATTATGTTGTCAAGTGGGGTTCAGTGAGTAAAATTTTAACGTCACCTCGGCAACATTTCAGCAATATAGTGACGAGAAGGGTTTTACATACAGAGTAAATATATGATCTTAAATAATGAGTCATCAAAGGACTGTTAAGTGACTACAGTATCACAGATAGTGTTTAAAACGAGAACGGAGATCTGAATCTATTTTATTTACGAAGACAGTACAATATAAAAACAGGCTATAGGTCGTCAAGAACGGACAGTAGATCACTATGATAGGGACCATGGAGACTTACAGTACTTATCCCTTCAGCCGCTGGTTCAGACAACCCGTGATAAGATCTGCAGGCCATAGTCCATATCATATAAATGAGTACCTCACAACAGATGATCAACATATTGGGGGCGGGGGCAACTTCCTATCACATTCAGTAAAGAAAGTCTAAATTTATATTTGTCCAGATACACCTTGCAGTAACAAACATCAAAACCATTAAATCGATAAAGTCATGGTACTTTGTCCAGAGCGTCATGGTACTTTGTCCAAAGCGTCATGGTACTTTGCCTTATTGTTATGTCTGATCCTTTCTCATCTCAATCTTAGTCACTATCCTAAAATAGTTCGTAACATTACGATGTCGTAGTTTTTTTTATCATTGACTTTAGAATGTCGTAGCTCTACTAATGCTATGTGGGTCGGAAACCTGCAATGTAAGTTATTGCTATCATGTCGGCAGTTTGCATATTAATTTACCAGTGCCAGGATCCGCTGCTCGAGGTTTGAATCCCAGTTTGATCGTGTGTATTCGTTACTTGTCAGCACCGCGAACTGTTCTTCAGCTTCATCGCACTGTACTACTGTAGATAATAAAATGCTTTTTACATAGCTATAGTTAAGCCTGATCACAACAGACTATAGCCATCTGACAAAGCAAGTGTTCTTTATTATTACATCCGAGTTACACTCTCAGGGGAAATACCCCTACCTCTCATACAGTATTCTGCGCTCAGCAGCTGCTAATGCGGAGCCAGTGACCTCTCCATCCTCTGTAACAATAAGCTGACACATCATAAAACTTACATTCGAGATGACCCACCATTGTTATTATAATGCTAGGGAGATCGTGACTTGGCCTTGATCCGAAGAGTTATGTAACGCAGACGGGTCTGCTTGAAAGAGTGACTTGGTTTTACGCCGCTTTCACCAATATTCCATTTACCTCACAGCAAACTCATATACCCATGTGGGAAATCGAATCCGGGTCTTCAGTGTGACGAGCGAACGCTTTAACCACCAGACTACCCACAGTTCTCGGCTTGCCATAACCCAGGCATCGATTATTCCCGATCATGTATATAGGTTTGGCAGCACCAAAGTTGGAATAGCCTGAGACCTGCATTACTTCGGGTTCCCCTCCCATATTAAACAGACATGACTGATAAGTAAAGCACTATCTTAAAGGACAGTATCCCAACTCACTCACATACAAATTATTAGTATGAAAACATAAATAGATGTGAGAAATCGGAAGGTGGTGTTCTCCCTCCATCATACACTGGTTTAGATTATTTTTTTTTTAAATTCCTTTGTGTTTTTTTTTTCAGAACCAAGAGTTTGGTTTGACTGGCAACCTTCAGTTAGACACTCACGGCAAGAGGTCTAACTTCACCGTCCATCTAACTGGCTACACGGGCAACGAGAGTTACCCGGTGAGTGGTATTTACAGTTATCCGGTAAGTCAGTTATGAGTTTTCTCCCTTGACCCTCTGTCGCTACGTTGCTGGTCGTCATCACGATGGTGTGTCCTGCGATGTCGTACCGTTGGTATTAGCTTTAATTTATGTGTACCGATTTATTTTCGTTACATCGTTAGAAACTATCGTGCTTGCCAAGGATCGTCTCAATGAAATGGCTACACCTCTTACGTTGCTACTGAAACATAAATTAGTAGTACAGTACCCCTTTCGCAGCGCTAAGATGATCGTAACTCACATACTTTAAGATATACTTACGACTGTCGTAGCGCTAAGATGATCGTAACTCACATACTTTAAGATATACTTACGACTGTCGTAGCGCTAAGATGATCCGGGCCCTGGAATATTTATTCTCTACAGATTCAGCGAAATTATTGAAGTTATTCCCGGATACATGTAAGTCGTGTCTGACTCCGTGTCATGGGCTATATAATATTATATCTCTCTCCCCTCATCCTGGCGAAGGAAGGATTGGTGCAGCTGCGCCATGTTGCTCGTATATCGAGCACGTTTCGGACCTAGATTTTCTCTTAGCGCTAAGATAGACGTACGTTTATGTTAATGTATGGTACTTACGACTATCGTAGCGGTAAGAGAGCTTCGAAAATCTGGGCCCTGGACCTGTGCGTGTTAATGGGTAACCTGTAAATGTACTGGAGGTTTGGGTGTGCGTGGTTCAGGTACAGTATGGCTGATCATACGGTACATTGCAAAGCTTCTGACAGGGTAATGGACATCACTGGTGTTATCACGTTTCATAATTAATAATATCGTTCGGTTAAGAAGTTTAACTTTAAACCTGTATTGAACAGTTACCGTTATATCAAGTGGTCTTTGACTCTGATTAATGTAAGGAATTTACTAGAGACGTCGTCGTCACATATGAACGCGTTATAGTGGGGATCTGTACCGTTTCGCATGTGCGACTGCATGTGGTTTTATGCCGTTTTTGCAATATACCTGCAATATCACTGCAAAAATGTGAACACGCATTGTTCCAGTATGGAGACTTGAACCTGGGATGTCGGCAGGATCAGCGACTGCCCCACCGGTCTATTCTTTTGAGAATCATGGCTGAGAAGATAATGATTTCTTGTGAAAACACATTCTTATCAACATTTAAACACGTCATGAGCCATAATTTGACAGTTATATTCTACACGTATTAGTACATTTTTCGAAGTCGTAAATATTTCAACGAACAGTTTAATGTTTTATGCTTGTGTATCTTTTCACTACTCTCCCCTCAAATCAACCCTGACATCGAGAGGATTCTTAACAGTAGTGACGCCTCCTGAGGGTTGGCAGGTTATAAGGATAATTAATGATGGGTTGAGCCATATCAGGGACATTGCATCAAAGTGTGTGAGAAAATGTTCCACACTGACACATATACAGGTAATGGGCACTCCCATATTCGTATTATGTAATTCCTTCAGGTCAAGACCCGTGAAGATCCGGCATAGAATTGATCTTCAGTAACCCATGCTTGTCGTAAGAGGCCACTAACATCATCGGGTGGTCAGGCTTGCTGACCTGGTTGACACTTGTCATCTTACCCCAGTTGCGTAGATCGATGGTCATGCTGTTGATCACTGGATTGTCTGGTCCAGGCTTGATTATTTACAGACCGCCGCCGTATTGCTGGAATATTGCTGAGTGCGGCGCAAAACTAAATTCACTTTCAAGTCGAGATGTCGGGTAATGGCGTTATGCAACTATGCCCTTTTGTGTTATCTGTATGACCCATTATGTTTAAGCTTTATCCAGACTGTTGTTGTAGATCACTGTGATAGTAGTTTCTCTGCCTATAGAGTTCAAAAGTCATACTCTAGTTCAGTGTGAAGGTCGATATGAAATTTCATTACTTCGAAACCTGCGTTTCTTTTGCGGTTCAGTTTGTATTGCTCTCATCTTTGTTCCCTTTATTGATATTGTTTGTTAACAATGATAACGTTTGCTTCGCTATCAGTATATCCGAACTTGTACATTAGAATCACCTAACCGTTGCTTCAAACACTTCTATGACGGACGTCAAAGATCGTGAAACGATGTTCAGTGATAAAAGAGAATCCTTGTTTTTACTGTTAGCAAATAATCGCGTTGAAAAACATTCCTATATCGTGCAAGTATTCAATAAAGTCATAAATATTTGTAGACCTCTGTGTGTTTCAATATATTTACGTTAAATGTTGTTCAATGTGCTTCAGGCAATGTAGTGGCTTTCATTGGCAATCGATTCGAAGTACCACAATGTATGTGTATCCTGCCCAGAAACGGTTGACATTGTATTGTGTTTAGAGGAGCCTCAGACGTATGGGATCGTTATTTCTCAGTGTATGTTTCCATGTCACGCCTTTTCCTAAATATTGCACTGGGGAATCAACTCTTCCTTTAGTCCTTGCTCGACATGTCCCGCCTATTTACAGAAATATGTATGAAAGACGCTTGAGCTGCTATCTGTAATGTCTAGTTTTCTAGAAATGCTTATCCTGCGATGTTAGTAGAGTTACATGAGAACGTTACGTGCGTGTGTGTTGGAGGTTGGAAGGGTTTTACTTACAAATGCGTTGATATTGTCACCCCTTCGTGGTCGTAATGACTCGTGTATTGTAGGTCTGTGACATAAGGTACAATATTAGGAATGTTTATCGTGCTTGAGTCAAATGACCATTCAGCCGTATATTTAGCACCGTCTCCCATCTAGCCGTGTATTCCTTTAGGCATTCTACCACAAGCAACAAAGAACCACCCTCCGTACCACCCACCACCTCCCCAAAGGCATCCAACACATCCACAAAATCTCTTCCATACATACAACCCACCCAACACCATCCCACTTATACCACCCACTCACAGAGTGTTTCATATCAGTGGTATCAACGTTGACAACACTATCCGGAATAAGCACCTCATTGACGTAGATTCCAAGTACAAATGGCCACACCGATTATTCATGACAGGAACTTATCTTATATTTCGTGCAACTTGAGGCAATTCCAATGTTTCTGTTTTCGTTCTTTCATCACATCTTATTGCCTGCGTGTCTTCGTTCCTATTCCACCTGCAGAGACACTGCTGGCACGCTTCATGGACACACTCCTAGATCTGTAATATGGG
Source organism: Haliotis asinina (assembly GCF_037392515.1). NCBI lineage: Eukaryota > Metazoa > Mollusca > Gastropoda > Lepetellida > Haliotidae > Haliotis > Haliotis asinina. The sequence continues at coordinate 90,331,464 of NC_090281.1, forward strand.
AAATCTCATAACGTTTTTATCAAAGCATTGAGGATGGAATTCCTCATCAATACGAACATTGATCTTCACACAACCGAAAGTAGCTGATAGGTCTACTTATATCTATCTCTATATCCATATGTATCTACTTCTGTGTTAACCATTTGTGACAGGCTCACCCGTTTAATGAATGTTACCGATAGGAATGACAAGACATACGCACGTAGGCAGGAGCACTGAATTATCAGTTTGAGAAAATGTCACACGGAACAAAACATGGAATGTAATATATAGGTGTCTGTGGAGTATACAAAAGTCGCATTTTCACCACACTACATTCACATAACTAACAACCTTGCTATAAACAACAACCAATGAAACTCGCGATTTTAAAGAATTCCCCGATTAGTCTTGGCCAGATTTCACATAGTTGTATATTTATGTGTGTTTTTATCGTACGTCAATATATTTAGTGCGTTGTTTAAGAAACCTCTTACAGGTGATTTCGATTTACTCCTATAATTTTTAGTATTGACCGGGTGAATGAGTGAAGGGTGGAGTGCGTACCACCACATGAAGAGTATTCAAGATGTAACGCGTCGCGTCAGTGTTTACGGGATAATACGGCCCATAATTACGCTCTCGTACAGAGGGGAAATATTTCGGAAAGACAATGAACGTAGGAATGGTCATGACAGTTCAGGATTATACTTGGGTGACTTTTATTTTAAAGGTCGACCAGCGATCCTGACATGAATAAATTCAATCAAGATAAACTTCTGCTTAGTATTATTCGTTATTCGCACCATCATACTGGGTCTAACAAACCCAACGGTCCCATAGTCATGATTCCTTGCGATACAGGGAACATATGACTAGGACAGGAGCCGAATCGCTTGTCTCAAGTTCCTTGTTCATATTGGCATAGTATACAATAATAACAAATATACTAGTTACAGCAAGTCTTAGACTTGTATGAAACAGTACTAGTGCACAATACATTAAGGTGAAGAGGTCTTTTGTCATTAGATAATGGTGCACTTAAATTGTATTTGTGTGTTTTGTGTCTTGTTTACCTATCTCGTTTAATAAAGTAATTAAATGAGCCGTTACTTTGATTCCAGCACGGGGAATGGCTGAAGCGTCCGTCTCACAGTTACCTTCTCCTCAACACGTCTCAAGCTCCACCAAAGCGACGACGTATTTTCCCACTGAAAGGTCGCACGGTCAAGGTCGTCATGATTTTAGTAAGTAATGGTAGCGACAAAAAACGGTCATAAGCAGTGTCGTCATGGGAAAAGTTCACAACCAACCTCACATTTTTACGATCTTCCTCTGTAACCTCCCTGAAACGCCATTCTTATATATACGCAGTCAGTCTTACATAATAGATAGACAGCGAGACAGAGCGACAGACAGACAGACAGATAGATAGATCTGGACTCCCTAACACAGTAAGTTTTACACAGTCAGTCTTAAATAAACTCCCTGACACAGTCCTTCTTATATATATTACATTGACTCCCTTACAGTGAGTCCTGTATACACTCTCATATATAGGCTCCCTAATGCAGTCAGTCTTATATGCAGACTCCCTAATACAGTCAGTCTTATAAATAGACTCCCTAGTATAGTCAGTCTTATGACTAGACTCCCCAATACAGTCAGTCTTATAAGTAGACTTTCTAATACAGTCAGTCTTATAAACAGACTCCCTAATACAGTCAGTCTTATAAATAGACTCCCTAGTATAGTCAGTCTTATGACTAGACTCCCCAATACAGTCAGTCTTATAAACAGACTCCCTAATACAGTCTTATAAATAGACTGCCTAGTACAGTCAGCCTTACAAAGAGATTCCCTAATACAGTCAGTCTAACATATATAGACTCCCTACTACGGTCTTTCTTATATATAATCTCCCTGATGCAGAAACACTAAGGACACATTTAAACGGGAAGAACTAATTAATTAAGGTTTTGACTGGTGACACACACCAAGACCGAGGTTCAATTACAATTAATCGGCGTTAATGATAATTAGCGTTTAATATGACAATACAACGGCAGTGACCTACACAGTAATGGAATTAATATAGGAAAGGCAAGTGTGATATGTGATTTGATTAACCAATTATCTTCTCGTGTGACACTTTATTTAGTAATTATGATTAACACCAGGATATACGTTTACAAAGAGTGTTGTTTGCAATAGAATATTCTTGTTAAGCATACGTAATTCAGTGACACAGTGAACAAAGACTCTAAACAAAGATTCCAGTATTACACACGTTGTTCGCTTAACATCTTAAAAATCCTTCAAAGGGAGATCATGATATCAGTGCTGACAATATTCAGACGGAATAGACTGAAAATGATTCATACAGTATAAGGTGTGGAGAGTGATGACGTCATCCCCATGGTGCTATGTCTATTCACATTGAATGAGTCAGTCCCAGTGGTGCAGTTCATCATCATCATTCATCATTTATTTCGGTACTCAAGTGATAAACATAAGTACTCATCATGGTTACATTCAATAATGGAATTGTTTCTCACGAGTACACAATGTAATTTAAAACATGTTGGGAGATACTGACCTATAAATAAAGGTCACTGTAAACATAGAGATGACCCTCTAACTGTCGTGTTTAACCAACTGTTAGGTAGATACTGAATGTAGAACCGAAGGTCAACTTTTCCTCCCCAGTCTCTTTCAGTTGGCATGCACGCTATGCACAACGATGGAAACTGTTTAGTCCCCCGCAGCACGGAACGGGGGATTATTTCTTGAGCAGCATCTGTACGTACGTCCCTACTTCCCTACGTCCCGATTCTTCATATACGAAATATATATATAATGAAATCAAGAAACCTATACCTCATTGAAACCACATGTGATCATTGAAGGGTGCGCTGCAAGTGTATGTAATGTGCGGCGTTAAACAACCAACCAACCAACTGTGACCGGACTGGTTGGGTGTCTGTGTACCCCTGCATCATGGGTCCTCACTTGCAAATATCATTAAACCCTTTCTACCTCTGTTATGTTCTACCAACGACGAATATGTGTGTGAAACAATAGTTCATTCACATTTCATGGCAAGATCAAAATTCCAGACCAGTTTGCAACATGACTTTCCGTATTAAATAATTTGTTTGCATACACCATTGACAAAGTGTTATGTTCTATGAAAAGAACGAAGTGGTTTGATGATCCTACAGACCATTTGTAGAAAATGTTTTATGTCTGAAATTCAGTCCCTTTAATTGATATTGACAAACCAGGGAGGTCTTTCACGGTGAAAAAAAATCTGTACTAATGACTTAATCAAATAAAACGAACTATAATGCTTAGAAAACAAATACAGTTGACAGCTGAACACATCTGGGACAAAGACTGCGTCCACGGAAGGCCCATTACATAAAAAATAGATTACTCTTTGATTGTAATTATAATCAATCGTAAGTCGTAAATGGAGGCACTTCCACTAACAGATTGTGCAATGTTTGTGATGCAATCTGTCCGGTAACGGGAAACGACTAATATTCTTTATTAATCAGATAAATATCACGTTTACAATACAATGATATGGGCGCCGGCACTGCATGACTCTTGCAATGTTTGTTAACTCAAATAGTCGCGGGACGTAATCACGACGGATTAAATTTTTTCCATTTGTTTTGTGAAAGTTATTTCGTTTCGCAATGCTTGATTTACATGTTTTTACAAAGACCCTGACTTCACTCTGTAATCCATGTGTTGAGTCAGGGTTATTGGCGTTATGTACAGTTGGGAATATTTTGTTTCGCAATGCCAAACTTACCAATTTTTCAAATAACTCTCTGAATTATAGAGATTCACTCAGTATCCTTAGTGTTGTGTCATTCGCGTTTTAAAGCGGGTTGTTTACTTGTTTGGTGTGTTCCATCAGTTGTTTTAGCCTTCTCTCGGCCTGTATTCACTCGAATGTAGTCCGAACAAGCCATTATTAACAGTCAACTTCCCACTCTTTTCGCTGGTACTCATTCTCAACCACCAGAGTGATACTCGTTTCTTTTCACGACCGGAAATCAACTTCTGAGGGCATTTCATATGCCCCTTTTGTGTTAGATACCAGACTGCACAGGGTGTGTTTTGAACTAGGTCCCCACAATATGCCAAACAACAGAACAACCTTTATCTGTTTTCACCCGGGCTTCCAAACTGTAACAAACATAATAACGCTTATGGTATATCATATGTAGCATGCAGCCTTGCGGGAACACTTGGAACCCATTGCGCAAAATGATCAAATCTTAGAGTGATTGAGTGAGTTTAGTTTTACGTCGCACTTAGCAATATTCCAGCTATATGGCGACGGTCTGTAAATAATCGAGTCTGGACCAGACAATCCAGTGATCAACAACATGAGCATCGATCTGCGCAGTTGGGAACCGATGACATGTGTCAACCAAGTCAGTTAGTCTGACCACCCGATCCCGTTAGTCGCCTTTTACGACAAGGGTGTTAGGAATTGGAACTAGCAATGCAGTTGTAGAAAGATTGTTTTGTTTCCAGAATGTTTTGAGATGACATACCTAACATTTTATGACATCTCTGATCACACATAAAACACTGTCACGGTATAACATCTCACATTAACCATATAAGATGTAATCAAAAACTTTCCATAACCATCGGAAACCACTGGCAACACATGTCGCAAACACATGCAAAGTCAGGGGAAATGTTCACAAGTACAAGTCAAAATAAGGAAGCCTATTTCTATCAATCATTTGTCACATCCGACTTTTCACTTATGTTCTAACGGTCTGAAACTTTAGAACCCTTGAACAGTAAGAGCAACAGTTTGGAATATTCGTTGGAATCGCACGTTTGTCTGTCAAACCTGTTAAATACATACACCGAATGCTGGAACTGCTGGTATGCTGTTAGGCCTGAAGGGAAAGTTAACAATATGAACATTGAAAAATTAAATGAAGTTATCTCAAACAAGAGCGACACGCCACTTTCCATAATCAGTGAAAGTTAAAAGTGAATGAGTTAAGATAAAATATGGTCTCACTGATCCGTTATCAGACTATCGGAGGTAGGATTGTTGTAAACATTTCACATTCTGGATCTGTTTTGTTTCTCGTATAAACTTAGCATTCAAACAACACACCTGGACGAGATGTGCGTGTCTGTAACAGACTATCCGGTAAATGTCGAGGACTTCCAGTCAACAAAGACACAGAACCTACAAAACAGTCCGTTTGGGTTCAAATGAGAAGAAGTATGAATGATTAAATAACTGCTCGGAAAAAGAAGTGCACAAAACATAAATAAGACACATGGTCCTGAAACCTGTGTACCCGACAGTCTGGAATCTAATGTTTCATGGTCGATCAAGGGACAGGTTATTTGAGAAACAATCATGTAATAGTGTGCTATTTTCACGCTGCACACCGAGGGATGAGAAGCGGCTGGTGGAACAGCGACGGTGCGTTCTTCACGTGCAAGTGAGGACAGACACATGAGATGACCCTTACCGTTCAAGAAACGGTCGTTTTGTGCGTTTTTCCCTATTTCCAGCTATTCAATCATTCATCGTTCTCATTTGAACCCAAACGGGCTATAATCACCAATCAACTCAGTGGCCTCTTTGACAAGCATATTTTGGTTGGGGCCTATATTCTTACATAGAATCGCAACGAATTTTCAAACGCATCAATGTAGATGTCATAAGGCAGCTCCGTGTGAAGTACCAGTTATACAACTTCTCCCTCTTCTTGTCTTTCAGGAGCAGCCCTTCACCATGTTAAAGAGGGATGCGGTCATGAGACGCGGTAACGACCGGTTTGAGGGGTTTGCCGTCGATCTCCTGACACACGTGGCTGAAACTCTAAGTTTCAACTTTGAGATCTACCTTGTTCCTGATGGGAACTTCGGCAGTAAGAAAGATGGCGAATGGAATGGCATCATAAAAGAATTGCTTGATGGAGTAAGTCAGCGTCACTCCCGGCTCCCGTACCATCTAGATACTTGAATGGAACAGATTAAGTTGTTATTTGTCAGGTCGAAGTGTATCGTCGGTGGTGTCATATCCAGATGTGTACTTACACAAAAGTAGCACTTTAAATAGTATAAATAGTTTTATGTGTGCCAGGGTGTTCCCCCCAGATAAACCCTTCTGTCGTGCATTAGTTTTCACAACATCAGGTATTTATCTTGTAGATACATTGAGAAAACAATGTAGATAGCAAGACTAACGGATATATATTGCTTTAAATAAATTCACATGTTTCACATATACCGAAGTTCGTAATAAACGTACCATGTAATACTACGTCGTCAGAACTTACGTGGTCCATTTCACGTGGTGCGAAGTCGTTGTGTCTCGATGGTTTTTCTTTTAACTCCAATGAAAGAGTTATATTTTTATGGGTACCTCCTCTTCTATGCTCACTTTGATTTCGAATACAATTCGAAAACAGGAAATCCTTGTTCTGTGACATCATCAAAAGTCATTTGTAAGAAAAACAAAATTACGGAAAATTATTCTCTTCGCCATCTCGCCATTTTGGCACTTTACTAAAATTGTAATCATTGTTTAGTGTATAACAGAAATCTAAATTTCAAATGTGAAATTTGGATTTGAACTCACAACTATTTAAAGCTGATGTTTAGTTTGATTGAAAATGAGTTTTTCAAGCAGTAATATTCACGTGTTTAAGAAACGTAGTGCAAAGGGAAATCTTTAAACACATATTATTCATCTATACACGATATAGATATGACCATATTTGCAGGAAGCAACAATGTCGGTGGCTCCCCTCAGCATCAACTCCGGACGCGAGGAGGCTGTTGACTTCACCAAGCCGTTCATGACACGGTACATCACAGTTATCCTAAAGATCCCCCAGAGAAAGGTGTCCTACTTCGAGTTCCTCAACCCCTTGTCACTCACCGTGTGGGGGTGTACCCTCGCAGCTTTCGTAGTCGTCAGTTTTGTCCTGTACATGTTGGAGAGAATCGGTTCCACCAAACAGAGAACCAACCCCCAGATCTCTGTCAGGGAGAGTTTCTGGTTCATATTCGGGTCCCTGCTGCAAGGCAACACCGATGCCTGTCCGATCACAATCCCAGGACGTATCCTAACCAGCTCATGGTGGTTCTTTGCCCTCATCTTAATCTCCTCCTACACCGCTAACCTTGCAGCTTTCCTCACCGTGAAGAAGATCAACACCCCAATAAAATCTGTCACAGACCTGGCCCAGCAGACCAAAATCAAGTACGGAACGGTCAAAAACAGTGGAGTCATGTCCTTCTTCGCCAACACAAACATTGAGCATTTCTCCAAGATGTGGGCACAGATGTCGGAGATAGAACCTGATTCCATGGTGGACAATACAACAGAAGGTTATAGCAAGGTAACAGATGGGAATTATGCCTTCTTCTGGGACACCACTGTCAACAAGTATAAGACTACCACGGACTGTGATGTAATGGAGATAGGGCCACCGTTCGACCCTAAGGGTTTTGGTATTGGCGTTCCACCAGGGGCGACTTATCTGGAAGAGCTCTCCATGACAATATTGAAGCTCAGCGATAGTGGCATATTGCATGAATTGGAGAACAAGTAAGTATGCGTACAATCGTGTACAGTTAGGTACATTTGTATACATGGGCTCAGTAGAAGTAGCTGCAGAGCATGTTTAGTATTAGGCATGATGTCTTGAGTCTTGGATAAATGGGTCTCCAGCAATGTATGATGGCCGTATAAAGTGGATTGCTCAGACTTGGTGGAGTTGTTGATATAGTGTCAATGGTTTTCATAGCTAAAATCAAATTGAGATCACACATTACATAACCAATATTTACTAGAGAAAATCTCGAAATGCAGTCTGGGCCTTGTACACAAAACGGACTGCGCCATGACTATGTTTTAGCTAATGATAAGTGCGGGCAGTACGAAGTGCTAGGAACACTTTGTGCATGAGAACCTTGGTGTAAACGGGTGCCAATTCTTCTGTATGCATTGGTAGTTAGTGCGTATTGCTAGTTTATACGTATGTATGAAAAATCTCGCCACATCAGATCACCGCCATATGCTTCTCCTCACGCAAGTTTCCTTGCACTGTACTGACACCACATAAGCTGTTGTTTGGATTTCTCATATACAAACTACTCGGTCTGCTCTCGGGGCATCTCAAGTAATTACTGTAACGGTGGTTTCCTTGGAAAAGGACTGACGTCACTAATTAACTCATTTCCCAGTTTTAGATTTATTCATATTCCCATAAGATGTCTCATATTTACATTTAACATAACATTACATAAAAACATTTGCTACGGTGCATTCCGAAAGGGTTGTACTCCCAAACGTATCCTTGACATGCCTGAGATGAAGAAGCTGCTCGTTCCTTGTGATAGAAGTAGGCCTTTAGTCGCTAGAGTTTACTATAAATAATTATTAGAAACCTGATCTTGGTTCGAATGCCCACAAGGATACAGTTGGAGAGGCGAGTGTTGTACCGCTACCGAAACCAAAGTAAGGCGGTCATCCGTCATTCAGGTAGCTTTTGGGGGAAGAGAACTTCTTACGTTCAAACGGTGTATTTTCTCCCTATGGTGCAGGTGGTGGGGAAGTAGGAGCTGTCCGGACCCAGCCAAGTCGTCGTCGGATGAGACGTCGGAACTCCAGATTGAGAACGTGGCTGGCGTCTTCTTCATCCTGGTCGGGGGTATAGTGATTGCAGGGTTGGCCTGTGTCGCGGAGTACTCTGCAAACCTCCTGCTCAAGGTCAAGAGGAACAACAAGAAGGTAAAGAAACAGGCCACTCCGTGATCAACTCTATCGACGCTGGCCGCTGAATATTCGTCACTCTTTCTATATCAGCCTCTGAATATACTTCACTCTTTCTGTACCAGCCTCTGAATATACGTCACCTTAACCATACCGGCATCTAAACATTCGCCACTCTCTGTATACCAGTCTCTGAATATACGTCACTATCTCTATGCCAGACTCTAAATATTCGCCACTCTCTGCACCAGTCTCTGAATATACGTCACTATCTCTATGCCAGGCTCTAAATATTCGCCACTCTCTGTACACCAGGCTCTGAATATACGTCACTATCTCTATGCCAGGCTCTAAATATTCGCCACTCTCTGCACCAATCCCCGAATATACGTCACTTCTTTTATACCAGGCTCTGGATATTCGTCAATCGCTCTTCACCACGCTCTGGATATACTCCACACTTCCTAAATCAGCGTCTGGCAAATAGTCATACTCTCTATATTCATCTGTCAGTATTCTCTACAGCGGTCTCTCTACATTTGTCACTGCCTCTGCAGAAGCTTCTGAACTGTTGTCTTTCTCTACTCCCGACTCCGTATTCAACATTCTCTCCTCTGTAATCGCGCTCTGGAAACACCAAACCCTCTCTCTCACGAGTCTCTGAAATCAACAGAATTAACAAAGCCTATTTCGGTGTTAAACTGATCTGCTATTGAAATATATTCTCTGTTTTCCTTGAAGGATAAACCAGATTTCACTGCAAACAGCAAAGAAAAGTCCAGTTTTCTATGAGTGACATGGCATTGATAGCAATACATACCACATACCACGGTTGAAAAGCCTCCTGATTGGACGGAGAGACAACCTCAACGCCTGAGTGCCATACAGATGACTTCCGCCAATACCGGAAGTCCGAGCTGATGTCGCAAAGGGAGTCCAGTTTCGGTTTTCATTCACTGTTTGATGTCAGGTTCCCGATTGGAAATTGTTCCAATTTCGATTAATGGTTTCCGAAATGAGTGCTCAGTAATACAGAATTCATACGGCAGTATGTTCCTGTTTTTATTTTAGGAATTATCCGAAAACGAAGCTGTTTGTGTTGCTCTTCCGTTATCTGGATAACATTAACGTGCATATTTCCTGGTTCGGATTGTGTTGATGTGGATGTGCCTTGAGACAACTACATGGCGTTCTACAAAGTAACCACTTCATCTTTGAAAGCTCAGGTTTTCATGAGGATGGTAACTATTAACAGAAACTCACAGACGGTGTATAAGTATTTAATGATATATTTGTATATGTATTATATAACTTAGTTTTGAAAGATATGATATGCAAATTTCATAAATGTACTTTTTGTTTCTCTCGGTTTGTTTTTCTTTTTTTTCTTTTCTTTTTTTATTTATGAGGCCTAGGTTGAACTTACACATTTTATACTGATGCATTGTTTTATATCCTTCATTGTCATCCTTTGTATATACCTCGCACTGTGTTCATCAGTTGTAAAGTGTCGGACAAAAGAAGGTACATGCGAGTTTAAATTGAAAAATACAAGAAATGAGTATTCGATAGTGATTGATGGATGGCAGTTTTCAGCCTGGTACCGTTTTTAATTAACTTTCTAGGCAAATCAAATTCCCAAGTATTTTATTTTGCCCGACACGTAGCATCTCCGTAAAGCATTGTTGCATATGACAAATGTACATTGATAATCCTCAAGCGAGCTTCATACCAAAACACAGACCATGATGTACGAACCGCAAACTATATTACTCTAAAGAAGTGAAGGACCATCTAAAGTCTTCATATTACAGAAGTTACTCTGTCATGCCAATACATCTCTTGAGTAGTTTTAAATTCATTATTGTGTTCCTGTTTTCTGATCAGTCTCACATGACTGATTCTCTGACTGCGAGTGTGTGCATAGCGGTAAATGTTGCTGTGCAGTCCAGGTATTATCCGGAGATAACATTAACGATTGGTTTCGTCCGGATAAATCATCAACATTCACGTGACTTTATGCAACAGAGTTTTGAAGAAGTGCACTGTTTATATGCAGCTGATGCACAGTTATTATGTATTCCTGTGTGTGTGTGTCTATCTACTCAAACGGACCATGAGCATACATTTGTTGATATATCTGTTCTTTTATGCACTTTATGTGGCCTGTATAAAATACTTCTAAATGAACCTGTACAGCGCGTTTGAAAAGACAATCGTGGATTTTATATGTTGTTATAGCAGTTGGGGTCATTGTTATGTAGGGTCGAAAAAAAGGTGATAAATGGTACAGTTGGACTGTTGTTATTCAGAGGGACTGATCATTTGTTTTAGGAGTGTCATTAGAATGTTTCTAATCTAAGGATGATGGATTGTACATGAAGTGAAGGGGCGGCAAAATTTGACAAAGTCATAAGAACAATCCCACTGTCCACCCCTCTCCGTCTTACAATTGTAACACCCAAACCCAGATTACACAGGGTTTCACCAAGTACGTCGAGCACAAATAAATCCTGACCATTCCTCAAACCGCGAGATCAGTTTGGAAGTAATGAAAGTGTTCAAACTGCATGTAAATGCTTTGTGTATTGTAGATGCCCAGTCTCCGGTGTTCCACATTGCAAGGTTGGTGTATATTTGTGTATTCAGATTATGCTAGGAGACTTCTCTGGAACAGAAACTTAGAAAGATAATTTGGAACATATGAATAGTACCTATACAACAACGACCCCGTCTGCTAATTGTGGTTAAACCCGTCTGTATATCGCGAATCACCATGTATATTTATCATACTGTACTCTCTGTTGCGTATGATCAGTCAGACCTGGCAGCGTATCCAGGTAGTTGATCGTATGTATATATGTAAGTATTGTCTCTGTGTGTGATACCTGCCTGTCTAGCAGGCCTCACCTGGGCCGATGGTCCAGCTGACCTAACAGTGGGGCACGGCATCCGTCCCATCCTCGTGCAGTTCCTCCCACAAATGAGCAAGACAGCATGACTCCATGTTTCCTCACGTATGTAAAGTGGGCATATGTGGTTTTCCCAGGTTGGTGAATCTTCCGACTTTCCAAAATTAGGTAATATGACTTTTTCAGTATTTTGAAAGCTGGCGTGTCAGTTACCATGTTATCAATGTGATCAGTGGTTGAATTGGGGTTTTTTTCTGAAAAGGGTTAGATGTAAATTTGTTTCCTAAATCTACAAATTGGGAAGTAACATTGTTTGTGAACGGTCATTGTTGGGGATGTAATATATTCAAGAGTGTCGGAATCTGAGTGAATGAATTCTGTATGAAAAAGTCATAATCTCCACAAGTACACCACAAGTCGATAAATCATCGTGAGCAGCACAGCCAGCTAGGTGTAAATAGGAAAACTTTGGATACTCACAGTAACATTTTCTTCCAACATAATCATTAAGACTGGACAAATTCGTTAAGGTGTTTATGTCAGACACGTGGTCTAACCTTCCCTATGGACATGTTGAACAGTGGAGGGGCAAGGCACACAGTAGAGGTGTCCCCCTTAGAGGTGATCGTGCATTCAATCTCATATTCACTTCAGTCTGTTTCTAAGGCTGTCCACACCATGCTCGTGTTACGAAATGGTAAACGTCCAATACCTGCAGCATTTGGGGTTTTGCCCTAGACAATAAGGTGACAGCCATGATATAATTGAAATACAACTACAAACAGCATCAAACAAAAATGAGTAGCATTAAGGCAAAAATGACTACACGTTGGTGTCTTCATCAATGTTCGCCTGTTGGACATGAACACGAAATAGAACACGACAACGCAATTTTTAAGAAATAACTTTAATAACCCTAAAGCAACATTTTGTATCAGTAGCTAATATCTCGGGTGATCTGTATTACATTCAGTGTACAATGTTTTATGTCGGAATATTGGCAAACGTTTCTTTTCAAGAAAAGCCTGCAAGTAGCTGGTTTGAACTGTATATTGTGTGGACATTTCAGTTGTAGTAACTTGTTTGCTTCTCACTTGCGACCAACCATACGCTGAACTTTTGCGCTATTTAACTGAAGGAACATAAAAAATAGAAAGTAGAGATATATTTGTTTCGTTGAGGATATTCGTATTAAGCAACTGTTCGTGTTAAAAAGAGACATTTCTTTGAAGACTCGGAAACAACGTATCTATGGTATAACTTGTTCGTGTAAATACATCTTTAAAGAGTAAGGGAATGGTGGGGTAGCCTAGTGGTTAAAGCGGCGTGAGACCATACTCACTCACTCAGAAGGTAGGTGTTGGTTGCCCTACTTGATCAAGTCGCTATGTCGTCACCCACGACTGAAGAGAGTTCAACAATGTCGTGCTGGCTCTTGTGTCGGATGGAGGAGAACGTTGTGCTTTCGTTCTCAGGTAGTTTTGTAATTGTGCCTGAATGAACGTAGATACGTATCTTGGACCTGTATCACAAACTCATTGTCAAGAATGACTGTCAATTTTGCCTGAAGAATTTTCCATCATACAAAATAAACTGTTCCTCTTATCGGAAGTGGAAGTGTTGTTAATCATGTTTCCTTTCTCACACACATGATTATTAATGTTTTCTGTTTTCATATCCACTATGTCTAACACTCCTTAATCACAGAAGACACCACAATGATATCCCTTATCTGCTTTTTCAAACACAGACACCACAGGATAGGGATCTATCAAGGCTGCCCTACGAAGTTTACGTTTAACGTGAAAAGTGTCCACATTAAACACGGCAGACTATACACACAAGCCAATACATTTTGATGCATACTGACACAAAACAGATTACTTTCTTAACTGCTGTGTAACATCATATCGCGATAGTGTATAGAAGGTTTTAAGAGTACCTCCTCCGGCAATTCTATTTTTTGTCGAAAACGACTACGATTGGTGTGAGATGAGACAGCTTAATAGCACAAGTGTCGTTCCAATCTATTCCTACGGCTAGATTATTATTTGTGGAAGGCAGCTGTCTCATATCGAAAGACCTTCAAACTCGAGACCCTGCTCATATTCCTTCGGACTATGGCACATTTCGTTTTAAAACCTTCCTTCATGTCGAATATGCACTGGCATTCTTGCTGATTCTTCTAATTTTTTTCTCTCCCATGGTAAGGGTATATGGCATAACAACCACGATGGCATTCATCACCCCACTGTATGTAACGGCATACCGCGGCGGCGGGGTAGCCCAGTAGTTAAAGCGTTCTTTCGTCACACGGGTGACACGGGTTCCGTTCCCCACATGCTTACAGTGCGCGGAACCCGTTTCTGGTGTCCTCGTCGTGATATTGCTGTAACATTGCTAAAAGCGGAGTAAAACTAAACTCACACACTTACACCACTCATACTGGAACATCATTTACTCATTACCTGGAGGAAACCATTCCGTCTCGCCAATGGAAACAATTCGAATTTTCCAGTTTTCTTACTCTTATTTCACACTTCATTTCTGTTGAGTTAGATTTGTCTCTAGTTTTTGTTGGTATCCGTACAATGTATCGTACTGTAGCTGGCCCTGAAACCAACCAACATTATCTGACAGAGGAATTGCTACACACGATTTCACTGTTTCATATATACTCACAAGTCCTTTCAACATTCTACCGTTTAGCCCATACAATGAGACCAGTTTCAATGTTTGTCTCCCTTAAAAATCAAAAGTCCAGTACCATGAGGCTGCAAGGATGACAAGAGGACTTGGGTCAGAACATGGCCCCGGTATCTGCCAGTAGGATCCCCTGAACGAGTAAAACTTAACTCGTCAGGGAGGTCAAGCCTGTTCTAGAGAAGCATCTTCGTAACGTCACACCCTGCGCAACATTATTGTTCAGAGAATTTCATTTATTTTCAGACACGGAAACAGTGATAATACATGGAACAGTAAACAATGATATAAATAATAATGATGTAATGTAATAGTTTTTACTGTTTCATTTTTAACACTGGTCAGTGACTTGTACACTGGTTTCAGAGTTCTCTGGGATAGTACTTCAATGAGCCAACTTGATAAGATGTCCTGCAGCATCCAGATATTGAAGAGGTGATTTTCTGCCGTTTTACAGGTGTTCCTTAAGTCGCAGGAGTCTAGCATTGAGTTCGCTATAAACACGCTTCCAAGACTTAGGAAGGGCACCACAGTCAAGTTGGGCACGCTTTGTTTTGTTTGCTGCTTCTATCTTCTTTATGTTTGTGATGAAGAGGTAGATGTGTGGGTGGGCTTTGGTGATGAGGTTCTTCAGTTTCAGGTGCCATCCTTCCAAGTGGTTGTTTGTCCTTTGTCCTATGTTTTCATTATGCGTCCAGATCCGTATGATAAAGCGCCCTCCGTAGTCAACCCATGCACGCGTGACATTGTCCTTGAAGTTCCTGACCTTGTCTGACTCTGGGTCTTCTTCCATGGCAGCGATCCAAGTGGCCTGCACCATGTCTCGAGGAAGTAATGGAAGGAGAGCTGCTCTCCTGATATGAGTTTGAACTTGTGGGTTGTCCGTGTGGTCTTTCACCAGTCCCTTCTCAGCTACGTTTCTCCACATGGCCTGCGTATAATGAAAGAAGCATCCAAACATATCGTCGTTGTCCCCATCATCAATGCACAGGAATTCCTTTCCATCTTAAGTGTGTGCCCATCTCCTTCAAACTGAACTTCAGCCAGTGACTTGGGCAGGACTTTGCTTCAGTGTCGATAGAGAGATGACTTGACTCGAGTACGACCTGACAGATCCTGGGTCAGCAACCTCGCGTCCGAGTGCTTTAACATTATAATAGTTCAGGGCGAAAGTGTGCTTTATTACACTATACATGGTGGTGGAGCGAACTGTATTTCTTTTCTAAGATTCCGTATTCAATAACTTCTAAGCCTAATTTCGATTAATCTATGGCAGAAAACAAACGACGGTGTCTGTGACCTAAATTAAGAATCCTCGCACAGGGCTAACTGACGCGTTGTTCTTTTGACGTGTCAACCCCCTACGTTAACCCCCTGGATGCCGAGTTTTTTTCAGGCGCACATTTTCATTAGGTTTGAAAAGTGAACGTTGTGCGAGATTTGCGCTCGCGTGGTCCTGGATCTGCGTACGGCTATGAAATTGCACAGACATGTAGAATATTTAATTTCCTATCCGTTGGTATAAATATAATTGTGACTACCTCAGGGGTTTGAGAAATAGACACTGCTAAAAGTTGTTCAAAACTTTTGTGTGTGTTCAAAAACAGTAAATTTCTCAGTTTTTTATCGTACACCAATAAAAGCACTCTGCTACGATTTTTTTAATTTGGCATCTTTACGGAAAGTGTGAGCGAAGAAAATACAGCTTGATATCTGAACGACATAAGTGTATATGAAATGGATGTATGTGCTAATGCATAACGTCCTACTCACAAAATCAAAAATGACCTGCAATAAATGTCAAAAATCGATTTTCTACTATGACGTCAAACGTCGACAGAGAGGTCATGCACGTATAAAGGTAAGGGGGCATAACTCAGCTATGGTTTACATTAAGGTCAATGTAACTCCGATCACATGGAGAGAATTTGCTGTGGATATGGACAGTATATTTTCGTTATGTTTTGTTCACAGTGAACCAAACTATTCCAATACAAATTTTCCCAATGTGAGAGGATACCTTTTGGTAGTTTCACAATTTGTAAGAAAAGATGCAAGTGTACTACATCAAAAAGCAGGCAATAGCGATTTGGATGTCCCTATCCGGTACATATTTTAGTTCTTAGATTCCCATATTCTTCTGTTTGTGTATATGTATTTTTATTAATTTTCCATCATTATTAACGGAGTAACAGCCACATATTCAAACGTAATGAAATAACTGAAGATAATGCGACATTTTAGTTGACGTCACGGCATGTTTTGTGCATTTTGTGACGTCGGAAAAAGACTACTCTGGTTGCTGATTTTTATATATCTAACCTAATTTCTACTCAATGTGTAAAAGATCTCGGCTTCTGCGTCAGAATTCAACACTTTTTAGCCAAAATATGAAATGAATGGTTTTATCACTGAAATAGTGTCCTGATTATATCAACAATTACACGGTTTTACTACATATCTTATTGTGAGCAACACGCGCACCTGTCTAGCATCAATTTAGCGTAAATGAAAATTTCACAACACCTGAATATTCATTGAGTATTCATTTAGGAAAAAGACTTTTCTTCTCATGATTATGAAATCAATTCCCTTCATAAGTATGCAATGAAAAGTACAAAGAGACCGCTTTTTCAGTAAAGAAGTATTAGAAAATGGACGTAAGGCTTGTCCAAATTAAGACTTGACCTGATTTATAATATTTTTAACAATTTCCGTATAAATATTGTTTGAGTTAGACATTCTGCCATCAGATATATTTTAATCGCATTTGAATTGACTTTATTATCGAAAAACAATGATAATGAATCATGAAACGTTTTGACAAACTCGCACCTGGTCAATTAATATTCATAATAGTTTTGTCTATAAAAACGACACAAACCAATACAATGAACAAGACAATTCCTTTAAATAGTAGTATGTGTGCCCCTACATTTGATAAAATGTACAAATCATTTTCATTAATATTATCCGTTTTACTTATAAGTTGGAAGTAAATCGCTGTTTATTAACCTGTTCATATGAAACTGCAATATTTGTCCCAACGTATTGAATATTGCACATGACGGGAACTAAAGCATATGTTGCAGTAATGGTTACGTGTGATCTTCCAACACTTGTGTAGAGGCTTAAAATGTGATGTAATACACTTACTGAGTCAATTTCCCATGTAAATATTATTCAAACAATCCAAAGCTTTCAAAGAATAAAAACGGATACCTTATATCCACACATGATATGGTGTTGAACATGGATATATGTAGATACTGAAATCAATTTCATGAAAAAATATCTGAACGATGCGCAAAATATACATCACAATACTAAAAGTGCAATCGGAATGGTATGGGCATTGTGTTTACTCTTGTTCAACCGACCTTCACCTCAAAGAAATTGCCTAATATGTGCAACAATGTTGACGTGTGACATCACTACCGATGACCGATTTCTTTCAAAATGGCGGCTTCGCTGAGAAGGGTACACAGGATTTTGAGACGACTTTTTGCTTGATTCAGGGATCTTTTGTATATAAATGTGAGATGTAAGTAATCAGAATTATTCTGACTATCTGTGTATTGTTATATGTTCTTATCGTTTACATTGTAAATGACGGAAGAAGCCAGAAATGCCGATAAGTACTGTTGTCGTTCTGCGTGATTTTGCGTCAGTCATGGCGTCAGGCTGCACTAAAAGTTTGACAGTTTCTTACGAATTACCAAATTATTTCATTGCATCTATTTTCAATTTGCTATTTTTTTGCCACGATACTCTTCCCCTGAATATACTAAGCGTACTGAGCCATTGTAAGCAATGATTAGAGAGCTGGATGTTGGAAAATTTCCGAAAATGCTACGCAGTGTAAAATTGAAATTTTTCTTTGTTTACATTTCAGTCAAGCGCTGTCTTTCGAGCACAGCGTTCGTTTTCAGACAAAGCATATTTCGTTTCGTTTTGTCTAGACAGTTGGTACTGGTGACAAAGACCATTTGTAATTTGATTCTAAGATGCATGGGGAGTTCAGTGATACATTTGTCGTAGCTAACTATGAAGTATACATGATGTAATAGGCTTCTCAATACCGGCCTTCTCGAAACGTGATTTTGTAAACACTATCCAATATGGCGGAAAGCGCACTTCGGCGTTCGTGTAAGTGTATTTTCGAAAACATCCCAACCGATTCTGGGTACATCGGTGACGTTTCAGAATTATCATTCCTGCTTACATGAAAACTTGATATCAGTGATCATTAATATGCTATTTTTGAAATTCATTACTTCCAGTAATTATCCGATTTTCACATTTCAAAACACACTGCTAATAACGCTGTGAATCTCGATTTTGTACAGTTTGAAAAATGGCGACATTTACGATGAAGCCTATTTTGAAAGGCGAGTTTAAGCACTTTAGCTTGGTCTGAGGTAATAGTGGATGGTATCAAGAAACTGGGAATTTTCCGCAGAATTCAAAACTGTGAAGTATTTATATATGCGTGGTATATTTAGAATTTTATTGGACTTCCAAGTGAGGTATGTAGAGGAAGGACATATATGTCCCTGTGGCATCCAGGGGGTTAAGACAAAGGTTACTAGAAAAACAAATGATGAACAATTTGATGATGGTTTATGGTCGGGTTAAATATCTTCTCTAGACCATTTTAATTACATCCGTGATTCTCTTAAACCATACAAGGCAAAATGACCGCCTCATTTCTGCTACCAATGAAAGTTTAGATCAGTACATTCAGGGGAAGCTGACAAGTCAAGCGACATTTCACGATTGCATTATGGGAATGTAAACATTGCCACCATTACCGTAAGATTTTGAGTCGAACTATGAGACATTTTATCCGTCGGAAAACATAAACGTATTTTTTTCCACAGTGATGTTGGCTGTGTGGTGCAACTGCAAACCAAGAAACGGGATGCGACGAATCAGTTTGATGTGGGAAGCTGTACGAGGCGATGGCAACTGACATCCATCGTGACGTTAGTTACATTGTGACGTAATGCAAAAAAAGTTCGATTACTAGGGGGCAGACTGGAATGGCGCAGCGACGTCAACACATTGTGACGTAATGCAAAAAGTGCACATTATCGTCTGATAAAGTATTGTCGGCGCCTTTGATCTTTCGCCGAAGCATCTTAGATTTGCTTATATTACAAGGGGGTATGCACATTAAATCAAACACGGAGAACAAGAAGGGTTGGTCTAAGTTAACGCTCTTCACGTACCGCACGTTCTTTTGGTTCACTGTTCCAACTGCTGCGCTTACCCCCTTGTAATACAAACCAATAATAACAATTTGGATCTATGATCCCTTGTTACACAACATTTATCCTTAGAAAATTCTAAGACTTAAATTTTCAAATGGCAAGGTAGAATTATGGATTCGCAATACTATTTTCACTATATTTGGTCTAATTTTTTGTTTAAAGTGAAATTCTATGGTACGTTTTCAATGCAAATAGACAATAAGAACAAATAATTATTTATCAGTTTCGTAATGCTACTTTCCCAAATGGTCATGGGTAAAATAGCATTGATGGTTCTCTTGTCGGAAGAGTTTATATCCAGACAATTCCGGTAGCACGAACGTATAAATTACACAAAGGCACGTGCGTTTGTGGAAAGTATCTTTTAGGGAGGCTACAGATGAACCCGCAGTAAGCCGTACCGGAATAGTCTCGTGGACACCCTCAATAAAAGAGTCCTTGGAGGAATGACCACGTCAGTTGTTCACTGAATATGTGTGGTCAGTCTGTTGGTTTTATGATTGTAAGTGATGTCCAAATAGAACCTGTGGCGCTGCAGTGCCCGTGAGTTCACAGTATGCTATTAGTGTGACCACTATTAACACTGTCATGTATGCGCATCCACGCCTCCCGCCTCATCTAATTCGTTTCGTGGTATCTGTTCCCATTTTTATGCTCCAATGTTGTTGAGTGGGAAGTAGTCATTAGGAAAGTATGATAACATCACCTAATTCATCACAAGTTGTCACACAAACGTTATCGGCCAACTGTGAATTATCGTCATTTCTCTGGGCCAATGGGAATGCTATCATGATTGTGTAGTTGACTGACGACTTTGTTTATGACTTGTGCTAATTCGTTATTGTGGTCAGTGACAATCAATGGGGACTTGTATAGTGAAGTGCTTTTAGGCAGCCATCCAGTTTAACATTTAATACAAATATACTTAGGAAATATATTCAACAATGGAAACCTTTTAAACTGGAAAGGTATCTATTTCAGTGACATGCGATATTCAATGAGTGAATTCTGATGCTGCTGTTTGCAACAGAATGGAATCATTTCTGTGCATATTTCGGATGTGATATTTTATACCAACAACACGCCTGGGGGTACTCTGGGGTATTATGTAACAGCACCTATGCTGGTAGTCTGAGGACTGGTGATTTTGTGGATTTTGTGTGATCGTATCCAGCTCTAACGATCACTGGACTGTCTGGAGTAACAGGCTGTCCCTAGTAACAGGCTACCGTCATGTACCTAGAATATTGTGTGTGGATTAAAACAGAATGTTGGATGGACTCATGCTCATGGTGTCACTCACTGGATTGTGTGGTTAAGCGGAATAGCTGTATTGAGAGGTGAGCGGTGATAAACCACAAGCAAACAGAGATTCTAAAGGGGTATGATGCTACGACCGTTTAGAAGGTCACGATTCACTGTATGTTGCCCCCCAAAGGCAAAGGTAAACCAGAATCTTGGACATGGTTCTTGGTCTCCTTAACCAAACTGCTCACGTCTGAGGCCTGTATCACTTCTGGCTTCCGCGTGAAATGACGGCCGTAGTATAAAATTTGTGGACAGTCAGGAATGGTGCGGGTCCTGGATGTTGTCCATTTTGGCGAAGCCAGTCGACTACGTACATGCTGCCGACAGACATTAGTACAACCGGCGACGAACCGACAATCATCGGATTCTGGCGCACATGTAACTATATGTACAGACAGGGGATATGGGATTTACCTATTTGGGGTGGAGTGGAGGTGTGGTCTGAGACCAATTAAGTAATACTCCTCACGCACAATAATTAAGCAATACACAGCCATCACAAACAGCTAAATAGTCACGTGTGTGGGAACATGGCAAGACCGGCCCATTACGTCATCTGGATCAAACGCCAAACGCCCACGTGCTTGCTTCTCTGATTTGCAATATATCACGGTGTCCAGAGAGACGTTAATTTGTCATTCTGTCATTTGTTCTCAGTCTACTAGTTACCTTGATCACCGCAAACACAGATCCAGATATACCACACGAACTACACTCCCCAGCAACAGGCATTCGCAATCTCCAGGGAGTGTCCAGGAACCGACAACCACCAACAGCCATTCCAGTTGTCCCCAGATTTGCAGTGTAGTTTTTGAACAGGCTCCCTTGTTGCCCGTCGGTCGTATAGTGCTAGACCTTTGCTTTGAGTGCATTTAGCCGACGTGAAACAAAACCTACATTGTTCTATTATTGACATCCAGCGACAGTTAACTCAATTTCCTCAAGCAGTTCAGACAATGAGGGCACACAAAGGGATATTTGTAACTAGAGACACTCGGACTGAGTTCTGTGTGCCTCAGCAAGTGCTTAAAAATGTTCAAACAGCGGCGCATATCAACAACTTATGATGCAGACGCCGGAGGACATGATCTGATGCGAAATCAGTTCCATCGAAAGCATTGGTTAGTCTTCAGCCATCATCATCGTCGTCGTCATTGGACTACATTTACTGATATTGTTATTACAATGATATCTGAACACTGAACAGGGTGTTCAAATCCTGAACAGAATGGGTCGGTGAGTAGCCAAGTGGTTAAAGCACCGGCTCGTCACGCCGAACACCAGGGTTTGATTTCCCTTCAGTGAGATACCACTTGCAGGTGATGCCCAGGCGTTATATGGCTTGGATGTCATGAAAACAGTCGCACGCAATACTCCTTTCTTAACTGATCACCCTTAAAGATCAGAGTCTTCATCTTCAATAAGCCATGCTTGTCGTAAGAGGCGACTAACGGGATCGGGTGATGAGGCTCGCTGATTAGGTTAACACTAGTCATCGTATCCCAGGTGCGTCATCGTGACATAGAGACTTGATATTGATGGGTTTTATGTCATAATGTTGTTTTATGTAATGCGTTGTGATATAATGTTTACCTTTCTAAAGAGGCGTTTTACCTTTAAAGTGATTGTATTCACTGCAAGGGTGGAATCACCGTCATCGGGTGCTGTATGATAGTCAGCAAAGTCGAAACTCGGCGACACGGGCTTTTTTATACACGCTAGACAAAAGGAGTGGCTGTACTGCAGTTCGCGTGTCACTTCTTAAAGGGGAAGTAACCCTGGGTGTACATGATGATCAACATGATTTATTATACATGCACCAGTTATTTCATCGCGCCACGTCTCCATGTAATCATTCGTGTCGACGTGTTTGCTCATCGCTCGTCAATATTTCACCAGTTGATTCCCAATTTGCACACCCGCCTTTCTGGCCATGTTTACTGTGCTCCATGCATCCGACTATAATTATTCTTTACAAAGCGGTAATGGAATGGTATTGTTCTAGCCTGCTGGATATATCAGTGCTGCCTGATAGAAGAATGATCTACCTGGGATAAACGGCCTCCAGGGACCTTTCATTCCGGTCAACAATTGACTGATGCCCCCGGGAACTCGCAAACTGGGTTCAGTTTCATTGTCATTCGGAATATTCATTCGGAGACCAGTAACTGTTGGTGGTTTCAGTGTAACAGTACAGATTGACACAATGTCATCTAGTCCAAGTCGGTCAGACTGCCTTTAATGACTACAGTCTGCATTTCATCTGAAATTAAGAGTCTATTTTTAACGATTGGTTCATTAGTTGTTGTTAGCTTATGGCCCATGGCTATAACAACACAATAGGCATGTAACCAAATGTACGCTGACAATTATCACTGTTGCTATGACAACTACATTGATTGTTTTCATCATGGAATACAACCACCAACCAAATATTTAGTAAGAATTCGAACGCATTCAAGTTTAATAATATTTTGCCGATGCATAAACGTAGACACCTGTGTGTATATTCAGCGTGACCTGTGCGTATTTACGCAGCAATCACACCTGTTGTTAGATTCAGCTTTCTAGTGAAGAATCTGTAAGGGCGCCATCCCCTCAGCTTTCTCTCCTCTGAGTATTTCATTTAAAATCCCGTCATATCAGTGTTGACAGCTGGTACAAGTAATTTAGACTGGACTTTTACATCTATTGCTCGACAATTTGTGTTTTGATACAGTGAGAGCTAAATGTTTTATTGATTTGTAAGTCCTGGCAGGAAAAAATGACAAAACGTATCTCTCAACATTGAAATATTGGTATCTGCGTTCATGATTGTAATATTTTTAGTCACCAAGTGTAATAAAGCCGGGCTGGAACGCTTTCGAAATAATCACATACAGTACAGTTACTACCATGTAGCTTCAAAGACAAATACGTGTATAATCGCCTTAAGTCCATTCTCTTCCCACAGAGGTTACTTGTCATATCTTCCTACGAACCTCTGTTCTAATACGGCCATATTTCGCGGTTCTCATAAAATCCCCTACCGGCAAAAAAATGGCAGCAGATTTATCCCCCTTTTTTCTGTCCAATCAGGACACGTGTTACATCGACTTAGATACAACTTGACAAATGCAAGCAATGTGGAGAAACAAAAATGACATGACTGAGTTCTGTCTTGAAGAAACATTTGAGTATCGCGCTCGGGAATAGGTTCTAGTTTTCACGATGCATCCGGAAATTACCGAGATCTTTCGAACGATCACTTTTGAAACAAGGTCGCTGATTGCACTACTAAATCTGATTGCCTCCAATCACGAGTCTTGAACACTCGCACCATGAAAGGGTCGTATTAGAACAGAGGTTACGTAGGAAAATTTGACAAGTAACCATTGTGGAAGAAAATGCCTTAAGTCTTGTAGACAAGAATTTGTCCTTTGATATATTGCAAACAAGTCGCGGTCTTGCTAAGAAGTCGACATATTTCAGATAAGTCTATGAGAACAATCTATGACTGGAACTGCCATGAGAGAAATTAACAAAACGTTCTTAAAGTTGTCGCGACACATCGTACATAATATAATGAGCTCTTTATGGTATACTTATGTAGCCCATATGTCACCTTTCTTTAGAAGGCGGCGGTTTCTTATATGCTGCATTTCCCCGTGGATGTAACGGGGTGTCCCCAGTTTGCCAGCAGGTAATGTATAAAGGTTCCAGATCACTGGATCGTGCTAAACTCTTAAAACAACAGGTGATGTACTTTTTGCTTACCCCTGAGCTGGTGAACATGATGCACCTTACCACTGAAACGAACTGGTGAACACAGTTTTACCTGTACTGAAACTAATACGGTTAAGCGATTTGATCATATGTTTAAACCATTGCACCATGGCAAAAGCATTAGTTCAGTACACATACACCCCTATTGCCAGAGCTTACTATATGATGGGCACAAGTTCCGAGTGAAAATCAGAAGGCGAGAGACTGTGAACTGGAAGTGTTGATTACAAAATGCCATTTAGAAAGTATTTTGTTTAGTTGAGTCCCATGCGGGATTCGTACTGGAATGAGTACTTTACAAAGAAAGTGTAATCCCAAATATAGCATATGATGCAGGAACTGGAGGTGTTGTAAGGCTGGGTGTCCTGCAACAATTAACACTGACAAGAACCTCATCACCACATGTATGTATATGTTGATATAAATGAACTAATGAAGTAACAGTGTCAGTTTTATGGGTAGCTTAAAAGTCACATGCAACCAAAACATCGAACATAATTAAAACACAATCATCAGTTATTAATGACATATAATATACATTGCTGCTTGTTTAAAAACAAATAACCAAAATTATAAGCGTACAATCGCGATTCAAAAGTGCAATATTCTGTACTTAGGCTCACTTCCCCCAAAACGAAGCCTTCGGGAGACCGAACCCAGTCATAGGGGTTGGATGTGCACTCAAGTGTAACGAAGGCTTCCGATTGGCTGGTTCATTTGCTGATGTGCTGAGGGCTCATTTTGTGGACAGAAAGATGATCTGTCTGATGGGCATTTAAGAAGTATGGCGAGTCACAAAAATGTAATATTCTTTATGGATAACAACTTCTTTTATTGTACTTGATGCATCGTTACAGTATGAATTCATATACCGTTGTGAAACAAAATCATATACACTGGGAGAAGTTGTTATCCATAAAGAATCTATATAGGGATGTTGGTTTTTGTAAATACATGTTCTCTGAATTTGCGTTCGATCCAATCAAAAATCATCCCAGTAGAGATGATAAACTACTGAGTGGCTGGAAACAGCCATTCGTCCAAATACAAAGCAGGACTCGAAACTGACAAGATTTTGCGTCAGTTTCCGTCAGATCCAGTCATCCGAGAAAAATGGATGTAGTTTGTCTGCAACTCACAGACATAAAAACATGTCATGTGTTCAAGTATCACACCTGCCTAATTACATAATGATGCAGAGACAGGACTCGGGTGCGCGAGTTATAAATCAATTTATTTTGTTTATGGCGTGTAGCCTGATATGTGGTCAATGATTGAAGCTGTGTATTGCATATTGTCTTTAGCAGACAAGCAGACAGGCATTTGAGACATTGAGCTTTCTCTGTGACAGAGGCTGCTTACCACAATCAACAAGGTTTTTTTATGTAACGAGTAGATTATTTACTTCTTTGTGTACACAACCAAGATTAGACGACTGCTCACGACCTCATACTCCGGGCATTCATACTGTTTCAAGCTCCGCGAACATATTCACTGCGCATGCGTTATGGGCGCAGCGCAGAGCAGCACAGCTGTTGAAACCACTTTTTCCCCCAGCGCTGGGGGAAATTTAGTGAATCGTTTGAACTCCGATTTCGCGGGATTTTTGTTCATCAAGTTTTATTTTTCAATTTAAGAGGCTGAATTGGCATTTTTGATGATTTGTTTCGGTATGCGAAAGGTATCAGAATCTGCAAAGTTATGTTTAACCTTGCATGTGACCTTTGATGATGTATTCTCCCTCGCAAGGCCACGTGAATCAATCAGAAATGGACATTCTTAAATGGGGCAGGATAAATATGCCCTGTACGTGAACCTTGAACTTGCACTTACATTTCATCATTTAATAAGTAATTCCTAGGTTTTTAACTGTTATATTCTGTGTATCTTGTGTAGTAACGGAGAACTATGCATATCAGATCGAATTTCCCTGAGCGCGTGAAGATCTGGGCCTAGATTTAAAAATTTCTCTTAGAACTAAAATAGTCGTAAGTTAACGTTATTGTACGATACTTACGACCATCGTAACACAGGGAGAGCTTCGAAAATCTACGTCCAGGGTTCGAATTGGTTTTTAGCAACACATGCCTGTCGCATGAGGCCGCATACGGGATTGGGTGGTCATGTTCGCTGACTTGGTTGAACTATGTGACTGCATAGATCGA
This sequence comes from Haliotis asinina, assembly GCF_037392515.1. Taxonomy (NCBI): domain Eukaryota; kingdom Metazoa; phylum Mollusca; class Gastropoda; order Lepetellida; family Haliotidae; genus Haliotis; species Haliotis asinina. Next base: position 90,358,363 of record NC_090281.1, read on the forward strand.
AGCGTATGGTGTGAATCACTGGACTGACTGGTCCAGACTCGATTATTTACAGGCCGGCCGTTAAACAACGAACAAAAAGAACTAACAGACAATCCTATGTATTTGTATATGTCAGTATGTAAAATGTCTTAGCTACTCACTGATATTCAAACTGGATTCAGTTGGAATCCATACACCTTTTGTTATATATTAGAAACAAAATGATGGGATTCATCGGAATTGAATTTTTACTTTGTGTGGGCAAAAGTCATTATGTGGCGTCTAGCATCAATGCATGTTTGGCATCTTCTGGACATGCTTGAGATCATATTGCGAACTGTCTCCATTGGAATTTGGCGCCACCTCGTCCGAGTGCCTGTAGGCTTGCTGGTGGCTGTGGTTTGCCTCTAACCCCGCGTCCCAAGTTATCCTACAAATGTTTAGTAAGTGAGAGTCTGGAGATTTGACAGGCCAAGGGAGACTTTTATCCGCTGCTGCATGAGAAAACCCCAAGCATCTCTTGCTCTACGAGGTCGAGCATTTTGTCCTGGAACTCAAAGTTTTGACCAATCCTTTGCGAGAATGGAATCACTACTGGTCTTAAAAGTTCATCCACAATTGGCCTGTCAAATGTCCCTGGACATACGATATTATACCCCACACTAAAACACTTTCACCACCGTAACTGTCATGCGCTAGACATTGACGTCATTTTTAGCGCTTCCCATTGTCTTCGCCAAACCCGTGCAACGCCAGTGCTTCCTGTCGCGATTACCAAACTGTGGATACGACTGCAGTCTAAGCTTGTGCTGCACAGTAAGTGGAATTCCACGGAATAGGCGCCTTGACTTCAAATGGCCAGACGTCAGTCGGTTTCTTGCCGTACTGCAAGGAACTCGCATTCCTGTTGTTCGGAATTGCCTCTGAATTTCTGATGCTGTCACGAACTGATTTCTAAGTTCATTTGCAGTAATATAGCGATCTTGTCGGACTGTTCTCTTTCGTCACCTATCTGTCGGTATCGTTTCATTAGGCTGGAAATCACACTTTTTGATTTCTTATAATGACGTGCTACCTCCTTTCGAGATCTGCCACCATGCACCACGCCGATAGCCTCCCATTGCTGGTTTCTTGTCTGGAGTTTTGGGGGCGTTTTGATACACTGTCCTCAAAGGGGTGACAGGTTTTATACGGCGGTGATACACGTGCTTCAACGATAACACTTTCTTCTTCATGCCTTCTTTAAGTCTAGCAAGTATTGTTAGAATTGCGGATCAGGTTTGAATCCAGCACCGGCTTAATTATGCACGACTTACTGAAGTCTGTCTTCTTATATAGGTGTTCCTTTAAATTTTGTTTCCAGGATATCTGTTTATGTGTGTAATATCTGGCGCATACCAACATACTGCCGTATAAAACAGAGTGCAGTAAAATATTATGCAGTGAAACCTGTCTAAACCGGCATCCAACGGGACCGAAATAAAATGATGGTTTATACAGGGTACCGGACTAGACAGTGACGATAATTGTCCAACATAGCTGCCATTTACACTCTTCAATCTCTTTATCTCTATAATCCCTTTGATCTTTTGACATTATACAACAAGTTAAAACAGTGTTGATGGCAGATAATTGATATTTATTCAGCACTAAATATTGTTCAAATAACAAGTACAAATCAGCAATTGTGCAAGAAATCACTACTTCCTGATTGTGTAGCATGCAGAGATCTAGGAGTAAACTGGATATGGATAACCGGATTGATCTGCTCATTCCCATCCCGGCTGTATTTACTTTTTTAGCATTCAATATTGCTCTTCCAAATGTATACTGAATAATAAACACAATGAAACAACGGGTGCTGCAGCTAATCTAGCTCACCACGTATGTGTACATTTGGTAAAGTAATTTAGTAAAATTTAATTTATTAAAGTAAAAGTAATTTATTGAAAAGTAATAAAATTTCGAGGAAGTATTGTAGCGTGCCATATCCCTCCTGATTTATTAGCCTCTCGCCTGTTTTCAGCAAATGGTTCAGTGTTGTAAAAAATGATGTCGAAAAGGAGACAAGAGCGTATACAAACACTCATCTGTTTACCTGTTTACTGTGCGCTACAGTTTGCCTGTGGTTTAATTTCAATAGAGTATTCATTCTACAGCAAATACACAGAATTTCATTTCATACAAAGTTGAAAGTAGCGTTTGAGTGACACCGAAAGACACACGGTATCATAATCTGAACTTTTATACAAACCAACAAGGCGGTTTATGTCTGCAAAATGCCATCAAATGTTGAATCAACGGGGAGTGTGACCACCATAAGCTTCAATACACGCCAAAGCACGTCTGCGCACTGATGACACAAGACGACGAATGACGTTAGGCGTGATTCATTTCCATTCCTGCAGGAGACACTGTTTCAGTTCTTCAGCGATGACAGCTGGCGCTGGTACTCTTCTGATTAATTTTGTCGATCCAGGTAGTGTGATAAGTGTTCTATCCGACTCATGTCGGATCAACATGCTGGCCACGACAAAACTACAGTGTTTTGCAGAGTCATGCAGAAAGTCGTTTGTCAGTCTTCGTGCATGAGGCCTTGTATTACCGTGCTGGTCCCTGTTTCTTTCTTCGAGCATTCAGGTTGCCATGAATAATCACAAGATCGCCGCGGAACCCATCCCACACCCCCACGCCACCGAATGCAAACGGTCGGACTTTCTGAACGCAATTCGGCGCTAAGCGTTCATGTACGCATCCGTAACACGGGTAGTGTCGTGATCACTGTGCAGGCAAAACCTGCCGTCGTACGAAAGGCTAATGCTGCCACTTTTGTAGCATAAAATAATTTTTTCAAAGAAAGTTCTCGTTACTTCGATTACTCGTTGCTTCAAGTATTTTCTCGTTATTTAAATAATTTTCTCGTAACTTCGAGTATTTTCTCGTTATTTCAATTACTTTTTCGTTCCTTCGATTAATTTCTCGTTACTTCGAGTATTTTCTCGTCGCTTCGAGTTTCAGTCAAAAACTTGAAATTTCGAGTATATACTCCTTGCTTTGATTGTTTTTCTTAATTTCTATGTTTGATGAATTTAGCGTGTTTAGTTTAGGAGATCTGATCCGAGCAAGATGACATCCTCATAGTCACACACACCCTACACCACCCGAGTTTCAGTGATCATAAAACAAAATTTCAGTTCATTAGGGAGGTTGTGCACCCTTGCAACCACGGTATCTTCCCATAAGGCAGACCTCACAAAAGACAGACCACTTAAAACAACACACTCCAGGTTTGTTTGCATAAGGCTTTATTAAGCTGATAATAATGGCTTGTGCCCAGATATGTAATGTATAAACAAAACTTTTTTTAATTTATGTAATGAATTATGATTTTTATATTAAGATCTATTACATCAAAGATACAATATAAAGAGCTTGAGAACATTCTCAACTTCTCAAACAACTCAGTTCTCTACTACGTTTCACTCTAAATACTACTAAACTAAGAGAGATGGGAATGTGTTGTTACTGTACCCTGCAGTGACTGGTAGCAGAACAGAACAGAATTTTTATTCCTTTCTCAAAAACACAAAAGGTGAAACATAGAACCTACAAGTATGTAAAAATATAAATAAAATATTTACATGATATCATTTGAAGAGGCACAGAGTTTCATATATTTGGATAATTTGAGAGTGATTGGTTGATAAATCGCATTTCATGAGAAAAAAGATGTACAGATAGAGGGATTCACAGAGAAATATTTTGATGATATTAATGATATTCGTTGTTCAACAAGTGGTGGGCATATTAGTAAAACATGGAATTCGTCACATATGGCTTGAATACAAAGATTACAAAGTCGGTTTTCTTTCAAAACATTCAGACAGCGCCTTGTTTCCATTGGTAATCTATGATTTGCAGTCCTAAATTTTGTCATTGAAATTCTACTTGGAAAGGTTAATTTAAGATAAAGTTCTGGAATAAGTTCATTTTCATACATTGTGTAATGAAATCCTTTCGCTGATTGAGTATTACTTGAATTCTAAGATTGTATAAACTGATCTTACTCCGGCACTGTACTCACTATACTCAAGTGTGCGACTGAACTTGAAGCGACGACAAAACAATATCTCAGCTGAATTGCCTGGATGTGGTGATCATCACCGGCCGTTGTCACAAGTGGTCGACCATCATTGGCCTGTGTGAAGTACTCAGCAGGTATAGGCTGAACTCAGTGCACAGGTCTGATGACAGTTGCTCGGGACACCGAAGCCGAAGGTTGTGGGCCATTCCGACAGCTGGTCAACAGAAACAGCTGGGCTTCACATATGTGGTACAGTGCGCGGGATCGATCCCGGACCTTGACGAGCCAACGCTTTAACCGCTAGTAGACTACCCTGAACCTATATTGCAAACCTAGTTTTTTGTGAAGTGAACATCGTATCCCTTCGTGCTTGTTGGCTCCATACAGTTCAGTTCAAGTTCTGTACAGAAATCTGTAACGATCATTTTCAAACTGTTACACCTCTCTTTCTCTCTCTTTTTTTTCTCTCTCTCTCCCTCTCTCTCTCTCCCCCTCTCTCTCTCTCCAAGAAGCTCACCTTTCAAAGGGGTTTCACAAAATCTAATGTATATCCACTTTCAACAAAGAAACTAATCGCACTTCCCTGTTAAATATACATCGTCCAGCCTGTGAGCTGATTCATATAGGGACGTACATTTGTATTCGCGTCTTAGTCGGCGTAGTAAGACAATGTAAGCGGAAGTGGAACACAGATTACGAATCCTTTAGACCTCCGGGTCTAGTCTGTCTCCTACTGACGCCCAGTCGATAGCAACAAACAGGGGAACCCGCGAATTTACAACTGTTCTTCAGCAATCCATGCTTGTCTTAGGAAAAGAGTAACAAGATCCGGTGGTCAGGCTTGCTGGCGTGGTGACACAGGTCATCGTATCCCAACTGAGTAGACCGATGCCCATTCTGTTGATCACTGGATTGACTTGATAATTTACAGACTGCCGTCATATAACCTGAAAGTTGCTGAGTGCGGCGCTAAAAATGACTTGTAGAGCAGAGCAGGTCATATGGCGTTGGCGTTGGCGCTGGCGGTTGCTGTTGGTGGTTGCTGACATACTGATATGGGAACCAGCCCCGAACGTTGATGCCAAGGAATGTAACAATGAGAGTTCGTCCACAGTCGCTGGAATCTGTGGGTTTAACAAGAATGTCTCACAGTCACTTTTTTCCTAACTGCCCTTCCGTCCCTGCAATACTAGAGCCTTAAGTGAAGCAAGTCACAATTTAAATGGGTTGATTTGTTACTATCAGTCGTATATATACAAATGAACATTAGTTAAGCACCACCCATTTTCATGCTATAAGATTGTGTTTAACACAACACAGTGGTCATGATATGGAAACCAAACACATGATTATAATTTCGTTAACTGAACCATCTAAAGTGTCAATCCATCAACTACCAACACTGCTGCTACTTTCAGCTGTAATTTATCGACGGTCAAATGGGGGCACCTAAAATGTTGTCGATAATCATGTCCAAAACGATGGTCACACAGACAATGTCTGTGGTCCAGCGTACACAAAGTTCTCAAAAATCGTTCACTGTTCAATCCTAAGACAACAGTAATGGTGACATCAGTATTTGATGCATCCTCCCCTCATGCTGGAAATCAAAAGCCGAAAGCGCATCATTGGAATGCTCTGCCACTCGTCATGAACAGCCTGGGCTAATTCCTGTAGATTTTGAACAGGTGCATCCCTTACTTGAACTTGATGCCCCAGATGGTCCCATAAATGGTCAATCAGGGCTTCTCGCAGCCCAAGGTAATGTGTCAACTGCGTTGTTCTGCAGTTATGCGATAACAGCTCTGGAACGATGGGGTCTAGCATTGATGACAAGGGCACGGTCATCACGTGGAGTGGTCTTTCTATGGCCTTCCTGATCACGGACGATCCTTGACGTTACCAGTGGCCGCATGTGTCCTTACAAGGCGACTAATGATAGTGTGACTGATATTTAATCTGGACTCAATACTGCGACAGGACAAATCAGCTTCATGCATACCAATGATCTGCCATCTGGTATTTTCAGAAAACCTACGCCTCGGCATGTCCAAAAAAGTTCAATTTCAACACTGTTCACTTATTGATGCGTCGATAAGAAAGCAATGTGAATACTACATTTCACCGTTTTATACCCCTCAGTCGCTTGTACCACGACAGAACATTAGCATGAAAAGCATGCATTTGGGTCAGCAAGTGAATTTTATGCTAACTGCATGTGTATTTAGATATAACTGGTTGACTTCTCTGTCTTGATCCCTTTTTGTTACAATCCACGATTATTTTGGGTAGTGCTTAATTAATGCTCGTGTGTATATATTCCGAGTCTAGACTTTATCGTTTAAGTTAAGGTGTATTTATTGATAAGTGATCGAGGAAGGGAGATGTATCAGGAAACTGTAATACTACCAGACACCCCTAATGGTTTAACAACGTGGCTTTAAGGCAATATAAGCAGACACCCCGAATGATTCAACAACTAGGCTATAAGGTAGTGCTGTCAGACATCCCTAATGGTTCAGCAATGAGGCTTTAAGGCAGTACTGTCAGAAACCCCTAATGGTTCAACAACTAGGCTTATGGCAGTACAACCAGACAGCCCTAATGGTTCAGCAACGAGGCTTTAAGGCAGTACTGTCAGACACCCCTAATGGTTCAACAACGAGGCTTATGGCAGTACAACCAGACACCCCTGATGGTTCAGCAACGAGGCTTATGGCAGTACAACCAGACACCCCTGATGGTTCAACAACTAGGCTATAAGGTAGTGCAACCAGACAGCCCTAATGGTTCAGCAACGAGGCTTTAAGGCAGTACTGTCAGACACCCCTAATGGTTCAACAACGAGGGTTATGGCAGTACAACCAGACACCCCTGATGGTTCAGCAACGAGGCTTATGGCAGTACAACCAGACACCCCTGATGGTTCAACAACTAGGCTATAAGATAGTGCAACCAGACACCCCTAATGGTTCAGCAACGAGGCTTTGAGGCAGTACAACCAGATACCTCTAATGGTACAACAACGAGACTTATGGCAGTACAACCAGACACCCCTAATGGTTCACCAACGAGACTTATGGTAATGCAACCGGACAGCCCTAATGGTTCAAAATTGGGGCTTTAAGGTAGTACAACCAGACACCCCTGATGGTTCAACAACGAGGTGTTGTTATCATTTAAATGCAATATACAACCAAGGAATGAACAGCATAAGCACACCATGTTGTACAAAATCCGATTATACACGTACATGTTTTAGAGGTTGAACGGTGATATAAACTTTGCATGCGATTTCGATGCATTCAGGATGTTGTAAACCCAGGATGCTGGGCTGTTTTACATGCCGGCAGCCTTAATGCCATACTCTTAAAATCGTGATAATGTCGATAATTGTTTTTATACAAAATATCAATAATATATTTCAAGGTCAATGAGAACTCGCCGTCATGTCGTAGTCATTCCTAGTAAATCGTATTGTGCGAGTTGTACAGCTATTGTATCTGTGAGTGAGGTTTTATCGCGCAATATCACGACGTGGAACTCCAGAAATGGGCTTCACTTGTTGTACTCATGTAGGGATTGTCGAACCGGGTTTTTGGCATGTCGAGCCACCGCCTTAACCGGCTAACCCGGCTTCCTGAAATCGCCCCTTTATTTTGTTTTTTGCGATATGAGGTACTGACAACAGTTTTCAACACCTTTCTCGGACACACACCTTCGCTTGACATTGTTCATACTGATAGAGTTCGGGTGCCTTCTACAAAATGTCTCATCATAGCAATCAATGTAGTTGTCATAGCACCAGTGACCAGATTATTTTGTATGGTGTTTGGCAATGAACCAACCTCAAAACAGAAACTAAATTTCAGCTAGTTTATACAGCAATCATGTAGTCATAAAAGGCACTCGGACTAGGTAACATTGCGCAAATCACTGATGCCAACAGCAGTCGCTAGTCTCCGAATGAATATTCCTCATGACAATGAGACCGAACCCAGTTTGCGGGTCCCCACATTTGCATCAGTCAATTGCTGACCAGATGGAAGGGTCCCTGGAGGCCGTTTATCCTAGGTAGATCATTCTTCCATCAGGCAGCGCTGATTTATCCAGCAGGGTAGAACAACACCATTGCATTACCGCTTTGTAAAGAATAATTATAGTCGGATGCATGGACCACAGTAAACATGGCCAGAAATGCGGTCGTGCGAACTGTTGGTTTGACGAGCGATGAACAAACCCGTCGAAACACACGTGATTACACGGAGACGTGACGCGATGAAATAACTGGGGCATGTTTAACAAACACGTGTTGGTCATAACTTACTTCCTGGGTTACTTCCCCTTTAAGAAGTGACGCGGGAACTGCAGTATGGCCACCGAGTGCGCATTTTCAGACAATGTAAAAAGTCAGTGCCGCTGTGTTTGGTATTTGTTTGCATTCAAACCGCAGCCGATAAGGGTCGCCCCGTCCTTGCAGTTAATACAAACAATTTTAATGAGACAATGCGCCATTACAAGAATTAAAAAGTATGTAACTATAAAACGAAATACAAAGTTACTTTATTGCATTAGAAATCTCATCAATTTAGGGAGCACATTTGGGGTTTTATGTATCTTCGAACGAAGCTCTTTTCCTGTCCCTGGACAATGTTAAAAGAGGAATATGCTTCAGCAGAACAGGAAATCAAACTAATTTGATCTTCTCTGGTGCGGTTTTCAACAAAAAACGTAGCTCCACTCGGAGAATATTTGATTACCATACCATCCTGTCCACCTTCTAGCTTTCGATTGTTGTCCATGCACACAATCCCCTCCCACTTGTTTCTTTACATATCCCACAAGATCCTGCAACAACCAACGATCACAATACCATGTAGGCTACAGCTGAGGTGGATGAACATCTGGGGATGACATGATCTAAAAGTAAAGTCGGAAACAGAAAAAAACTCTCTCACTCTCTCGCATTTGCACAACTGCAAATAGAATGTGTCGAAATAACTCACTTCGGCCTAACTGGGCAGCCATTAGGATATCCAGAGAAAAAATGTTTACTCGTAAAATCGGGCAACTCTTAGAAATAATATGAATCGCGGCTGGAAACAATAGATCAGACTATGGCTGTTTCTTTTTTTTCTGTGGTGGACTCCAAGGTAGCTAAATCCTTAATATTTTCTAATATTTTTTAATGAAAGTTATTATTTTATACTTATAATGAAGCTAAGTCCCTAAGTCTAATTGCAAAATGGTCCTTTAAGAAGTGTTCATTGTAATACAATGTCATCGCACACTAATTTGCAAAAAGCCATGGTCTGTACCAAGTAAGTCGCTTTGCACTTTGCGGATGATGATGATTTTTATAGAGTTTCATGTACGATATGACTGACCATCCACCACCACCCACCACCCACCACCCACCACCCACCATCCACCGCCCACAACCACCAGTCCACTGTAACCATGGAGACTAACCAAGGGTGATGACGTCGGTCCTGCAGTATAGCCAGCAGTAAGTGTATTTTGTATGGTGACTAATTAGTGTTCCTTTGACATATGTATAAGTTTATAATATATGATGGTAAAGTACAGCTGAATGTGCAGTAAGCCATCATCAGACATGGTACTGTGGACTCGAATGCGGTCAGACGATGTTGTTCTCGTTTCTACATAAACTGGATCAGCTGTTGCTATGCGGCGTCGCTTGCTGAACCCATTTAACCACTTGTTCAGGAGACAGAGAGACAGAACTCCATCCAAGTGTCTATAGTTACCATTATCTTTTTTGTGTGTTCCTTTTAGCTCAACTTTGTATACGTTTTCTTTCACGACGTGAGTGATGAGTATAATGTAAGTGGCGTAGGTGATCGTTGATGTATTATGGTAGCAAAACATTTGCGTGCGAAATGGTCGGTAAAATGGTGTAACAACTAATAACAAGATTGTATATTTCTTCATGTCACGATACTGGTTTGATTTCCATTCGTCACTACTCGTAAGCTCCATGAAGATATTGGGCATCTGCCGAATAACGCGAGTTGGTCACGACTGGTTGACGAGCCTTGTGACTCGCCATAAAGAGATGCGATCCTTACGCGTGTGCGATCAACAATCTCGGGGTCAAATCCCAATCTATAACCAGTCATTTTTCTTGGTTTGTCAGAAGTTCGGTTTCACCAAAGCAGTGAACTTACAAGACTTGCGCCACTTCTGTAAGGGACATTCTCGCGATTCTCCACCTTTGGAAACAAACCTAAAACGCGAGATTTGGCCAAAATATATCGTATATCGTATCCAATATATACGATATACACAACATGAACTCACATCTAATGAGCGTGTCATCATAATAACTACAATGCACGAGAGTGCACGTACAGGTATTAAGCGATGCAATATAACACAGAGCCCATATTCTGGAAACGTTCGAAGCCCTACGAATTCTTAACTTTGGTCGTAGCCAATGTGTTAAGAATGGGCTTAAGAACTTCTTAGGGCCACGAACGTTTCGAGAATATAGCTAGCCAGGTGACTGACGTTATCACGTACGTGTTTACAGTGATATACAAAACGAGTGTTGGTATAAAGACTTGTAATAATACATAGTTTAACAATGAATTGGACTGATACTGTATAAAGAACACACCTGAGTGAGTGCCATTAAAATTTACTTGATTGTTACAATGTTGCAAAACTAGGATGGTGCACGTACATATCACGTTTATGCTCATTGGCAGAAACATCATGCAAACTGGTTTGCATAAACGGTTGACGTCACACATAACAGTGTACAGAAACCATTAGTCTGTCGTACAGACCCTGAAGTATATATATCCAAGAAAGTCCACGCAAGTCTAGAAAATGTGGCAAGTCTAGATTTCCTTAGCTTCATCTTCTGAAAATGAAGAAAGTCTCAGGGCTCCATTTCATTATATTATTTTTTTCACTATGAACGTTTTTTCAGTAAAATATGTTCATTTCAGAGACTAGCTGTTAGTCTAAGAAACCATAATGAATTGTGCAGTTTCAAGCATGGGTCGTCGGCCTCCAACGTCTGAAAATCAACACAATGAAGCCGTCGGGCGATTATGTTGTGGTCAGCAAGTAAGAGACGTCGCCAGTCACTTCCCAGTTCTTTACAGCACAATCAGTCCAGTTGTAGGCGTGCCATCAACACTTGCCCTACCCTGCGATGTGTAACGTCTTTTGACTCTTCCATTGTGCGGTTACATGATCAATTTATTTCTATGTTCAATGAATTATAGCATCAAGTTCTCGTGATCTCGCATTCTCGCACTTTTGCCATTTTAAGCTTGTTTCCAAAGGTCGAGATCGCAAGAAAGTCACTTACAGTACTCCATACTTTGTACTGCCCTCAACTTCATGCCATAGCGTGTCAGCTGCTTTCTTCACCAAAAGCCAGAAGTGATGCATTTTGTTTATGGTGCTGAAAAACCAAGAGCCATGTTCACCGTCGGGAGGCAACATACAGTGAATCGTTACTTACTGAACGGTCGTAACGCCATACCCCGGTAAAATTTCTGTATGTGGTTTAAGGCTGCTCCCAGTGCAACTATACATCTGAACCAGATATATACCATACAATCCAACTGGCGATCTAGTCTAGGGCCATCTTATGTGAAGCAAAGGTCCCTACCCAGAGTCTCCATTCCTAATTGTGATCTGATATCGGACTCCAGGACACTCCAAGCATCATTGTTTAATGCCGATATGAATGTGTTACTAGTTAACAAAATGAGACTTTCCAGTTGTGTAGTGTGTGCGTGTGTAGGTGTAGGTGAAGGTGTATATCTGTGTACCGTTCTGTCTGTCCAGGTGTGTGCACGTGCGTTCACATGTGTTTAACACCATACTCAGAAATAATCTTGCTACATGTCCACAGCCAGTAACCAATCAAGTACAGACCAGACAATTCAGATATGACGCCATGGTCAACAAAATCACCAAACCACAGACGACCAGCATTAGTTGGTCTCACCCAAAATCTCACCTAACCTACCTAACTAGTACCACCTAATCTCCATCTAACTAGTACCACTAACTTTAAATGTCAATCAAAATATCTTCTGAAATTGTATTAGTACACTAATACATCCCATTGTCTTGTAAATAACAGCATCAGATTTCCATTATAGAAGATCATATATCACTGAAGTGAATACCTTATCAGTTTGAAATGTTCGCATTGTTCTAAGTATTATTTGTATTAAATTTTGAACTGGTTTGCTGCATAAAACTAGTAAAAGAACTTCACTAAACAAGTCCATGTACCAAATTAGGGTCAAAACCTGAATTTAGTGTCACTGTTTTGCTTTGGTCTTAACACAAATACACAACTTGGTGAACCTGGGCCTAGATTTGCAAAGCTCTCTTAGTGTTCAGATAGGTGTAAGTTAATGTTAATGAATGGCACTTATGACTATCTTTGCGCTAAGAGCGCTTCAAAAATCTAGGCCCTGGACTTAAATCATGCTTCATGACAAAACAACAGAAACAAAACTTCAAGGATGTGCATTTAATCATTTGAAATTGTATATGTACACCATGACAGATGGGTGGATTTTATCACAAACACTGTACTACCATTATTTACATATAGTGACATGGTAACAAAAACACTGGCACAGACATATCTAGTTATAGTAATGCTGCTTGTTTTATGTACAATAATGTTAAATCTAAATCATGATAGATATCACAGACTGTTGACTAACCAACTGACCGATGTGATGCACAACAGATAGGAAGAAGCATGTAACAACTGTGCATCATCATACTTGCATCACAGACTGTTGACTAACCAACTGATCGATGTGATGCACAACAGATAGGAAGAAGCATGTAACAACTGTGCATCATCATACTTGCATCACAGACATTATTGCCTAGCAACATAACACAATCATCTTCAGATAAGTGATCATTATGTCCACACATACTTTTGGCAAATCAATCACTACATCTCCACAATCTCAGCTCCTAGATTTTACCTCAAAACTTTAAAATTCAATTTCTATTATTTAATGTCCATTTTTAAATCACCTACTGACATGTTTGACACCTGATTTACATCGTATAACTCGGTTACATCAGTTACAAAGTGAACATGATCATACACATGACTTTTTTATAAAAAAAAGGCTATAAATGTCATTTCAGAATAAACATGATTTAGAGGACATAAAGAAAGCTACTAATAAATTCCACCAAATATCTGACACCACATTACTAATCCTTCATCTAATCTCAAACAGATAACAGTAATTGAAAAACAAATCAAATTATTCTCAAACCTGATACAGACTCTTATAGTAACAAACAGGTGAGAGTCTGCAACTGATTTTCATACATTATGTTACCAAGATTAAGAAAAAAAGAAAAAGTCCAATGTGTAGTTGCCCCCTTAGTAGCTTCTGGCTGGCATTGCAGTGAGTGTCTGTCTGTTAACAGCTACAACTTCTGGTAGCTGACAGCCTCAGGTGTGTTGACTGGCAGAAGTTTGCCTGGCTCATGGATCAGATCAACAATGTAGGGCTTCGGTGGGTACCTGGCACCACCAGCCTGGAACACACACAAAATACATGTGTCATACATGGCAGTGAGTGATGAGAGCACGTGGGTGAAATTGTCCATGTCATTCATTGTGAAAACAGTGACTGAATGACGCTAAATGCAAAGATTAAACCATTAACTTCACTGGCTGGGTGCAGCTGGGCTCTGGGCTATAAACTAAAAATGAAAAAATTGAGCTGAACCAAAGAATGTACATCCTTAAAGCACTTAACAAGTTTTCTTAATGCACTCCCTTTTCCAGTAAAACTAGATATATTTAATAGACTTCAGATAGCTATTAAGTATATTTTCACTATAAGACATAACAGACAGCAATTGAAAACCAACAAAATCTGCACCCCCCAAGTTCTGCCTGAAAGTGAGTAGCTAAGAAAGTATCACTATATTTGTGATAGTGAGTTGCTTAAGATGTGTGTTTCCTGTGTACATTATCTCAGCCAAACATGTCCCTGTTGTTAGCTATCCCTCATGAACACTGTCAACTGTTTTGTTTGTTTATGTATAAAATCATGTACATCAATCATTAACATGCACCTTGTACTAAATATACTTGCTGAATGGTTCAAACAAATCTTTGTGGGTTCATAATGACACAGAAAGCGTTGCTTGATAATTTGTTAGATCATCAGTATGAATATTTTAGAGTTTAATATTTCACACTACTTAAGCTAAACTTAAAAGCAGTAAAGACAAAAAAAGATTAAACTAAAAGATAAAATGAGTTGTTAAAATTACTAGTCTGTGCGTATTCTTTACAGAGCATCCAACAAGAACAAATGCTTGAGTGAGTGAGTAGAGTTTTATGAATTATTCCAGCTATATGGGAGCGATTTGTAAATAATCAAGTCGACAAATGCTTGAGATGCTAGGAACCAGACCAAGCATGGTCCAGGGTAACATGGTAGGGGTTGGGGATTCAGGGCCAGTGTATCATATTGCAAATTCCCTTTTCAGAAAAGTCACTGAAAATGATATATTCAAATACAACCATGTCCTGTTAAAGGTCACATGCAACCAAAAAATCAGACATAATCAAAACAGTTATCACTTGTTCATGATACATAAAATGCATTGGTGATTGTGAAAATGGCTATCAAAGATGAAATATACCAAATTATGAGCGTATAATCACAAATCAAAAGTGCAATATTTTGTACTTGGGTTTACCTCCCTCAAAATGAAGCAGCTGCGATATCAAACCCAGTCACAGCCGGTGGGTGTGCACTCATGTGTAACAATGCCTTGTCATTGGCCACTGGTTCATTCGCTGATATGCTTAGCCGGTTCTTTGTTTATGGCTTATAGGTCTTAATTTCAAACTGTATGTGGTCAGTGATTGAAGTTGTGCATTGCATATTGTCATTAGCAGACAGGCAGGCAGACATATAGGTGTCAATAAACCAGACATTGGGTTTTCCCTGTGACAGAGTCTGCTTATCACAATCAACATGCTTTTTTATGTAAAGAGTAGATTATTTACTTGTTTGTGTACACAACCAAGATCAGACTACTGCTCGGGCAGGCATACTATCTGAAGCTCTGCAAAACTACTCACTGCGCATGGGTTATGAGCACAGTGCACCATAGCTGTCGAAACCACTTTTTCCCCAAGCGCTAGGGGAAAATTAGTGAAAAATAGTGAGTTTGAACTCCTATTCTGTGTACTTTCTTCATCACGTTCTTTTTAAATTTATGGGTTGAACTGGCATTTTTAGTGATTTGTTTCAGTAAGAGCATACCGAAAGGTATCAGAATCTGCAAAGTTGATTTTGCGTTGCATGTGACCTTTAAGTGGTCAAAAAGTGCATGCTAAAGTTTGGCTTGAGATTTGTTTAGGCATGTCTCTCAGTAATAAAAGTCTCAAACCAAAAGGCACGAGCATTGGCAGGTATATCTTTACACAATGATACTGCATCATTTCCAGACTTATTACATGGGCTTTGCTGAGATAACATACCCAGTGAGTGGTGGTATGTTGTGTTCAGAGACTAGAGGGAATGGTGGTTTGATCTCATTTCATTACAAAGACATTCAAAGATAGCTCTTGCTGTTAGCCTTCCTGGTGCTCAGTATTATTGATATAAAACTCGGGCTGGTCAGATAGAAGTACACTGTGTCTGTACCAGTGTAAACTGCAGCATGAAATCTTAGTGGACTCACTATAGCACTGGTCATGTACAGACAGCCACAGTGTGTCACAGACTTTCAAGAATGCCTTGACACAAATGCTATCATTTCAACCCCAGCTGGCATACAGTGATCCAACTGAAATATATTATAATTCACAGGAGCATTAACCCACAACAGTTCAGGGATAGCTGACAGTGAAGGAGGTTTCAGATGAAAAACTGAAGACTTCAGATTTATGATTATTAACGAATATTTTTGCATTACACACTTCATGTTATGTATATTTAGCATATTAATGACTGATGTCAGCCCAAATATAGGATTTTGAGCTATGCAGGGGTGGATCCAGAGGAGGTACACACACATTTTCTTTCCCTGAGGAGCATTTCCCTTTGGACTTCATGATCGTGTGCACCCTATCTCCTCCAAAATCCTGGATCCACCCCACCTATGGTATAATAGAGGAGTTATTCACATGAATTTATTATTGATACATGTGGAGAATGAGTCTTATTTGTGATAAGGAATCATGGGTCGCAAGTAACCTGGTGATAGAAGGCACTATGGACTCGGTTGACTTGGTTGACAAGATGTCCATGATTTGGATCACTGGATTGTCAGGTTCAGAGTTGATGACAAACAAATCACCAGCATTTACCAGGAATTTTGCTAAAGGTGGTGTTAAACAAGCAAGATACACACAAACAACTATGACATGAAGTTTATGTTTATCAGTGACCACTGGTGTGAAATATGACATTACCACTTCATCTTCTTGTGGGAGCATGACTTCATTCCAGGCACGGTTGTACTCTCCCCGGGTCAAAGAACATCCCACAGCAATACGGTCAGCCAGCGTCTACAAGGAAAGATAAGTTCAACTGTGAGAAATACCAGATCTCCTCCAGAGTTAAATGAGGTCCTGTTGTTTAACATCCATAACACTTTGACTATCAACCAATCATGAAGAGTTCACATTTCTACATCTTCATCTGAATGAACACATGAATTCATACAATCAGGTACTCTGGAAATCTGAAGTAGACAGAGGACTGGGACGAACAACAGATGAAAACATATGGAACCAAGCCCAGCTGATCAGCAAAAGAACCCTTTGACCAGAGGGCTGATGTTTTCCAAACCTTCAGCATATCAGAGTTATTTTCACACCAGCAATATCACAGCAGGGAACACCACAATCATAAGACACATCAGACACATGCTTCAATTATTGCAACCATGTGGTAAATCAAACCTCCCTGTACAGTTTTTAACAGACAGCTCTAATCATGGTGATCAATTGCTTTAGAACCACAAAGCTTCCTCTAGGATAAAGAACCACAAGAGCCAAGACCTGGCAAAGTAAAAGATGCTAATACTCCTGAAATTCACCTTGAAGAGCAGTGCTCTGTGCACATGGATTCCAGCCTTGATCTTGCCAATGGGGACGACATTCGACTTGAGTTCAAACTTGATCTGACTGAGAGGAAGTTCCCAGCTGAAGTTTGTCACCTGTCCCTTCTCTATAGCACCTCCCATCTTCTCAGCCACATACCTGCCACCACATAAGCAATCATGTCTACTTGTGAACAGGAAATACAATCAGTTGAGAAACATTAACATGTCTCTGAAACTCTAAATATTTGACAGAGACAGTTCTTCAATTATCTTAGTAAGTTTTGACACTGGAACTGGCACTACTACACTTGCCAGGTATTACAGACTAGTTTAAGCCATATGCAGCAATTGTTTTAGGGTCTGTTTGACAGACACAAATACATACAGTTTCTGCATCTTGGACCCAGGAAACTTGTGACCCACTGTCCATTTTAGTGCCTAAATTCCCTCTAACTATCCACCTCACATGTAAAGGCATTCAAAGTATCTTTGATTGGGATTATTTGGCACATAGTATTATGTGCACATAACAACTTGCACATGAAGTGAATGTGCAGCAAAATGAAAAAATTGTCAGAGACAAAGAACACAGCCAACTGCTCTCACTAAGACAAAGCCTAAACATGAAAATATTTTTCTTAAATTGAGCATGTGAGACCAATGTATTACACATTATTGTGAGGAGTATTTGACAGAATTTATCAGGGCAACTACATACTCTGCGAGTGCCACCACCTGCAACCTGGTAGTGGCCAGCGGCTGGATCTTCTCCACCACATCCTCCAAGTATTTAAACAGGGTAGGGTCAGCTGGTGTAGTAAAGGGTTTATTCTCCTCAGCTGCCTGAGCCTCAGCTTCCTTGGCCAGCTGAGCCTGAATCTCCTCCTCCTTCTGTTTCTCCTCCCGCTCACGTTGGGCCTTGGTACGCCTGTGTGAGAGAGGGGTACAGGGTTATACAGAAGTAGGGTATAAAGTTAGGAAGGACAGAGCTGTAGGATAAGGTATGCATGGAATACAGGGTCATGTGGGAGAGGGGTACAGGGTTATGTAGTAGAGAGAGGTACAAGGGTTATAATTGGATATATATCAGAGGGTATAGGGTTATATAGAAGAGGTAAAGGGATATTTAGGAGAGGTACAGGGTTATTTGAGACATAGAAGAGTGGCACAGGGTTTTATAGGAGATGGGTACAGAACTATTTCAGAGAGGGTAAATGGTTAGGTATAGGAGATGGGTAAAGGGTTACATATGAGAGGTTACATGGAAGATGGGTAGAGAGTCATATAGTAGAGGTTATAGGGTTATGTAGGAGATGTAACAGGGTTGTATGATAAAGGTTACTGGGTTATATAGGATAGTGGTACAGGGTGACACAGGAGAGTTTGCAGGGTTATATAGGAGAGGTTACAGTGTTAAGTAATGGAGAGTACATGGTTACATAAAAAAGGTTAAAGAATTATGTAGGAGAGGGGTACAGGGTTATGTAGGAAGTTGGGAAAAGCTCAGGTCGTTTTGTCTAAGTATTTGTCTTACACAGGGCATATAAACTTAGAGTAATCTACAATACTTTGTCCACGGGATGTTCATAGGAGCAGGGCACTGAATACAGGAAACACAATACTGTACATCATAATACATTTATAACAAATAATAATAAATTTTATTGTTTTGGTCAATTCAAATTAGTCTTAATGATGAACCTGGCCAAAACTTGGCATAAGAAGATAGGTCATTAAACCTAATAAAAATATTGGTCCAGCTCTGTCATACCAGTTACAAAATTAATCAAATAATGCAGAAGTTATCATTTGAATGCAAAACACTATGAGAAACTAGCATCAAGTGCAACAATTGTATATACTACCAAAGATATTCAAATTCATTGTGAAAAAAAAAGCAAAATATTATGTGAAAGAGATGTACTTCAGCTAGATGCAGAAGATAAGCAGCTTATGTAGAACTAGATCATTCCTAAACCATTCAGTATATTCAAGATTCAGTTTCTGTACAAGAAGAGGAATTTAGTCAACAGGAGTGAGCCATGCACTGATGTGCATCATAATTTCAAGGTAACAGAAGACAACATCCCTCTAAAGTCATTGTGTATTTAAGCTGGAAGCTTCTGACATACACAGTTTTATTATCAGCCTTAAAATGCAGCAGAGCTTTTGATCAAAATACCTGTTCCATTGTCCATTACAGTAACTAGCTGGAAATGACAAATATGTGATATGATGCAAGCTAAATTGTGCTAAAGTATCTCACAAGTGTAAGTTTGAATTCTAGCTGGCAAAGAAGCAGTGATGTTTTCGTGTAGGTAATAAGGACACAGGCCTTGAGCTGGGATTTCTGGGAGTTCTGCTTTCTGTTTCCAGAGCCTAAACATCACAATCATTGTGAAACAAAGAGACTGTATGTGGGATAAGGGTAATCATAAGCATCCGGGACCACTTGCACTAAGCGATCTTAGCGCTACGACGATCTTAAGCCTATGTTAGAGTATAGGAGTTACAATCATTGCAGCGCTAAGATTGTTTTGTGCAAGGAGGCCCTGGAGTCATAATTATCTTAAAATTTTTATTAGAAAACTCAAACATGCTTTGACTGTCAAGTATCTGAAGCCATAACCCTAAAAATTTACCATTCTGAAAAGAAAAATTAAATGATTAATTATTCTGTCTCTGTCTTTCATTTCCATCAAAGACGAAATCTCACAAGCATCACATCTGTTTGAGACAAAAGATCAACTCTGACATGGACTTAAAAGAGCCATTAGGGGATTGATGTCAGACAGCATTGATAAAACACTACAATGCTGGTATTATCTGTAATACTAATCAGCTGCAAACATTTACACCATGTTCTTCAACTGTCAGTGACGTAATGGAATCCAGCACAGAAACGTGGTAGAGAACAAGAGTCCAGGATAATACTGATCCTTAGGGGAAGATCTACTGAAAAAATGTCTCATTATTATGTCTGAATTACAATGCCATAAAACATATTGTTATTTACCACATGTTTACATGAAATGAGATTTTTGTATTTTTTCAAAACTCATAACTAAACTTGTACATGAAATTGCTAAACACATTAAATAAATATAAACTACATGACTATTTACAAGGTCAATGTAACCACTGTTTTGCAGTAATGTTTGGGATATTTCTCAATGTCTCACAGCAATGACAAGAATGTTGAAAGTACCATAAAATAATTAATTTATAATGGAGTAGTTCTGAATATGACAGAACAAACTTATCCATAGTTTAGAATTCATACAAGGTTGAAGCATAAGCATAGCACTCCTCACTGTGAAAATTGTTAACTGAATGAAAAATAAATTAAAATCAGTTTCTCTAGAATCCTTATTCTGGAAAAAAGGAATTTAAGGCAGTTAAAGCAAAAATACAATAATTAATTCTGAAAAAGCAAAATAAAAAACTACAAATTGTTTTAAAAATCTTGTGTCAAAAAAGAAGAAAAGCAGAGCAATTTGCTACATGACATGATGAGCAGCTAGCTACCCCTGCTGTGCACCTGCTACAGCATGAGGCATCGCCTGTCTTCCCCGTCTACACTACCACAGCTTCAGGAGAAGGGGATTAGGGAAGTAAAGGTTAATAATTCTCTAACTGCCACTGATAAATGTCTATCTAATTCTGTAATCTCAATACTTTTTCTTGATAATGCTTTTCCATGACAATCGTTTGGGTGGGGAAGATTTCTTATGTCTAGTCTCATGGTCAGGCTGTTCTTCCTGTTCAGATGGGGACAAAGGTTCAGTGGCCTCCTGCTTCCTGTACATGCAAACATAGGAGTTGAGCATTTGGCCACACTGTTGGTATCAAGTATATACTAATGCACTTGTAAAATGTAAAGTGTCTCAGGCTACTTGTCCAGAGTCAGTTTTTGTCTGCATGTAAAACTTGACAATAAATTTCAAATCACAAATCTGTCTAGATTGACTAAATGAACTAGGGTCAACAGAGATGATAAATGAGCAGGACTTGACACCATCAGGATTAATGACATTTGTCAGCCACCATTTAATACCAGTCAGTGAGGACAATGATTCGCACTGATTCATTATTAAAGAACATTTTGACTTGTCTAAGTACACTTTAAACATAAAATGCTAATTTTCTGTCACTTGGGCATGGCATTGCTACATCCTCCAATTAAGCTCCAATTTAGTTAATGGTAGCAGCAATCACTTTATAGCTTCAAGATATATCGTATGAAACTGCCAATATGGACATAATTTGCTGACAAACTAGTTTATAAGGATTTTGCAAGCTGTATCTGTAGCACCGTCAATTCTCACTCTAATTTACTATAGATCATATATATACGACTCAAAAACAGGTTGGGTATCCAGTGATTTACAGTACCAAAGACATTTTAGGGGAAATCCTTAGGAAAAACTGTTAATAGGATGAAAAGTGTTTGGAACATCTAAATATTCACTTGCTCATAATCTCTTCACCTGGGTCTCGAAATCACTTCACCTGGGCCTCTGTTTGCTTATAACATTACCGCCAGTGTGGAAACAGGTGACATTATAACAACACTCACATCCCTGCAGATAAGACACACCTATCCTGCCAAGCCATTCCTAAACACCAGAGTGATGTAATTACGATAAAGACATGATTCTGTTTCAGTATATGATAAAATAACTATCAACATTTTCTGATACAGTGAAAGAGTCCATTATCGAACCAAGGCAAGGAGAGAAAATCTGTTAAGTATTACAGTCAAGACATCACTTTGACAAGAGCACTTTAGAGATGTCTACATAGGATAAGATCTTGCCTTCCTCAGTGGTTCTTCCCACAAAACTTACTTGTTATCACTACAGGTGTGTCCGCAATCTTGAAGAGCAATAACTGCCATATTTTTAAAGTCAACACACCCCACTGTCTAAAATGAATCATTAGACTCTGTCTATTATCTCTTGTATGTACAATACATCATTGACTGACATGATGTATACAAACATGGTGAAAAAATCAATGTTTTTGATGAATGAGGATTTTTGTGACCTTTGTTGGTACATCACTGTATGATGACTGGCACAGACAGAGAGAAATGATTCCTGAAAGCTTTGATAAGCTGCAGGTCATTAGAAATATGATGGCTACATCAAAGACAGTCTGTCCAGCCAAATGTATTTCACACTATGATTACTGAGCTTTGAAGATTACTTCTACAATCTTCCAATCTTCTTCTAATATATCTGATTTCATGTGAGAATGTTACTTATATTCAAACTTAGCCAGTGTAACAAACATATAATCTACAAACCGCACTGCTCATACATTCTGTATGAAGCTTTTGCAAGTCATTTCAAGACTGAATGAATGACCTTCAAAGTTACCTTGACATTTGACATAATCATGGTATATCATTGGTATTGAGTTCATTTTTGAGAGCTAACGGTTTAGTGTTTGGAAATTGTTTGGATTTCTAATGAACAAGTCTGAACTTTTGAAATTTTAAGAAAGTTTTATAATCTGATCTCTGGTGACCTTGACCTCTTAGACAGTGAGTCAAAAGTTAAATGATCACGTTCCTACCTTACAGATCATGCACACATTCACAACTACTCACATTATCATATACACAAGTCAGTCCTACTCCTACTTCATACTGAGTGACTTTGACCTTCAGTGTCATCCAATTGTATCTCAGGAGCATTTCCAGAGTTAAATAGGTGTTACATAGAGCATGGAGAATCCAATATCTGAATCCAACTGCAGCAGTGGCAGAGCTCAATTACATGAAAACATTGACCCTTACCAGTCACTTCCTATTGGCAAAATATAACATAATATATCACCTACTGTACATTAATCAACATACTAGTAAGATAACAAAAACAAGTACATTAATCAACATACTAAATGAGATAACTAAAAAGAAACTTCTGAAAACAAACAGTACTTTGACAACCCAAAATATCCCAGCACACTCTATATCTGACTTTTAAAATATTGACGGCAACTCACGACTTAGTTTCTCGCCCAGTTCGAGATGACTTCCCAGAAACGCTTGTCTTGGAGCTGTCAGTCTTCAGGGCTTCATTATCCTCCTGCCTGGGGGGAGGGGTCGGCCTAGTACACAACATGGACAATAATACTTACATGAGGAGAAATTCAACTCTGGTTTCAATTACATATTATGATAAACATTGTTTTAACATTGCTTCATGAAAGAGAAATTATGTGGAAGATGTCATTAAAAATCTCAGTCTTATTATGAAATACAACATTAAAATAGCTTTGTGATTTTAAAATTCATCATCATCAAATCACCTCCTTTTCTACAAGTATACAGTTGAACATTCCAATCAGTGATCATGATGATTGAATGTAGCAAGTTCTCTAGACTATCAGAGCTAGATTAGTCCTCTACTGAGTGTAACACTATTTCAAGGTTAAACATTTCTATCTAGGATCGGTTCTGAAAATCATTTGATTCTGATTTACATTCTTTGCTCTAAAAGCATAAAGAAAAAATATCTTTGAGCTATTATGATGCAGTTGCTGTTAAATGAAGAGCCAACTGAAGCAAGACCTGTACATTATCTGCAGAATGCAGAAAGATGACAGAGTGTAAGTTGGGAATAACACAGCTCTCTTGCTCTTAACAGCAAACCAAGAAACATAATTGATGGTGATGTGGTTGGAACCCACAAAGAAGACTCCTGGTGTGCCAAGTGAACACAACTCTCAGCACCTGATACACCAGGGACATCCGAACCGAAAGAGAAATGACTGTTAAGGTTGTACTCAGCAGCTCACATTAAATTATATATTATTCACTCCAACATGGATAACAACACAGAGGCATTTTTTCTGCTTTATGATCATGAGGATGGTATCTAAAGGTTTCTGAGATAAAGTAATTGTATCTAACAAATAAAAAGTTGCTATGGCTAAAACCACTGGAAATTTGCAGTGAAATTAACAGCTTCAGTTTAACACTACATGTGTTTTAGGTCAATTCAGTGTTAGAAGGATGCCCATGAATTTGAACCCTAATACAGCCAGGCAAGCTGAGAGAAAGAGCTGCAATGTCAAGATTCTAAGACGATAAAGGACATGGATCTGTCATACATAGGGAAGCAATATGAATGAATGCTTTTCTCCTGTCTGAGGCATCATCACCATGGCTATACTAATATAAGGTCAACATAGTGGCTATACTAATATAAGGTCAACATAGAGACGCAACTGCATGTAAGCAAATTAACCCTTCTCCTCCATCAGCTCTGTATCATTACAGCCCAGTGGAAGATTAGGGGATAAGAGGTTAACATTTCAGTCAGAACAAGCTTCTATCTATCTTGCTATGTCACTAGTTTCAATACTTTTTCTTTAGAATGGATTTCCACGACAAGCGCCTACTTCCTGCACCAAGTGAAGACTGAGAGTCTGTTTCTGAATCAGGTTCTGTCGAAGGTGGTGGAGGAGGCGGACTCTCTTTCACCTCAACTTTCCTGAGATGCATACATGTACACTTTAAAACACACCAAATATATAGTTTGTCAGGTCACCTGCTGGTTGACTTAACACTTTATCAACTGCTGGGGTGATGTCTGTTGTGCTTAGATAACTCCTGTCTAATCGTCTGTAATGTAACTCCACAAACCTTTCAAGAATATTTGGAATGTTTATCTGAATTCATACTGTAGTAGGTATGGGTTTACACCACTTCTAGTAATATTCCAAAACTATCACAGATGGGAACACCAGAGATGGGCTTCACACATTGTACTCATGTTAGCAATCAAACCCATGTTTTAGGTCTGACAGGTAAATGCTCTAACCACTAGACTACACCACAGCATTTTGTATTGTCTCACCAAGAAAAAATGAATGACAAAATACATAGCTTACCTTGAGCCAAACTAAATAAACCTTTATTGACTAACATTCATAAGAAGACAGGAACAGATAAGGTTCACAAAATGCCGACAAAAGAGCCTAAAGTTAAATCACATAAACTTAATCACATATATATCACACAATTATTGCATAGTTGCCAACTATAACTATGCTGCTTGACAACAGTGCCAAGAACAATTAAAAAAATGCTGCCTTAATGGTACCCCAGTATCTAAAAACAGTTGTTTTCAATAAATTGTGACTAATTTGTTACCCAACGGGCAGCTTATCAAATTCTTATCAAACAAAAAACATTATATTACACAAGACCATGCAACCATTTTCCAATTAACTGAATCAAACCATTATAAAACAATACCATTTTATACCACTTTGCACATGAAACGTTTATGTATGTGAGGAATACGCATGAAGTTTAATCTGTTACTTGTGTTTCTGTACATCAATATATTAAAGTCTCTGTATCATTAAATAGTTCTCTCAATATAAATACAAGTGTTTACTATGATGACAGAATATCTAAGATCATCCTACCTTAACATACAAGTACAATACTGAAATGTATCAACTTGTCCACTATTCATGGTCCCTATATACAAAGGTTTGTTGATACATGTACTAGCAGTCTAATGCTTGTCATTGAATATATATAATTTTGATGGTAGCATATGACCCATATAAATTGAAAAGGAGCCCAAAAGAGACCAGAGATTCATTTAGGTCTTTGGCATTGCAGATGGGGTTTGGAATAATGGAAAATAATGTGGTTCAGGGACTGTGAGACAGACTAATGTACTAGGGAAATACTCACTCTTGTTTTGAATTGATGAGCAGGATGGGTCTCTTGTCATTCATCTCCTGCTTGCAGTAGTCTTCCAGGGACAAGAATTTGGTGCCAGGCTTCAGCTGACCGGCATCAAAGAAACCATCTTCTATCAGGTTCCCACTACCTACAGATATAAGATATGTGAAGGATATAATATGACCCGCAGGCATTATAGAAATGTAAACTCACTTCCCTTGGAAATGCCACCAAGTCTTTGGCACTTGGGGTTTTCCTCGCAGAAATAACGCCCAAGGGTCATGTTATAGCCAACTTATAAATTGTCCGAGGAGATACTTTAGATATACTTTCGATTTACTGCTGAAATCAACTGGGTTGAGACTGCCTCACAATGCATGTGCTCTGCAAGTGCTAACCATGCCCTTACATGTACATTGCTTGAACTACTCGGCTTGTGAGAAACCAACAGTTCACACCAACAAACAGTTTCTTCACAGCGATCCTTCGTAGCCTAGTTGATGAAACCACCAAGCTAGTAAGTGAAGGGTTGGGGGTTCGAATCCAAGTGTCGACACTACATGTTGGAATTTGTCAATAATGTCATATTTAACATTGCATTCAATGATGGCAAGATAAAGTCATATCAATCTTCAAAACTTTGTAATAATTCAAAGTGAAGGACTATTTCTTAGAAAATCCTGGGCAGAGGGACATTATTAAGGTAATGCCCAGGGCAAAGGTACATTATTTAAACAAGTGCCCGAGGAAACAAGATTGTATCAGATTTGAGGGATATTACGAAAAGGAGTGTCCCCAAAGAACAATAGATTGACGTCACTGTTGGGTTTTAAGTGTAGGATATAACATGACTATACATAAAATACTTTTCAAAAGTAAGCCCACCCTCCTGTGGGAAATACCAACAGGCCTCTGGCCCTCGGGCATTTCTCAGGGAAGAAGGATCACTTTGCAATAATGCCAACGTGTCATGTTACATCCAACTTATAAACCAAATACAGACATATACTTTAGATATAATGTCAATATTTGGTATCCACAGATGGTCTTCATCAGATGGCACACCCATCTCCAACATCCTGGAACCACCCCTGTATTGAATGTCTGTCTATCATTTTACACCAGATTGTCATATTTCAGCTATATGGTGGCAGACAGACAACGATTCAATCTACACCATACAAGCCTGTGATTGACATCACATCCCTTATCACCCTGTGACTGACACAGTGTGCAACAATCTACATCATGAGGGTATGATGGCAATCAGTCAACCACATCACATCCCTTATCACCCTGTGACTGACACAGTGAGCAACGATCTATATTCTGAGGGTATGATGGCAATCAGTCAACCACATCACATCCCTTATCACCCTGTGACTGACACAGTGAGCAACGATCTATATTCTGAGGGTATGATGGCAATCAGTCAACCACATCACATCCCTTATCACCCTGTGACTGACACAGTGAGCAACGATCTATATTCTGAGGGTATGATGGCAATCAGTCAACCACATCAAATCCCTTATCACCCTGTGACTGACACAGTGAGCAACGATCTATATTCTGAGGGTATGATGGCAATCAGTCAACCACATCAAATCCCTTATCACCCTGTGACTGACACAGTGAGCAACGATCTATATTCTGAGGGTATGATGGCAATCAGTCAACCACATCAAATCCCTTATCACCCTGTGACTGACACAGTGAGCAACAATCTATATTGTGAGGGTATGATGGCAATCAGTCAACCAGATCACACTTCTTATCACCCAATTCATAGGTTGTCCTCCTATGACAGACACAGCTTGCTGGCCACCAACTCTAACCTAGAAAAGCCACCATGATACATATGCATTTCCAAGTTGTCTTCATGAGCGAAACTCCAGGAATTCCCAGACATTACTTAACTACTACAATAACACACTGGTAAATGTGGACACAGCTTAATAATGAATTTACCACAAGCATTCCGATAATAATGAATTTACCACAAGCATTCCTCAAACTACCCTACATGAAAATATGTTTGCTTACTTTCAAGTAAACAGCAGAAAGAATTTTAACACCAAGGTAGCAGACATGTTTAACAGAAAGGAAACTATTATTGAATATGTAGGATTTAATACCTGAATAAAACCCACAAGTACAACTGATGAAAGAGAACTGAATCATGTTTAAAGCTATGATGTCTGTAACACAGAGCAGCCAAATAGGTTATAGCGTAGCAACAAGAGTGATCAACTCCTTCAGCTCCTGAAACCTTGATATACACTGACAGACATCCTGTCAACTTTCTGTTGACTGGTCAAACTAGGATTGACAATCAACAGTGACATATATATCATATGTGCCAAAATCACTTTTGCCTAGCTACCATTGTTTCAGCATTTTGTTGTCTGTGACACCAGTTAATAGTTGAATGTGACATCAATGAGCAGGGCTGTCACACTTGCTGACCATGTTTTACTCCACAAATGCATATGAAAAAAGTGGATAGTAAAGATATTATTACACTTGAGGAAAGTTTGCATCATGACGTATACTGAACTCGCTCTCACTCGAGCTATTTAAGATGACTGTTTTACATATGTTGTTTGACAGACTTTCCTCAAGTGTAATAATTTCTTTATTATAATATGCTCTATTTATCCTGTAGCGGTTAGTGACAGGTGTGTGCGTACCTAGATGTCCTGAGAGGGCATATTTAGCGGACAAGTTGCTGTCAAGGAGTCTGTCAAGTGCAGCATCTGTGAAGGGACTTCGGCGTGTGCTGGACATCTGAATCTGTTGTAGGACATCTAGGCCACTAGAACAAAACCCCATACATCTAGAACTGTCCACCATTGGAGCCATGTTTAACATAACTGGAAGCACCCACAGGTTGCAAGGAACATATTATAGTAAAGTGGCCATGATCAGATTGAAGAAATTATTAAGACTTTCCAAGAGTGGGTACACTGCATATGTTATCTTACAATGGTCTCAATAAAGTTCAGCACAACAGTCATTCTGAGTTTACTATTTGTAAGTACCATTACTGCTCAGCACAGAACAATTCCTTTTCTGACATTACCATTTGCACTTGATTCATTTTCCAGTTACTAGAATCGGTGAGCCAACTTAAAACATCTTTACTACATCTTTACTACTTATCAGGACAAGTTAGTTATGGGGATAGTTCTTTGACAATAACTGGAACTAATTTGACCAACCTTTGTTTGCTTCTACTGCCAATGAAAAGTTAATAGGATATAGATAATTAACACCTAATCAGGAATGCATTCACCTAATGAATCACATATTGCTAATCTCACCCAAGTTTACATATTTCTGTGGCAGTGGGCTCATCAACACCACACACTGTGACAGCCCAAGATGCGTTTCTCCGCACTTCATCGTTTCCAGAATGCAACAGAACAATCAAGGGCTCCACTCCACCAGATACACGTAGCTGGATGAAACAAGGAAAAGCCTCTATCACTTAACATGTAATAACCAGACAATAAACAATGAGTGAAACACCAGTAAAATCTTTGATGCGTTAAGATGGACAAAGGGACATAACTGTGCACATTGCATGAATGTACTTGCACTTGTTTGTTTGTTTGCAAGTACATTATGTGAAATGGAAATATAGGTAAGGTGCAACACTGACATGTCCTTGAAAGTCTTAGTAACAAATTTTATGTTATGTTGGAAAACAAGGCTGCAAGTCTCACCTCTGTCCGGGCATCAGCATCACACACAAAGGCTGCCAAAGCTAGAGCAGCTTTGCTCTGGACATTTGTATTGCTGAAATTATGACAAATGGACAAATTTCTGAAATCAGTTCTTGAGAATATACAAGGACTATATTATATAGAGCATAAACATGGATGCTTCTTGTGACTTTGGAAACTTTGCTGAGTTAATTCACCCAAGCAGAGAAGCACGCCAGTTAGGGCCAACAGGGGTTTCACCAGGAACCTCAATGGGACCTGAAACCCTTATCATAATAGTTGGTGGAGAATCTGGGTACAAGAATGAGGTGAGCGGAGTTCCAGCTTAACCCCTGGGCATTTCCTAAAAATAGCATAATCCTGCTTGCAGGTGCTCCTACACAGACAGTTGGAATACTGGACTCAATATTTCGATATATATGTGAGCATATATACAGTATTTTATAACAATGGACAGGCGAAGACTCAACAACTGACACATACAGAAACAATACAGTACAGTTGATGTAATGGAAAGCACGGCCAAGGGGGATGACCAATTAAATGCCATATAATGTAACTAAAGAGAGTGACAGTATGGTACAGGGTGGCTGTCAAGACAATGTGATAAGAATTAGGAATGCAGACTTAATAATTACAAATAAGTCTCACAAGACATTGCTACATAGTTTATTGTATTTAGAAATATTTGGACGATGGCTGTCCTGAAATGAACACAATAACACTATTCTGACCATCATATTACCACTTCTTCCTCCATGACACCCTTGGGTTCCACCCTTCTGACATTCCACAGAGGTGTATGTCAATCCTGTGAAAGTGTAACAGTATGGAGCATATTGCCTACCTGGACTTAAGTGGGTCTATGAGGGAGGAGACAACAGCACGGTTGAGACACTCGATACGGAGCACCTCCTCCTGAGCCAGGTTGGTAAGGACACTGGCACTGTTGGCTACAGCCTCTTCCCGACTGTCAGACAACAACTGGATTAGAGAGTCTAGCCCATTCAGGTTCAGCATCTCACTGGAAAACATCAAAGGCATGGTATACACATCATTAACTGGCTATACACACAAACCTTTCTCAGTGATCTCCCAGCATGTTTCAACAATCACTCCAGGAAAGAATTGCCTCTGTAACAAGCTGTCACACAGGGTTAACAAGACTGCTGGTGACAATGAAATCTGAATAAAACATACAAGAAAGGTTTACTAACTCTACCATAACATTCCATATCTATCTCAGAAGTCTGTAAACAATCAAGTGAGAGCCACACAAACCCACAAACTGGTGGCTGACTGCATGGATATGATGACATAGCCAGGTCAGACATTGTGACCTTCTAATCCTCTTTTAACTATTCCCACTTTTATTTCATTATCATCACAGGAGGTGCTGGTAATCTAGTCTGACCTTTGATTTAGATATGTGAAGGTGAAGGTCATATTACCAATTCAAGAAAATTTTACTTTGTTGTAACTAGTGTGAGGTGAGTGTGTTTAGTTTTATGTTGCACTCAGCAATATTCCAGCCATATGGTGGTGGTGTGTAAATAATCGAGTCTGAACCAAACAATTTAGTGATCAATAGAGTGATCATCAATCTACACCACTGGGATATGATGACCTGTGTCAACCAAGTCAGCGAGCCTGACCACCCAATCCTGTTAGTTGCCTCTTACGACAAGCATGGGTTACTGAAGATCACTTCTAACCACCAATGATCTTCACAGGTACTGTATACCCAATAAGTGTCTACTGCAATGTAACAAGAACACAGTACAACAACTGACTTGCAGTTTGTTGAGTTGGCCGTGGTGAGGTTGGCAAGAGCTAGTGTCACTGACTCCTTCACGTCTCCACTTTCCGAGTTGAGCAGCTTGATCAGAGGTGCCAGCCCCTCTGTAAATACAACCTTTCTCAGTGACAATTCTGACAATCTTTAATGCTATTCCTGGACAAATACATCAGTAAAAGTAACCATATAATTTGGTAAAAGAAAGTTAACTCTGTATGAATGTCAGAGAATATGAACTAAAGTAAATGGATTTATTGAAATGGACTAATTGTAGTTACACCTTGCAGTAGTTGTGTCAATCAACATGTCATAAAAACCACATCAGTGTTGTCGTAGTTATCATCAAAGTCATGGATTGACTCTGTACAAATGTAATTCATTGTGCACTTGTAAGTTAAAGATAGGCTATTTCATATCAGCAGAAACAAGTAAATATAGAGGAGCATGTGACTGACCCCACTCTCTAATGGAGTCTCTGCTGCTGAGGTTCTCACACATGATGGCGAGAGCCAGGGCTGCTGCACTCTGTACATCCACTGACTCATGTGAGAGCAGGTGAATCAACATCTTCTCAGCCTCCTGCTCATGTAGGATCTTACGGTTCTCCACTGAAAAGGGGAGGTAACACACTGGTAACACAAGAACTGGCTCTATGATGAAAAAAATGTACCAGTAGGATCATCTCTCTTCCCTTTCAAAGTGAGATTCTATGTTTCCATGGTGGTAGTTTATTACCGATATTATGCTACCACAGTCACCGTCGAGGCATTGTGACATTCACTTCAGCCATAGAGGACAGTCACTCACACCATCTGGGCATGACACACACTTACATCATCTGTAAGTCATTGTGGAACAACAGCCCACACTTCTATGGCATCATGATACACTCCAGCCATAATCAATTATTAAAACAGTGTGATAAAAATATTTACTGACCATTGCGTGCTGACCGAGCAATGGCTCTAGCAGCACTCATCTTGACATCAGGGAGAGTGGGGATGATGGAATCTCCTCCTGGGGACTGTTCATCCTTCTCCTCAGTCGCCTTCTTGGCTGCATCACATAATGGACAAATTGCCAATGGAATCCATAAAATATCACCACACAGAAAATGTTGGGGACAGTTTATTTGTCACCTTTTCTGATATGATAGCCATTGCAGGTAAACTAAAATGTGATGAAAATATTTTGAGGAGGAAATCTATAAATGATGAAATGTTTTGCTACTGTGTGTTAAGTTTTGTGCCATCAGTTAAACTGACCTTCTCCCTTAGCACTCTTCTTGCCAGCTCGTGACCCCGCCTTCTTGTCAGCCTTTCCCCCTTTGGTCTCCTCCTCTGCAGGAGGCTGGTCAGTGATGATTGCTACAAGCTTCTTCAGGCCACCTGTCTCTTTGATTTGCTGGATACAAAATACATTTCACATCTTTCAGAATTCTACACAACAAAACAGATTGCAGAACCCTCCATACTCATCAGACAAAGATCAGTTGTATACATGTGCCTACAGGTGACAGAAATACATAGTCACTGAATTATTGATATCTTGGAGTTTTGCCTTTACAGGACTTTACACCTGAAGTATTATGTCTCTTTTATTATGAACCATTGACGTCAAATTCATGCAAATGGCACAGGGAAAAGTATGATATTTCAGGTAAACAAATTGAGGAATGTTGACTGTGACTTGGCCTTGATTTCTAAGTGTGACTGAGTGAGATGTTTGGCCCTTGGACAAGACAAGAAATTGATTCAGCCCCATCATGCCTACCAAAGACAAAGTTTCCCACAGTGCAGAAAAACACAGACAAGCCCATATTAACTGAGGAAACAGCAACAGATACATAATACTCCACTACTGAAACAGTACAATCAACAATGGAAGGTGACGAATCTCCGAATCTCCAACATTTTGCACCAGCGATCTTTGGCCTGTGCTGCACATGCCCATTACAGTCAGCACTTCATTCAAATTTCTGAGCAACCATGATTCACCTCTGTAGAAAAAGTATTGAATATGTCAAAATAATTGCTGTCAATCATTTGGAAGATGTCAATATGCGGTCAAGACTTTCTCTTTCATGTGTGCATGCATAAAATCAAAGGTTCCTTGTATTTTTATCCAGTGTTAGTGAGTTATGTTGCTGTTTTTACTGTTTTAGTAGCCAGGTATTATGTTTATGTTGCTAATTCCATGATTTATGTGGGCTTTTCAGCATTTTCCTGCAGAGTGGAAAAGTTTTCTTTAGTAGGCCTGCCCATAGCACGGACCTGTGTGTTTCACTCCAGGTTACAAATGTTCGGATGGATGAAGCAGAGGATGAGCAACACCTACCTCCAGACTCTCCACATCCTCCAGCAGATTGGACAAAACTATCACTGCCATTACGTGTAGGTCATTCCACTCAGGATGAGCCAAGAAGTTGATCAGGTGTGAGATGGCTTCAAGCTCTCTCAACGAGGCCCGATTTTCAGCTACATATAGAAGTGAACATAAGACCTGATCAGTCAAGATTCCACTGTTATCATAATTTACAACAGCTGCCTATATCCAGTATCTTAAACATTCAGCTGGGATACCAAGATTATTTATTTAAGGAAAAGATAATATGCAGCAGAATCAAGCATTGTATAACGAAGGGCAACATGTTAAATCTCTTAAACATTCACTGGTGATACCAAGATTATATATTCAAGGAAAAGATATTATGCAGTAGAATCAAGCATTGTACAATGAGGGGCAACATATTTTTCCAGCAGGATCTTAGATGAAATTCTGATCTCGACATTCACAACAAATATATGACAAGAATTAGACACAATTGACCTACCATCCTGTGAAGACCGATCTAGAGCGAGGAGAGACAGCTTCTGGATGATGGCGTACTCAGACTTCAGAAGGTCTAACATTGGTTGGAGGCCATCATACTCCCGCACAGCGCCTCGTGTCTGGTAGTCCTGCATACACCATAGACAGAGGGTAATGATGAACACAACATATCAATACTAATAATACGACCTTCACACTAGCAAGCACATTTAAAACACAAGATCAGCTGTCTGTTACATTCTTACATTCAAACCCAGCTCGGTCAAATGCACAGTTCCAACCTAACACTCTCTATATTTATCAGTATTAAAACCTGGATGCATCAAATTCATTTGTTACTTCAAACTCAATGTGGAGTCCCCTAATTTTTGATAAGTAAAAACTGCCCTGATAAGTACAACTCAAAAGTAAAGGATCTAGCTAAACTGCAAGCTTGCAAAAACTTTATCAGTTACACACCATTAATTTATATGTACACATTCAAATGACATCATACTTATCACAAGTCTTATCACACAACAGTATAATTACACAATACTAACAAGTAACATCTGGGCAAGAGCTTCAATGGCATTTTTCTGAACATCCGGATCCGTGGAGGATAGACATTTGACGAGGGGTTCGATGCCATTGTTCTCAAATATGGAGACCTTTGTGGAGAACTCTGTGGCCATATAGGACAGAGCCAGGGCAGCAAACTCATGGACGACCGTGTCCTCTGGGGAAACACAACACACAGGACATATAGACTCACACCATCTATCTCAAACATGTGAGTGAGTGAAAAAGTGAGTGAGTTTAGTTTTATGCTGCATTCAGCAATATTCCAGCTATATGGCAGTGGTCCGTAAATAATTAAGTCTGGACCAGACAATCCGGTGATCAACAACATGGGCACTGATCTGAGCAAATGGGAATCGATGACATCTCAAACATGTAGTAATTTTTAATTTATGCATTAGTCTAAATTGCTTAAATATCTGAAGACTGTTACAAATCATTCTAATTTAACTTAGTATGTACCATTGCATTGGTCAATGCTATAAATTTCTGACTGTATTATCAGCATATCAGCATATACAATCCCAATGCATAAACTGATTCACTAAAACTTCGGAATGTATCCCAACACTGAAGGGGTGATGCTGTTTCTTCAGGGCATAATCATTTGCAGAAGCCCTAGAACTTCAGTTAACTCCTTTAGAATGTCTAACATCAATTGAATTTGTGTTAAGAAAAGACAAAACTATACCATAAATTCAATTGTAAGTTTACTTCAGATAAGTCACAATATCTGAAGTCTGTTATGAATAAGACACAAGATTAGTTACCAAATAACGTATTCACACCCAATTGTTACATCTCCCTGTTCAAGTACAGAGACTAAATCTTAATACCAAAACAAATTCTGGAACAAAGAAATTGGTGACTTGTAGAGTGTCTCTTACCTTCTGGTTGCAAGAGATTCACGAAAGCAGCTATAGAATCATCTCTCTTTCGTAATAATTTCCTCACATCAGCTGAAGACAAAAGGTTTTGAATATCTTGATCTACAAGTAATCCAGTTCTACACTGGAAACAGAGAATGTTAATTTCTTAATTATGCACCATTGTGATTAACCCTAAACAATTATCTAGCAATGAAATGGTCAAATGTAACATTATATATTTGGGAGTACACTTTCTGAGTAAAATACAGATTCTACTACATTTTTGTTAAAGTCACACTGGCTGAGTCTGATGGTGTCCCGGATGGGATAGGAATCAACCCAACAAAAATGAACTAGAATCTGTACTTTACTGACAAAGTGTAATCCCATTCATAACACATGCTACAACATACAATACATTTAACACAAAGCCTTTGAGTGGTAACAGACAAACGCATTTACCATAAGGTATCATCAACTCCACATGAAAACAACTTACGATGTGCACACATCACTCCAAGAGCCATGCAAGCATTGCGTCTGACAGTTCTGTCCTCTCCCTGGACCAGCCTCAGCAAGGGATCAATGGCATCAAGGTCTAGTAATGTCTTCTTGTTCTCATCACCTAAATACATAAACACGCTGCTGTATCTGTCAAATACAGTGAGATACCTCAAAGAACTTCATATATCATACAGGATACTATAACTGCAGCCAAGCTGAGGATCCGGGTTCAGTTCCCGACATGGGTATGATGTATGAAGCCCAATTCTTGTGTCTGTCGCCATGATATTGCTGGAATATTGCTAAAAGCGGCGAAAAACTAACACGCTCACTCACTATAACTGCAGTCATTTACACCGACATATTTTCAGATGAGCTCTTCTCATATCTAAAGACCCATGCTCTATATTTGGTATAACATAAGGAATTCAGATTCAGATTCTCTTGGTAGATGGTGAGGTAAGCAAGCTTACACAGAGGCATATTATCATGTATCACAAACACAGTTATCTCCACACTTCATCAAAGTTTCCTCTCAAGATCTTGGTCATCTGAAAAGACTAATCTTGTTAAAAGAAAATGGCTCCTTTTTCTGTGGGCTTGTAGAAATATCTTACATTTATCAACAAACTTGTAGATTGCTTCACATGCCTTAGACTGCACATCTTCCTCTGGACTGTTGAGCATCAACACAACCGTGGCTGCCTGTCGGCTTTCAACCAGGAGAGTGTCAAACTAAACATAAGTAAACAGTTGGGATCAGATATTACTTATTACCAGACACCTGCAACCTAAATGCGTGGATCACAGTAATTATCATGCTGTCTAGCAGATTTAGTAAATTAACTCTTATATGACGTGGTGTTTTGATATACTGATATTGTTAAATTATATGGGATCACATAGGTTGGTAAAATATTTTGGGCTAAAGTTCAGACAAACGACCATGAAATCAATGAACTAAAAAGAAAAGAAATTCCTAAAGTCATCCAATGCAAAGTCTATATATGATTTGTACTTACCACGTCCTCTGGAGGAGCTTTCTTGTCTTCTTTCACTTTCTTCCCCATTATGAATCTAATGCAGAATAAATATCTCATAAATCGTGCTTTATAGATGAATACATGAAAAAATATCAAAGAAACCTAAATAAAATACATATGTATTTCATTCTTATACAGTCATAATAGACATTCTGCACTGTTTGATAATAATGACCTGGTATCAAATAATGTCTAGATATCTCAACACAAATTTGTCACAATGCATTTGGATATTATTTTCATTATCAGCCGAAGTAGATATTTTTGCACCAAATGTAACCTCATTATTTCCTGCAGTTGAGGAGCTGTGTTATAGTAACTTACACATGTCCAATTATGTATGCGTCTGGACCTATGTGTCTTATGATACAGATTAACCAGATGACAGTTCTACTTCATTCCTTCTACTTCATTATCACCGAGCATCCCAATAAACGGCATAAATATGCATCGACAGACTGGTGGAATTTCATGGAATCCATACGAACTGTTATGTCTAGTCCAAATATCAATAGAAGCAGAAACGTTCCATCCTTTTGCATGAATTATTTACTAAATTACACTCTCATCTAATTCACGCAGAACATTAACTTGGCCCCATTTACTTCACCTGGATTCTTTTGAAGGATACTCGTGTGATCAAATGATAAGCAGACGAATTCTCGACTGAAAACAGATCTACCGCATGACAACAGTGCGTCTACGTTCTCATTCAGTTACAGTGATCGTTCTGCATGAGTTCCTAACATCCGCTGATGTCTTTGAATGCGATGTTATGAAAACAAGCCCAACAAACATGTGCTATGCAACATGACTTACCGAACCAAACAGAAAACAATCCCCAAAGAGATGTTTTCAGGTTTGGCGGAAGTTAGGTGATGCTGTTGCTATATGACGCGACAAAACAAGTGCGCACACATCGATGACGTCATTATACTATTTTAGTAACAACACACTTTATTGAAGACATTTGACAGTTCATCTCAAATGGTGCATGTATCACACTCTGGGAACTGTTTGTTTCTCAAACCTTCATAATTCCCAGTGTAGCCAAGCAGACTTTTGCGTCTGTCGTACCGTTTGTTCGCGTCCTCCAACTCCTGCACTAATGAAGCTTTAATGCTAAAACACCTGAAATATTTTACTGCATACGAATCAATAAAATATTTACCCATCCTAATGTGGTTCCATGGCATCATGAAACAGTTCCATATAATATCAACAAAAGAAGGCACACATACATGTTCTAAGCATTTTTATAACCTTAACACA
Source organism: Haliotis asinina (assembly GCF_037392515.1). Classification (NCBI taxonomy): domain Eukaryota; kingdom Metazoa; phylum Mollusca; class Gastropoda; order Lepetellida; family Haliotidae; genus Haliotis; species Haliotis asinina. The sequence continues at coordinate 90,396,874 of NC_090281.1, forward strand.
GAGACTATAATATTATACGTGTATCATAGTCCCTGATTAACATTACTCTTTCTTCAACACCTACTACTTGTGGTCAAAATAATGAATACACCACAAAACACTAAATGATGTTGTTGCTTTGTGGTTGTTTATAGATGTAGTTGTTGTTTTATATGACTATCATTACTTAACATATGCTGTCTGAACCTATTGAAAATTTCAATGTTATATGCTTTTAGGGGAATACCACTAAGTAAAATCCGGATCAAGAAGACCGAATCAAACCTGGTTATTGGCAAACACATTGCCACGTTTATTACATTTTAACAACTCATTGCTAAAAAAGTCGAATGAATTAATAAAAATTATATATCTTATATTAAACGAGTTAACTGAATAAAATATGCATGTACGTTCAAATATTTTGTGCGTAGTTCCTAACCAAGTTTGATAATATTTACGTGTTGAGGGATTGAAGAGTCACAGTGAAATTCCACAGGAAAAATGGCCCAAGACGATTAGTGAAAATGGTGATTATTTGGCACAAAACTGACTCCAATTTAAAAATAAGTACAAACAAAATCCAAAAGAACACATCTATAAAAAGACCGTTGTTCAGTCAAGAATGTACATTTAGAAAGTGGCCAGACGTGACGCGTTATATTTGGACAGCACTTTTTCAATAAAGGACAGATTCTAGTACTTATGTTAGGTTGAGTTGCGCCCGGGATTAGAACCACTCTAAGAGGCAGGCTCTTCACTTACTCTGGCAGAAGCGTAGCTAACATTACAAAAAAAATATTTAAAACATAATAATAAAAAGGCCCGGGCTTACATGGCTGATGCTGAAACGGCTGTGCAAAAACTCGATAATATTTAAATATATAGCTTTGCAATCTATCGGGCTTACGCGAAATAATTGGCTTGCTGCGTCTGCCTGGTGACACATCTCATGACCTACTTTTCTCAAGTAACAGTTAATTGGTCGGCCAACAGTCTGAGAGAGTCCCCGTGATGTACCAAAGAAAAATGTGAAAAATAAATTGATAGCTACCACTCCGAGGTGAAGGACATTTGAGATATTGCCAAAGCAAAGAGAGAAATAAAACACTATTAGTTAAATGCCAAGTAAATCTAGATTAGATGAAAGGCAAACGGTTTAATAATCAGATTTAAAACCATATAATACAGGCTTTGGCGTCGGAGGGCACGCTGAAACGTCGTCATTTTTGTAAAGAGTGAAAAGTCCATGGATTCTTCAAATACCTGTGTACAAAGAATTTAATACCACTATTCTATATTACTGACGGCGGCACCTGAGAAGATCACTCCGCATTTTATCCGCCAAGTTGTTGGCGCGTGCACGTGCCGCACGCGCGGCATTTGCATGAAGATTCGTGACGTGTCCATTTCAAGTTGGAGGTTGTTGATAACGGTGTAAGTGATTTCACAGCAGATCAACAAGTTCTTTCTTCGAAGTTTGTTTGTAGTTTTTCCGATTACGACCAAGAAAGTCTTCGTCAAGGGGCAGTTAGAGTAAAGGCGGGGTAAGTTATGTTATTACGATATTTAGTTGAGATAAAAGAAGTGTAATGTTTGCGTTTATCATTTACCTTTAAAGATACATTATACATAGAAAATTGTGGTTTAATTTACAACATTATAATTAGATTAAAAGTATAATAAATCCCTTTAAATTCAACCAAAATTATGTTTCACTGGAACGATTAGAATTATCAAAGGGACACAACTCCTTCTGACTTATCTTCATATAATGTTGGCTAAGTCGTCCTTAAAATTTACAACCACACTTGAAAATCATTGATCTATGCTTCCCATCCAATGTTCAGACTCACTTAAGTTAACACTAAGTCTCTCTCTCTCTGTCTGTCTCTCTCTCTCTCTCTGGTTACAATGAAGACTGCTTTCTTCACTAACTTGGGGGAACTATTTGCAAACATTATGCAGATGAAATTCAGGAGGTCAAGCATCAAGTTGCTGAACAGCTTGTTCAAACATCGTGCACGTGACCAGCTGCGTTTTGTTGTAAATGTTTGTGAAGAATTCACCAATTTTCACTGGTTTTATCATTTATTGAACTCATGGCAATAATCTTTCTAACGTTATGAATTGGTTTACAATAGGTCAGTTATGTGTAAACAGTACCTTATACAGTACGGAATATTTTGCAAAAAATATTTTAGAACAGTTGCCTGAATTAAGGGGTTATACCAGAGACCATATAATATATTATATGGTCTCTGGTTATACCTACACTAATGAGTCTAAACTTTTGATGGAAAGGTTAGATTATCTTATTTTTCAACCAAGTTTCTTTGTAAATAATGGTATGTTAAACCAACTAAAACCATGCTATACTTATATCCTGTTATATTAACATGTTTTCTTGAGACAAGTGATAAATTTATGATAAATTTCTTTTCCAACCTGAATAGCTTCACATATATTATATTGACAGATGAACAAGTATATGCAGTGCCCTTTTGTCATACTCTAGAATGTGGCCCAAATTCATGTACCTGACACTGATCTCTAAATCATTGAGATATCCTTACCTTGTTAGTGAGTTGGCAAGTTAACCACCTTGGTCATGTGGACACGGTATCTGACTTAGGACTAAAAAGTTAAAAGTTCAAATCCCAGCATGGGACTGAGAAAGTTTAAAGCCAGTTTAGTGCAACTGGCCCAGTTGATATGATGGTTCCATTACATGTGTGCAGAGGTATCCAGTAGCGGTATGGGAGTGGCTTGTCGGTGGTTCCACTAAGCTAATTAACAACGTACATCACAACTTCACATTATCAGAATTGGTCTTCAGCAAGCAGTGCCATTTTAAATTAGTATGGTTTTACACATCTTTAGCAACATTCCGGCAATATCATAGCTATGGTCACCAGAAATGGGCTGAACACATTGCACCCAAATGGGGAATCGAACCCAGGACTTCAGCATGAAGGGCAAATGCTTTAACCACAAGGCTACCCCACTGCTCCTCCAGATTTAAGAGATAACATGGTCCAACTTGTGTTGGTGGGTCATAGAGGTCACTATAACCCAGGTCTAAAAATTGATGCTCTTGATGTCACTCACTGATTTGTCTAGTCCTGATGTAATTATTTATACAATACCTTCATACTGCTGGATTATTGTAGAATTAAACATTAAACTCTGAGCAAAAGTACTGTTGTCAGTTGTATTTGAATGGTGTATAAAACTGACAACATCTGTACATCGTGCTCCAGATTTCAGTTTATATATTACAGCATTCTCATCAAAATGAACCACAATCAGTGCCATCTTCTTTTTAAGCACATGGGTGTTCGCATCGTTTTTGTGAAAAAAAGCAACCACAGCATGATGAGTTTCAAAAAAAGATGGTACTGAATAAGGTTTGTTGTTAAAATCAGAATAAGGTTCATTTTTAGCTTCAGAATCAATGAAGGTATACATACAGGTTAGAATTGGTCTTCAGTAACCCGTGCTTGTTATAAGTGGCAACTAATAGGATCAGGTGGTCAGGTTCGGTGACCTGTGTGTCACATGTCATCCATGGGTGCCACATGTCATATCCGAACTGATGTTCCTGCTTTCCTTCTGTTTATAATTGGATTGTCTGGTCCAGATTTAATTATTTACAGACCACCTTCATGTAGCTTAGAAATGTCAGAATGCGGAGTGATACCCTCTTAAAGATAATTATATTTGCATTTAGTGTTAGGATTTATATGAAATCACAGCAATCTATTGACATAAATAGAAAATTATAGACTTCTTACATACATATGACATGCTTTAATGTCCCTGCCAAGAACCCAGATTTTTTTTAACCTCTCTTATTGCTAACATGGTTGTGAGTGCCATACATTAACATTAACTTACGAATATCTTAGTGCTAAGGCCCAGATCTTTCTTTATGTTTGTTATGTTAAATAAGTACATTACTGTCATGCTTATGAGATGTAGATGGTTATTTATCCAGTAACATTAATATTACCTTTTTCATTAAGTTCTGTTTAGAAGTAAGAATCCAAGACTTTACCTTGACTTACAAACACAGGAGTTGCAGGGATCCGTAATTATTAGTTTTAAGAGACTTTACAGGTAATACAGGGCTCTTGTGAAGAATGGTTTAGAAACCTGTATGTATTGATAATTTCTTGAGAGCCCAAAATGAATCATTGATCATGAGGACTGATGGGAGAAACAATGCAAGTAACTGACCCAAAAGCAAAAACCAAACCTTTATCAAAGTCACAGATTTGTTATGGGTGCAATAACGTATATTGTACATCCTTCTGGAGGCAGTGAAGTTTCTTGTACATCCATTCTCCAGTAACACTTGTGTGTGCTGGACCCATATTTGTGCATTGTGTAAAATCCAGAGGATCCATGAAAAATATGTAGGACAAAAATAAAATCAATCATTCTCTCTGAACAATTTGTTGGTTTTGAAATATTTAAATGGTCAACAAGAGAACATGTCTCACACTGCTTGGTGAAGTAGTGAAGGGCCATGGAGCACACTAAGCAATTTTATGTAAAAATTTTACTTAATTTTGACACATTCCTGTCATGGCATGAAGAATAACTGTGCATATAGTTATGCAAGATTGCCATGGTAACAGCCTCTGTCATGTGCTCACATCTATTTCTGTGTTCTTTATGGAGCTTCAGTCAGGTCTTGGTCACGATGCAGTCTAAGTAAACTCATCCTCAGTACTTTTCGTTACACTCCACCACTGACTCTAACAAAACCTTATGGGAGGTCGCGTCAGGTAACCTTTGAGACTGACCTATCAGAACACAGCTTACCAAACCGCGAAAGTGCACATTCACACATCCCCTTTGAACTTTTTATCTCGAAAAGGTTCGTACCCGAACGATTCCGAATGCTGTTTAGCGTATGATCGCTTCCGGGTGATGCACACAGCATACGTACAGCCATGACAACGGTGAGTAAACAGTCGCTGAAAATATTGTTTTTGACAATATTCAAGGATGTTATCGTGCAGAAATATTTGCTAATAGTAACCATGCCAACAGAAACCCCAAAGCGTATATACTGCAGGTCAAATAACTGTGTTATATGCTGATTTGTGTTTGTGGAGAGACCTGTGTCGGTGACCTGAATATTTTGAAAGTCCCTCCGATCCCTAAATAGTAGCTGTTGTCTGATTGGTTAATTCTATTTAACCGTCTCACATTTGATTGGACTGTCATTGGTTGCTCAAAGGTTACCTGACGTGACCTTCTACTAGGTTTTGTTAGACTCAGAGGTGGAGTGAAACGAAATACACTGAGACTAAGTATACTTAGACTGAGTCACGATGTGGCTGAAATATTGCCAGCGTGAAGTAAAATCGTAACTCACTCACTTCAATCAGATAGATCTATCCAGGGTATAGTGGAGCGTTATCGGAACAGATTCCCTTGAGGATGCAATCAGATCAGGGTTTGTGGAGTAGCCTCGTTAAAACATTTGCTCTTTGAGGATCCGTTTTGATTCCCCTCATGGGTACAATGAAAGAGTCCCATATCTGGTGTTCCCCGCTGTGATATTATTAGAATATTGCTATAAGCGGGTAAAACTCACTCACTCACTCACTCACTTGACTCAGATCAGTTAAATTCTTGATAAAGTTGATATAGTGACACAAGATGGAAAGCTAATCAGTTTATCTGGGAATACAGCATTAAAATAAAACATGTTGAATATGCTAACATAAAGATAGTACACTGCATGTTTTTTTTTAAAATGTTTGAAGTTTGCTGAATTTAGGGGAGGTTTATCAGTAAAGTGAAGATATATCTGGTCTAAAAATGCACTTTGCCCTTTAATCAAGGTAAGACCATAGTTGTTTTTACTTGCTGTACAGATCAGATGACAAAATCCTTTTAAAGTGAGAGAAGACTTCCCTGTATTTAATCTCGTTGATGAGCTAGCAGTATCTCAACAAGTACCAATGTTACTAATTTTGCATCAGCATGAAGGGGATTATATAACATGAAGACAATATGAAGCTTTTTTTTAGCTTTTTTTTGTCTGGTACAGACATACTTGTAGAGGATGAAACAAATAATAATAAATCAGAATTGGTCTTTCAACAGGTTTTGTTGGTAAAAACAATTTGAAAAACGATTTCCTTTAATATTACCTCCAGCTCTCTAGAGAGGTCGTTTCTGCATCACTGGTATACTTGTGTAAAACTTAGCCAGCAAAAACAAACCGATTGCTCCCAAAACACAAGCTGTGTGTGTATTGTAGAAGTGAGAATAGATATAGCACACTATTCTAGCTATTTCTGGATTAAGTATATCTTGAGTCGCATCTGCTGTCTATTTAAAGTCAGCTCAGCCTTGCCTCAAGGTTCTGGAATTTAAGTCTTCTCTGTTAGGCCAGGATCTCTCCCTGATAAACACGACGTACCATGTTTGTTTTTTGTTCTGATGGAAGAGGCTTCTGCAGAAGACATTTTACCACATAAGAATGTAATACGAGACAATTCAGGTAATGACACATAATCCTTTACCATTGGAGCTGTTAGTTACCTAGTTGCACATTGTAAGTGTCATTGATGACAAAGTCAAGAATAATATCAACAGCTCAGAAGAGTTAATCTATGCATATATATATGCAACATTGTTTTTACTGATTTTTTTAACTATAGGTTAGTAATTGAAGGAGTAGGAAGCGCTGTACTGATCTGCCAAGCCAACACTGGTCAGAAATACTTTTCTAACTTGCTGGAATCTTAGGACAAACTTGAAGCATACCATGACAACATTATAATTGTAATTAATTTTACCTGCTGCTTTTTTGTGTTACTGATTTTTTTTTTTTTTTTTTTTTTTTTTTTTAATTATTTCACTTACATCGAGTAAGATCATGATCAAAACTTTACTTTTAACTTCAAATCTATCAGTCAGACTCTCAGCAAATTTACACTTTCATCCTTGGCCCTGTTTATCTGGAGACTTGGTAACTTGGTTTACTGTGTACATCATCAATGCTCATTATATCAACCACTAGGTTGTCTACTTCAGAATCACTGCCACATAGCTTTGAATGTGCAGTTAAACATATTAGCAGTGAATGTTAGGGAACATAGTCATCTTATGTGGTTCCAGTGTAATGGGGTTCAAATGAAGTACTTATGATATTCTGATATGATCTACATGGCACAATGATACATGGCTTATTCATACAGAAAACACTATTAGAACAGCATTTTTGGGAGCTGGAGAGGCAGTAAGGGACGGACTTTATGGATGAACAACTTCTTTATTCTGGTGATGCAACATTTCAGTACAGTCTTGTATCTTTGTCAAGCAGGAAAGACAACATAACAGGAATCTATCAAAATGTCGCATCACCTGAATAAAGAAGCTGTTTATCTGTAAAGTTTGTCCTTATCATGCATAGAAAAGTTTAAGTAATGAATTCGTATGTAAAGGCATGTATAAAGAGAGTTACATGGAGCATTATCAAAATAGTAACATAGTGTAGCATTAGATTACATGAAGTGTTGTAAAATCTCCAGTTCCTGACAACAGTTCTTGTTTTGAAGCCACTGTGTATACGCTTATCATATGACTTGTGAATCAGTTAACATGATCATGTCAATATGAACTTGATATTTCTGTAGCTCAGTATTCTTTGCCTTAGACTGTATTTTCTTTACCAGGATATCAAAGCTCCTGCACCAAGTTAACAAACCAAAACCATGGAATGATGATGATCTATATACTTGTTTGAGGTTCCTACTTGAACCCATTCGAGAGACAATGTCTGGACATAAACAGGATAGGGAATAGGAGGACTTAAGGATTATATGTTTATAAGATAACATATTTGATACATAGCACTTCCATGAAGAAACAGTGGCAGAATTCTATAAACTACAAATATTAACACAGTAGTTACAACGTTGTGTAGTATAATCACTCAGGAACAATATGAGGAGACTATATAATTTGTAAGTTCGTTGTTATAGGTATTGTTTATTCTGAACAATGAACATGGGGAAAATATGGGATGAACTCACTAATCAACTGAAAGCTATAATTTCTGAGAATAAAATAGCTGTGCCCCTCTTGGCAATATGTCTGCTCGGTACTGATTTGAGCTGTTTGCAACAAACCAATGAAGTGTACCTTTTGAGCTGAACTGAGTTGCCATCTGTTTCAGAGAAAATGTAAGAAAACCCTTAATGGTGATCTTCATACTTATTTCTACTAAATCTAGGGTGAGTTATTTCAGAAACCACAAGCAGTAACAAGATACAACTTTGCCTCCTTTAGACTAATCCAGCAAACTCAGTCTCATGTAAGAAATTTAATGCCTCTTCATAAATCTAGGTAGTGCTTTGTTTATGTACTGACTGGCTCATTCTGTATGGGGAAGCTGTTCTACATGTGCAGCAGTCAAGTTGGAGACCAGGCTAGACGTTTAAAGCCAGTACTAAGATACACTCACTTTGATTATTTTAAAGAAGTATTTCTTGAACTGAAATAGTGAAATTTATAAAAAGGCAGTCACTGGTTTCAGGCAATCTAAATGTGAAGACTGGTTTAGCATGTCGTTGGCTCTCAGATCTATACAATGGGCGGGAACATGTGCAAACATGTAAGCCTCAGGCTAGTTAAAGTTCATTATCCGGATTGTCCTGGTAGCTTTTTTTTTCATGCAACCATTGAAACTAATTATCATTTTTCAGTAATCACATGCAAAAATTCTTCTTTTGATCACAAAACAAGATCTTAAAGAAACATTTATGACATACTCATATTTTGGAACTGTTGGCATAAAAGTGTGGAGACTGTCTAGTCTGCCCCCAGCTGGCTGGTTGGTTTAAGCTGCACTCAACAGTATTCCACCTGTGTGGTGGCGGTCTTTTACTAATCAAGTCTGGGCCAGACAATCCAATGATCAACATCATGAGCATCGTTCTGCACAACTGGAAGGAATGCTATGTGATGCCCAGTCAGACAACCTGATCACCCAATCCCGTTTGTCGCCTCTTATGATGGGCATGTCTAGCATTTTCATCAAAATCAACCTTGACCTTGATGTATGTTTATATAAGAAACCTGTAGGTACACACAGCCTCCAGTTTCACCATTAGGCAATACAGATTAAACATTCATGTCAGTGTGCAGGAACTACTATATAGCGTGACATGATGCTCTGTATCTGGTATTACAGAACAACATGCCTGCTGAGTTGTACAGAACAATGTGTTCACTATCACCTGTTATAGCCACATAGCACATGGACTGTGGCATGACGGGTCATATCGGGGCATGGTGCTTGTATGCTAAGTAAGTAAGTAAGTAAGATTAAGGTGAACTTCAATGGGGACCAACCTTTAAGTCACGTACTGCCCTTTTAAAATCCTGGCTTTGCTTACCATATTTTTTGATGAAGAGGGCCCTGTTTTACAAAACTCTCGTAAGCCTAAGATCTCGTAACTTTTCTCGTAGCTCTTGTACCTGGTATACTGTAACATAGGAGGTGCAAATGCTACGAGAAAAGTTACGAGATCTTAGGCTTACGAGAGTTTTGTGAAACGGGCCCCAGGCCCCTAAGCTCCCCTAGTGTTAATTTCATTGACTTTTGAACAAAGTTTGTTTTCAGTCACTAGACACCAGGGTTTTTGCAGAAACAGTCCTTTTCTAATTAGTGCTCAGTCACCATGGTAATGCGTTTTATGTACCAGCACCCAGTTCAGAAGCGCACTTCAACCAGGATGTTGACTCAGCAAGAGAGTAGAGTGTATTTTGATTGTATTACCTATGTTGTATATGGATGACCTTCACAGCCTGTGAAGTGAGCCCTTTCTGCAATGCCAAAGCTCTCAATGAAACAAGACTGTCAGTATTTCTTAAGCAACTTTTTGTATAAAGGTTTGTACTTAATCTTATGCTACACCCTTTTTAAAGACAATAGCAAGACTAGTTGTACTCAGGTCCATAATCTGCCATCCCTTTTTCTCTCTCTCTCTCTCTCTCTCTCTCTCTCTCTCTCTCTCTCTCTCTCTCTCTCTCTCTCTCTCTCTCTCTCTCTCTCTCTCTCTCTCTCTCTCTCTCTCTCTCTCTCTCTCTCTCTCTCTCTCTCTCTCACACACACACACAAACACACACACACACAAATGTTATGGTTACCCCTCCATATGTTATGGTTAAACTTAATTCAGGGTAGCTAGGATTATTTCTTATTTCAGACATTATGAGGGATGCTCTGTGGCAAGCACATGTTTCCATGCATGTTTGTGGCCATCTTGATACAGTTTTGAAATCAATTTCTGGTGTCCCCCACTGTGATATTGCTGGAATAAGGCTGAAAGTGGGTAAGATCTCACTCACTCACTCTTTCACACACTCACTCACTCACTCAAAGTTTTCATCTAATAATTGGTTAAAGATTTGGAACTTTTCCTACTTGAAATCAATAATATTGGCATAAGAATTACTTGTGTTCCCCCGAACCCTCCCTTCCCATTGAATTTCCAACCATTGGTGTTGCCTTGGGACTGGCAGAGTCTGAATGATTCTCTCTGTTTCTTTGTCTGTCTGTTGAACAACTTTGTACAGGTCTCTATATTTCTTCTTCATAGTCAACTGTACAAATGTTTAAGGGTCATTGATGAACACTGTCTGTGTTGTCGCATAACATTCACGTTTTTTCCATCAAAAACTGAAAAGTGGCAAGGATGGTAAATATGCTGTACAAATTGTGCTTGATAACAGCTGCTTGTTCAAACTAACCCCTCCCATTTAAGGAGGTGAACCTGTGTTGATAATAAATATTGGGTATGTCTCCCACTGAAATCATATTTAACCATGGTTAAATAGATATCTCAAATATTTGAGAGTCATTGCTTTGTATGGAATGAGATTAAAATGATGAAAAAGAATACAGGATGTCAAACAAGGCCATGGCTTGTTATAAATGATAGATCAAACATTGAAGCTGCTGAGACTCTTTTATACATGCAGGTTGCATGTTGATGTATTTACTTTACTGTGGGCACAACTGGGACGATGTTTTTAAATGTGTCAAGGACGCAGCTTTTGTGGATTTATCCTTAGTATCCAAGAAGTAGCAGCAATGTAAATGTCCTCCCCCATCACTAGTTCCTTCAGCTCCCATTGTCCTCCCCAATCACTAGTTCCTTCAGCTCCCATTGTCCTCCCCAATCACTAGTTCCTTCAGCTCCCATTGTCCTCCCCAATCACTAGTTCCTTCAGCTCCCATTGTCCTCCCCAATCACTAGTTCCTTCAGCTCCCATTGTCCTCCCCAATCACTAGTTCCTTCAGCTCCCATTGTCCTCCCCCACTACTAGTTCCTTCAGCTCCCATTGTCCTCCCCAATCACTAGTTCCTTCAGCTCCCATTGTCCTCCCCAATCACTAGTTCCTTCAGCTCCCATTGTCCTCCCCAATCACTAGTTCCTTCAGCTCCCATTGTCCTCCCCAATCACTAGTTCCTTCAGTTCCCATTGTCCTCCCCAATCACTAGTTCCTTCAGCTCCCATTGTCCTCCCCAATCACTAGTTCCTTCAGCTCCCATTGTCCTCCCCCATCACTAGTTCCTTCAGCTCCCATTGTCCTCCCCCATCACTAGTTCCTTCAGCTCCCATTGTCCTCCCCAATCACTAGTTCCTTCAGCTCCCATTGTCCTCCCCAATCACTAGTTCCTTCAGCTCCCATTGTCCTCCCCAATCACTAGTTCCTTCAGCTCCCATTGTCCTCCCCAATCACTAGTTCCTTCAGCTCCCATTGTCCTCCCCAATCACTAGTTCCTTCAGCTCCCATTGTCCTCCCCAATCACTAGTTCCTTCAGCTCCCATTGTCCTCCCCAATCACTAGTTCCTTCAGCTCCCATTGTCCTCCCCCATCACTAGTTCCTTCAGCTCCCATTGTCCTCCCCCATCACTAGTTCCTTCAGCTCCCATTGTCCTCCCCCATCACTAGTTCCTTCAGCTCCCATTGTCCTCCCCAATCACTAGTTCCTTCAGCTCCCATTGTCCTCCCCAATCACTAGTTCCTTCAGCTCCCATTGTCCTCCCCAATCACTAGTTCCTTCAGTTCCCATTGTCCTCCCCAATCACTAGTTCCTTCAGCTCCCATTGTCCTCCCCAATCACTAGTTCCTTCAGCTCCCATTGTCCTCCCCAATCACTAGTTCCTTCAGCTCCCATTGTCCTCCCCAATCACTAGTTCCTTCAGTTCCCATTGTCCTCCCCAATCACTAGTTCCTTCAGCTCCCATTGTCCTCCCCAATCACTAGTTCCTTCAGCTCCCATTGTCCTCCCCAATCACTAGTTCCTTCAGCTCCCATTGTCCTCCCCAATCACTAGTTCCTTCAGCTCCCATTGTCCTCCCCAATCACTAGTTCCTTCAGCTCCCATTGTCCTCCCCAATCACTAGTTCCTTCAGCTCCCATTGTCCTCCCCAATCACTAGTTCCTTCAGCTCCCATTGTCCTCCCCCACTACTAGTTCCTTCAGCTCCCATTGTCCTCCCCAATCACTAGTTCCTTCAGCTCCCATTGTCCTCCCCAATCACTAGTTCCTTCAGTTCCCATTGTCCTCCCCAATCACTAGTTCCTTCAGCTCCCATTGTCCTCCCCAATCACTAGTTCCTTCAGCTCCCATTGTCCTCCCCAATCACTAGTTCCTTCAGCTCCCATTGTCCTCCCCAATCACTAGTTCCTTCAGCTCCCATTGTCCTCCCCAATCACTAGTTCCTTCAGCTCCCATTGTCCTCCCCAATCACTAGTTCCTTCAGCTCCCATTGTCCTCCCCAATCACTAGTTCCTTCAGCTCCCATTGTCCTCCCCAATCACTAGTTCCTTCAGCTCCCATTGTCCTCCCCAATCACTAGTTCCTTCAGCTCCCATTGTCCTCCCCAATCACTAGTTCCTTCAGCTCCCATTGTCCTCCCCCATTACTAGTTCCTTCAGCTCCCATTGTCCTCCCCAATCACTAGTTCCTTCAGCTCCCATTGTCCTCCCCAATCACTAGTTCCTTCAGCTCCCATTGTCCTCCCCAATCACTAGTTCCTTCAGCTCCCATTGTCCTCCCCAATCACTAGTTCCTTCAGCTCCCATTGTCCTCCCCAATCACTAGTTCCTTCAGCTCCCATTGTCCTCCCCAATCACTAGTTCCTTCAGCTCCCATTGTCCTCCCCAATCACTAGTTCCTTCAGCTCCCATTGTCCTCCCCAATCACTAGTTCCTTCAGCTCCCATTGTCCTCCCCCACTACTAGTTCCTTCAGCTCCCATTGTCCTCCCCCATCACTAGTTCCTTCAGCTCCCATTGTCCTCCCCAATCACTAGTTCCTTCAGCTCCCATTGTCCTCCCCAATCACTAGTTCCTTCAGCTCCCATTGTCCTCCCCAATCACTAGTTCCTTCAGCTCCCATTGTCCTCCCCAATCACTAGTTCCTTCAGCTCCCATTGTCCTCCCCAATCACTAGTTCCTTCAGCTCCCATTGTCCTCCCCAATCACTAGTTCCTTCAGCTCCCATTGTCCTCCCCCACTACTAGTTCCTTCAGCTCCCATTGTCCTCCCCCATCACTAGTTCCTTCAGCTCCCATTGTCCTCCCCAATCACTAGTTCCTTCAGCTCCCATTGTCCTCCCCAATCACTAGTTCCTTCAGCTCCCATTGTCCTCCCCCATTACTAGTTCCTTCAGCTCCCATTGTCCTCCCCAATCACTAGTTCCTTCAGCTCCCATTGTCCTCCCCAATCACTAGTTCCTTCAGCTCCCATTGTCCTCCCCAATCACTAGTTCCTTCAGCTCCCATTGTCCTCCCCCACTACTAGTTCCTTCAGCTCCCATTGTCCTCCCCAATCACTAGTTCCTTCAGCTCCCATTGTCCTCCCCAATCACTAGTTCCTTCAGCTCCCATTGTCCTCCCCCATTACTAGTTCCTTCAGCTCCCATTGTCCTCCCCAGTCACTAGTTCCTTCAGCTCCCATTGTCCTCCCCCACTACTAGTTCCTTCAGCTCCCATTGTCCTCCCCCATTACTAGTTCCTTCAGCTCCCATTGTCCTCCCCCACTACTAGTTCCTTCAGCTCCCATTGTCCTCCCCCATTACTAGTTCCTTCAGCTCCCATTGTCCTCCCCCATTACTAGTTCCTTCAGCTCCCATTGTCCTCCCCCATTACTAGTTCCTTCAGCTCCCATTGTCCTCCCCCACTACTAGTTCCTTCAGCTCCCATTGTCCTCCCCCATTACTAGTTCCTTCAGCTCCCATTGTCCTCCCCCATTACTAGTTCCTTTAGCTCCCATTGTCCTCCCCCATTAGTACCACCTTCAGCTTACCTACCTGTGGAGGATTCAAGGTCAGAGTAGGTGTCTACCACCTTCAGCTTACCTACCTGTGGGGGATTCAGGGTCAGAGTAGGTGTCTACCACCTTCAGCTTACCTACCTGTGGGGGATTCAAGGTCAGAGTAGGTGTCTACCACCTTTGGCTTACCTACCTGTGGGGGATTCAGGGTCAGAGTAGGTGTCTACCACCTTTAGCTTGTCTATCTGTGGGGGATTCAGGGTCAGAGTAGGTGTCTACCACCTTCAGCTCGTCTACCTATGGGGGATTCAGGGTCCAAGTAGGTGTCTACCACCTTTAACTTGTCTACCTATGGGGGATACAGGGTCCGAGTAGGTGTCTACCACCTTCCAATTGTCTATCTGTGGGGGATTCAGAGTCAGAGTAGGTGTCTACCACCTTCATCTTGTCTACCTATGGGGGATATACGGTCAGAGTAGGTGTCTACCACCTTCCACTTGTCTACCTCTGGGGGATTCAGGGTCGGTGTCTACCACCTTCCGCTTTTCTACCTGTGGGGGATTCAGGGTCGGTGTCTACCACCTTCCGCTTGTCTACCTGTGGGGGATTCAGGGTCAGAGTAAGTGTCTACCACCTTCCGCTTGTCTACCTGTGGGGGGATTCAGGGTCGAAAGTATAGGAGAAAACATGCCTCCAAGGTTTTGGTAGACAATGTAAAACTGGATGGGGAGGGATTTCCGGACACTGATGGTTTTACATTGTCTACCAACACCAAGGAAAAGTGTTTTCTCTATCATATATACTGTCAATGATGGGTAATTACAATGTAGATGATCATTTAATGAAGCTACATAACAATAACTGAAGTGCGACTAAAATCAATTTAATGACTTAATGACAGTAACTATAAGTAGATAATTTAATTCCTTCAGCTTTTTTGGCCACGGTGGTCGTGGGGTAAGGCATCTGCCTACGGATGAGAGAATTGCAGTTCCAATCTCCCTTCAGAAAACCTTTGTATTGTGACTTTAATCTTGAACGATGTTTTCAGGAAAAGTAAACCCTGGGAAGCGGTCTTACAAACGAAAAGTAAAACCTGGGAAGCAGTCTTACTAATGAAAAGTAAAACCTGTCCTTCCAAAACAAAAACCTCAAATGCGGTTATTCTGGGAAAATAAGATGACTTAATATGTAGTGAGAAGCACACTTTAGGTTTATATTAGGTGTCTGCCACCGTCCGCTTGTCTACCTATGGGCGATTCAGGGTCAGAGTAGGTGTCTACCACCTTCTGCTTGTCTACCTGTGGGGGATTCATGGCCCGGGTAGGTGTCCACCACCCATCTGTGAACATTAAGTGTATACAGAAGTGGTTCTTATGAAACATTACTGTTTGGAAGGACTATGTATATGGTGTATAACATGAAGGGAAGGGAATAGGTGAATAGTTCACCTTCAGTTTAATGGGATGTGAGGATGTCAAAAATCCAAATCTAATGATTAATCTTCAAAGACATGTTCAGTAGTTTGCATCCAAGAATTCCCATGGGATCTTTTAAAGCTGATTCTTCCCAAAATTGTGTTCGGGGTGTCAGGGACCTCGGTTTGTCTATCTAACGGAGTCTTCAGGTGTTGGGACCTTTTCCAGCAAAGAATCTTCCTGTAATGTCTAGGATATAGTCTGGGACCTATTTTGTCCAAGAATACACACTGAAACCTTCAGTTGAATTGTAATGTGTGGGACCTGTTCAAATCAAGAACCCCATGTAATGTCTAGGACCTGTTCCAACTAAGAAGCCCCATGTAATGTCTAAGAGCTGTTCAAACCAAGAATGTCCATGTAATATCTTGGGCCTGTCCTACTCTGGGTTCCCCATGTAATATCTGAAACCTTGAACCAGGAATCCCCAAATAATATCCAGGACCTTTTCAAACCAATGATTCCCATGTAATGTCTGGGACCTCTTCAAAACAATGATTTCCATGCAATGTCTGGGACCTCTTCAAACCAATGATTTCCATGCAGTGTCTGGGACCTCTTCAAAACAATGATTTCCATGCAGTGTCTGGGACCTCTTCAAAACAGTGATTTCCATGCAGTGTCTGGGACCTCTTCAAAACAGTGATTTCCATGCAATGTCTGGGACCTCTTCAAACCAATGATTTCCATGCAATGTCTGGGACCTCTTCAAAACAGTGATTTCCATGCAGTGTCTGGGACCTCTTCAAAACAGTGATTTTCATGTAATGTCTGGGACCCCTTCAAACCATGAATACCCATGTAATGTCTTGCACTTCTTCAAACCAAGAATTCACATGTAATGTCTGTGACCTGGTCAGACCAAGAATTTCCATGTAATACCTGGTGATCAAGAATTCTACATCAGAGAGCCATGTGGTTTCTGACACCAACCCTTCCATCAACTTTCTGAACAACACAGGCTCCATGGAACCATTAAGAAAAAGAATTCTTTTCATGCAGTTCATGAATTCTCTCCAGTCCACTCAGCTAAATCTGTAAAAAAAAAATTTTTTTTGATTTACCGCCTCATGAAATGTATGCATAAACACATAAAAGAATGTTTAACCTTCATTTAAAACACATAAGGCAACAAAATGATAGTGAAGTTCTTTGACAGCCAATCAGTCGTTCATTGGTCATGTTAGCAATGTGCAGAAAAGTTTTGAAGCTCTTGACCAGACCTTAAGAAAACACGTTCCCCATGTTATCAGTGTTTTCCTCCGGCCAGTGATCACCAAAAGCCGTTATCACCTCATTACCTTCATCCTCACAGCCTCGCAGACTGATGCTTTCTGATTTAGGCGGATGGAACATCAAACGGAATGAATGGTGGAGGGTTTTAGGGGAGGATACAGACACCAAACGCCTCCATCAGGTGTGGAGCTGGTTTATAGGTCTGCTGCTAAGTTAAAGAGTCAGACTGCAGACTCTCTGGCAGTTCTAGAGATGAACACTTTAATTCTTAAGTGCCTTCGTACTTTGTTTACACCGTTCACAAAAACTTAATGAAATTTGACTTTCATAGGAATTTGGTCAGCTTGGTCAGAAGGAGAAAGAGCTATTTTGACAGATGAAACCTTGCAATTGTATACTGATATGAGAAGGGAGGTAATGAACTAGAAAACTGCAAAAAGATCACCAAAATATTTCTTTTCAGCCTTGACTGTTATTATTAAGAATTAATACAAAAAATGTGACAAAATATGTACATACAAACTGTAACAAACTGTACATATATTATTTGTGATTGTAAACCAAAAGTCACTGTGTTCTGTAATCTGATTGGTTGAAAAACATGATCAAATGGTATTAGATTCCCGGAAACTGTAAGACTATTCACTGCGTATTTACACGTAAACAATTGTTTTGTTGTGTCATCAACAGTGGTGACGTCATTCAAATCATATTGTGACGTAAAGTTAGAATGACGTCACAAATGAGCAACTCCAGATGCTACCATGGGAACCAGCTGAAACGGCCAGCTGATGACACTTTACTGCTGTACTCATACTCGATGTAAACGAGTGCAGACAGTAAAACCCCTTTGGTTTACTTTTTTGTTTACAATGTCGATAAACATCATGTGTTGGCCAATTTCTGGGAGTTATTGAGCATTTAAAGCACGGGAATATTTCCCGGAGGTTTCAAATGAAATATTCCCATGCTTTAAATACTCAATAACTCCCAGAAATTGGCCAACACATGATGTTTATCTCCTAAGTGAACATCAACTGAATAGATATACATACACATAAGGTGACTGGATGATGTGATGCAACCTGCAACATGTAATGCAACATGCTTTTCAATAAATATGTATTGCGGTATCTTTCCTATGTGTTCTATTATTTTGCTATGTGTTGGTATATCACAGAATACAAAATATAGCAAGTTTGATTATTTCAGCACTGTTCACCCTAAGATCTACAGAGACTTTCATTCACAAGAGATGTAATGTTTCAAAATCAATTGACACATTACGCACGAATGATTTTCTCTCATATTGTTACCCTGTATCCATGACAGCTAAATAGCACTGACAGGCTGTTTGTCTTTGAATCATATTTTCATGAGTGAGTGAGTGAGTTTGGTTTTACGCCGCACTCGGCAATATTCTAGTTGTATAGCAGTGATCTGTAAATAATCGAGTCTGGACCAAACAATCCAGGAGTCAAAAGCATGAGCATCAATCTTTGCAATATCAAACCGATGATATGTGTGAACCAAGTCCGCAAACCTGACCACCCGATCCCATTGCTGAAGGCCTATTCTACCCCGCATCTTCACGGGTCTTTTCATGATGAAAATGAAAATGGTCTTCAATGTATGATTACACTTGACATATTATTCACTATAAAAAACATGATTTAACATCAGTCCCAAACAATATGCATGTTGCAACTGTCGGTAAATACATTAACAGAACCTGACTAGGGGTCACTTAGATGCCCATTCCCCTCTTCGTGCTGAAAGTTTATTAAATGACTATTGAAACTCACGAAACAAGTACAAATGAGGTGTGCCCCCACCTTTCTCAAAAGTGTGCAACACCCAATCCCACCCCTTTCTCAAGGAGCCGTATCCACCCTGAAATGGATGTGGTTGACTGGCTCAGTGATTTCTTCATTCCGTGTCTGTCCCAGTGGTGTTGATTGCTACTCATGGTGTCAGTCACTGGATTGTCTGGTCCAGACTTGACTATTTATTGGTGCCCTTTTATACAAACAGAAAAGTACTGTAAGTAACCTCATTAGGTCAAAGAAAATGTTCATTCATGACACTGTGTAAGTGTGTATCAATAGATTCCATGAACTCAACGTTACACTTCCTGATCTTTTGAAGTACACATACTCACTCACTTAAAACCTGCCAGCACACCCTCACCCACTGACATACTCACTTACTCTCTCAGAACTGTACATACACCCTTACCAACCCTCAGAATCACTCAACCACTAACAAACTCAGTCAATCACTCACTCACTGACTACCATCCACACACCCTCAACCACCACCTCACTCACTCACCCAGAATCTGTCCACACACTAAGTCACTCTGTAACAGAGACTGAGCCCTCACGAATGGTTAAAGCTGAACAAGGGGTTGGCAGATATGGGTATCAGAAAGTATGAGTGTTTGTACAGAATGCTGCTGACCTTATTATAGAGATAAGTTGTGCTTTCATATCAGACCGTTAGGCTGTTCCTGTGGCCAAGCTGGCCAGCTGTAGCATTGAACAGGTCCCATGAGATAGTGGACCTTTGCTCTGTGTCAGTGAAGCCTGCATTGAGTGAACTGCAGGGGAGAGTTCCTGTCTAACACTTGGCTGGAGAGATCTACATACCCCTTACAACTCTGTATCACACAGTTGTTGGCGCAGGAACACTCTCATGTGTTGGTGAATGATTTAACTGGATACAACTGTGAAAGTTGGACATTGGTCACTTCATTTGTACAGGTATGCTATATGGTTACTGACTGGACTGCTAATTTTGTTGGATAATTCATTTGGTCAATATGAGGAGGTTACAATTTGTACTCCTTTGGATTGTATGAGCTAACTTCTGTGATTAACTTGTGTATATGTTACTTTCATCTTCATTTTGTGGTTCTGTTTGTTAAGTACCTTCTATTTTTTTTTTTATAAAATCATATCCACATGTAAAAAATTATTCAACATATCAGACATTTTAAGACTATTGTAGGATTCTGGACTTCTGACTGTCTTCTTGTGGTGCAAATAAGGTAAATTTTATTATACCCTTTAGTTGTTTTGACATTGATAATGAACATATGAAATGATTTTTGTCAAATTACCTGTGCTTTTGAAACCATGATAAAGTCAGTAAGCTGCATGGTCAGCACAATCAATACCACTGCTGCTGCTGCTACTACTACTATTACTACTACTACTACTACCACCACCACCACCACCACCACCACCACCACTACTACTACTACTACTACTACTACTACTAGCTGTAGCTGTAGTCTTACATGAACAATGGCTGTCATGTTCATCATCAAATTATCACAGTTATTCCTGTTATTGAACAGTAACTATTTCACAATGATTGCAATGATTAGGTTTGATTCATCAAAAATGAAATATTATCACCTTAGTTATCAATGACTATTATGACTTTTCAGGTATGATGTTTCAATATCGGTTTAAATTATTTCCACATCGCAAGAACGTAATTTTGACTCCAACATGAACAGTTTCAAGCACTAAAATTATCTAGTTAGAATTGTTGTTAATTAGTAGACATCGCCAAATTGACGATGGATTTGACGCTACTCAGGGCTTTACACAGATTTTGCAAAAAGAGAGTCATGGTGACGAACAGTGTTTATTTTGGGGAGTCATTTTCAATGTTTGGGAGTCTTGAAATTTTGGGTGTAATATTTATTTGTGTATATCAAAAAGCAAGAGTTTTGCAAAGATTTTGTTGTTTTGTGTTGTATTGTCATTTCTAAAGGGGTTAGAAAATCCCATCGCCCAACACCCAGGACAAGTCAGTTTTCATTTCGGGCAATCAAATAATGACAATGCATCTTAC
This sequence comes from Haliotis asinina, assembly GCF_037392515.1. NCBI lineage: Eukaryota > Metazoa > Mollusca > Gastropoda > Lepetellida > Haliotidae > Haliotis > Haliotis asinina. Next base: position 90,417,760 of record NC_090281.1, read on the forward strand.
TTGTCCATGGACTACCAGATAATTTTCACTTATGGTTTCAAACTATCTTGGATATTATTTCACATCTGCCCATAATGAAGCTATTAAAGCTTGCAATAATAATTTAGTAGAGCTAGTAGAGAGTGACATTATCACTCTTCAATAAATAGTCCAGTAAACATCATGCATTGTGTCATAAAATCAGGGCAAGTGGAAAATTAGTCAGGACAAGTTACTTTCTTGAAGTCACTTTTCAACATATTTTTGAACCCCTGTCATATGTTACCAGAAGTTGATAAATAGCATATTTTGCAAAGTTCAAATCAGTCATAACAGAGTCCAGTAAACTTAACCAATAATGTGATTTATTTACGCTTGCATACAGTTATTAACATAAATTGAAAGAAATAACTAAATTAATGAAGACCTTGTGAAAACGCTCATCAATTGCTTATCAACTCACACTGATTGAACTGAATTCTGGGGGTCACACATAAAACTTGCGCCAAGCTTCACTCGTATGATAATACATTGTATTTTGAGAGTGTTTTACAAACTTGTTGCGTGAAATATGCAGCATGCAGCAATCACGCATCATTTTAACCGTGGGTGCATAATTTCCATTCCTGATTTCCCAGTCAAATTTTGGAAAAAGGTTTCATTGTGATAGGTTTTGTTTAATAAATCAAATCAGATGTTTTACTAGTGTGAAGAATTGATTAGAATGTCCAATATCCATCATGCATCAAATGGAATCAAAGTCTGGATGAATCATTGCAGTCATGATGCTTATGATATTGACAAAATAATTCCGTAGACTCTGCTTTTCGCAAATATTAGTGAATATTTTGGAAAGTTTTTGTTTTTGTTATTTACAAACAAAGTGAAGTTTATGTAAGGGACAAGTTGATAACCATAACAGGTGCTTAGTTTTGCTTCAAACTTAGCTAAATTTCAAATAGCAAACATTTATGAACAGCTGCCAGAATCAACCTTAGTGGTTTGGGAATTTGATAAGCAAGTTTGACAACTGAAACAGTGTTTTCGGGTGTTTTTGTGACTATGTTGATAGATAGTATGGTAAAGAATCCAAAGAGTTTCTAAATTGTTCCTTGTCAGATGGTTAGTGCCAGAGAAGCTCTTCTTGAAAGAAGGTCCAGGTCTACTGAAGTCTCTTTAATATAAATACTTTTTTTCTCGCCTGGAGGTTTTTGGTGTACCCTGTAGTTTGGCTTCACTGTTGTAGCAGGTGCAGAGGAAGTGGACGTTGTTGTCGACACTGCTTCAGAATTGAGAGAGGAAAAAAATTGTTTGATCTTCATCTGATGAAAACAAAAATAAACACCATGATGCTGGTTTTTAAGAGGTTTTCTAAACTCCAGGTTTCGTTTCAAATTGTACATTGAAATTTTAGATAAGCAGTATTAGGTAGCTTGCTTAAAATTATTTTCTTTGAAACGGATAAATAAACAAATGAATATGTTTGAAAGCATCTTTCACAAATGAAGATGCAGGAATATGTTAGTTCTGTTTTTGCTGGCTCTCTTATGTACATGCGGCCAAGAGCAGATTACACTTGGCAGTTTGCCCTGTACAGGCACTGTACTAAATCTGTATTGTCCTCAAAGAGCATCTAGTTAGCCTCATGGTTAAAGCATTCACCCAGGTTCAATTCCCCATGTGGGTACAGTATGTGATGTGGGTACAATATTCTGATGTTGAAATATTGCTAAAGAGGCTGAAAACTAGACTCACTATAGGTATTATGCTGTGCTAAAATTAAGGTCTACTGTCAGATTAAATAAGGTCTCATAGCTTGTATAGTAAGGTTTTACAGGGTGTTTAATAATGTCAAATATTCTGTTTGAAATGATCTCATAAGATATTTGATATGATATTATATGTTGTTTAACAAGGTCTCATATGTTGATAAATAAGGTCTCAAATCTTGTTAAAAGAACAAATAAACTCACATTGTACTCTTTTACCCACTATATATGAAAGACTTGTGGTTCATCTTAAGCGGAACACCAAATTCATTCTTGAAAAATGTGTGGTTACTTAATAACGTGCGATTAATAACGAGTCATCTGCTTCACTTTCGCCTGCCATCAAAACCACAGACAGGTTTTGTAACTCTGTCGCCAGACACTGCAGTGATGTGTGGAGGAATTTTCAGTTAGTTGTATATAAAATGTGTAACAATCCTAAACAGCATTTATTCTCAGACTTGCAGATCTTTGTGACAGGGCACTGCCATTTTTTTAAATCATACAGTCACGATTTTCTCAAAGTCATTTTTAGAATTAGTTAGATTGTGGTTTGTTTTCATCAAACTGAATGATCAAAAGTACTTCCTAATGATAGTTAAATATGCTTTTGAATCATGACAAAAAAGATTTTGCACAACACCGCTTGTAACAGAACTACAAGAACAATTTATAATAATTATGATATCCAGCGATTTTGACAGAATCATACTTGAAAATAAGTTGTATCTCGGAAATTAACCAAAGCTGGTGACAAGATTAAATGGCAGTAGATTGTGAAAACATAGAGCTTTCATTTTTCAAAGCAATTGTCACGATTGCAGGTTTAGACAAACCTATAATCCACTGTAGTAATGTATGAACTACGCCCTTGAACTCTGATGGCGTGGATCAGTGCTCAGTTAAGAGATAAATATACTGTTTTCAGTTTATGTGTTTAATATAAATTTAACCTGTCTAATTAAAAGTTTGAACTTACAGCACAAATTTCATTCAAGAGTTACTTCACTTTCATCTCAGTATTTAACCCTCAGCTTACCAAACCAAGCAGCAGGTGGATGTATCATGGAGACACAACATCCTTTTTCTGCCATAGCTTCATTCATACTTACCATCATGGTCAATCATTTCCCTATAGGCATACTGTAGAAGTAGTTCCGCAGTGAATAGATGAGTCCTGCAGTAAATAGCTGTGGCTTCTGTCCAGTGAACACAAATCATTATCATTATTATCATACCAAGGCGGTATTGTCCAGGTACAAGAGGCTATTTTCTGGTTCAAGGGTTCTTTTCGTCAGGAATAACTGAAACACGGGAGAGGGTGTAGTTATTGTGAAATAATCCCACAGCTCTGGGTGGGAAGAGACTTGTATACACTGATAGTGATGTTCTCTCACAATTTAGAGAACTGTGATGGACCCAGGTAGATGGTTATAAATATGGATGACTGACCCACAAATTCATGGGAGAATAATCATTATTATAAGTAAAGAAAGATATTGACATTGTCAGAATGTACAAGAAAATGTAGGGTTGATAATGAAATTAATGAAAAATAGATTTGACACAGCTTGTCATTTTCTGCCTAATTGATGAAGAAAATATGGTTTAATGTTGTTCTGATTAGCAAAGAATACTTCTTTTCATGCTGTATTTCTGTCAGTGCACAGATCCAGAGTACAGTGTGAATGAAATAGATTTTAATCCTATGAAGAACCAAGTTGGGAAAAGGCCTTAGCAATCCATGCTTGTCACAAGAGGGATGTGTGGCAGAACACAGAGTCATCCCATAGATGACATCCTTGCCATGTCAGCTTGCTGATAGGGATATACCTCTTTGGTCATGTGGTCAGAGGGTCCTTGGTTTGAATTCCATCACTGGACTCTGTATATGGCCGCACATGTGAAATAAGATTTCATTGTCAGGCTCACTGACTGGTTTAATGCATGACATCTTATCTAAACTGTGCATGTCAGTGCCCTAGTATCAGTCATTGGATTATCTGGTCCAGTTTCAAATATCTACTGCCTGCTGTCTAAATATTTCTGAGTGTGTTTTGTTGAAAATGTGCCCTTTTCATTCAGTATCTAAATAATAGATATGACATGTTATGAGTTTGTGATGGATGTTACTGAAATGTTCCAATGCAAAACTGTGGAACTTATGTCAGCATAATTATATGAGATCAAGGAACAATTTTAGGGAGGGTTCTCTAAAGGAACCTCTAGATCTTGATCCCTTTGTCTCTAAAGGAACGACATGTCTCTAAAGGAGCCCCTCGTCTCTAAAGGAGCCCCTTGTCTCTAAAGGAACCCCTTGTCTCTAAAGGAATCTCTTGTCTCTAAAGGGGTCCCTTGTCTCTACAGCAACAACTTGTCTCTATGGAGTCCCTTGTCTCTAAGGGTACAACTTGTCTCTAAAGGAACGACTTGTCTCTAAAGGGGTCCCTTGTCACTAAAGGTACCTCTTGTTCCTAAAGGAGCCCTTTGTCTCTGGAGGAGCTAGTCTGGTTTCATGGTAAATGAGGTAAATGTCTGAGACTGGCATTGTTTCAGAATTTACTCCCACATCAAGACAATAGACCCTGATTTAACAGGGAAAACAGTTCAAAAAAAGGCATTTCCAAAGATATATTTGGGTGTTTTATGGTTTCAATGTTAACCGTGTAAAGTTAATTTCCCTTGAGAAAATAAAGCATTATCTTGTCTTAACTCACTCATGCTTATCTTGAACCCTCAAATGCAAGGCCTCAGAAGCTCGAGTATTAGAATCATTTGCAAAATAATCACTGTTGTGGTGAACTAAGAATAGGTTGTCAACTATTCTTTTGTGTATGTTAAAACAAATTTCATGATTACATACACCAGAAGAAATATGACATCTATTAACACCGATTAATAGCACTTCCATCATCACAGATGAGTATGAACTGCAGTGTCACAGAAGTACTCCAGGAAACGAGTGGCTTTGAAATACCATTTGCTTCCTTTGGATAAAGGCCATTCTGTATAAAGTAAAACTAAGTTCTTATAAAGTAGTCACGTGGCTTTGCTTGGTTTCAACACGTTGTTCATATGGTATATATTTCCCTTTGAAAACTTCAAGTAGCTTCTTGAAAATGTCATCCTATGTTGACCCTTTTAACAATTCAAAGGCAGGAAAAATTATCTCAAGTGTCGTCATTTTCTGCCTGAGAAACTCCCTACACACCTTTCCCTACCTCTACCATTTGTTTTCCTCTCCAGACAGCACAGCACACTTCAGATCCACAAAGCCACAGAAAATTGTTTTCACCTGCTAATTGCTGTGTAATATGATATCAAGATATATAAAGTTTTGGATGTGTTATTAGTTGAAAACCAAGCTGTAAAAGGTCAATGTGTCTATGACACAGGTAGTCTGCGGTGACAGTCATTAGTGCAGATCAGCTTTCTCTGCTCATATCAAATCATCTTTGTTCAATAGTACGTGATTATCAGGCTTATGAGAGGACAGGATTTGCTGGTGGTTATGCTGTTTGTATTTCAGTATGATTGTGACACATGAATCGAGCCTCTAGCTGATTGTCATGATGAGCTATCACGTTGCTTGTCTCCAGTCTGTGATTCCATTTGAAATTCAAACATGTCTAGACATTATACATTGTAGTGTATGGGAATATGGCTGTCCAGTCAGAATGGATAGATATGCTATAGGACTCAATAGAAGTTAAGGATCATGTGTCGTATGCCATGGCAGTTTAAATATGGTTATATGATGGTAAGGGTGTTCTTTAACTGCTGTTGAATAATATATATTTTTAATACGTATGTAATTACAGATGACTGAGTTAATGTGCCTATTGATTGAACTTGTACACTAGTGAAATGTTGATAGAAATAATAGAAATCACTTGTAGAGTGCGTAATATCCACTTCAAAGATGCTCAATGGTACCAAGGACAAATTATGCACAGAGTGCAGACATTAGTTTTTTGTGATATCAGGTATCTGGTAGTGTTCATTCCTGGATTCTGATTTCTTAATTTCTGCGGATGCTAGTTTGGGAAAATGTGTTTGTTTTGATAAATAGAAGGGATTTTGGAATTCGGATTTTGTACAAGGTGTCAGGGCTAGAAAGTAAGGTGTAGATCTGCTAGGCTGTGCAGATTGTCATATTAGGAACCAATATCATGGGTTTGAGTCCTTGTGTGGCCTGATTAAGTTTCAGAATTTACCAGAAATATACCAATATTCTTGAATTTCTCTATAGTGATATAATGATGATCATCATTTACGTGTAAGATACCTATTTGCACAATATGCAGTGTATACAATGAATGTTATCAAGTCAAAATTACACAAAGCTGACACATCAAACCAGTGCTAAACACCTTCGATCTAATCAGAGTATGGTTCAAACTATTATTATACCAGACTCTCTCACTCCTGTGCTCTCTTGTTCACTCACTCACAAAAGGTAAGGGATCACTGGTAACATCATACCATTTGCCACACTGCAGTTGCACTATCCAATCAAGTTTGTGCCATTTTGGCTTTGATGGAGGGCTTCACTGTACCAAATGTATGTACATTCTCAGACAACAAGGGGAACACAGACTTTGATGAAAATACCAAAAACTAAATAACACTTTCTAGTTGAAGGATCTACATAGAATGTCTCACAGAAAACAGATTTAGGGGCCAATAGAACTGGCACCATTGACACAAGAATGGGTGAGGATTTATGAGTTGACCAAAATAACCATTGGCGCTAAATGCCTTTTGACTTGAGTTTCCACCTGTACTGTGTATTGCAGACTTTCAGGAGACCCTGTGGCACTGCCAACTCCATCACAGATCAAAGGAAGGGAGGTCACAAACAGAGCTTGCCAAAAGCTGATTAGATATAAGCTCTGAATTTTTGTCTTAGAACTACCTATTCCTTGTCTCAAAATCACATTTCAACTTACATCTATGAGTAAAGATTTTTTGCACTTCTGGAACAAATCATTTTCTTTAAAATGCCATTTTTTCGCTCCCAGAAATATACTATGGAGCACAGGAACAAATTGCTGTATAAATAACTGTGTATCAACCTGTATATCAACCTGTTTATCTTCATTTATAGTATGGAGCGATGGGGTAGCCTGGTAGTTAATGTGATCACCCATCATGCCGAAGACCGAAGTTCAGTCCCACACAAGGACACAATGTGTTAATCCCATTTCTGACGTCTCTTGCTGTGATATTGCTGGAACATTGCTTAAAACAAACTAAACTAAACTTAACTAACTCACTCACTCACTCATTCACTTACTTTGTGGTATACGTATGTCAGTTCCAGGTCATTGCTAAGTATTTGTTTCTGTATGGTATTGTTACCCTGACCTGTAAGATATTTGTTAATATAGTTAATAACATATTGTCACTGTCCGTATACGGAACATTTTTGCAATAAGTATGTAATATTTTGTATCTACAAAAATTCCTGTCCGTACATCTGCTGGTACCTGAGTCTTATCAAAACTGTTCTTTCTACAGGTAAGAAAAACTGATATGACGTTTTACCCTTTTTTTATTTCACCTTATCCCTGCTGTGACGTTTTCATTTTAAGATAATTTGGGACTAAGTGTTTCAGGTTCTGAAATAAAGAAAACAAGAATTCTACATATATATAATTTAGATAAAACTCATGTCCTCAAAATTAGCTTGAAAACAAAAACTGGGTGAAAAAAGCCACTGGTTTTGTAAATTAGAGTAAAACTTTAAAGGCATGTTGTCTCAAAAACATTTATACCTGTGCATTAAAAAATGTGCTAAATGACATATAAACTAATGTTTTGTCATTGCATGTTTATGATTTTTTATACTAACAAATAAATCCATTCGAACTGAAAAGGAGCCCATGTGAGGTAGGTGATAACCAGGGGAAATGTAGACTTGATTCATTTAGAGCTTTAGCATTGCAGGGAGTGCTTGGCTTTAGGAAAAATAATGTCGTTCAGGGATTGTGAAGCAGACTGTATTAACATGTCTAGGCACTTCCTCCAACTTGGCTTCCAATGTCTTGAATCCCATTTCCCCACTGGTATGGAGATAGTTCTTTGTTCAGTGTGTAAATATGATATTGTTTTTGTAGTTTTATGAGGAATTCATCATCTTTTGGCTCATTAAAATTAATACAATTTGACATTGAAAAGAACAAAGTTGATAAGATTCGCATCAAGTTTGTGATGACCAGCTGCTGCCTAAACCTGGTCCTTCCTTCATTACCAGCTTTTTCTATAACTGTTAACTTATAACTGCCTATCTTTGAGATATGTTTAAACATAATTCTGACATTGTCCTGAACCTGTTTCCCAGAGGAAGTCATTAAGATCACCAGGGCAGCTTTTATTTCAGGAATCATGATAAACACATTTGTAAATTGCTGTCTGTGGTTTAAACATCATACGCTGGGTGAGGTTATGTAGGAGAGATGACAGCAAGTGGTCACATCAGCTGAGACAAACTGTTGATACTGTGAACAGTAGCGATACCTCCCAGAGTTAGACAGGAAGTTCCTGGAGAGACTCACTGATCTGTGTTGACACTTTTGAACATTTACTCTTAATGTGTGTTTTTTATCTAAACCCTTTTGACAAAACTTCACACCAACGGGGCATTAATTACTACTACTTTTTTAATCAATGAATGTGTATTGGTTGAGCATTATGCTAACAGGAGTGTAACATGCAGTTATATTTTGTTTGTATTTGTTAGCTTATAGTGAGATCTGCAGTTGAGGCAAATGTAGCCTGATCTTGACCTTTTTCTCATGGCTAAATGCTTCTCAAGACAGGAATATTGTATACAAGGTTTATGACTTAATGGCTGTGTGATAGTGTATTATTTATGTTTAGTTTTTCCCTTGATGGCCCTCCCAGAGCAGGCAGCATCAAATGTGCTTGATGCCAGATACTGCCCATATGATACTTACAAAGCCATCAATGGAAAATGTATTATACTATAAGTAGCTATACATCAAGTGTATCCTAAAATTCTCCTAAATACCACCAGAACCTATTATAAAAGTTTATACCTGTGTGTTATAACATTCTGCAAACCTTGACATATAGCCTGCAATGAGTGTGAGTATGCAATAAAGTCTTCTTCTTCTTTGCACTGGTTTATAATCAAAACGATTCTTGTTAGATTTGAAAACAACATCATCTGGTTGAACTCAAAATTCTTAAATGTCACAAGTGGAAATATAGTGAATAAAGATTTATTAGTTTTGAAAAATACAGTATAGTAACTGTAATAACTGTTGGGTGAGACTCTTCGAGGAACAGGGTGTAATGTTACTTTTTGGTGAGACAAAGGGTGTATTGTTACTGTTAGGTGAGACACTTCCTGGAACAGGGTGTAGTGTTACTGTTAAGTGAGACACTTCCTGTACCAGGATATAGTGTTAATGTTGGGTGAGACACTTCCTGTATCAGGGTGTAGTGTTACTGTTAGGCGAGACACTCCTGGATCAAGGTGTAGTGTTACTGTTGGGTGAGACACTCCTGGAACAGGATGTAGTGTTATTGCTGGGTGAGATGCTTCCTGGAACAGGGTGTAGTGTTACTGTTAGGTGAGCAGGGGTTAAAAAATCCCATCGCCTGAGGCCTGGGACAAGTCAGTTTTCATTTCGGGCTATCAAATAATGGTATCTTACTTGTCCGTGGACAACTAGATATTTCAAATTTCAAACTGCAAATAGACTTGGATTTCATTTCATATCTGCTCATAATGTAGCTATTACATTTCGCAATTATAATCATTTAGAGCTGTGGTTCTTTGTTAATGTTGGGAGAGACACTCCTATAACAGGGTGTATTATGTTACTGTAAGTTGAGACACTTCCTTTAACAGGATGTAGTAGTTTAGTCAGGTAATACACTTCTTGGAACAGGGTGTAGAGTTGAGATTCTTCCTAGATCATTGTGTAGTGTGAATCATTTCTCTTTCCAGTGTTTAGCATTTCCTTCTAGTTAGATATTTGCTACACCAGATCATAAATTCAAGTGGACATGGCAGTACCCTTGTAACTGCTTGCCATCTTCACTCTTGGAAATTAAACTGAACAGAACCAAACCAAGGAGATGCTTTGCTCCTTTGAAAGATTTGTAATTTCCTGTGCTTGTAGTAGTCAGGAGCATTTAATTTGAGTGATTAAGATCGTTTTAAAGTTTCTGTGGTGACTTGAAATTTTGCAGGTCACCCTTTCAGTTTTGATTTGTTGAGAGGGAAGTTGATGAGCAGGTGTTTCAGTCAGGGTCACCTAGACCTTGATGGAGGAAACATGTCTGAGTCTTGTGACCTCTTGTATCTTTTATCTTTTTGTTACAGTTGCTGTGAGTGAAATGTCATTTTCTTTGCTTTTTGTGAACTGACACTGTGTTCTGTTGTTTCAACTGGGAAGGTCACACGATGTGGGTTGCTTTATTGAGAATTATGGCAAACTTCAAGTTTAGCCTTTATTAAAATATTTTAACCATTCTCCATAATAAATGCCATATTCCAAGTGACACAGGATTGTAGAACAAGTGTTTATGAGTGCTCATTTCAAAGATCCACATAACTACATGACTGTATTAAAGATCTTTTGAACCCATGAAGGTCCGGGTAGAATAGGCCTTCAGCAACCCATGCTTGCCATAAAAGTTGACTATGCTTGTCGCAAGAGGTGACTAACGGGATAGGGTGGTCAGGCTTGCTGCCTTGGTTGACACATGTCATCAGTTCCCAATTGCGCTCATCAGCTCAATGCTCATGCTGTTGATCACTAGACTGTCTGGTCCAGAGTTGATTATTTACAGACTGCCACCAGATAGCTGTAATATTGCTGAGTGCAGCAAAAGCTAAACTCACTCAATCACTACAGATGTTTTCAGAAAAACATGTAGTGTGGGTAAATAATTGGCCAGTAATCATATTGACATCAGTGTTTAACCTTAAAATGCAGTTCATGAGACTAAACAATTGACTGTTTACAGCAAACAGATAGATGGTGGCAACCTGTAAATAAACAAGTCTGGATCAGACAAACCAATGATTGATATTGTGAGTAATGACGGGACATCATTGTAATTTAACAAGGAATCAGCCTAATGTCAAAGACTGATAGGTTAATCCTCTGAGATGCCTCTTAAACCTAGGATGGATTCCTGGGGAAGAATTGTCGCCCTGACTTCTCACAGTCAGTGGATGACTAAACATTTTTCACTTTTCCAGACCCCTGAAGATCTGGTTTAGAGTAGCTCTTCTGCAACCCATTCTTGTCGTAAGAGGTGTCTTATGACTTGATTGATACATGTCATCCTATCTCAGTTAGATTGATACTCATTATGTTGATAACTGGATTGTCTGGTACGTACTCGATTATTTACAGACTGTTAGTGGAATATAGCTGGAATATTGCAACTTTAAACAACAAGCAAACAAGCTATAGTGGGACAACTACAAGTTATGCATTAACATTAGCCTTTATTTTGTAGCAAAATGATCTGCTAACAAGAAAAATCCCAAAGCCTAGCCTTGAGAAAGCTGTAACCATAAAAATTCATATTGATGCCATTGTTAGAAACTTATTGCTTCATGTTCCAACAATGTACAGACTCCATGCATGTATGCTGCTGGCTGACCTTGATCATGAACTACACCCGTTGATCATAGACTACACCCTACACTACATTGTACATGAATGTTTCAGTCTGGATGGACATGTCCCCAACATGATCTCACGTGTGATGTTGACATTACATCAGGAACTACACCCTACACTACATTGTACATGAATGTTTCAGTCTGGATGGATGTGTCCCCAACATGATCTCACGTGTGATGTTGACATTGCATCATAAACTACACCCTACACTACATTGTACATAAATGTTTCAGTCTGGATGGACGTGTCCCCAACATGATCTCACGTGTGATGTTGACATTACATCATAAACGACACCCTACACTACATTGTACATGAATGTTTCAGTCTGGATGGACATGTCCCCAACATGATCCCACGTGTGATGCTGACATTGATCATGACTATCAAAAGTCTCCTGCTGTGAATATATTTGTTTGTGATAACTAACATGGGTATCACCTTCACACAGCTCGCTAGGATGGAAGATGAAAGGTAGTTGAAATATCAGTGTGTGACTTGTCATATAATTAGATGTATTCAGTACGGGCATGTAATTAAAGCCATATTCCATCCTAGGTTTGGATTTTGGTGTTATCATCTGTGGAGCCTGTGATTGTAGTCAGTGACTGGATGACAAGGATAAGTAATGGATTCAACCACTTGATTGTGTGGTCCAAGTGTTTGATATGACTCTGTTATCTACCAACCTTGGGTGAGTGAGTGAGTTTAGTTTTACGCCACTTTTTAACAATATTCCAGCAATATCACGGCGGGAGACGCCAGAAAATGGGCTTCACACATTGTACCCATGTGGGGAATCAAACCCGGGTCTTCGGCGTGACGAGCGAACGCTTTAACCACTAGACTACCCCACCAACCTTGGATAAGAAGGGGGACAAACTGTTCATTCCTGACATTCCTACAACAAACACATAACAGAGACTTTTTTTGTTTTTAAGAAGCAGTCTTCATTTGTTTTTGCTTGAGTCAGGAGCAACACCATAGAAGAACAATGAATTCATCATTCAGTAACCCACAGCCATCCATAGTCTTATCATACAGACCCTGAAGCAAAGATATCCAAGCCCATGCAAGTCTAGAAAATGTGGCAAGTCAAGATTTCCACAGCTTCTGAAAGTGAAGAAAGTCTCAGGGCTCCTTCTCATTATATGTATAATTTTTTTACTACAAACATATTTTTCTGTCAAATATGTTCATTTCATTTCAGAGACTAGTTGTTAGCCTAAGCCATCCATGACCCCTATCCAAAAAGAGAACTCTTAACACACTCTTATGCCTTTACTTCATGGAACACTCTGGTAATACATTCTACCCACAAAGTCCTATGTGGCTGTTGCAGCCTGGGTTGAGGTTCTGGGGAGCTCCTGAGTCCACACACAGATCATGTTCAAATTAGTCTGCCTGGGAGGTGCTGTAGTTAGGTTAGACAGGATGACACTGAGATTCCCATCTTCACAACTCTTAGATCAACAAGTTGGTGTAACATACTCTCCGACTTCCTTCATGCTCTGTGAATATTTACTGCATATTCAAGGCAGGATCTGCTACATGCAGGTGTTTTCCTCCTTAACGGTTGCAAAAAATGACATTTCTGTGTGCAAAATGCTCAAGCAGTGAGTTGCTATTTCCGTTACAAGTACAAGATGTGCTTTCTGTTCCACATTTCTATGTGCAAGATTTCCATGTTGAATGCTTCACAACCACATGTTTAGTGTAATCATATTTGTTGGTTATGAAGATAATACTGCCCATCATGATAAATGTCAGGTACACAGTATCTAAGAATCATAGGAATAGTTTCCTCACAACTGATTGCAGCATGTCTGTCATACACAGAGCCCTGTTACAGCTATGTTCTTCAGAGGTGTCAATAAAAATCAGCATACTTGTGTATGCTTTGATTGCTCTGGGGTCTCCCCAAGATCTTTCCCTCCTAAACGTGTGTATGAATACAGGAGACAGGCTGGTGGTCTGAAGGGAGATGGCCTCGCTCTGGAAGATGGGGCTAGTTGGGTTAATCGTATGATAATGACAGGAATGATAAATGATCCTGCCATTATTTTAAGAGCTTTCGAGTATCTCCTCTCCCTGTGTGCCACTTACCTGGTGACTTTCAAGGAGCCGCACCATTTCGCTCACCTGCCCTGGGGACAGTTTCCTCATTAACAAGGTGAGTTGTCAGGTTAGCATCTTCAACAAGGATTCTTGTATTTTATTAATGGTAACAGAAACTTGGGTCTTGTCTGACTGGGATTTGGTACTGTTCTGCAAATATTTATCACAGAAAACATAAACCAGTGAAAAGAACATTTATTCCAAGGATTTAAAATTTATGAAGATTGAGGAGCACCACATCAGTTTTGTTGATTTACAAACTCATAAAAAGATTTGACCGTTATGAAAAGTTAGCTGTGAAGCAAAAGTATAAAGCAAAAAAAATATATATCATTTATTCCGAATACTATGGACTGTTTGATAAAAAGTCATCTGTTTTGTCAAAAGCATCTACTTTATGATATTGATGTTTGTTTTGAAGTAGTTACGTCAATGAAAATTCAAAAACAGATCTGATTTAAATACAAGTGAAATAAAAAATGTATTAGTTTGTTTTCTCAACAAATTTCAGTTTGAAGGAGCAGTTATTCTGATAATGGTTTCATTGTGATTATCTGCGAAGTTTCTTTCTATCGCTAGAGTATTTGTACTATTATCATAAAATCTCTCACTTGGAGGAGACAAATGTTTTTTACATGATAGTACAACTCCAGTGTGACAGTTTTGAGTGGCGACATTCCTTCGTAACTACATTCACAGGCATATCTCCACGAAGACTTGTGTTGTTGCAAAGCCTTATAACAGCTCTTAGTGCATTAACTTTTTCTGCCAAGGGCTCAGCGGCCAAATGCCCTAGTATGTACACATTGTCGTAATAAGCCTGGGTAGTAAGCTGAGGTTTGCTCTGTGGTACTTTGCAGTGGGGATTTGTTGGATGTTGAAATGAGATGGGTGGATGGTTTGTGCTTGTTCTTGCACCTGCAGGGGTAAGGTGATCTGAAGGTGGGTTCACCCAGATGATTAATTCTTGAATTAAGATCCTGCATCCCATGAAGTAGCAATGTTGGGATGAATGAGGAAGAAGATACCTTACTCTTTCTGCTGGGGGGGATTTGGTGGAGGGCAAACAAGTTTATTTCAGTAGGTCGTGTAATTGAATCATTTATTTCATCACACTGTGGTTATTCAAGTACATCTTTGTGGTTACATTGTTACAAGTGTCCCAGTAGTGTAAGATGTTGGTTAAGTTGTGTCCCTTTGGTGAGACAGGGCAAGTGACTTCAAGATAGTATAACTTGTCCTGACTAATTTCTGCTTGCCCTGATATTATGACACAATGTGTGATGTTAATGTTTATTGGACTATTTATCGAAGAGTGATAATTTCACTCTCTGCCCGCTCAATTTTATTATTATTGCGAATTTAATAGCTTCATTACGAGCAGATATGAAATGAAATCCGAGATTATTTGCAGTTTGAAACCATAAGAGGAAATTATCTAGTAGTCCACAGACAAGTAAGCAACCTTTATTTTATTGCCCGAAATAAAAACTGACATGTCACGAAAGTCGGGCGTTGGGATTATGTAACCCCTGATGATGTTGCTATTAGAAGCATAAAACCATACTCACTCACTCACTCACCCACCTTGTCAGGAAGCTAGCTTGGGACCACAAAGGAGAAACCATCAAATCACATGTTTTTTCCTTTCAGTGGCGCAGCATGAAAAACTTCATGCACACAAGAATTAAATAGTGTTACACGACATCAACACCTCTCTCATAGGTGGTCTTATCTGTAATATATACTGGCTGTGATCACAGGACATAGGTTACCATGTGTCAACCAGTGTTTGCATATACTACTACTGGGACAACTGTCTCTCACTACTATACTCCCTCAGTGAAGCTTAGCCGACCTAACAGCTTTGCTGAAACTGAATTTATTTGTTTTATGATATTGATATGGAGTATAGAACATGTTTCAGTTACACCCTTACCAAATCCATTTTCATTCATGATCTGCCCAATTGGAATATCTAAGCATAGTCTTCAGGTAAATAGTTTAATACTGATATCTGTCAACAATGGGGAAAGAGGAGCTATAGAGTGAGTTATTTGAATGTTGCATGTGTAGTTGAGTTTCTCCATGCTGGGTACATGCTCATTTCTGGTGTCTGGTTCTGAATATTAACATCAGATTCCTGAAGACATTTCTGTGGGGATGCAATAGGAAACAAATGTTATCTTACTGAGAGTTGATATTGTCACTTGGTTAAGGTACATGTACCTAAGTCATGTTCTCTTTTATCTGTGTGGGCATGGTGGGGTAGCTCAGTAGTACCTATTTTCATTCAACATGTTTGAAATGTATCTTGCAAATGTGGAGTGCATTTTGTGTGATATATATAGGTTAGCAATAAAGGTTTCTCTTTGTATGAGAACTTGACTCCAGAGAACTTGTATGAGAAAGTGGAACAGATTTTACAACCAATATATGAATTTAGAAAATTTTAAATAACAGACTATTGTCTGTCTGTACTGTACTATCTAAACTTGGCTCTTTAATGGATAGGCTTAGCACTCTGTACAGCCTTTGAGTGAGTGAGTGAGTGAGTTTAGTTTTACGCTGCACTCAGCAATATTACAGCTATATGGTGGCGGTCTGTAAATCGAGTTTGGACCAGACAATTCAGTGATCAACAACTTGAGCATCGATCTGCGCAATTGGGAACCAATGACAACCAAGTCAGCAAGCCTGACCACCCTATCCCGTTAGTCGCCTCTTACGACAAGCATAGTCGCCTTTTATGGCAAGCATGGGTTGCTGAAGGACTCTTCTACCCCAGGACCTTCACAGGTACTACAGCCTTTGAGCAAGGATAGGGTACATTGCATGTTGCCCATTTTCATCCTCCCCTGCTGTCTATGTAGTCTTAGAGTAAGTGAGTGCAACATTCTAGCAATATCATGCTGGGGGACACCAGAAATGGAATTCGCTCATTGTACCATTGTTTTCGCTGTGATGTGCGAACAATTAGCCACGAGGCTACTCCACTGCCCCACCTGGAGAATGAGCTTAGAAATGATTTGGCATCTACAAATTGTCTAAATGCATAAAATTGTCCACCAAGAATTAATTCATTCATTTTGATGAATAGTAAAAGAAGATTTTGATAAAAAAAAAAAAAAAACAGTTTAAGAAGATTTTTATCAAAGAGGACTTTTGTTAACACTGGCTATTATTAAATTACATTTGGAATCTGTTACCTTTCTGTGCAAGCATGGTAATTTGTGCTCAAGGTAAAGTGATTATTATGGTGATAAGCCATAAGCCAGTTGATGAGCTGATTTCCACAGGTACATCTGGTGTTTGTCTGATCGTTGATAAAGGACTCTTTTTATTAACTGTATGATTGCACCAGAAAGATGTACATTTAACATGAAGAAAAAACACCATTTTTCTCAAATCAGAAATATTTTCAGAGTCGAACAAAGACCATCTAACAGAGCTTTTGAAATGTCAAAGGAAATGAGTTTCAAGATTCAAATGTATTGGGGAATAAAAGTGTGTTCTTCAGCAACCGATACGATAATTGCTCATTCCTTTTTGAAATTGAGATGTAGAGGACACCCAAAGCGACATACAAAAAGGTTTATCTCAATATACAAAAAGTGGAGCATAAATAACCACAGCACATGAGCAATATGTGTGCAATGCTTCTAAAGGCCAAATGAAGAGGCTACTTCAGACTGCTTAGTTGCAGGAATTATTCTTGGCAGCGGTTAATTTGCTGAAGCTAAACTGAATCAGACTAATTATTTTTGCATCTGAGAGGTTTAAAGAAGTTCACTTTCTTGTAAGGGGTTAAATTAACTTTGTTATTTTCTTACTGTTCATCCGTGTCTGGTACTGGCAGCCATGGAGGGTTAAACATGGCTGACATTCTGTGTACAGAGTTGCATCCCTTGGCCACTCACTCACACACTCACTCATAGCGGTGGCAGTAAGCAATATTCCACCTATGTGATGGCAGCCATTAAATATTTGAATCTAGACCAGACAAGCCAGTGACTTATGTTAAGAGCATAATATGGATCCACCCTGTTATTCTCTGTTGGTACAATAACATGCAAACTGCTGAACGTGATTGATCCACCGAGAGCATTTGTAAGACCAGCATTGGTTGATGAGTACTGCCTCATACCGATGTCCCCAGGGATGTGTTTTTATCACGCTGCGCACTGTGCAACACAATAAAGTTTTGAATTTGAAGTCCCCGCTACAACTGGTCAATTCATGGTACAATGCAGCCATATGTTTATAAGAACTGAAAATTACTGACAAATATTTCTTAAAGGCAAGTTGTGATGGGTGTTGTAGGATGTAGTATATATTTTTATTTATTCCATTATTTCAAAAAGGAAGGAGAGAATGAACAAAGGCCTGTGAGTATTAAATTAGACTAACGCTTAGTTTCTGATGATATATATTTTTTTAGAGTAACAAATAACCCACTTAAATTGAAAAGGAGCGCCAGTCAGATGGGGATTCGACCTAATGGATTCTAGACTTGCTTCATCTGGGGCTTTAGCATAGCAGGGAGGGCTAGGAAGAAAGGACACTAATGTGGTTCAGGTACTGTGTCACAGACTAGTATTAGTGTTTTGACATACATTAACTTGTTAGTAGTATTCTCTTCAAAATGGAGCAGTAGCTGAATGAATGCCATGATAAATGTTCCAGTGTTAGTACATACCATGTACTGACATATCAGACAGTTTGTGCAGCCATGGCCATTTATAATTGACTAATAAAACTGTCAAGAGTTTAACAAGGCAGTAAGTGGTCATAATATTCCCATAAAACATTAGGCTAATTGAAATTTAACTCTTTATAGGATGGAATTAGATAGGCGTTGCTTTCAATTCTCACAAATTTAAATTGATTTTATGTGATTATGAAATAAATTAGTGTGTCTAAAAAACTGTTTAAGTTTCAAAGCAGTGACCATTATCGTGACAGAATGACATACATCCTGGACCAGCTATGAAACATCCATACCACAGAGGTCACTCATGGGATAATGTTCCCTGACTCGTCATGCATTTATAAATTTCAACTGTTCTAAATTGGGAAAGCAAATTAGGAGCACAAAGGTTAAAGTTGTTTTCAAACATTATCTGAAACATGGCAAGCATTTGATTGTGGCACAGTGGATAATGTGTTAACTAGGAAATGGACTAGATGAGGGTTCAATCACTCATGTTGATTATACAATACCCAGCCTCTCATTATTGGCATTGCTACTAACATAATAAAATAAGAAAATTGAAGTAAACAGCTTGCAAAAGAGTTTCGTTTATATCCATTAGTTGATTCATCTGAAACTTTTTCATTTGAAACAAAATTGACTGTAAATGAACATAGGGAAGAGGTTGGATTGTACAGGCAGAAAAGATCCCCTTGCCTCCTTGGTTGTTTGAGCTTTCACAAGGACATAGGGAAGAGGCTGGATTGTACAGGTAGAAAAGATCCCCTTGCCTCCTTGGTTGTTGGAGCTTTCACATGGACATAGGGAAGAGGCTGGATTGTACAGGTAGAAAAGATCCCCTTGCCTCCTTGGTTGTTGGAGCTTTCACATGGACATAGGGAAGAGGCTGGATTGTACAGGTAGAAAAGATCCCCTTGCCTCCTTGGTTGTTGGAGCTTTCACAAGGACATAGGGAAGAGGTTGGATTGTACAGGCAGAAAAGATCCCCTTGCCTCCTTGGTTGTTGGAGCTTTCACAAGGACATAGGGAAGAGGCTGGATTGTACAGGTAGAAAAGATCCCCTTGCCTCCTTGGTTGTTGGAGCTTTCACAAGGACATAGGGAAGAGGCTGGATTGTACAGGCAGAAAAGATCCCCTTGCCTCCTTGGTTGTTGGAGCTTTCACAAGGACATAGGGAAGAGGTTGGATTGTACAGGCAGAAAAGATCCCCTTGCCTCATTGGTTGTTGGAGCTTTCACAAGGACATAGGGAAGAGGTTGGATTGTACAGGCAGAAAAGATCCCCTTGCCTCCTTGGTTGTTTGAGCTTTCACAAGGACATAGGGAAGAGGCTGGATTGTACAGGCAGAAAAGATCCCCTTGCCTCCTTGGTTGTTGGAGCTTTCACATGGACATAGGGAAGAGGCTGGATTGTACAGGCAGAAAAGATCCCCTTGCCTCCTTGGTTGTTGGAGCTTTCACATGGACATAGGGAAGAGGCTGGATTCTACAGGCAGAAAAGATCCCCTTGCCTCCTTGGTTGTTGGAGCTTTCACAAGGACATAGGGAAGAGGTTGGATTGTACAGGCAGAAAAGATCCCCTTGCCTCCTTGGTTGTTGGAGCTTTCACAAGGACATAGGGAAGAGGTTGGATTGTACAGGCAGAAAAGATCCCCTTGCCTCCTTGGTTGTTGGAGCTTTCACAAGGACATAGGGAAGAGGCTGGATTGTACAGGCAGAAAAGATCCCCTTGCCTCCTTGGTTGTTGGAGCTTTCACATGGACATAGGGAAGAGGCTGGATTGTACAGGCAGAAAAGATCCCCTTGCCTCCTTGGTTGTTGGAGCTTTCACATGGACATAGGGAAGAGGCTGGATTGTACAGGTAGAAAAGATCCCCTTGCCTCCTTGGTTGTTGGAGCTTTCACAAGGACATAGGGAAGAGGTTGGATTGTACAGGCAGAAAAGATCCCCTTGCCTCCTTGGTTGTTGGAGCTTTCACAAGGACATAGGGAAGAGGTTGGATTGTACAGGCAGAAAAGATCCCCTTGCCTCCTTGGTTGTTGGAGCTTTCACAAGGACATAGGGAAGAGGCTGGATTGTACAGGTAGAAAAGATCCCCTTGCCTCCTTGGTTGTTGGAGCTTTCACAAGGACATAGGGAAGAGGCTGGATTGTACAGGCAGAAAAGATCCCCTTGCCTCCTTGGGTGTTGGAGCTTTCACAAGGACATAGGGAAGAGGCTGGATTGTACAGGCAGAAAAGATCCCCTTGTCTCCTTGGTTGTTGGAGCTTTCACAAGGACATAGGGAAGAGGTTGGATTGTACAGGCAGAAAAGATCCCCTTGCCTCCTTGGTTGTTTGAGCTTTCACAAGGACATAGGGAAGAGGCTGGATTGTACAGGCAGAAAAGATCCCCTTGCCTCCTTGGTTGTTGGAGCTTTCACATGGACATAGGGAAGAGGCTGGATTGTACAGGCAGAAAAGATCCCCTTGCCTCCTTGGTTGTTGGAGCTTTCACATGGACATAGGGAAGAGGCTGGATTGTACAGGTAGAAAAGATCCCCTTGCCTCCTTGGTTGTTGGAGCTTTCACAAGGACATAGGGAAGAGGTTGGATTGTACAGGTAGAAAAGATCCCCTTGCCTCCTTGGTTGTTGGAGCTTTCACAAGGACATAGGGAAGAGGCTGGATTGTACAGGCAGAAAAGATCCCCTTGCCTCCTTGGTTGTTGGAGCTTTCACAAGGACATAGGGAAGAGGCTGGATTGTACAGGCAGAAAAGATCTCCTTGCCTCCTTGGTTGTTGGAGCTTTCACAAGGACATAGGGAAGAGGCTGGATTGTACAGGTAGAAAAGATCCCCTTGCCTCCTTGGTTGTTGGAGCTTTCACAAGGACATAGGGAAGAGGCTGGATTGTACAGGTAGAAAAGATCCCCTTGCCTCCTTGGTTGTTGGAGCTTTCACAAGGACATAGGGAAGAGGCTGGATTGTACAGGTAGACAGATCACATAGCACCTTTGTTTGTTGACGCTTTTTCAAGAACATTGGGAGAGGATGGATTTTACAGGTAGAATAGATCTCCTTACTTCCTTGGTTGTTGGAGTTACGTGGGGTGGGGGGATGTTGGTTTTACAGGCCATCAATGAACCTTTTTCCCATTTGGGCCAAGCAGTCTTCTGGAAGCCATTGTGTTTCACGTCCTACACAAAAGCATGTCACCATATATGCTGTTCCCACTTCCTAAAGCACAGTTGTCCTCATACCCACCAATAAATATTTCTTGGATAGATTTGTCTCAAACATGAAACAGGAGACAGATTTTTCCTCTTTACCCCAAAGTTGATTACATGAAATACCAAACATAAGGTGAGCATGAGACAGGCTAGCACAGTAGCCATCCGAGCATCTTTGGTTCAGACTCCTGAAATATTTCTGCTTGAGTCTGCTTGTTCAGTTTATTTTACACTTTTACAGAAATTACTCAGTCTTTTTGTCAATTTTACCTAGGTATTAAAACCAAACTCTGGAAGAAGGTACAACAAAGCCAACTCACGACTTCAAAGGCAGTTCCCCATAAATGACCGGTGATAGTCTGAGACACAGTCACTGTCCAGCAGCTCCTGTTCAAAGCAAGATCAGTTGTCTAATCTAGCTGCTACAGTGACAGACCACTTGTGGACAGCTTTACATTTCAATGTTCTTTAACAGGAAATTAGAATTTGTGACTTCTTGATCCTGGTAGTCTTCAGACGGAGTTCCCTCAAGGAGAACTGCTGTAGCCCACAGATCTGTGCAGCAAGTGGCAAATAACCACACCATAGATGACTCAGTCAGTTGTGACTTCAAATGATTTAACATGACAGTGAGTGAGTGAGTGAGTTTAGTTTTACGTCGCACTTAGCAATATTCCAGCTATATGGCGACGGTCTGTAAATAATCGAGTCTGGACCAGACAATCCAGTGATCAACAACATGAGCATCGATCTGCGCAATGGGGAACCGATGACATGTGTCAACCAAGTCAGCTAGTCTGACCACCCGATCCCGTTAGTCGCGTCTTACGACAAGCATAGTCATTAACATGACAGACACCTCATGGACTGACTTGTTTTTGAAAATATAACCATGTGTAATTTATGATGTGTAATTTTAAGAAGGTAGAGTTCATGTATCCCCTCTGGCTCTTTTGCTGATGTAGGGTAGCCTAGTGGTTAAACCATTTGCTCTTCATGCCGAAGACCCGGGTTCAATTCCCCACATGGGTACAATGTGTGAAGTCCATTTCTGGTGACCCCACCATGATTTGCTGGAATATTGCCAAAAGTGGCGTAAACACTAAACTCATGCATCCTGTCACTCAGCTTCAGCGTCAAGTGTCATCAATACAGATTTCCTGATAGAATTGTTTGGTCATGGGTTAGGGGACGAGGACAGTGTTTTATAATGATGATGAAGACATCCATAACTTTCCATGGGAGGTGTGATGGAGCTAAAGTTGAGATAAGATTTGAGATGCTTCTACAGTTTTTAGGATTTCAATATTATGGATTTTGACATCAGCTTTTTAAGCAATACTGTTGGAAAGTCCAGTGGTCGAAAGAGCATGACCAGTGCATTTATCAGCTGGACAAAACAGTTTATTCACACAGTCAGACCAGCCTGTAGACTGTGCATATTTAATTTTGATAGCAACAAACTAGCCCATATAGATGGAAAAAGAGCCCAAGGGAGACCAGAGATTCAGAACCTGAGGAATTCTAGACATTTCATTTAAGGCTTTAGCATTGCAGAGAGGGCTTGACAGCAGGGAAAATAGTGTGGTTCAGGGACTATGAGACAGAATAACCAGCCTGTTTCATTTGTTGAAGTGATTCAAAATACAGTCTGGATTTGTTCTAACCATTGAAATTGCCCAGAAATGATTGAGTTTGGTTTTTATGTTTGCTTTTAGTATAACATTCTAGCAACATCACATTGGGAAACACCAGAAATGAACTTGACACGTGAAGGTCCAGGGTAGAATAGGCCTTCAGCAACCCATGCTTGCCATAAACTGCAACTCTGCTTGTTGTAAGAGGCGACTAACGGGATCGGTTGGTACATGTCATCGGTTCACAATTGTGCAGATTGTTGCTCATGCTGTTGATCACTGGATTGTCTGGTCCAGACTTGATTATTTACAGTCTATTGCCATATAGCTGGAATATTGCTGAGTGCGCCCTAAAACTAAACTCACTCACCCCAGAAATGGGCTCCACACAATGTACCCATGTACGGAACAGAGCCCGAGCCATCAGCATGAGTGGATGGTTTAACCTCTAGCCTACCCCCATGACCTGCACTGAAATAAAACAGTGATACATATAGTTTTGTTTGATTTGGTATGGTGAAATTCGCTGTGCAGGAATTGGGATACTGCGCTCATTTTCAAGAGGTCTCCACATTCAGATCATCTTGTTACTTGTCATTCATTATTGTCAAATGTGTGAACTAACATGAACTTAAAAGTACTGGACATATGTTAAGGAAATGTAATTCTTTCTCCCTGTCCTCTAAATACAATACTTTAAATAAAAAACAGTTATAGCAAGCAAAAAAGTATTAGAGTATTAGAGATTGGTAAATAATATGTCAGCTAGTTTTAGTCTAGTTTTTGAAGGAAAGATTGAGCATAGTGCTATATATTTTTTTAACAATGAGCAATAGTCTCAACATACACTGTTTTGGTCACTTTTTTCAATGAATTTACAGACAATCCAACATAGATTTTGTGGAAACAATGTACATTAATGTTCATAAGATAGCAGTATGTTTTTGCATGTTACAACTAATTTTGTTGCATTAGTGTCATAAGAAATTGTATATCATACAATAACTGGGTAGAAAAGAATGGAAAACACTTGTAGTAAGAATTACTGAGATGAATTATATTTGTGACTTCCTCCGTCCATGTTATGTTGCACAATACCTCCTCCCACATACATGTATTGCAACATCGTTTAATGTCAGTGTAACTTTGTATTACAGCAAAACCTGACCAGCTGCCATTGTGTATTGAAGAATTAACCACTCCCAGGAACTGAGGAATTGATGGGAACCATCTGGATGTAATCAGAAAATAACAACAGCAAGTAAAACAACAAAGGCCGCTCCATCGGGGGTCCCCTCCTCGGAGCACAGGTGCTGTGTTGTCTGCAGTTGCACATAGTTTGCACTGTTGCCTGGTCAAGGACTTGGATACCTGGATGTGATGGAGAACAGGAAGCATGGTGCTGGTCATCTAGATTGTTGCAGGTAAGGAGTTCTACTATTACATCTGGAACAATTTGAGATCAGTTATGGAAGTATTAGGAACTGTGTTGTTGTATTGTTATTGAAATCTGTCCAGTTGACTCACGATATGACACAGTCAACAAGACATTCTGTAGAAGGTGTCAAAATCATTGAACAAGGGAGTTCGGATTTGCAGCATTTTGAAACCACTTAGTTATCACTGACAAACCAAGACACACGATCAAGGTGAACCGGGATTCAAACCCCGGAACTTGAGTCTCCTGCATGCCTGCTGGTCACCATTTACTGGGGCACCTTAGAGACTGGCTATGTAACTTGACTGCTCCCTTGTTGAAAATATGCTTGTTATTCTGTTGAGTAAGAAGGAAGCCGTTCCTCAGTGATAAGGTGTTGCTTTATAACCAAGTCCATCGCCATGTTATAACTGTTATGCAACGGGAATATAGTATGTCTCACAGTCCCTGACAGTCCCTATTTTCTGAAAGCTCAAGACCTAATTGAAGCAAGTCTAGATTTCCTCGGAATCTCTCGTCTCCTTGGGGCTCTTTTTCAATTTGTGGGTTTGTTACTATCAAATTCATGCATATTCAGGGATGAAGTGTGGCTACTACAGCAGTGAACAACAGTCTGTCTGTTATGGTTTATATTCTTGTATCACCGACAACATCTCAGTGTCAGTCAACAGCTGGATTAGCAATGAAGACAGGGTGGACTTTCATCACAATTACTTTATCAATCATTGCTCTTATCTGTACAGAATGATACATCATAAAAATGTAAACAAGTGTAAATAAATACCTCAAATAAAGGATTTCTAGCCAGTGTCATGGAGTCAGGCCTTCAACTGCGTATAGTCAGCGGTGAACTGCAGCCCATTCACAATCATGTTTAGAATTCTCTGATTTTTTATTTGCATTTTCGTTCTACGACAGTATTTTCATCATTAAAGGGTTCTCTAAGAGCTGTGACTCACAGAGTGAGTTTCATTATGTGATAATCATCAGATTATGATATTGTATTTCTGCATGATCACAGAATTTCCTTTTCAGTATGTTGCTATCATTTATGAAAACAGCTGAAGATGTTCTATTAAGAACTGTTGATAAA
Organism: Haliotis asinina; assembly: GCF_037392515.1. Lineage (NCBI taxonomy): Eukaryota > Metazoa > Mollusca > Gastropoda > Lepetellida > Haliotidae > Haliotis > Haliotis asinina. The sequence goes on from NC_090281.1 coordinate 90,443,397, forward strand.
ATTTGCATTAATCATATCAAATTACAAATTACTTGTCAAATTAAACAAGAAGGTCACATATCAAAGACGTTTCAAGTATTTGACTTATCCTTGCTGTCGCTATCATTATAAGGCTGTGTAATAAGACGAAGTCACCCTGAGATATTATCAGAGAAGAGGATAATTATCTCCAAGTACCATATACATTATTAAGTGATAGTATAGACTTACAGCAACCCAACACCCCTTTAAGGCTATGGCTGTTATCATATAATAATAACCTACTCCCCTGACAACTTCTAAAATCTTGAATCATTCCAACAGAACTGAAGTTACTTTGAAATAAATCAAGGTGTGGCAATCTGACTTTACATTCAACTGAAGACAATGGAAGAGAGCAGTGAGGCCCAAAATGGGTTCCAACATTTTTTTAGTATCATAAACGTTTAAATGGTGGCTTGTCCCAGATGAGCAGTTCAAGCAAATGTCATAGAAGTAAATCAGAAAATGTATCAGGCAAATGTATCGGCCTCAGTATTATGAAGAGGACACGTCAAGGCCTGCTCCACAAAGCAATCTTAATTAGTGCTAAGATTGTCCATAGTTGCATATAATATCATAGACTTGTAAGTATTATAATGTTGATATATATCACTTTCAGGAACAGGGCAATGGGGTAGCCATGTGGTTAAAGCATTTGTTTGTCATGTCAGAGACCTAGGTTCAATTCCGCACATGGGCAAAGTGTGTGAAGCCCATTTCTGGAATTTCCCTCAAGCAGAATATGCATGTACAGTATGTACTTAAAGTCACTGTTTCCATTTAGCATGCTAGAATGTTTCTTATGACACAGTATCACTGCTCAGTGACAGAAATGGGAGAAAATCTGTCATGTTTAGAAAATGCAAAATCAACTCATCCTTCCCTGCCTGCTCTTGGTACCATGTATCTGGTTACCGATTGTGACCATAGTACACTTACGTATACTGAAATACCTCAGCCATTGAAAAAAAATGTAGGTGAAATTTTGACCTAGATGTCAATGTGAAATATGTGGTACGAACGATGTTGAAACATCACCAATACAGAATGAAGAATTTGTATATCCATGAAAATAATCCTCATCTACCCAACTTCAAGAATGCCAATCGAAGAAGTCATGCCTGTGCCATTATCAACCCATTAATTTGCCTTTTGAAGTTTCAGTATTCGCACCATTCCATGTTTCTTTCATTCAGCTTACACACAATGATAAAACTGTCACACTGATCATAGGAATGTTAAAGGGGCACTGATGCGGAGCGAATAATGTTTCTCGCCAACGGTCTAATTACGAAACCAAACCGCAAATTGGTCAGCGCCCGCTCCTTCGACCGTGACGGACGAAGGAACTGGGCTCCTGTCCATATCAGCACAATTTCTTCGCCTAAACAGTCAGGAGGCCGGATGCCCATCATATGCCATTTGTTTAAAAATATCCATGGTATTCCCTGTCTGATCGTAACCAAATATCCCAGCAGTGTAGTTCTTTTCGGATGCTTGGATGGTATAGTTACTGATCCAATTTGATCCTATTTCTGTGTTTTTCACATCGATATTTGATCATGTTACATGAAAATATGATGTCTACAGGCACGTAGCAAGCCATTTGTTTCAGTATGGAAGATTGCAAAGCTTTACATATAGGTAGTTTTGAGTGTTGGTTCAGCTGTGATAGCAAATATCATACGTACATTTTGGTAGCTATGGTAGCTACAATGGTTTATTATTTATGATAATAAAAACACACGGTTGATTTATTTGAATTCGTAAACAAAAAACGATGACTTTGCCTTTGGTAGAGAAATCTGAAAATTTTCTTACGTAAAAACCCCTTATTTCACCTATTTACCCAAGTACACAGCAAATACCTGTGTGTATTCCTTATTTAACAAAATTCCGTTGGTATCTGCAAAACAGTTTCGGCCCATAAGTGTTTTCAGGCTGCATGCGACACAGAGATTACATCTTCCTTGCTGTAACTCGCGTTTGAACCTACACGTGTTACTTGTCATCCTTCTCTGGATGGTCAGTTAACGAATTTATAACAGGTATAATTAGTAGTAACACCACTTCGGTTACTCAACAAAGGTTCCCATGTGGCATTTCTCCTGTCTGGAGTAAATACTCAACATTATAAATTAAGGCCTGTAATTGCAAATGTATTGTATGTTATGTAATATGTGCATGTAAGTGATGCAAGAGGGTTTATCAGCTGAGTTGCAAAAACAAACATCGATCAAAGGATTAACCGATAACACACTGATTGATTAATTACTGTTATCTCCTAGCGGATTTGTCAAAAGGCAGTGTGTGTAGATGACTACACCCTGTCGTAAAGAGTGAGTGCAAAAACAACATCCTCCCTTCAAAGAATTAACCACCCTTGCGCTCATTGATTGATTGTTCATTATTGGTTAACTAAATTACTTAGAATAGTGGACATCATACAATTAGTTGCCAGGTGTGCTATCTTGGGAGACCAATGAGAGGTTTATCTGGTTTTCACTAACGAAAGACGTGAAACGATGTGTTACTTTTTCGCAAACTAGACAGTTGTAAGACACGCGACACAGAGCATGATTATTTACCAGCTGCAGATGAATGGAATACGATTTCTTTTATGTGGATATTGATGGATGCATTCCTGAACAAGGTAGTAGCCTGACATTGTTGCTATAAAATTAGTCTGTTTTACATTCATTATTTGCAATTTGTTTTAATTTATTTGTTGTAGCATTCAGCAGAATCTGTATGACAGAAAACACACACTAGATCGCGTATGTGTGTGAAATAGGATCCACATTGACAATGTATAAATGTTGCTGTTATGTTAGAAATTCACTATGAGTATAAGCAGGTCGTGTGTTCTTTTATTAATTTTCAGAATCATACAAATATGACAATAAACTAATCAGGGTTATGAGACAAAATATAGAGACGTACATTGGCTTCGTTATTTTTCCGCCCTAATAGTTTTTTACCATTTCTACCACTGGCAGATGATTAACCTTCAAAGTGTTTCATTTGTTTTCATAATACATTTGTAATGAAGTAAAAATGACTTCACCTAAGTTGATCTGTCTATAATTAAACTATCAGTTGCGCTTACGGAATGCGCAGCAGAGGTCACGAACCAGTCACGAATTCTGGGATATCATCCGGGTACTCACGGGAGAAAAACAATAACAAACGTTTACACCAGTCCACGGAAATTGCTCCGCATCAGTGCCCCTTTAATGTCTCTGGCTCACAAGAAGAGCTCAAGATGGAAGTACACAACCCATACAGGGCCTCTCCTGACATGGTTTCTTTAACCCAGCAGGCTGGTCATTTGGTCAGCCAAGGTCTGAGGATGTGGGGCACAGGATTCAGGTTCCATCCAGATAGATTGTTTGTTCTACAATGGATCCATGTATTTGCATAGCCAGTTTATCTAATCTTTTCGTAAACCTTATACTGATATCCAAGTGTTTCAATGCATACAGTGATGGCCCATAATCCAGTGCTTCCTTCTCTACTGTTCAACATGTAATACAGAAAATATATATCTACAGATACTACATCTGTCTAAATGTTAACTGTCATGTGTTACATCCTAGCTCAGAAAAGGCAGACTTTGTTACAAATGTCCTCTCATGTTCATAGACAGAACATATCTTTACACATTGCAAGACAGAAAGTTAATATTTTGTCGTATGTACGTGAGTGAGTTTCAGTGAGTTTTATAAACACCTTTATGTACCTCTTATAACAACATGTTATACCATTTAGCATCATGTGTATCAAATAAATAGTTACCTCTGGTTTAGGTATTTGTTGAAGCTAGTACTCTGATGTACTCTGCCTTTAGGGGTGTTTTGTGGAATAAAAGATTTGGTTCTTGATTCCTCAAGAAAGTTCAAAGCATTATGTTGCATACTGGTGCTACAGTTAAAAATTGCCATGACAAAAGGTATCAGAACTCCCCTCAGAACCAGCAAAATATGTCACTGACAAGTCAAAAATATGCAGAATTTTGTTTTGAACAGAGAGCAAGATACAATGATTCACAATAGAGGTTTCATGTACAATGCAACTGAGTCAAATGTAAAGTAATGGGTCAAAATCTAATATCAACTCACCAATGTCTTGGTCTGAGAGTGAGAAACAGTTATGCTGAATGTAACACAGCAAGAGGTCAGGCAGCAGTCACATAGGTTGATGTTAGCCGAATGGTGTACTGCAGTTAATCGAATGGTGTACTGCAGTTAATCGGTATGTGTCCATCCCCAACAACCAGCCTTTATATGCGTCACTGATTCCTGAAGATTCGAGCACGATACAACCATCAGCTTAGTCTCATTCTTACCTCAGTCAAAACATTCTCAAAGGGTGATAACTGTAGAGAACTAGTTTAAAGGCCTACCGCTAAAATAGTAATAGCACTGAACATTTATGATACGAAATGTGACCCATAACTATCACTCAAAACTCTAAACATTGTGACCCAATTATAATTATCACTTAATCAGCAACACAAACTACAGAAAATACACTCTCGTAACACTGGAGAGAGCATGTTTGTTATGTTGTATGTTTTAAAATTTTCAGGGACTTTGAGAATCACCTTAGAGTGAACACATAGATCACTGGACTATCCCACAACCCCATTTAGATAAAAACAACTGTTGGGTTGTTCTTGTGATTGATCAGAGTTTTTTTGCTGCTAAATACTTACTCACTCGATCACTGAGACTAGTGTCGCTGCTTGACCTGACACAACAATGAGGGGACTGCATGCTTGACATGACAGTATGATGAGGGTGCACTTACTGCTTGAATATTTAAATCTGACACGACAATCCAGTGATTGACATCATGAGCATTAATGTATGCAAAGGTGGAAATGACATGACTGCACGCTTAAATCATTTGTTGATAGGATGGATGAAAGAATCATAGAATCTAACACATTATCACCATCTCTGATTCTGTGAACAGTAACAATACCACAGCATGTGCTTGTTTTTACACATTATTTCCTGCAGGGGCCGTTACGTCAATAGACCATTATTGTTCCATTTTTGTGCAAGTGAAATGTAATTACATAGGAAACAACAAAATATTGAACCATTGATTTTTATCCAAGGGCATTAACAAAGTTAAACTTGAGTTTCAGCTTAAGCCACGTGCCTCACAGATTGATTGGATAATCAAGAAAGCATGTTATTGGCTGAGCGTTATTGACCATGTTGACTAATCACGAGCATTGTATATAATGATTGACATAACAATGAACCAATCAATATGGGTCTTTGTTTTCAAATGTTCACCCAACAAGCTGATCAAATTGTACAGAACAATAACTTGAATGTCAGTGCTGAAAATGGTTCTGCACTATCCGGCTGTTTCCAACGTATCCCAGGTAACCATGTTTTTATGGTCAAGTATATGGATGTCTATCTGAGTTACCTCTTTTGATGGAGATTCTCTCTGTGTCTTCACTGGGAGGTGTGAGTATTGTTTCGTTTTCAGTTTTCACACTTTGGACTTTACACTTTGAGTCAGTTGTCAAACATTTGTGATTCATTTGGTACTGGATTCATTTCCTTCATATCATCCATACTCTTCCTGAATACACAACTATTGTTTTTAAATGTCTCATTTCACAAATTAATCTTTCAGATGATTTTGTATCTTATATATATTATTCTGAAAAGTCCAGTGGTTACAGATTGATGTTTCAGTGTTTCACTGCATGAAATGCGTACATACATATACTCATGGAAACAAGTAAGGGAACACATGAAAGTACAAGTGTTCCTTTATGTATTTCCAGAATTTCACTGACACTGCAATACATACCTTGTGAAGAAACCTGGAAAAGAATAAAGGAACACATGTACTTTCCTGTGTTCCCTTATTTGTTTCCATGAGTATATGAATATATAAGTCTTATGTTCTCTTGAGGATAATACAGTCTCATGTATGCCTCTTCGTGTCAGTGTTACTCAAAGGTGTCAAATGATTGTGCTTCAAGTGATTGCAAGATAATGACAACTGAACAACATTGGGATATGATGACACACAATCGTCCAGGATAAGCCTTAACGTGTGTCTATGATGATCAGTATCGCACAGTGTAAAGTGTCCTCATGAACTAAATATTTCTAGTGTCTCAAAAAATTGGCAAAAATTGTTAGTAAAATCTGTCCATTTAGAAATTAGTACCAAGGGAGAGTTTAACTACAGGATCAGACACTTTTTGACATATAAGAGTCGATGATGATGCATTCTCATACAGGAATCCTAAGGGGCACATTCAAAGCATGAACAGAGTCCTTAGAGGTTGTGTGTCAATCAAGTATAAAGTTTCTTCATCTGAGACTGATCACCTGACAGATTTATTTATCCTTTTAGTCAGCTGGTTACCTCTTAAAACCCAGGGTCTCAACAGAGTGTTTAGTTGTAGCATACTGCCATTTGAAGCTGCATGAAAGATGTAAGATTATCAAAGCCCTGAAAAACTTGACTAATCATATACAGGTCAAAGTGTTTACAACCATTTTGAAATTCATGAAAGACAGATGATAATCAGATGAACCACAGAATCAAACCCACAACCAGTGCATCCTGGCCATCAAGGGACATCACTCCACATGGCCACTTATGTTCCTATAAACTGATCTGTAAGACTAGCGTAACAACCAGTTTTTGAAATGAACATATTTTGTGGGGAAAAAAAGTTCATAATGAAAAACATGTAGCATGTAATGAAAAGGAGCCCCGAGGCCATATCTTCATTTAGACATGCCACATCATGTAGACTTGCATGGGTTTCTTGGATATTTGTATCTGGAGGTCTGTAAGACAAGTTGTATGCTCTGTATGACTGGTTTGTATGATGGGTTTGCCCAGGTAGTTATTTGTGAACACAAGGAGAGAACGGTAGTAAACAGCTGCTGAAGCATGTCAGTCTGTCTCGACTCTCACACCCTACTTCAGATGCTAATCAGGCTAATTTCAGCCAAACATTCTCTAGGTTTCTTTCAGGATTTTTTCTGGAAGTTTTTACAACCCCTTAATTGGATTTTCATGAAATGTATGTGCATGCACTGTTTAGTAGAAACTCTAGATTATATGTACGCCAGTTTTAGAACATTATAACCTTTTCAAATTACAGCTATGTTCTAAATATAGGTCTAAATTAGTTTTCAAGATTGAATGAATGTTATTATTTGAGAGGAATATTTCAGCTGTTTTGGAGCTGTCTATAACTAACAACATTTTAATCACATTAACAAAGGGTTGATGGCATGACAGACCCTCAGTTACCATGGCAAAAGCACTCCGTCATGACATGTGTTGTCATGGTGACGTGCTCAGTGTAAATTAGTCTGTCTCACATTCCCTTAAAAGTATCATTTTCCCTACAAACTAGGGTTCTCGCCATGTTAAAACCCTAAATGAAGCAAAGTCTAGATTTCCGCAGGTCTGACTCTCAGGTGTCACAGGGGTTCCTTTTCAATTTGAATGGGTTTATCAAAATTATGTATATCCAGAGACTATAAACATTAGACTAAGTGTAATTTAGTAAACTGTGTTGGTAATGGTCATCAGCAGATTGTTGCTAAAAGTGACTAATATTATTTCAGGTCAAACTCAGTGACTTGTTTGATGCATGTCATCTGATGTCAATCACTGGTTTGTCATCAGATTTGAATATTTACAGACTGTCACCATATAATATGAGTGCTGTGTTACAAGTAAATGTCAAATAGACATCATACAACAAAGAATGTATTGAGCCTACCTTTGTATATACAGAGTGAATGAGCAGTATTCCAGCTATATAGAGGTGGAGGGCACCAGAAATAGGCTTCACATCTTACACCCATGAGGAGAATCGAACCCCAGTGTTCTTCTTACCACTTGGTTATCTTACTGATCTTGAAATAGATACTTCCTGCTCACACTCCAACTTCAAGTGTCCCTTAGTCAGGAAAAACTTATTTCTTATTTTATATGTTTTCATTTTCTTTTTGCTAAGAATAGAAGTTGTGAGAACAGTAATTACAAAAAGATTTAGGCACGGAACAAGCAATATTAAAATACAGAGTTGACCTTACAGGGTTGTAGACTGATTCATATTTCAAAAAGAAATAATCTTGGTTGTCAAAGAGTTAACATGATGAAAGCTAAATTGGAAAATAAGCCTAAAAATACTTACAAGTTATTTTCCACTGTAGTGACATTCACCTGTATGTTTGTGAAAAGTAAAGTAAATGTTTTGGATTGTCATACTTCATCATTATTTTTGATGAGATCTCTAAAACCTGCCTCAAACTGGATGATTGCTGTTTGGATTCAGTAATAAAAATAATCTCAAATACCTTTTTTAAACTAAAAATGTAGTAATCAATGAAAAAAACATTAGTCATTTGTATGATTAGATTGAAGCTTGGCTTTTTGTTTAGTGATTTGTGATATCTCTAATTAATGATCATTATCTAAGCTGGGCGGGCCTGTAAACACAAGCATTTCTGTATTACCTATGTTTTATATACTGTATTTTCAATGACGATAGATAAAACTTGACACTAAGTCAAAACATCATGTTAACGCTATACACACAAATAATGTTCTGAATTAAAGGACAAGATATGGATGACACTGGTATGCTTTCAAAAAGGTGAAGCTTTGTTTACATGAACACAGAAATGGAATGCTTTCAATGTGTGACATACTTGAAATGTCATTTCTTAACGTACATGGATTGAAATTGAAATGTGTGAAAAGGTTGATGATGTATGGATAAGCTGACTTTTAAAACTACTCTGTCATTTCTTTGTCAGCCAGAAGAGACCATAAGAAAATGTATTAAATGACATCATTGGAATTGCAGCTGCTAGCTGTTTATGAGTTTGTGATGGAGAAAGGTTATTATAGAACTGTAAATATTTACGAGAATACTATGTCATATATTTCTATATTTCACAATTGTCAATTTTTTTCATGCTGTTTTGAAGTGAAAAGTCCACACAAAAAAGAACAATTGGAAAACAATGTCATAAACTTCACAACTTTAATTGTCTGTTAATTGTTCATTTCCCGGTTTTGTGTTTGATGTAACTTTTTATCAGGACCTTTTAAGTAGCAGATGTAACTTCTAATCAGGACCTTTTAAGTAGCAAATAGAAAACAATGCATGTACCTTCACCATTTTATTTCCTTGTCAAATACAACAAAAACAAAACAAGGTACATTCTAGCAATGAAATATGGAAGTAACAGCCAGAAAACTGTTATTTTGATGAGGTTAAGTATTGTTCCTATGCTCATTAATTTCCTACAATTGTGTGAATCAGAACTGTCAAAAACATTACAGAGGTCAAATGCATATTTTTCCTTTCAACCAGTTGTGAATATTTGTAACAATGCTTCCTGTTTTGTTGACCTCCATGCTATTTTGGCCTCTGTAAGATTCTAACGTTCATTTCAATGGGTTGCTGTTCGGACACTGTCTCAAAACTTGAAAATGTGTTTGGGGTTTGTTTTTGGAAAATACTTAACTGTAATTATTTCTGATTTTAGAAAGATTGTTTTGTTAAATCAGAGACCATATAATCTATTATATGGTCTCTGGTTAAATTAAATCCATTTAATTATACATATACTTGTAAATCTCTGTAAGAATATGTTTTTCTGTCTAATACATTAGTTCAATGGGGAAAACAAGTTACTATTTTTGAGATTGTCCCCATACACAGAGCAAAATACTGTCAAAGTGACATGCTATGACAAACAAGATTTCATTGGTCAAAAACCTTGAGGGCAAGTGCCCCTGTTGTGATGCATCTTTGCCCCATGGGTGATTTTTCCCTCACCCTCAACCCTGCCCTCCCCTCCCCACCTTGACCCCAGCCACCCTGCCTGCTGTCCCCTTCAGGGTGTGGTATTGTTAGACCCCTCTGTCCACAGAACTTGCCACAACGCAAGCCAAGCTTCTGTCCACAAACACTTGGCAACAATGGTTGACAATCACCATAAAGACCCTTGTGATCCTCCAGCTCTACGTGGCATTGTGCACCCTGAAGATGATAATTTAATTGGTCATGATGTGGCCCTTGAAGAAGAATTCATGTTGAAAGTGTCCCATGTTTTATGCATGGTCTATATCTCATTATATATCTTGTGTTCAATATTCCATGTTTTATCCTGTGTTATATACATCACGTTATTTCATATATTCTATATCCCATTTTATGTCCTATGTACTGTAAACCATGTTAAATCCAGTAGACTTTATGCCATGTCCTGTCCCAATGTAGTATGTATGTGCCATGTCTATGTGAGTATTATCTTGTATTTCCTGTGTTTTATGTCCAACATAATATATCCTATGTTGTACATCTTCATGTTTTAAGTTCTATAGAATGTTTATCTGTCCTATGTTTTGTAGGTCATGTTCTACAACTGATCTTCAATGTTTATGTTCCTTTTGTTCCAGTTATTTACCATTTGTTGTAAATCCTATTTGTGCTGTGGCATATTTTTTGTTTTGTGTTCTGTGACTTATCATCTATGTCATATATTCTGTCATCAGTTATGTATCTCGTGTCATTCCCCATGTTGTGTTCTAAGTGCTATATATTACGCCATGTGAATTGAATATTTGTGGTATAGTTCAAATTTTGAAATTCCTGCTACATGTCTCTGTTACAAATCTGTGTTATGGCCTTTCTTATCCATCCCCTGGCCTCTTGGGTACATACAACACCCCTCACTTATACACCAGCCAGTGTTCACACATTTATCCTTAACCTTTGACCTTCTGTCCATCAAGAGTTGGCCTCATCCATCCCAAGTAATGTTGTCCACTAAACAAGCAGGCCATGAAGGGCTGCCATCATTTATACCATGCCATGATATTCTCACTCATTGTCAAACCAACATTCTTTGAATTTCTAGTTTAAAAGGAAGAATTATAAAACTTTCTCAATAAATTATGAACCTTTTTCCCTTGTTCAGATTAGGCATTATACTGCATACTTTGCTTGATGACCAAAATCTAGATCATACAATGCGTGAAACTGTCCTCCAGTGACTGTTTTCGTCATCTTAAATTATTCTTCTACAAAAGCACATCTACATTTTATGGTGAGGTTTACAATCACCAAAAGTTGTCAAGGAAATAGCCTTTTCTTCAACAGATGAGGTATGTTTTGATCTGTCAAACGTGATATTGAAACTATGAACTTTCAGAAAAACAGACAATTATTAATGCTTCAATACTCATTAACGCATTCAATTTAATGAACAAAATCATATATCATGTCATAAAGCATACCTACTTTGAATTTTACTCCTTGTCATTGTGAAAAATTTTATTGCTGAAATTGAAAAAAATGCCCTCCCGTGCATGAAAAGTGGGGTCATTTATGTCCCTTAAATGTTTTCGGCTGACAGTCCAAACTGAGTATATATCAAGTGTAGTCGAGGTTAAATCTCAGAATCACAAAGAGAGCATCATAGTGCCCCCTGCTATTGTCAACACACACTTTGAATCTTCCGCCTCGTTTAGGTGTAACTGTACGATAGTCTCGACACTTTACACCTGGCTGAGCGTTAGCTATGCTGAAGTAGGCTTGTCTGAGCAGTGAGACTACGACAACCCTTTACTGCAATCCTCAAACTGCTTCTCTCAACGCTGCCACAATCATTATTCAGGGTGTGGAGGGTAGGTCAGGCTCCAGCAGTCCCTGCGTTAAGGGGCAGCAATTGTCTCGCTGATTGGTTGATTTAATCCAGTTTGCCGGAACAATTTGTGTGCACATGTTCACTCAGAAGGATTAGACAGAAACTTGGAATACTCACACGGATGTTATCTGCTTGGTTGGGTGAGTTTTTAAGGATGAGTTGAGATTTATATTTGTAGTGAATATCTTTTCTATGAATTTATACAAGAATTTTATTTTACATGATGTCACAAACTTTTAAGTATGGGTTGTGTGTTTTATAATTGTTTTCTTGTTAGATGTCATATGTATATTTTCTCCTTCTGTTGTCTGTACAGTTGTAATGATTAGAAAACACAACTAGTGTAGACCATTCAGTTTTAAAGTCAAAATGTTTAATGTCTAAATTAGTTAGGCATAGTTGATGAAAATTGAAGAAACAAATATTCTGGTAAGAAATTGCACTAAGTATAAATTAAGAGAATGTTTTAGGTAGGCCTTTATGTTTTCATATCTAAATTGTAAAGTTAATTTTTTTTTATTGTACATGTATTTCTATGTATGTGCACACATTATTATTCACATAGGTATATTTCAATAATGACTTCATAAATTTGAAAATGCTTGTTTATTTTTTGATAAATCATTCAGTAAGTCATTTTTATGATAATGTAATACATATATTTACAAGTAGAATGCCTTTTTCCTGTTATTCAGAGACGATTATTAAGATAATGAAACTGAATTGTTTGTCAAATAAAAATGACCGAGTAAATTTCAAACTGTAGAATTTCTTGGTTAATTTAGGTTAATAAACACAGTTGAATGCATAGTACCATTTAAAAAGTGGTCAAATGTTATGTTATATTTTTGGGATTACACTTTCACAATAAAGTACAATTTCTACTTATTTGTTAGGATGATTCATAGCCAGGAATCGAACCCATACTCTCAGAGATATGGCATCCAATCACACAAACCTAACAAAAGCACTAGAATCTGTACTTTCCTGAGAAAGTGTAATCCCAAATATTACATATATTACAATAAACACAATTTTAAAAAAAACTTGTTTAGCATATGTGGTAACAAATTCAATAGTTTTCATACAGGTCGACACAGAATATTCAGTTAGTAAGTCAGACAGTACATGTGACTCCTGTTTCTTCAAGGACAGGCTATGCTGGGAAAGGCATGAAATGCACAGTCTGATGCTGGTATGACATTAACTGATGACAGTTAACACCACCAAACATAGTTTTTCTTCATGATATTGTCTGTTTTTTCTGCAAAACATGGTGTGATTCTTGCCATTGTGTCATGTTACACAATGTACCTAGCGTGCTATTGGGTGGTGGACTACCACACCATGCCGTTGACCAATTGTAGGAATCTGTGTAACGGCCCTGATCTGATTGGCAGACCAGTAACTGATGATTACCATGTTCGTAAAAGGGTTGTTGCTGTTGTGTAGTACAGTTTGACAGCAGTCTCTTTTTTATCATGATTCTTAAAGTTTTGTTAATTAGTTTTGAAGATATTTGAATTGCTTTCAACTCATTTTCACTAATCTTAAGCAGAATAGACAATCTCATGCTGCCAACACAACCAGCTGTCAACTCAGTCATGTGCAACCAACAAAAACCCATTGCAATGCAACTTATCATACACATTCCATTGCAGCACAACATAACACACAACCCATTGCTACCCAACCCATCACACATTCAGTTGCAACTCAACACACACACACAAGCCATTGCAACCCGTCATACACAACCCATTGTAACCCAACACAACCCATCATACACAACCCATTGTAACCCAACACAACCCATCATACACAACCCATTGTAACCCAACACAACCCATCATACACAACCCATTGTAACCCAACACAACCCATCATACACAACCCATTGTAACCCAACACAACCCATCATACACAACCCATTGTAACCCAACACAACCCATCATACACAACCCATTGTAGCCCAACACAACCCATCATTCTACACATACTGTAACAGTGTGTGACATCTTTGACAATGCATGACATTATGTCATATTGTCCTCAATAATGGAGCAGTGCATTGCCCCAGCTGACCAATCAGCATTGAGAAACACTAACATGCACATATCAGACCTATACCACTTCATCCTTTGGTGTCATCCCATCCTTCTACTCCATGTACTTCATGTCTGATACCACGACATGAGAGCCTCCTGCAGCCTCGTCCTATGTCCAGACAAACCTCTCAGCATGTCAGCAGTGAGGAGCCCCTGTCTCCACTTAATGATACAGCACATAGGTGATGGGTGTGATATCAGATGGTCTGATGTCCATTGGTCAATGTCCATGTCACATACAGGACTTGTTACTGCCTGGTGTGTGATACATATTGAATACCGACCCTCTTAAGGAATTGATTGTTGCGATATCTGATTGTCAGTCTGCTTATGTCAGATTTCAGGAACCTTATACTGTGTTGTGTATTCTGATACAACAACAACAACAGTGGTAATGATGACTCTCTATGTTTGATGTATTTGGATTTTCAACTCAGAAATTTTAGTCTGTCTCTGAGACCCTGGAGAATAAATGGTAATTCAATACCACTAAAGTTCCAGAAAGATTTTCCAAGTCAGTGTAGCCTAAAAGAATTTAGCCTTGTTCCTGGCTTCTTTAAGATTTCTTCATACTTAACTGTATTTATGGGACAAAATGTTAATTCAACAGAAATCTTTGTGCTTTAAACACAAGAAAGTGAGTTGTTTTTTCATGCAAAGATTTTGGACAGTAATAACATGTTCCCAGTTGTACCTGGTGAATTGTCACTCTAATAACTGCTACTAATTGTTAAATGTTGGCTTCTATTCCTCACTAATTAACCATTAAGTGTTGGCTTCAATTTGTTCCACTGTTTAGCCTGCATCATGGTATATATATATGTTTTCCATTATCTCACATTTATATTTCTCTACCAGTATTTCACCTGATGAACGAGTAAGGATATCCTCCAAAACATTGTGTTCCTCATTAAACTTAATAAGCCTGTATCCTTGATGTATCCTTGATGTTGAAGGTTACCACCATAACTCTGGTGCGACAATTTCCCAAAGCGGGACTTGTCTCCAGAGAGAATCTCACCTGGATATGACCATCTTCTGTGATATTAATGACAAAGTGTTTGAAAACAGTGCTAAACCTAACTGACTCTCTCCAGCTATCCTGTTGACAGCCACTTGTTGATGTACAGGTACGTTGGCGGCAGTAGGTTAGGGGGTGAGCTCATTAGTAGACACACCTGTCCCATCTGTTCAGGTATCTTCAACACACTCGACACTTTGTTACCTGCCACCCATGCCTTGAACTTTGTAAGAATTACTTATAGGAAAGAGAGAACGAGTGAGTAGCATGTGATCATTTGGCAGCAGTCCATGATGAACTTGAGAGAGAGATATTCCTGTCCATAGGTTGTAACACTGTGCCATGACATCATAATGCCATGTTGTGTTCTTTTGTTGTTTAATACTGCATTCAGCAATATTCCAGTGTCTTAAATTCCAAGCCTGTACCCGACCATCCGTTCATGGATATTGCTATCCGTGCAGTCCACCAGGTCACCATGCAGGGGGTCCATTTGTTCACCTCTTACAACCAGCATAGCTCCTTGAACCTATTCCCCATGCTGGACCACTGGATCCATTTGGTCACCCCTTACAACCAGCATAGCTCCTTGAACCTATTCCCCATGCTGGACCACTGGATCCATTTGGTCACCCCTTACAACCAGCATAGCTCCTTGAACCTATTCCCCATGCTGGACCACTGGATCCATTTGGTCACCCCTTACAACCAGCATAGCTCCTTGAACCTATTCCCCATGCTAGACCACTGGATCCATTTGGTCACCCCTTACAACCAGCATAGCTCCTTGAACCTATTCCCCATGCTGGACCACTGGATCCATTTGGTCACCCCTTACAACCAGCATAGCTCCTTGAACCTATTCCCCATGCTGGACCACTGGATCCATTTGGTCACGCCTTACAACCAACACTGTTTTGAGAGTATTTTAGACTTTGAGTCTATTATGTCATTCAGACATCAATTTTAGGTTATTTCTGAGGTAGTGAGTCAAAGTTTATTTGACGCTATTTGATGTAAATATTACTTAAACATGTTAAAGGGCACAGCTAAACACTGATCCACTGAACTTAAGTGGATCTTTGAACTTCAAACTATCCACCTGAAAGGCTTGAATGATAACGTCTAATCTTGGATTACCCCAGCCTCCAGCCTCACTGTCTAAAATATTACTGGTCATTGTATGAGATTAACATCAACAGGAGAAAACAGCTGGGTGTACTTATGCTTCTTTTGTCAGTATCTTCAGAAGAATAGGAAAGCCGCAATAACTGGTCGTGCCTAGTGGGAGTTGAGATTGATAATGCAATGTTTCCTTTGAGTTTGATATCCAGTGATGGAGGGAAAAATACAAGCACCGGGAGCATGTGCTAGTTGCGGGACTATGTTTTATATAAACATCCTATAATAAATGATAATAATATATGATGTATATTGCTAAGGTGTGATTTCATTGAAAGAAACTTGGTCAAGGTAATCGCTTTGTCTTGTCTGATTATTTCATTCAACAATTAACGATGCATTACATAAAATATGGATGTCATGGGATGGAACTTGATATTCCATTGTTTTGAGGCTTGGCTGAAATTTGATGACAAGATCAATTAGGATTATGTAAATGTTGCCTCAGTCAATAACTGTGATAAAACAATAAAAAGGCTAGACACAGAAATGACATATTATGGAATATGCTGTTCTATAGATTAGGCAAGTGAGATTAATGGAGCCCAGTGTGAGGCAGCTGGATGTTTATTGTACTTGCCGTAGAAGCAGTTTGACACATCTAGCCCTCAACATATTGCAGTAGCCTTACAGATCAAAACATGTGGACTATATAAACCTGGTGAGTGACAAAACATGCTTCTATACTATGGGGATAGTGTAATACAGGAAGTGGACTATCTGGCTCTCGTAGTGTGTCTTAGCTAGCCTTATGCTTGGGAATAGTAGATCTCAGAATAATGTGAGTCTCATACATTGCAGGAATATGTAAGTGCCTCGATCATTTCTTAAAGGAACTATAGGTGGCCCAGCGTACTTTAACTGTGGCATGACCTTGTGATCCTGGGGATAGTACCTGATTTAGCACTATACACTTGCTTGTGTGTTTTAGTGATGTGATAAAGAACCTGTACCATTCAGTCTTTCATACCACCTAAGCAGACATGTTTTGATGTGTCTCACTCATTCACTCACTCACTCACTCACTCACAATATAACTCATTCATTGCTTTTGCAAATGATTGATTGATATCTAAATAATCCCAACACACCTTGAATTAAGCATGCATAAAAAGAACATTAATTCATGTAGTATTCAATATTTTATCAAATGACAATGATAGCATCTCTCTGACAAGACAATGGTATGCTGCAGTGATTAATGTCATACACCATGGTGCAACAGTCTGTATTGACATGGGAGATAACACAAATATTTAACACTGAGCTTTAACTCCATATTTTACAATGACTATCATGGAGACAAAGGGTTAGAGTTACTGCAAATACATTCGGTGCTGTGACAGATCATGTGGCAACCATTAATTAATTTTCCTTTAGAAGAGGTAAAAATTATAGGATTGTCCTTTGAGAAAATCATTAAAAGCTTACTCTGGCCAGCTGGCTCAAAGTAGTACCGTAGATAGATTATGCTGATGGAGAAATGTAAGTTTATTATAGGGAAGGGAAGGAATGTACCTCTGTTCCAACTGTTGACAGAGGAATGCCTTGTACATGGTTGCCTTGTTGAGAATGGAACTGGGTTATCAGCACAAAGAACCAGCACTTTCAGCATTGGACTATCCCTGGATCATGTATTTAGAGAAATAAACATTGTGCTTTGCATGCTGAAAAAGCTCTTTAGACACAAAACTGTCACTGTTGGTGCCTAAAGAAATGTCACAGCTTTGTTGACTTGACTGTAACTGGTGGTGCATACAAAATTGTAAAGACTTTGTTTGGCTTAGCTGTAACTGGTAGTACAGACATAACTGTAAAGGTTTTGCATGGTTTGTCTATAACTGGTAGCACAGACAAAGTTGTAAAGGCTTTGCATGGTTTGGCTGTAACTGTTATTTCCACCTGTTTCGACAGATGGTGGCTCCAGCAGACTAGAATCAGGGAGGAAATTGATACACATGACATACAACACTGTTTACACAGGGACCATACTCATTGTACATATGATTTATGCTGGCTTTAAATATCTAAAACAGTTCAAATATCTGGAAACTGAAAGCAGCAAACATATTTAAATAACGGATTCGGGAGTCAAAGAATATTAAAGTGGCATTAATATTCTGCACCATGTTTGTCATTAGTTGAGGTATATTAGGGTTTTATCTGATGATATTTGAGAGCATTTTTTGAGTAGCTTTGACAAGACAAAGATCACATTGCAAATTGGATGTGACAGGATGTTGAAGGTGCATCATTGTTATGGAAAACAGGAATAGCTGAAAGCAGTGAGCATTGACAGAAAGGGTATTGAAAAGAGGAAGTAATGTATGCTATTGTACTTATTATAAATATTTCTCTTTGTTCTTGATATACTTTATTGTTATGATATATTCACATAGAATTGTAAAGGGAATGAACAAATCAAACAAAGATTGAAAGCATTTTTTCTCAATATACCTCACTAACATACTTGTAACTGTGACAAAAAAAACCAAGTAAGGCTAGCCAGAAATAGAATGTATGACTGCCTTTAATACACCCAAATTGTGAAGATGTCTTTGATACAATGTGAGCGATATTTTGGTGTAGTTTCTAACACCATTATCAACACCAGTTCAAAATTACTGTATCATTATCAGCATAATGCATTTAGTGTGTGAAGATAATCAGGATATCATCTGCAGATGAAGAATAAGGACTATTTGTATGGAAAAACAACTGAATAGGCGATGTTTCCACATAGATTCCAATGCAGTGGTCAAACAAGTGATGACATCTTCTGTAGATGTAAACTGACCATGATGACTAAAGCTCTTGTCATCTTCTCCGAAATATCATTATTCAAAATCACAAAAAAATGCAAAACAAAATATCGTTATTTTGACTGATTTTTTGCCATGGGATATATTTTATATAAGAGTTTATATTGCCAATCATAATCCAAAGATCACTTTGTGCACCTGTATGAACAATCCCATTTGAAAGTGGTCAGATGTAATATTTGTTATATTTTACATTAAGCTTCCTAAGTAAAGAAAAGATTCTGGTACTGTTGAGTCCCATCCGGGATTCGAACCCATACACTCAGAGTCAGGCACATAATCACCAGCAGCTGGTTCAATGGTATTTTTATTCATCCATATTGATCCAGCTATCTCATAGTTGGGCACCATGTTTTAAGCTCATGCATCCCCAGTATATTATTATTATATGTTTTACAGATTAAGATTAAAATGCAGCAGAGAGGGTTTGGGTGATCCTGGCACAGTCAGGCTGGTCAAGCTCATCATCAGCTCAAGGCCCTCACCCCCTCTACACGCAGCCCAGACAGTGAATGGGACTTCTCCCAGGAAACACTGCCGAGTCGAACCCATCAAGAACTTTATTATTATTATAATTATTATTATCATCCTAATTATCTCTGTTGTAATGTATTAATTTGCATGCTAGAACTGTTTGTAGGTGGCCCTTAGTGGGTCTATTTATGCAGAATATCATTATGAATACTCTAAAATAACATTCATGTCAGCTGGCAGGCATATACAAAAACATCATTTCTCAGCATTTTGTATCTGTCCCTTTAGATGCATATGAAGAATAAAATCACAAATTATGATAAAAAAACAAAAAAACAAATGTGTGTCATCTGGCAAGTGTATACAGACATCATGACTGAACTTTATGTATCTGGTCCTTTTGAATGCATATGTAGAATAAAATCACAAATTAGGTTTAGAAAAAACGTATGTCAGCTGGCACATGTTTTTGAACATCATCACCTGCTGGTCATGTGACGGGTATATTCAAACATAGTAATGTCTAAGCATTTTTTATATGTATAGATGTATACATGGAATCACAAATCATTTAAAGAACTTAAGAAAATGTCATCTAAGCAGGTGGATAAGAAAATTATCACCTGCTTGTCATGTGTTTTGACAACTGAACTGTGAGGCTCTCAGCATGTATAACATTTTTCACATCATCACACATAAAGAATACAATTTTATGGAAATAAGCCATAACTCACCTGCATTATAATACAGGGAAATGATGTGAAATGTCATCACAGTCGGTTTATCCACTAGAGCGTGAAGATGGTTTTGTGTCATACAGCCGTTGTAATGTCTCACAGGCTGTCTCACAGTCCCCAAACTGAATAAATTTCCCTTGGTCCTGCTCTTTCTCAAAGTGATAGTATTAAATGAAGCAAGTCTGGATTTCCTCAGGTTCTGAATCTCCCATCTTACTGGGGCTCCTTTTCAATTTAAACAGAATTATCTATTACTATCAAAGGAATATATGTTCAGACACTTAATGCTAGTATAGTTAAGTCATAGTGTTGCGTTTTACTTGACTGTCAGTTCTGTTTGGACTTTGAGTCTACAACACATTATACAGTAATTTGCACTGTAACAAACAAAATGTTGAAAATAGAAATATGGCTTTGGCTCTTGTGACCTAATAATGATAAAATTATGGTACCAACAAGGTGCCCAGAAAGTTAGAAGGTCAGTGGGCTTGGACAAGTTTTTGGATTTGGTTTGTTTTCATAGGGTTTTTTTTGTTTTGTTTTTTGTTTATTTCTTCTTTTTTTTGTACTCGTTTTCTTTTGTGCCACTTGGGAAAATGTTCCATCTCTTTATAATGGTGGCCTTTAAATGAAAGGCATAACAATCCAGTGGTTGATATTGTGAACATCACTCCACATCACCAAGGTAACCACTCTCCACCAGAATGTGATATCCCATATTATATGCTGCTGAAGGGGATGGTAGGGTAGTCAAGTGGTTAAAGTGTCTGCTCATCATGCCGAAGACCCAGGTTTGATTCTCCACATGGGTACAAAGTGTTAAAAACCCATATTTGGTCTTCTCAGTTACGATATTACTGGAATATTGCTAAATGCGGCATGATTCCATAATCAGTCAGTCACTTTCTGTTGCTGACACATGCAATGTCTAATATTCATGAATAGTTAATGAATGCATTTGCATGTATATTAAATGTAGACAACAGTGTTTAATCATGTGAGAGTCACGTTACCACATAAAATGTAAGTCAGTCATTCCCAGGTAACAGATCAACACATTCAGCTATAACCTCCAACATGGCTCTGTTGCTCTATATACTCTTAATGTATTCCTGGCATTGGGCTAGTATGTGACACCATGATTACTTTTACCTGTGGGAATAGAGAGAAGCTGTTGATTGTGTAGTGAAGCTGTGTTACCTGAGACAGTGTGTAGTAAATTAACCTGGAATACTGTAGTACAAGTTTGACTGTGTGTAACATCTGGTCGGACGAAGGTATCATCTCCCTGTATTGTAGGATGTCAGTTTGATCTGTTGTTGTCGGCGGTGTGTCTGTACCAGAGATGTTGAACTTGGAGTAACACTTACAGATGGGCCATCTTTCCATGTCTGACACACCTGTGAGATTGATATGTAACTTGGTAATACAGTACTGAGGCACCTATGCACTTACCTTGTGCCCAACACTGTCATCCATCTTCACACAGCTTATGCTAACACAGTCAGTGGCCATCGAAATGGATTAATACCGTTACTGAGGTAATGTGGTTTACAATATTAGGAACAATTTCAGAATATATTTAGACAAATGTTTTGCTATTATTATTTGTTACAAGGCTTGTTTCTGGATTATTTGTTATGGATTATGACATAATTCAGGAATAGTTTGTTTATTTTTGCTAAAATATTTCAGGTTGACTATTATTTTTGCCAAATTGAACTGCAGTCTGTAGTCTGTTTGAGCAGTTGGATAGCCAGCGGTGCTTGTCACTCTGAAGAGTGAGTGAGGTTTTACGCACTATTCCAGCCACAGGAGCGGTCACCAGAGGTAGGCTTCACACACTGTACCTTTGTGGGGTCTTCAACACAATGAGTGAACTCTTTAACCTCTTAGTTACCCCACCACCACTGTATAGCTGAGGACCTGTCTTCAATTCCAAACATGGCTAGTGTCCATTTTTGGGGTTCCCAACGGTAGGTTTAAAAGTAAGTGTTCCACTGCATTGTCTGCCAGTAGCTATTAAGCTGAAGGGAGTATGACAATCAACATGTATTTTCATGTCACAAACATATTTCGTGGGATAAAAATGACTGACGGTTTATAAGAAACAAGACAAACACCCAATTGTGATCATACCTGGCGCCATTCAACTACATAAAGAACATACTTTATATCTTCAAGTAGTCGAACACACATTTTGTCATAAAATCCATGACAAATTTGATTGATCTGAGATGAACCTGATCGGTGCACAGCACCTGATAGTGATCTCATGATGTCAATACGATTCACTATATTGACATATGTCAGGTGTGAGCTTAAACAGAATAAGTCATTGGAGGAAAACATAAAAACTTTGAAAAATTCTCAGTTCTCTACTCATGAAAAAAGAAGAGTGTAGGCTGCTGGAGCTAAGAAGAAGATAAGGAATGAGACTGAGAATCATTTTATACAAGATATTTGTGGGTTTATAAGTGAGACAAGGGATTCACAGTGTCTGTCCATGTGAAGCCTGAGCCTAAATCAGGCCATGGGATTACAAATTCTGGCTGTTTATGTACACAGTTATTCTGTGTCTTGAAGGATGTATATGTGTGTAATCTCAAGTGTTGGTATGCAGCTATGTTTTTAATTGTGTGAATATGAGGCTGGGTCTTGTGTTTAACATATAGCACTGCAGATTATGGCATTCAGGTGCCAGGTGAACAGGGTGACGGAGACCTGCATCCCTCCGGGGGGGGGATTATTGTTACATCTTAGACTGCTCTTCATGGGGTGTATATATTTGAATGCTAGTACCGTGTTAATGAAGTGCTGTGTCTCGCTGCAAGGCAGTTCCTTTGATGCATGTCATGCGCATACTCTGTGTGGTTTGATGCATGTAGACCTGGCAGTGATAGACAGGTGCTCATGTGAGTAGAATATGAGAGGACACGATGTGAATAACTGTTATAGTGCTTCTGACACAAGGCTGCTCTGACATTGTCTACATTTCCAGAAAGAACTAGGAACAGGTAATTCATTAGCTGCCTTCAAGGTTGGATAAAGCACTTCTTAAGAAACAGTCTCTATTGTAATTGTTGTTTGTTTGTTTATGTTTTACTATTAAAAATGGTCCTGGCAATTCTTTGAATGACTATGGGTTAGGATTATTTCATGTATTTTCCTATCTGTACTAAACTGAAGAGGTATCATCAAAGGCAGCTGTTTGAAACTGTTTGTATCTCTCAGCAGCACATGGAATAAGTCCTTCCTTCTTAACTTATAGCTTGTGATTTAATATATTACACTGTCAATATTTTGTTCATAGATTGTCTTTACATATAGTCATGGACTAACAAAATTGACTGGGTCCCATGTACTGTTAATTGACCTCTACACATGATGACTAAGCTTTTACTTTGGGACAAATAAAAGGTCATGTCATGTATCAATGGTCGTTCAGCTTCTAAATGCCTTTCAATAACTTCACAAGTTTACCACAACTATGTTTAAGGTTATTAAAACATCAAAAAACAGCAGAATATATATTATTTCTAAAATGTTTAAAATAAGTTGGACTGTTATTGTAAAGATTAGTAGAACTAGACTTGCCCAAATATGCTGTGTTTTTCTAATATTTTGGCTTCAAGCTATGTATGAGAGGTTGCACCTTTACTATATGATGCTACATGATGACATGGTGCACACATCAATATCTCACAGCCTGCCTGTTAAACTTTATGTTTTACAGCTCTGTCTGCCTGGAGGAATGCAGCAAAATAAATAAACTGAAAAGTTATGCTACTTTTAATTAAGGAGTGTTTTTTTTTAATTTTTTTTAGTTAAATCTGTAAAAGAAAACAATTACATGATGTCCAAGATCTGAACAAGTCTACATTTCGTCAATTTTAGGAAGACTCAGAATAGTAAGTCCTTAAGTATTTTGTTTTAAATGATTAAATATAAGTCAAGTTTGAAGTATTAGTGAAACAAGGAATTAGAATGATCTGGTGTGATAATGGTTGAAATAAATAAAACATCAGTACTTAAAGACATATCCCCAACCACAGAATCTTTTCAAGACAACAACATATACCAGTTAAGCTGATATGATTAATTTACTGTGACACATTGCATCAAGCTGATTCTTGTAGCCAGATGCTGGTCACATCAAGATGGTAACTGTCACGTAGCTGGGCCAGGATAGCGTGAAGTAACGACCAGCAGACAATAGCACCTGTCACTGCCAGACAGAATGTGATGACCAGTCTATGGCTGCTGGTGAAACCCTATATTTTAATACAAGACTTTGACCAAGAGCACTTGGTTTCCCACCTTCACTCTGATGGGTTATTTTTTCAGCCTGGCATTTTTTCCATCAGGGATTATATGAAAACAGAGGCTTATGCTGTGATTCATGTCACTGTAGCGGGTTGACAGGTGGATATATTTGTTGGACCTGGGATGTCAGGTGATGGAGATATGTTTGGGAAATAACCCAGTTGTACTGAACCCCAGGTAAAGTATTTACCACTTCAATAACAATCATAAAGGTAAACGTTGCACAGGTAAAAGTATTATGGGTAATGGTTGCACAGGTAAAATATACCATTTCAGTAAAAGCTATCCTTGTAAATAACATTTAGGTAAAAGTCATGTAGGTAAAATATAGCATCTAAGTATTTGTGATACAGGTAGAAGACACAATAATGATTGTAAAGGAGAAGGTAAAGTGTACATTATAAGCAAAAGTCATACAGGTAAAAAGAACTATTTTGGATAAGTCACATTGGCAAAATATAAAATCAAAATTTTTATGGTACAGGCAAAAAGTGTGATAAAGCTCCTGCAAAGTTAACATGATTTCATACCAGCAGGTACAAGTCATAAATAAAGTGAAATAAACCTCAGGGTTAAAGTTATACATATCAGATATACTGTCCAGGTAAAAGTCATCCAGATAAAAGTTTACAGGTTAAATATAGCATCTAGGTAAATGTTTTGCAGGTAAAACATACAATATATATTTAATCTGTACAAGTGAAATATACTACTTAGATTAAACAACACTGATGAAATGTTGATATAGTTAAACTATTCTTCAGACTGATGATGTCAACAGGAAAAAGTTGTTTCAATACATTTTGTGTAGGATTAGACTGTCTTACAGACCCTGAAACAAATAAATCCAAGAAAGCCTAAGCAAGTCTGAAAAATGTGGCAAGTTTGGATTTGGACATATAAAGATGGAGAAAGTCCCAGGGCTCCTTTTCATTTTATATATATGTATGTGTATATGTGTGTGTATGTGCGTGCAGGCGTGTGTGTGTGTATGTGTGTGTGTGTGCATGCGTGTGTGTGTGTGTGTGTGCATGCGTGTGTGTGTGTATTTCTTTGTTTACTTTGAACATTTTTCTGTAAAATATGTTCATTTCAGAGACTAGTTGTTGGCCTAGTCGAGGATAAAAGGTTGTAGCAATGGAAGGAATTTTTGGACATTGTAGTGGCAGCAGTAATACTAGTCTGTCTCACAGTCCCTTCACCACATTATTTTCTCAGAACCGCATTCCCTGCAGTGCTAAAGCCCTAAATGAAGCAAGTCTAGATTTCCCCAAGTTCAAGGCTCTTTAGAAGGGGTTGATATATTACAATAGAAGTTAGGTATGTTGAGAGACTAATTGTTAGTCTATGGTAATAGCAGTAAAAGAAGATGTCATAGTGATACTGAAGTAAATTGAAGCACTACATATTGTGAGAGTTTTAAATATGTCCATGGTGTTCCCCTACCACCATGTGAATGTGTAGAGTCTGGTAGTCCGGGGTGCTTGATGATTAAGCCACTTGAAGCTTCAGCAATGATTTTGTGGCCTATTTGCCATATTATGTAACAGTGACACAACACAACTAATTTGGTTACAGGTGATAACGTCAGATGAATAATGTTACCTGATGACAGTTGATTAACATAATCCACTTGCCTTTGTCACCAGGTATAACAATGGGTGTTTGAGAGCACCTTAATACTGTTTATATATGTTAAAGACTTGGTGAAGAAAATTATATATACCATGACCAAACCATGTTAAATATTTGATGGAGGTCTTTGTTCTGTTACTTAATCCTAAAGATGATTATTGACCACTGTTAACATTGGTCCGACTGCATGTTCCAATCGTTATGTAAGTATCAACAGTCAAAAGTCAAAAACAACAAACTGTCTTTGTCATTGAATCATTTTTGTACAAGACGTTTCTGCAAACAATTAAAACAATTTTATGTGTAAAAGAATAAACAATTTCAGACATATATCCAGTTTAGAAATCCGAACCTTTTCAAATGCCATTTCCTAGACCTGTTTATCAAGATAAGTGTAATTAAAATCTCCTTAAAATGTATGTGCCATCACTAACGATGGAGCATCTCATCACTTAGTCTGGGGGTTGTTTTTATGCACTGTGTTTAAGTTTAATGTTTGATGTTAAGGAAGCAATTAGGTTAGAAATGTATGTTTTTATAAAAGACGTATATCTCTTGGCAAACCTCAGCCCAGGGAGACATGAGCTAGGTTTCAGGTAGTAATCCCACCAATATTGCAGGGGATGTATTTTAACTGCAACTCATCTCCCATCAAAGCCACTCTAATGAAGCACGTTGTGTGCTCAGTTCCCTCCATCTTGATTGTGTCTTGCATTAGGCTATACCTCAAAAAAGAACTTTAAACCATCCTCACTTTTAATTATCTAAATTTTTCCCCTCAAAGTCTCTGTCCTGCTCAGTTACCTCTCTACTGGAGCCAGTCTCCAATTTCTTTATTCTCCGATTCTCCTTGACTAGAACCAGGTTGTACACAGCAAGACTGGAATCAGTCAGTCTTTGTGAACTGTCAGTTAATCTGAGACTGAAACCAGTCTCTTGTTTGTGTGCACTCAATTTCTTCTACAACTGAAACCAGTCTCTTATTTGTGCTCTCAGTTTCCACCCAGACTGAAACCATTCTCCTGATTTTATGCTTTCAGTTTCTCCTAGACTAGAACCAATGTTAAATTTTGTGGTGTCTCAGTTTCTCCTAAGCTAGAACCAGTCTCTTATTTTGTGCTCTCAGTTTCTCCAAGGCTGAAACCAGTTTCTTATTTGTAACCTTTCATCATCTCCCAGGCTAGAACAAGTCTCTTATTTTATGGACTCTCAGTTCCTAATAGATTAGAACCAGTCTCGGTGTGCTCTCAGTTTCTCCAAGACTGAAACCAGTTTCCTATTTGTAGGCATTCCGCATCTCCTGGGCTAGAACGAGTTTCTTATTTTGTGGGCTCTCAGTTTCTATTAGATTGGAACCAGTCCATGTTTGTGTGCTCTCAGTTTTTCTTTCATAGAAACCAGTCTAATGAATCCTTCAAAAACAATTAACACCAAATACTCTAACAGTTTCCTTTCTGTTCCAACTAGATTGAAACCAGTCCCTTATGAGTGTGGTATCAGTTTCTGCTAGACTGAGTCAGTCTTCATCTGAGACTTTCACTGAAGACTTTCTACCACAGTTGAAACACCATGGCATAAAACCATGAATGTCGTACAAATAGTCCATATCTAACACTGACACACCAGTAGTATTCCCAGGTTTATAACCTTGTTACACCAACAGTGAGATACACCATGCCATACCATGACATAAAACCATGAATGTCGTACAAATAGTCCATATCTAACACTGACACACCAGTAGTATTCCCAGGTTTATAACCTTGTTACACCAACAGTGAGATACACCATGCCATACCATGACATAAAACCATGAATGTCGTACAAATAGTCCATATCTAACACTGACACACCAGTAGTATTCCCAGGTTTATAACCTTGTTACACCAACAGTGAGATAAACTCTCATGTCCTCCTCTCATTATTACTATTATTGCTTTGCAATGTTCATGGAGTTGGCACATGCTTGTACACTTTCTCCTGTTGTCACAGTGGAAGGATAATAACTGAATCTATGTTTGTTGATCAGTTCACACAGCGGTGTCATGAGGCTCCTGTTGTACACATGTTGACACAGCTCCAGTAAGATGAGACATCTAGCTGGTTTTGTCAAGGTTGCTTGTCAGGTCATATCTCCTGATGGAGTGCTCTTCTTGCATCTATACCCTCTTACTTCATCACTGGACCTCATGAAGATCTTGGTCAAAACTGGTCCAAGCAGGTGGTAAGAGGTGACTCAGGTTGAACTGGGAGGTCAGCCTTGGTGACTGAACTGTATCACAAATGCTCAGTGCTCATGAGATCAATCACTGGATTCTATAGTGAAGTATGTACTGCAGGAGGGAGGCACACAACATGGCAAGAAAGCAAACAAACAAAGAAGCAAGTCATTGGTAGGGACATCAACCTGCTGCTGAGTTTGATGCAGATTGTCAATGTAAACCGGCAGCATTGTGCAGCGTGGGCAGTGTTTGGTAATAGCTGTTTGAGTACAAGGACAAAATGGGATTAAAATAACTCATAAATAAGAATTCCTTGTAGAGCTTTACATTGTAGAGTGACTATTGTTGTACTCAGTTAACCCTATGCTTCATCTGTAATGCTCACCCCTATCTCCACCCCATCCTTACCCCTTCCAGTGTTAGCCACCACCTACCTTCATGCTCCCTATATAATTCTCATTGCTTCTGTAACCGTATTTTTGCCATGCACCCTCACCCACTTCGTTAACTCTACCCCAGTCTACTGTAGCCCCTCTCCACATCCTGTGGAACCCTCACCCCTTCCAGTAACCCCACTCCACCCATACCCTCAGCACCTTATGCTCCCTCACCTACGATCTGTAACCCTAACCCTGTTTACCGCTATCTTCTGTAACCATACCTGTCCCCCTAAATAATCCCACCACTCCCCTATTACCTCAAAAGCTCCCTTATAGCCCCACCCATTTCCTGAAACAGCCGTTTTTAATAATGTGACCCCTTCCTCTCCAGCCCCTACCTGTCTCCTCCTCCCCCCTTCACCTGCTGTGATATGTCAATATTTACTGTCACCATAACCTCTATAGTTAAGTTATCGGTGTGTTGGACAACATACCCTGAATATTCCACGCAGTTCTGCCAGTCAGCCCACCCCGCTACGTGTACAAGACACCCTTGTGTGACCACCTGTCCAGGAGTGACTTAGGAATTAGCTCATAGGTAACAGGCGTAAATCTGAGGGTTCATTCAGTCATACCATTATACTGGGGTATGCCCCTATGACATCTGACATTGAATATTATGTTTATGCTGATTGATTTTGATAAGGGACCATGTAATAGTTAAAAAATTCCTACTTGTGAAATTGGCATTTTCTGCATTTAAGGAGATACCAGTTCCTAATCCAGTGTACTAAGTGTGTAAATCTCATTATTGATGAATGCCCAGTGTCCACATTGGTTTTTATGTTTATTTTTTCATAAATGTTCAAATATAGTGCAATCAATTCTTATGAAAAATTATAGCTGGGACAAAAACTTCACAGATTGCTTAACAAACAAAATTAATCACAAAAATATTGACAGTGATACAAAATCAGTGACAGATGTCAGCCTAGTTAAGCAAACAGTGAAAAGTAACCCAAGCCCTTTCATAAACAGAAGAAATCTCTGCTAAATTCAGTCAGGTGCCTGCTTTCTGTCATATCCTGAACCATTTGTGAACCACTTTTAAAAAAAAATAATGCCACCACATGTTTGCAAAACCCGCTCATTTTAAGATGAACCAATCAGGAAGCTAGTTTATTGGTTGGTTGGTCTTATTCAGGGATTTTATGAGAAGCAGCCTAAAAGGTTACTTGGTTGGTCAACCAAATACTATGGAATCACTTGCAATTTGATTATACATGTATAACTGCTTTATATCTGCTTTATGTCAGGAACTGTTTAACATGGTGGTGTCTCAGAGTACATGAACATATGGCAAGGGGTTGTTGTGATGCCCCACTGAAACTGACTACACTCTTGATGTTACAGCAGGTGTAGACGAAGACAGAATGAGGACTTAATGCATGTGGCGTTGCACTTAAGTATCAATAAGGAAATAATCGGTCAGTAGATTTATAAAGCAAAAAGTAAAGATTCTGTGTAAAGATTCAGCTGGATATGGCCAGCTGCCACCTGCATTGCTCTTGCCCTTTGTGAATTGTACTAGACACAGACTACAGGCAAAGGTTAATATGACTATATCTGATCTCTAGTGTATGGGATATTCTGCTGTTATATCTGTAACTCTGCCACGAGACAGGGTGTGTTCTGTTTGAGGTGGTTTACTGTCTGTATGGATTCTTTAAGATACTGTAGGCATTAAAATGTCATTTCATAACTGATTTAAAAAGTTGTTTTTTGTAATTGTCATTTCTAGTACATGAAGTGGATGTATACAGTTTTGCACACTGCCCTTAAAGTGATTCAACAATGTACATGTTTTCGGTCATGGTACAAGTCCATTATGATGTCAGATGGAAACAGTGATTGCATATAACATGTATTATTTGGGGATTTATATTATTATTTGGGATTACACTTACTTAGTAAAGTACAAATTCTACCCCAATCACCAGCACACAAAGTCAGTTGCCCAACTGGTAGTCTAAACTGTGGACATTGTGTACCCCTCTGATAAGTTGATTGATGCTTTTGTTAATTGCAGGTCATTGTAGCCAATGGTTCATGCTCATGATGTCAATCACTTGTTTGACTGGTTGAGACTTATTGAAAGGAACATTGCAGAGTTAAACTACAATAAACAAATACATTTACACATCACTAATTGCATCTAGTTACACCTATACTTCTGATGACAGTGGCCACAGAATTACACCCCTCAGTGGCCTAGTGGGTGGGGCATCTGTACTGAGAACACAGTCAGTAGTTCAATCCCTCACCATACCAAAAAAGCATTAAATAATGGTACTTCTTGTTGCCCTGCCTGGTTGTCATCATGGAAAGTATCAAACAAAGGCTGAGAGGCTTGGAGTCTGTATTGTGAGCTCTTTAGGTTACGGTGTTTGCAGTGTATCACAGTGGGGCAGTGCTATTGAACCAGCATTAGTTTAGACTGGTGCATACACGCACACCCGTTCTTGACACAGACATTCAAGTGCGATAATCTTTCAAATAACTAGAACCACACCCTTTATGAAATTTGTTTTCCTGAATTATCTTTATAATCATATGTCATTGGCCGACATAAAAGATCATCCACTATCCCAGGCTAGTCTGTGGAGACCCCAGCCCCTGGGAACTTAACAGAGTGGAAAGTTAATCTTTCACCCATTTGCTCCTTGGTGGGGATGTATTGACAATGGTAGTAATCAAAGTTTGGTAGAACTCACTTCAGCGGTCTCCGTGCTGTTTGTTGTACAGTTGGGTCATTGAATATATCTTACAGAATGTGAAATTAATATTTGTAGCAATGATATTTTCCATTGATGTTCTGTTGTGTGCCTGGGATTGAAGTCTGTGCAAGGTTCCATTATTAATGAACAGCCAGCAGACTGTGTTTGTTGTAAGTTAGTTTAGAGGGAGACCGCTAGATCTTTGGGTGAACTTTGGAGAACTTAATAGCTCTGTTTTCAGTTGAAGCTTGTCCCCACCCAAGGAACTTAGTTGAAAGGTGTTGGAGAGGTTAATGGTTTCAAATACCTGCACCTTCCACAGGTTTGTTACAACTGCCATCGAGACCCATGTCATGTTGCCTTGATGCTCTTTGACAAATGGAATTTTATAGAAACCTTATACCATTATGCTTGCTTGAATTCAGGAACAGGAGAGATTACTTCGTGTTCATTTTGTCACCCTAAATTACTCATTTTGAAACTGCATAATACATTTTAGAGGGGGGGAGGGGAGGGGTTCTTGTGCCTTAAAATTTGAGTAATTTTGATTTAAAGTAAGAAACCCTTGATGTATACCACTTGAAGAAGTGCAAGACTGTCTGATTTTGTCATATGTTCTTTGATTGCTTTGCGTAGTATGTATATATGTTAAACATTTGAAATACCTACCTTCTGAAGTACATATTGAAAAAGGAATGATATCTGGCAGGTGCGAAAATAATTAAAGGGATCAGTAATTACATGTGATTTACACTACACATGTCATACACTACAAGCTTAGAAACACAGCCTAAAAATATTTGATTAAGGAAGTATATTAGAAACAAATAGTGATAACACAGTTAAATATCCATCATTTTCTGTTTTGAAGTGGGAAATGTTTATTTGGTTATATAACATCTTTTCATATTGATATAGCATCTTTTGATTTTGAGAATTTTCTTTTTGCAATGGACAATATCTGGCTATTATGGCAGCTTTGATATTGAGCTTTTCTCTATTTTTAATGGAAAAATATTTTACCAGATATCGGTTCTATTGGTATTGAGCATTTTCATTTTGTAATGAGCAAATAATACCATTCAGAGTGTCAGCCAGTTGTTGAAGCCTCTTCTTCCCAGTGACATTTAATGAGTGTAACCTCTGTGTTGAGGTATAGACTTGCAACAGTTGTAAACATAAGCTGGCTGTGTGGAAAATGGCGCTTGTCTCAGGTTCGAAGAGGCAAAGATATATGTTTTTTCCCAGACATGATCTATTGCAGATTTACAGACTTAATCCATTAGTACAACCACAGCTACATTACAGGATATATAATGCTATTTAAGGGCCATGCTGCAAACTCTATGGGCCCCCAAAAGGCATATCATAATGAAATTTTCCAATTATTGTCTTTAGTCTAATACAGGATTCCTGGATGACTAATACTGATGAGTGTTCTGTAAACCATGTTCAGAGCCATAGTATACTTCTCACCAGCCCTGAATATGCATAAATTATGGTAATTGTTTCATCTCCTTCGGACAGCATCCCCTTAACATGATTCAGGTTCTCTGAAATCAATAAGTTGAGAAGGTGGTCAGTTCTTGAATGTCTGGTCAGCCAGCCAGCAATTAGCACATAATTAACTTCACTGTTGATTAGTATTGATGAAATTCTATAGGGTAAACAGTAGTCTGGCTGTTGACACTGGACTTTACCTGGTCAGTGAACACTACCTTGATTGTCTCGTTAAGGGACAGGTGAAATTCAGCTGCTGGTGAGTACAAATGTCCTTCCTTATAGATGTGAAAACATATTACACACCCTGAAATCCAGTTAATATTGAGACACTTCATTGAAAATCATTTAGATTTCAGAGCATGTGGAGAACAGCTATGTTACATGAAACTTGTTGAATGTTCATACGATGTGATATGACTGAAGTACATGTTATATTTGGGATTACTCTTTCACAGCATAGTACAGATTCTGGATGGCAATCAATCCAACAGAAGTACTAGAATCTGCACCTTTTTTTTATCAGAAAGAATAATCCCAAATTTGACATGTATTACATTTGACCATTTTCGAAATGGCATTGAGTTCATATATGACTGAAGGCTGGAGTAAAGGGCAGCAGAATGTAGTACTGAATCACTGTCTCTTTCTTTTGGTTTAGCAACAGATTTATTTTTGACATATACTCCCCATCAAAAGTTTAATCACTAAAGCACTCGCTGTATGTTATGTGTATATATATATATATGGTTACATCAAAGATGATTTTCGCCGCTAGCTTGGGTTAACCAACTGCAAACCTTATGCAAATGAATTTCATGAGGGTCATGCTTAAATTGCTGAAAAGCATGTGAAAATATGGTGCATGTGAACTACTGCATTCTGGTTGATGAAGAATTGTGAAGAATTCACCAACTTTCACTGAGTTTCATAATTTATTGAACTCATAACACTGATGTTTTCAACATTACAAATTTGTTTTACAATACATCAGTGACTCTAAACTTTTGATGGTAGTATATATACAGCTCTTACTAGGTGTTTGAGGGGTTATTTTTGAAATCATAATCTGAAACTAGAGCTGTCAGTTGCTGCACTGATGAGAACAGGATTTGTCAGGCATTTGATATTATCATGACTCAAGATTGATTCCAACTACAACACACACTATAGCTAATGTTTATGTACAACTGCAAAACTGGCTCTGAAGGATTAGGCTTTTTCAAGCATGTTGTGTTGAAGTTTTCTTTTCAGTATTGTAGTAGTAATAAAGAACTTAGCTACCTGCAAATATTACTATGATGGTTGTTCTATGTTATGCTGCATGTGAGATGGATGCGAAGTTATTAGTGCTTTGATCTCTGAGTATGTGTCACACAGCTGACATAGCTAGGCCATATCAGGCCATTTTCAGGGTATGGTATTCAGCATGATCAAAAGACATGGATGGATTTTTCTGATTAAATCTTCTGAAGCTATTAGAAGAATGCTTTGATTATAGCATGGAATAATTAATATCATCAGAACAATTTAAGCAATATGAAATACAGAAAATAGGACGATGCCAAATATTGGCATTATTTGCCAACTGTGTGTTCTTCATGGAGGGGTCATGTTTGATCAGTTTGTCTATGTCACTGACCAGTGCCAGTTAATATGGATTGCTATTAGTTCACTCTGGGGCTTTGAATAATGGTTATTGATGAAACAGAGACACAAGGCTTTGACCAACTGCTGGTCACTCGCTGGTCAGCTGTTCTTCTGGTTGGTCAGCTTGTATGCATTGGTGAGAAAGTAGCAGGTGCTTGGTGCATCGTAATGAATGACTGGGTTTTATGTCCAGTGGAAAATTAAATGCTAATGGAAATTTAAGCCGTAAAGCTGAAAATTGGGGTCTAATGGAAGAGGTTTTATCATAGCAATTTATTAATTGAGAAATATGATGCATGTTCCTCAATATGACACTGTTGGCCTGATATTCCATAAAATGTTCCGTGGAGCAGAACAATGTGTTTTGTGATATAGGAAATGGAATGTTATTTCAATGCAGATTATCAAGAGTGGTATAAAATATACATGGCATGAGAAAGGTCGACTCTTGAGCATAAGGTGTTGCTATGGTAATGCCATTTGTATGGAATGTTTTAGTGGAGGAAATCCTATTTTATCATGAAGATATTTTGACCTTTTATATTAATCATAATTCATGTAGGTAATAGGAGACTTGTATAGTGACTGTATATAAACTGTGTGTAAACTATTGTTTAAGCTGGATAATAGTTTTTGCCATAGATGTTCAGGTAAGTAGACAGGAAGTTGTTTGTGGTTTAATAATATCACACATTTCTGGCAAATAATTTCTCATATTTAAACAATGTATTGTAACTTGTAGAACTTGTTCATTTCCTCTCTTATCATATACATCCAAGACGTGAAATGTTTTTACATTTCTGACGTTGATTCCTCCTTTTGTCATTATAATATTTCATGTATTTTTCTAACTACCCTGATGCTTTAAAGGTAATTAATGGTCAAGTTAATTGGCAGTCCAGACAAGTTTGTTCATGTCACTTACACATGACTTCCTATGACTGAATTCAGACGGTATATGTAACAGGTACTGAAAAACCTAACAACACAGGGGGACAGGTAGCCTTGTGGTTATTGTGATTGCTCATCACACCAAAGACCCAGTTCGATTCCCTACCTGGGTACAATGTGTGGAGCCCATTTCTGGTGAAGAGCCCTGCTGTGCTATTGCTGGAGTATTGCTAAAAGTAATATAAAACTAAACTCACTCACTATACATAGACAGTGTGTTCTTGGTGTCTTGGATGAGTGCTTGCAGAGGGAGATGACCCTCCTTCTAAGATGACCCTTACCACTGGACATTTAGGGGGATAAAACAAGGACAAGTCTATTTGGATCTTGGAATACTGTGTCTGAGTGGGATCCCCACAGCATGGTATTTCAGTGGAATAGTGGTCTGAAACCAGGATATCTCCACACAAGTATGTACACAAGCAAGCACTACATGTCCATGCATGTCACCCATCTTGCTACAATGTCAGGCAGAAAAAAAAGAAAGTGTCATTCTTTGTAGTTATTTTAAGTCTCATTTTTCATCTTCTGCCTTTATATCCACACATGCAATCCATGGATAATCTCCTATTTTCCAGAATGCATCAGTGGTAACAATGTAGCTGTCAGAATTGATACCGAGTTGTTATAAGGTATTTACATTCATGATTGAGCAGACGTCAATATTTCTTTAATGAAAGCATCAGCTCCTCATGTCCCAGATGAGCTCTCAGACTTCACCAAGTAATTATCCCACATTAAGATGGGCCTTATTATTGGGAGACATTGAGATGGGTTAGAGTCAACAGGCAACCATTATCCAGGATGCAACTGTAGATTCAGGACTATGGTAGAGTACTGTGCCTTTCTTATAGCCTTTGTAGTTTTTTTGTTGTTGTTGTATTGTGTTATGGATCTCTCGGAAGATATTTGTATTTATCAACTAGACAAAATTCTGCAGACTTTAATAATTGGTGTGATATGCAATGTCAGTTTTTGTCTTGACATCGTTAAGAAATTACAATGTTCTATGGACACTTGTTAGTGATATCAGACATTATTGTCTGCTTAGGTTTACTGTAGAAATTCATAAGACAGTTTATAACTTGTAGGAGATCTAGCCATCTAGCCTCACTTGCCAAGAAACTCAACTATAAAATAGTGTATGTTCAAATGCTATGATGTCATAGAGTTTCCTCTTGTTTCACTAATGTGTTGACATGTCACGATAGACTGAGTTTTGCTGGGTTACGGTACTAATTGTTCGGGAACACGAAACGGTAAGTTCAAACTGTTGCTCAAAACTATTTCACCAAATATTAGTTTTCATAGCTTGTGATAAACCAGTCTAAGGCCATGGTACATAGTCAGTGAACTTGTGGCTGATATCTATTCTGTCCACTAAACCTATTCATACTGATATATATATATATATATAATTGCATCTTCACAGTTTTCACACAGCTGCTCCTAGGTCAATGTTAATCTGGTTTTGATTTAAGTATAAATCAAATCCAAGGTCTGCTGATTGTACCAGTGTACAAACTTCAACAGTTGTACATCAACAGATGATTTTCAATTTCAGTAATACAGTACGTTTTCTCTCTTTGACAGTTAATGCCATATCTAGCAGTGTTCCTGTTGTATGATGGTCTGTAATAATCAGCTCTGGGCCAGATAAACCAGTAATTAACATGAGCGTTGATATATGCAGTAGGGATACAATGACATGTCAACCAAGTCGGTGATCGGACTACAATAGGACTAAGTTATGATTGATTGGTTTCTCTCCTACACTTAATCAAGTGTGGTTTGTGTGCTGACTACTTGAAATCTGTTGAATAACTGATGTTTTCAATATGTATTTGTTTGCATTGTGATCTTGTGAATTCTTGAAGTGTGATTGAGGGGGTCATCATTGAAAGTGAAACTGAAAGGAGACAGACCATTTAAGAAACACATGTCATCCATGTTTTTTTTTTAGATGTGTATAAGATTTTAGTGGTCTTGGTGATTCCTCAATGGGTTCACATAAAGGTACCCAAATGTATTTGGTATTCAGACTTGATGACTTGTTTGATTTCATGTCATTCAGTGACAGCTCATGGTGCTGCTCAGTGTATCTCTCACCACTTCAAACTTTCATTGCCAGATTATAAGAAGATCTAGTGTGTCATACAGACCTTGAAACAGACATACCCAATTCAGTTCTTGCTGTTCAAGCATACATGGCAGGTCTAGATTACTACAGTTTCCAGAAATCAAGAAACTGTCTGGGCTCGTTATTATTATATTTTATGGGTACAAGTAAGGAACTGTTTTCTTTATACATGTATGTTCATTTCAGAAATTAGATGTTAGCCTAACCACCATCAGATATCTGTAATACTGAAGATCCTCAACTAAATCCTTGTTTATATCAACAGAGTGACCCCTTTTGTGATGGGAGGCTACTCTGAATGTACAAGGTAGTGTTGATCCATCGTGTCTGATCATCAATACCTCCTTGTCATTAGCCAATCAAACTGATGGAGCAGTTCAATATCCTGTCATCACAGAGCTTTACATTCTGTGTCGCATTTAATGAGTCATCATTAACAGGGCAGTAATATTGTTTTGTGGGAACCCATAACCGCATACATCGGAGTCAGACAAAACTAACATACAGTCATGTTCAAACACATTTAGGAATCTAATTCAGATAAATTTGGTTGAGGTAGTCCTGGACATGTTGATTTTCTCACATTCATCTAATGACGGCAATTAACTTCACATCCAGTGGAGTTATAATGGTGGCCATAGGTCACACTATGTGGGATAGTCAACTCACCACTACGAAAATGTTTGGGGTTTTGTTTATATGTTTATTACTTATTCTTGTTTAATGCTATAGGTATGACTATTCAAAACATGTGACACTTCTGTATAATTAGGTCAGGGCAAGATGAAATCAGTGATTGATGTAATAAGCAAAATTCTTACTGAGGTGGAATGTACTGACACAAAATCAGAATATATTTAGGCACAATGGAAATTATTACAAGCACAGTGTGGAATGATTTTATTCTGACATTGACAAACGGTTTTCCATAAATGTATCAGTATAGTAATCACACCCGAGGAAACTATGGATATTATAATCTATTAAGTGGCTGTGAGTGAGTATGTTATTATGCAACTTTTGGCAATATCAAAGTGAGGGACACCAGAAATGGGCATTTCATTTGTTCCAATGTAGGGATTGAACCTGGGTCTTTGGCATGATAAGCAAATGCTTTAACCACTAGACTGCCCTCTTGCCCCCATAAGTGTCTGTGATACTCATCAAAAGCCATGATTCTATGTTTGTTTTGACACTGTATATATTACTGTGAGTTTAGTTTTATACTTCACTCGGCAATATTACAGCTATATGACGGTATTTTAAGTGATATACGACTGAATGACCGAAGCAGTGACAGCAAAACATGTCTACATAGGGTTTATCCTGATTTTCCAGTGCTGATGATCCATCGATTGTGAGGATGTATCTGTTAATGAGGGGTCTGAGAAAGGCCAGACAACTTGTGTGGTGTTGGAATATCCTGTGTGGTATTCAGTGCTCTATGGATGTGTGGTTTTGATCAAGCTTGTGTTCAGGGCTGAAGAAAGTGTTTCATTAGCAGTATAAACCAAATATAGACCCTGTTACATACACACTAATAGTCAGACAACTACTTCAAGATGAACTCAAGGTGTTTGTGTTGGAACTTCAAAGATGAGGTATATTTATGGTGTTGATGTATTTTCTATTTTGGATTTTTAAGAAAAGAATATTTTTTTCTAAGCTATAATTAGGTTATGTGGTATTGTATATTGTACATTATTGATTTACATAAAAGCCAAAGTCTTTAGAAACGTTTCATGGTAGCACTTATCAAAACAATTCAAAACAATATTTTTGTTCATTTTTTTCATTGAATTTCTGTACCTCAACTTTTAACAAGTTTATGCCTTATCTTACCATGGGCTAGTGAGGTAAATATAATGTTAACTAAAGGCCAAGGTTCAAACCTCGACATTGGGATGATGTGCTAAGCCCATTTCTACTATGAGTGAGGTTAGTTTTACGCCACACTCAGCAATATTCTAGCTATATGGTGGCAGTCTGTAAATAATCAAGTCTGAACCAGACAATCCAACCGAGTCAACGAGCCTGACCACCCGATCCCTCTTGCAACGAGCATGTGTTACTGAAGATCAATATTCTACCTCCTGGGTGATTTCTGCTGTGATGTTGGTAAAATATTGCTAAAAGCAGCAATCACACTCACTTAACTCAGCTCTAGGTTATGTGGTTTAGAAACATGGCAGTATAAATACCAAGAAAAGACTCTGATGTTTCAAGTTTGTTTTGTCGGTTCATCACCTGTGAAATATAAGCATTGCCTCCTCCTGTGCATGGAGGGGATTCTCAGCCATTAGAGATGTTAGGATGGTTGTTATGACATAGTGTTCAAAGAGGCAGAATACAAGGTGATATACTCCATAATGACTTGGCTCAATGCCAGTAGTTGGACAGTTTTAACATGTGTCAGAGCTGGTAAAACACCACCAATTCTTTAAGCTGGATAAGGCCGATTATTCTTCAAGACTAAACATTGTGTTTTTCTCATATATTGTGTCTGTTTAGCTTGTTGTGATTGAAAGTTATTTTTAACATAGAAAACAATTTTTTTGTTGAGAATAGTTTTGTTGAGAAATAATTTCTGAAAGTTGGAGAAAACATGAAAGTATACGTAGTTTCCAGGTTGTGTGGAGCAGAAGATATATAATTGTTATGGTATCATAAACTTTTTAACTTCTTAGAAAATACATAAAGTAATGATCGAATATATTTTGTGTTTCTTTAACTTAGTCTACTTCCATTTTCTCCATATTCTTGCCTTATATGTAAGTGGACATCAGTGTGTTGCTCTGTTTTAGTCCTAAACTTAATATATATACCCATCTGCCAAACCCTAACTCTGTGCCTAAAATACAGCAATTCTAAATTTCCCATAAATTTCTCATCTGGGCTTAATTTATATTCAGCTGAGATCTCTGCTTCTTTCAAGAATATTGATCCATAGATTCTTTGCAAGGTTCGATTCCCCACATGAAATCCCGGTCTTGAAATATGTGGAATATTGCTAAAGCCATTGTAAAGTAGTACTCACTCATTCTCTCTCTCTCTCACTCACTCACTGGCACTTAAATATGTGATTGAAATTTCTCACAAGGGGATATTGCATGAGAAATCACTAGAATATTTCATCTATCATGAAATCACTAGAATATTTCATACGTTCATATGTGAACTTTTGTCACCTTCACCCATAAAGCTACTCACGTATCATGAAAACCCATCTCATTGACTATTCATGCTTGCAAGAAGTTAAAATTTGAATGAAAAAAAGTTGTCCTGTGAGCTTCAGTATCAGGTGAGCTATTATCACAAATCATGGTAAGTACCCGGTTTTCTTGATTCAAATAATCTGGATCATGTAGACTGTGTTGAACAAATATGATTTGTGAGAAGTCAGTACTTAGAATGTGATGTGGTTGACACGTATTATGATGTCTGGTTTAAGGACAGGCATTGTCAACAAAATGTCAAAAAATGACATGTAAAGCAGAAAGATCAACATTTTGTGTTGCTGTAGGGAGCCAATAATAGACATTACCTTATATGTCATCTATTGTTTACAAACAAAACACCATGACTTGTTAAATGGTGGAAATTGATACCTGTTTTGAGGAAAAAAGTATTTGGGAGTTTGCCAACAATTTCACAGACAGTGTACAATGCTGTTTTTACCATATTACTGAACAGATATGTTGAACGTTTAAACCCTTTTGATCTTACCGTGACAATTGTGTATTTCATGGTTG
Organism: Haliotis asinina; assembly: GCF_037392515.1. Lineage (NCBI taxonomy): Eukaryota > Metazoa > Mollusca > Gastropoda > Lepetellida > Haliotidae > Haliotis > Haliotis asinina. The sequence goes on from NC_090281.1 coordinate 90,484,833, forward strand.
TGTTTGTGATAAATGATTTTATTCAATATTAAATTAAACTGAATTAAATTAAGTTAAATTAGTGGCAGGAAAGTTAAAGAACATACTTGCTGTGTATGTGATATGCATACCTTTCTGTACCACTGTAGATGTGGGGTGGAAGTTGTGGGGGTAGGGGTGGCGATAGCAGTACTAGAGGTATTTGTTGGGGTGGAGTGATAGTACTGGAGGGGAGAGAGGGTAGTAGAGAGTAGTAGCAGGAATAATATTAGTAGTGGTGGTAACATTGAGGTGGCAGTACTACTCGTGATGCTATTAGTAGTAGGAGTCGTCATTGTGGAAAAGTAGCAGGAGTTGTCATTGTGGAGAAGCAGTAGCAGTCGTCATCGTTGAGAAGTAGTAGGAATCGTTGCAGTTGGGAAGGTTGTAGCAGGTGTGGTGGTGGTGGTAGTGGTAGTAGTAACAGCAGCAGTTGGGAGGGTTGTAGCAGGTGTGGTGGTGGTAGTAGTGGTAGTAGTAACAGCAGCAGTTGGGAGGGTTGTAGCAGGTGTGGTGGTGGTAGTAGTGGTAGTAGTAACAGCAGCAGTTGGGAGGGTTGTAGCAGGTGTGGTGGTGGTAGTAGTAGTAACAGCAGCAGTTGGGAAGGTTGTAGCAGGTGTGGTGGTGGTGGTAGTGGTAGTAGTAACAGCAGCTGTTGGGAGGGTTGTAGCAGGTGTGATGGTGGTAGTAGTAACAGCAGCAGTTGGGAGGGTTGTAGCAGGTGTGGTGGTGGTGGTAGTAGTAACAGCAGCAGTTGGGAGGGTTGTAGCAGGTGTGGTGGTGGTAGTAGTGGTAGTAGTAACAGCAGCAGTTGGGAGGGTTGTAGCAGGTGTGATGGTGGTAGTAGTAACAGCAGCAGTTGGGAGGGTTGTAGCAGGTGTGGTGGTGGTGGTAGTAGTAACAGCAGCAGTTGGGAGGGTTGTAGCAGGTGTGATGGTGGTAGTAGTAACAGCAGCAGTTGGGAGGGTTGTAGCAGGTGTGGTGGTGGTGGTAGTAGTAACAGCAGCAGTTGGGAGGGTTGTAGCAGGTGTGATGGTGGTAGTAGTAACAGCAGCAGTTGGGAGGGTTGTAGCAGGTGTGGTGGTGGTGGTAGTAGTAACAGCAGCAGTTGGGAGGGTTGTAGCAGGTGTGGTGGTGGTAGTAGTAACAGCAGCAGTTGGGAGGGTTGCAGCAGGTGTGGTGGTAGTAGTAACAGCAGCAGTTGGGAGGGTTGTAGCAGGTGTGGTGGTGGTAGTAGTGGTAGTAGTAACAGCAGCAGTTGGGAGGGTTGTAGCAGGTGTGGTGGTGGTGGTAGTAGTAACAGCAGCAGTTGGGAGGGTTGTAGCAGGTGTGGTGGTGGTGGTAGTAGTAACAGCAGCAGTTGGGAGGGTTGTAGCAGGTGTGGTGGTGGTGGTAGTAGTAACAGCAGCAGTTGGGAGGGTTGTAGCAGGTGTGGTGGTGGTAGTAGTGGTAGTAGTATCAGCAGCAGTTGGGAGGGTTGTAGCAGGTGTGGTGGTGGTGGTAGTAGTAACAGCAGCAGTTGGGAGGGTTGTAGCAGGTGTGGTGGTGGTGGTAGTAGTAACAGCAGCAGTTGGGAGGGTTGTAGCAGGTGTGGTGGTGGTAGTAGCGGTAGTAGTAACAGCAGCAGTTGGGAGGGTTGTAGCAGGTGTGGTGGTCGTAGTAGTGGTAGTAGTAACAGCAGCACCAGGAATGCTGTTGCAGTAGTTGTAATACAGTCTGTACCAGCAGTAGCTTTGTTTATAATGTTTGCGACATCACAGCTGTTATATGTCTAGCTTCCATGTGTACAGAGTGACCTTGACATATCCACGCACATGTTCTAGCTTGGGTTCACACACACCCCAAAACATAAACACACATAAAATAACATTTCAAAAGGATATATGCAAAATTGTTCAGATACTCAATCAAATACACTGCACTCCGTGTCTTTAACTTCAAGCTATGTAAACTGCATCTGTCAAAATATAATTTTAACTCACAGAATGTTTTCCTTATGTTAACAGCTTCAAAATTAATTGAGATGATTTAGGTTTCACATTTGAAAACTGATATCCTCCAGGATATGATGCAGTGTTTGTTTGTGTACATGTCCCAGACAGGAAGACTAAAACTGAATGTTAAGTCTATGAATCTGTTGTAAGTCTCTCCATGTAATTGGCAAGTCTATGCCTACAATTATCCACAGATGCCAACAAGTATAACTTGTTGCTATTAGTCATATGTTGTATAGATTATAACTGATACAGATTTACTTAGAGACTCAAGTCTATGCATGTTCTTCTATCGATGTACACATAGTCTGTCGTACAGACCCTGAAGTATATATATCCAAGAAAGACCACGCAAGTCTAGAAAATGTGGCATGTCTAGATTTCCTTAGCTTCAGGAAATGAAGAAAGTCTCAGGGCTACATTTCATTATACTTTATTCACTATGAACGTTTTCTTAGTAAAATATGTTCATTTCAGAGACTAGCTCTTAGTCTAATGTACACAGAACTTCGGGTCTTCTGTGTTCTGTGAAACATCACAGAACATACCAGTAAATGTGGTGACCAAGGACAGTGCCATCTGTGTGTGTCTCCATGTGTCATTAAACATCTGTTGAGGACAGGACCTGGTTGCTATGCATGTTGCGCTCATTCAGAAAGTCACTAGTCTTGCTTCATGTCCCCCGAATGATGCATCTGCGGATGTGTGGCAGTTCTGCCTTATAATTAGCCAATATATATGTAGATGTACACTAGCAGTAGAAGGAGGTCAGTGGATGGGGACAACTGATTCTTTTTATCTATGAAATGTGGGAATTATCATTTCAACTATTGATCACTTTCTTAGAGACTTGCACAAGTCTTTGGACACGTTAATGTCATCACTGTTGTTTTTGAAAGGGAAACTTTGTTGAAGTCATGAGAAAAATCTGATTCAGACACTATATGACCAAGACTTTACTTTTGCTATTGATTTTATGAGGGAAAGCCTTGGCTAAAGGAATGGCAAATCTGCATGTATGGAAAGATGTTTTGTGTATTTGAAATTCAGTTTAAAGTATAATGAGTGCCATGTTTTTTCTTGTCTCAGCTTGTCTTAGCTGATATCAAATATGTAAATGTCTTTTTCAAGAGGGGTAAATTCAATTCCATTTTCAAGGAAGGAATTTATAGATTCAGTCTTAAACTGTTTTGTCTTGCATGTTACAGTAAAGGCCATTTTATGAACTTATTGCAAGCAATTAAAGATAGGGGTGGTGGACTAGAGGATAAAGCATTTGCTTGTCATGCCGAATAATCAGGTTTGATTTCCATCACTGGTACACCATTTGAACCCATTTCTGCTGTCCCCTGCCATGATATTGCTGGAATATTGCTAAAAGCAGCGTATAACTGAAGTCACTCAATCACTAATTGAGGATGGAATAGTCTTGGATTGTGATATCAGATCAAGTTTTCAGTTATAACTCTGACCACTCAAATTCAATCAGTCACCCTATTTTCAATGTAACTGGAGTCTTTTTTTTTTTGTCTTTTTTTTTGTCAAAACAAAGTTTGAATAGGAAGTGCCACCTCCTATCACATTCTGGTATCTGGTGTGGTGGAAGCCCTGCTGCACATAGAAAACTGGTGAGGTGTAATTAGTGTTTACTGTAGTGCCACTGCTGGTGTTAGATGTAGCAGGTAATTAGTGTAAAGTGTCAGTTGCAAGATTTCTTGGTGCTTCTACCAACTTTCTTTGGCATGATTTAACAAATGTTAAATTACTAAACCCCTTACAAGCTTCACATTTCTCTAAAACAGTCTTCTTACATTGTTGCTAATCAACACTGATTAGTTTCAACACAACTTTTTGAGGTGGCAAATTGACATTTCCAATTTACCTCTGTTGAAAAAGTAATTTATTTAAAGGAATAATGTGCAGAGAGACCATTGCCTGCTGGGTACTCCTCTGAAGACGTCACAGAGTGCTGCAGCTCCTCAGGCTCTGAAGTCAGCGCCAATAAACAGTTCCTTCTCCGTTAGCCTATCTCTCACTTTCTCTCCTGGCAGTGGGAGGAAAAGCAATATGTAGAACTCTTATTCTCTGGAGAAGCAAAAACACATGTTGAGTGGGAGGCGGTGGTTCCAGTCTGTGGCGGGAAATCTTGCCAGAAATTGTGAATGACTTCATCGAGCTTGTTAATTCATGAAGAATGTAATGGCGTAACCTGTGATGTCATTGTGGCTACAAGAGTGCTCCTGTTCATAAATATCTTCATTTGTGTCATTTGACTGAGAAGAGATAAAAAGCTGTAATCTGAGTCTCATGGAAGTGTTGTCACACTTCAGTCAGTTTCCTGTGGACCCACACATTCTGGCGCGACTTTCTGTGTTTGTGTTTCTGGGAAAAACTCTGATCTATATTCAAGCGAATGTGCTCTTATGGGCAGAGGTAAGGAGGTGTCATGTTATCATTAGAGTTTCAGTGATGTATTGTTGTTCATGTTGATCTTTGTGTTAACACCAGGGAACACAAGATAGAATATACAAACTAGAGTAGCTCTGTCATTGTTTACACAACACTGACTTAAATTCATTGTCCACTTTTGTTTTCCACAGTCTTCTGGTTACTAATTTGAATGAAAGCTGTGTGTTACAGAACACTGTTTTCTTACTCTCGAATATTCATAACAGTAAAACAACAATCAGATCATGTAATGCTTGGTCTTTACTGTTAGGGGCCATTTTTAACATGGCTTAAATGATGTATATTACTAAATCAGTTTATGGTTTATTATCTCATGTACAGAAGGGTGATGATATTGGAATTTCCTTATTTATTAGGAACCCCTGCCAAAAGTGGTGACTGTATAATTCCAATTTTGTCATGAACCTTTGTTTATGAATCACTATCAAATCATCATGGCACCCAGTGTTCAGGAAAAAGTAAACACATTCTTCCCTGTTGGTGGTTCTGGTCACAAACAAATGCAAAGTCAAATTGTCTCCTTGAACAAAAACATGTGAATACCTGTTTCAGACTGAGATAAGAAAAAGCATTGATGATCATTTTAGTTACTGATATTTAGTTACTGATATTGTTAAATTTGGAACTATTCCCTGTCTCATTCATTCTGGTGGAGAGCACTTTTTCACTCTGAATCCTTATTAGATCAAAGACTCGTGAAGGTCCATATTAAAATATTGGCCTCTAGTAACTCATGCTTTTCATTATTTTTAAGGAGGCTACGAACGAGTCAGACTCACTGACTTGGTTGACACATGTCATTGGTTCCCAGTTGTGCAGATCGCTGCTGCTGCTGTTGATCACTGGATTGCCTGGTCCAGACTCGATTTTTTACAGACCAATGCCATACATCTGGAATATTGCTGAGTATGGCATAAAACAAAGCTCATTCACTAATAAATCTAAACAAGGAACATATGAAGCAGCCCCTCTTGGTAGGTAGGTCGGAAGGATGAAATCTGCCATTTCATGGTTATCGAACATTAAAGTGTTAATTTGGACAAATTGTGTTTTAGATAAATAAGGCCCAATTCCCACTATCTAAGAGAAAATTATAATTGGTGAGCCCATTAGATAGTGGACATTTTCAGCGTGCCTTGCATTTGATTCTCATCATGTACAGCATATGAATTCATTCCCATATTTAGAGACTAAAAGTAGCGTAAGATCATTTCTTTTTCTTTTTTTTTGACATACTCATTTATGATAATCACTGACTAAATCTGACTCTCTCATACAATTGCCAGTTTAGAATTAAATGAAACTATAACTATCATAATCATGGCGAATGTTGATTGTGGCATTTTTATTGTTTTCAGACAAGAAACCAAAGCCACCACCTATTAAAAAAAACCAATTGAATATTGAAATACACTTGTTTGAATTTGTGTAAGAAAATATTGATGCCATAAAAATATAAAAGTGCTAGCTGAAGATCATTTCATATTATAAGCATCAAGTAATGCCAAATGATCTAAGGACACACTCAGAGAAATTCCTGATCAAACTGTGTGGGCTTCAGATTTTCTATGACAGTGTATACATAAACATCTTCATTGTGTTCAATAAATGTTTCCATGAACCATCTGTATAGGGTAATGGTGTTTAGTGTTTTCATACACAGCAATTGTAAACCTATTTGGGTAGATTATCCTGGAGGGCCCTTATTGTAATCTTAGCGTGACCTAAGTAAGATCTACTGCTTCACCTTCAATGAACAAATGGCAGCATGTTTGTTCTGAAGCACCTTGTAGGCTGTATATCTTATCATTGTGGCATGTTGGAAGGAACCTGACATCAAACCACTGCCCTCAACTCACAGGCTAGATGTTTGATAAGTTTGAAGTAGTTTGATTTTGCTTTTCCTTACAGAGCTTTTAAGCTGCTGTTGATACCTTCATTGCTGTATGTGACTTGAAACCCTCCTCTCAAAAAAAAAAAATTGAATTACTTGGATGCACTTTTTGTAAGCTATCAGAGCACTGACTCAATAAAAGTCTTCCTGACATTGCTTGATGGAAACATTTGTTAAATCTGGATTTATGCTTTCATAGTAAGTAGTACCTGTCAGGTAGAGTTATTGTACACTTGTTCAAGTGAATTTGAATACCATGAGTTATATTTAGTTGTAACAGATACAGCAATACCCTGAAGAGGTAACTTCTTCAATGCAAAGTAGTGTTGACTAAAGAGAAAAGTCTCATGACCCATTTAAAAATTGTTTGTGTGCTAATTCATTTCTCTATCTCTAGTTGACAATACAGATGTTCAGATGTATCTTTAATGTTATCTTGATCAGCTGATTGAAGAATGGAATGTAGATGGTGCCATTCTGATGGTCCTGAAGATGAGAAATGTCCTGTTTCTTTGTACATGTCATGAGTTCAGACAAAAGCCACAATGAGCCAATAAATAAGTTTTGAGTAGCAGGAGATTTAATCTATGGGACTTTTATTATCTTATGGCTTTACTTAAACATACCAGGGTAAATCTATATCCATATGATATCCTTCTTCAGTGTACTTTTCCCACACTAGATACAATGCTGGAAGCACATCATTACCAAGTTCAGTGGATCAGTGTTCTCAGCCCCCTGGGGAGAATACAACTGATGCTCTCTTTCATAACCTGAGGGAGTCTAGACTTGCCTCATGTAGGGTTTTAGCATTGCAGGGAGGGTTAGGCATTAGGGAAAATAATGTTGTTCAGGGAGTGTGAGACAAACTTCACCCTGATGAAGGAAATGTAACCTAACCATCCTCACAGGTTGCATTTGTCCAGAAATAGGCTTGGTTCTTTCTGACAACACAAGGACACTCTAGTGTTTAGCAATTTATATGTTTGAGGTAGTGTTTTGTTCCTGTCTCTCTGTTGTCTCGATGGCGTAACCCAATCTTAGTCTAGCCATCACATGGCAAGCACAATGGAGAACAAACAACTCCAGGGAAGAAATCCTAACCTCTTCAACAACTCACGTTCATCTCAACCTAAAACAAATGATTATTTCTTCTTTGTATGTCATGTGTCACCCATATTTAAGATACGACATTGTTTACCAAATTTCAAGGTACATGACTCCTCCCAGACTGAGTCTTGGTACCAAGCCCTAACTCCAGACAGCGCATATTTCAGTAATGCTCTCTACCTGCCAACACAAAGTGCTCAAGGAAGGGTTGGTCTGTCCAAATACCCTCCCACATATTCAGGATGTGCTGTGTTCTGCAGGCTTAGTACTGGATGACGATGGTGTTTATTTTAAATGTTGAAGGATGGTCAACATTCTTAAATTTTTGTGAAACTGAAGTACTGTTTTCAATAACTATATCATATAACAATGTGTTTTACATAGTGTTTGTGTGTGTGTGTCTGTGTGTCTGTGTGCCTGTCTGATCCTACAACTGGTATAATACTCCACATCTTCTGTCTGTCCGTCTGTCTGTCTGTCTGTCTGATGCTACAATATATAATAATATAATATAATACTGCACATCTTCAGTCTGTCTGTCTGTGTGTCTTTCTGCCTTTCTGCCTGCCTGCCTGTCTGTCTGATCCTACAACAGGTGTAAATCACTGCTGGCTGAAGAGATGTGAATTTCTTATTCTGTTTTAGCAATATTTCCAAGTGTACTTGTGTCTTGTGTTTTTATCACTGCTATATTAACTAGTCTTAAATCAATGTCGGCTTGTTCTCAAGAGTTCAGTATGGCAGCTACCATTTTCTTTACACAACTGGTTTTGTATGTTTCATCAGATGCTCCAGGAAACCATCTGTTCAAGGCATCATTACGTATAGACCTTGTCCTCTCCTGACCTTAACTGACCAGTGTACCGATACCAACACAACTGTTTAAATATGGGTAGAATCTGTATGTATTTATGGCTGTAGGAAGCAGATGTGACTATTTATGAGGGCATTTGTATGGGAATATACTGTGGTCAGTTCAGGTGATAGACAGATGTGTTTGAAGAGGGAAGTGTTTGCAAATAAACATCTGGATAATATGGATGTTTTCGTTTGAAATAGGTTCCTGATTTGAAAATCTGGCAGAAACCTGTACATCCTTCACAGAGAATCCATATTAAATAGATTGATTTTGTTTGTTTTAATTAACAGAAATAATAAAACATATTGAAATGAGAGTATAATACGAATGAATTCATTTTAGCCATATGTTGAATCATGTAGACAGTGGAATTTTAGTTCAGTTGTATTATCAAACAGCTTGAAGATAGAAACTAGAACTGATTATGTGCTGCATCGCTCCTGATCTTGATTATTCATAGAATTTGAATGTCTGTTGAATATTCACTTGATGGTAAAGGTATTACATTTCTCATCAACAAAGAAGTTGATGTCTTAGGTTTTCGTTTCATCTGAAGAATTATTATTAAAAATTGTTTTTGTCTCTAGCTATCAGATCGCAATGACTGGATCATAGATGAAGGAAACTGGGTTGATGTTGTATAGAATTCTTTTCTGTAATCCTTCTGATAAGTATGTTTGCAAGAATTTCTTAAAGGGGGATGTTGATATTGTAGTATACATAGAACAGGTGTCTGCCTATAATCTACATGCTTAACACCATGTTCTCTAACTTTTTCAGATGAGTGAGTATAGGTTAGATGATACATTTATTGCTTAGCATTCCATCAAGAAACAGTAGCAATTTTCTATAAACTACAAGTTTGAACTGAGTAGTTACAAACATATGGAAATATGGATACACAAATGATATACATTCCAACAGGTTATCATTTGTAGTATAATCACATGGAAACAATATAAGGTAATACACAAAATTAATTTAAAATTGTAAATGTCATGACATGTTTTAGAAATAGTTTCGGGATTTCTGTCGTAATAAAAATTGTTAAAAATAGTTCTTCTCTAGAAAGTGTAGCAAAAATTTTATCATGAAAAAGCAATGGTTGTAGAAGTGATTCCCTTTCTTTGTTATACTTGGTACAAGATATCATGTAGTGTTGTTCATCTTCTAGGACATTGCACATTTCACTGAGACATTGTACTCATGGGGTTGCAGGTTTTGTATATTTGCAAGAATTTCTTTAAGGGGTTGTTACCATGGTATAGGTATAAGAGGTGTCTTATCTATTGTGTACAAGTTGAACAGAATGTTGTGTTATTTCTTCAGATAGTGTATTTCCAAGATTTGATTGAATAAAGGTGTTACTGTGCAGAGATGGCACTGATATACATGGAGTGAGTATCAGTTAGCAGGTGCTCCTGCCAGCCTTGACCCAGATCAGAGTCTGTTGTGCCTCATTAGGGTCAGTACTGAATATCAACAACTTGGGAAACATACCTTGGGAAGGAAATAGACAGAAGGTAAATTGAGAAAAGTGCTGGAAGAAATGGCTGAATGTAGCATTTAATGGACTCAAATTGTTCCACATGCCTCTGATTTGCTGTTTAGGAAACTGCAGTTGTAGAAATACTAAAATGCAAATTTGGTAAACGTGGTTTTATCACAATTTTCAGATAGATTGCTACACTACTACGTGATCTAGTCATATTTTTTCACCATGGTTTTGTCTTTTTTTACTGAGTGATTGAGAGAGTTAACATTTAAATCGCATTAGAAATAGTTAAGCCACATCATGACTATGAAACCTGCAGATTGAAAAGATCATGAATTATGTGTGAAGCCATGATGGTGACTTTTGTCCTATCATGAATGTGCCTGATTACTTCACATATTTTGCCATATAATTATTATGATGATTTAGAGCCAAAATTATGACCCTTCTACAAGTAGGTGACTTATTTGTTAAAGTTATGCAATTATATTCCTTGTGTCTCTTCTGGAAGTTGATAATTTGTCCCAGAGGTGTGAGTGTTCAGTAATCACACTGCCCGATCCTTCTTCAAATTTTGACATGAATAGACAATGTAGAACCTGTTCCTTGTGGCCATGGCAGAAATTCACTACTCATTCAACATGCTCTGTTTTGTGCAGTATTGGGTAACCTGAAAAATGAAAATTGAGTTCAAAATACTTCAAAATGTTCAAATGCAACCACTGCAGATATTCTTGCCTACCTGTGCAGAAAGAGATTATATAATCTTACAAGGCAGTACAGTTCAGTATTAGTATGTCAAGAAACATCAACAGTAACACTAGATTGTCTGTTCGTATCAAATTATTTACAAACTGAAATATTTCTGACAGCAGCATTAAACTAATATCAAACAAATGTTGAAATCCAATCGAAAACATTTCTAAGTGATTAACCAATAATTAGAAATTCACACCAAAGCAGTGATCCATGCTAATATATGAGAAGGGAACAGCAAAACCAAATGCAGTCTCTTGCAATGCCACAGTGATGAATAGTTCAATGTAGTTTCTCTTGCAGACAACTTTATATTATGTATCAAGGGAAAGTTTAACAAATCTTGAAATGTTTTAATATTTCAGGCAATAAATGCTAATCTGGCTAATGTGTGGCAGTCAGTTCAAGTTACTTAGTAAAACTCTTTCATCTAGTGCTGATGGTACACTCACTCACTAACTCACTCAAGGTACAGCTTTTTGGCCTTGACCTGTTACTTGACCTTATGAGTTGTGAGTATGAGGTCAGCGCTGTGTAAACTGTAATGGGGTTCTGATGGCCATTAGTTGCCACTTGTTGAAGACAGTATAATGGCTGAGCATTCTTGGAATCATTCATGGAATCGGTTAAGTGGCAGGATAATTACTGGTGATGAATCCCTGCTTTTAGGACCTGTCTGTAGCTCCTGATCGTTATACCAACAGAACTAGGAATCATGAACTGTCTTTCATTCTATTCACATAATGATTCATATAATACTTGACAATGATGCGCTGCCACAATTTCAACACAAAAGTCTAATAGTCAAGGTCTAAAACTGAACATAACAGAGCTATATTAAGAGTGGTGTTATAGTGAGGAAATGTGGTATAGAAAGGTAATAGGAATAATATCAGTTCTGTTAAATAGAGGAAATGATTGGAAAGATATAACAGACGCTTACATAATGCAGGATAGAGGCAGGTCAGTAAACATGAGTGGTGCAGTTCATGGATAATGTAATATATTTAAAATGATTGTAGAAAATGAATCTTCATATATGTCCATGAACCAGTCAGCAATAATGACGTAGTTATCATTAAAGCTATGCATGTCTTTGATTTCCTTGAGTTTTTGACAATGTGCGTCCAAACAAGATGATCTCAACAAACTGTTGGGCAACACAGTGCAGAACCAAAGCACAAAAACTATCACTCAAGTATTCTCTCTTTTTATGACTTTGCTGACAAACATATGTTTGAAAGGATGCCAAGAACAATTTCAAAATATTTTTGAAAGCAAACTTTGCTGAGCTTTCACAATTTATTGCCATTAACCTCAAAAGCAATATTTGAAAAAACTTTGAACTGCCACATGTGTGAGACCTAGGGGAAGGCATGGTGCACTGGATGGCCATGGTTGTCTTTGGAGACTGTGACATGTTGGTAGTGATTAAAGGTCTCAAGTAGTGAATGAAGATTTTGGGTAGTTCTTGTGAAGTGAATGAAGATCTTGTGAAGTAGATGAGGGATTTGTGAGTAAAGGAAGACCTTGCAAAGTAAATTAAGGTTGTGTAATAAATGAAGGCCTTGTGTAGTGAATGAGGATTTTGTGACATGAATTAAGCTAATTAGTGGGGAGTGACTAAGTTTGTGCAGCTTGAACAGTACTACCATGTTTTTTTCAGGTGAAGAACTGATTTGCCTTTATAAGTGTTTGTAATGGGTTCAACAGCCAACCTGATGGTGAACACGTGGCATCATCACTACATGTCTTTGATAATTGTTCCTAAACACATGCGCTCATACAATGGAGATCTTATATAAATATGAAAATGGTATTTTTATTAGTAATCACCTCATGTTTACTGAATGGGTGGGAACAAGGATGGCACATGTCATACAAGTTTGCTTGTTGATGAAAGCAGTGAGGTGTTTATTGAAACTAAGGATCACATGTAGGTTCAGTCTTGTATTCTAATCTCTCAGACAGCTCATCCTGACAAAACTAGGGGTGATAACTGGACAGCAAGTTGCTTTTGCTAATAAAATGGTTCAGTCTGTCTGTCCTGAGGTCACAGAATACATGACACCTTTTAGACTCAATGCTAAACTTAACAAATTTCTGCTTAATCAGTGTCATTGCAACAGTCAAATACAGAGTTCTGTGCCTTAAGAAAGATCATTATAACCAGTAATTGCTGATCCATAACACTGTCTACCAGGTAGGAATTGGACTTTAGTAGCGAAGGTTTCTTGTCAAAGGTGACCTACAGGATCACATGGTCAGGTTCAGTGACTTGCGTCATGTCATAACATCCCAGTTGATCAGTGCTCACAATCACATCACGGGATTGTCTGGTCCAGACTAAACTGATGGCAGACCACCAAAATTCAGCTGAAATATTGCTCAATACAACATTTAACACCAAACAAAACACACACAAAATACCACAGACTGCTAGAATTTCCAGTTGCCTTTGAAGGTGATAGTGCCTTGGTAAGTTCAAGTTTGTGTGTTGATGAAAGAGTAGGGTCTTTGAAGTGATGGATGCTAGTATGCCTTGGCCTCCAACCAGCATCCTGTCAGCACTCTTGACTGTACAACAGACTGGGGTGTGCTACTTATCTGTTCTGTCAGTGCCCAAAGTGTTCACATGTCAGAACTCAATGTTTGGTGCTGTCAGTATGTGTAACTTGGTCTGAAACCTTCTTCAGTCACAGGAGTTTTGTTTAATTTTGTTTTGAGAAGTGTTTCAGGACTTATGTGGTGTCAGATTAGTGTTGCAGATAACCCTAGAGTGTTGTAAGACATAGATGTTTCCATCTTTGGTGATAGGACGGGATGTGGTATTGCCAAACCTATAAACATAATCAAACTGAGATTTAGACCCATTAACACAAGTTTTTGACATTCCTAAAGGGATGTACCAACATGAGCCTCAGTTAGACAGCAATCATGGTATATGAGTAATAGAAGTGATTTCGGGGCATAATTAACACTTCAGGTGGTGTTCCAGTAGTAACATTGCTGCTAATCAGACTCAGAAATATTTTACATTGTTGCTTGACCACTTACAGATTTAAATAATTGAAATATTATTATCAGACAAGTAGACCAATATCCTTATGCTAGTAGAAGGATGGCTTTTTGTCCAAACATCTGGTATTGTGACATTACCTCAAATCGTAAATGAGTGGTGGACGATGTTGTAAAGACAGGTATGCTCCATCGTTATGGACCCATGGTCCTCATAATGCTATTGGTTAATGATTACAGTTAGTAATAGTGAAGTGTTAACACAAGTCTTCATTTGGTGTTTATTTTGCATACTGTCTTTCACAGATTATCAGCATTGCATCTTTCAGTCCCTGAACCATACTTGTTGGCCTTTTGACCATTCCTAGGATCTCTCACACTCCATGAATCATGCTATTTGCCAATAAGACCAGCTCCTACTGTAATGATGTAACTTTGATTGAGCAAGTGCACATTTTCCACACCAAATGAAATGCACATGTCATTTGGTCTCCTTTTCAGCTCAAATGTAGTTGCTTGTTTGATTAAAAGATTAATCATTGCTTCAGTATTAGGTGTGTAATGTATTATTTCATATCTTAATTTTTAAATGATGTATTGCCATTGAATAGCTGCAATATTGCTGCAATGAATTCATCTTCTCCAACTAGGGCATGTGAGTTCAATGAAGTCCCTGAAGTTCGGGGTGAGCTGCCTCACATGTGTTGGGGCTCCTTTAGGTAGAGATATATAGGTATATATTTTGTATATGCAGGCTATTTTCTGCCACTGTTTATCCATGGCACTGAGTCTTGCTGGGGTGTTTATTGAAGTGGAATTCAGTGGCCAACCAGGTTATATGAACTACAAATAGGAAACAAAAGTTTATTTTCTTTACTGTAGAGTTCCAGCTGGAGGAAATGTGTGATTGGCCATGTTCCACCGGAAACTCATTTGTTTGGATCATTGGATAGTTTTATACCCTCATTGCAATGACAATACATGTCATGTTTAGATGTTATCATGAATTTATTATGCCCAATTTGACAACCATGGAGATCCACTGAAATATATGTGGCTCCAAGTTAGATACACGTCATTGTCTCTTGAGACCAACCAGACTGTTGTTATGTTCAGGTCGACCTACGTCAGGTCAAATGTTTCTACCTGGTGCGGTAACTGAAGATGGACCCTTTCCTCTGAGAGTACGAGGTACATCCACACAACACAGAAATAGTCTTCAAGTCATTACAGAGTTTGGCACTCAGAAGTAGAGCACCTGTCAGCTATAAATATGTGTCTGAGTTCTGGTGTCTTTTTTCATGTTATTTTCTTCTTCTTGTTCTTGTTTCACACCATATTGGCAATTATTCATCATGATGTGGAACTTTACTAACTGAGCTTCTACAAACCCCCCAGTGATTGATTTTCTTAGCAATTCACATAGTGAGGTTGAGAGGGAAACGGCAAATGGTTAGAGCATTCGCTCGTCATGCCAAAGACCCTGGTTCTATTCCCCACAGGGGTACAATGTGTGAAGTCTGGTGTCCCCTAACATAATATTGCTGGAACATTGAATGAAGTGGCATAAAGCTAAACTCATTGACTCTGATTGAGATTTTATTGTTAATAGGCTTTCCTTTAGGTGGCTTAGTGTAGTATTGAATAAGAAACAAAGCACTGGAGATGTATGCATTCACCATTCAGCTACTGCAAGAATCTGTGTGAACATGTTATAAGATTATATATACCAGCAAAGGTGCACATCTTTGAAAGGAATATTCCTGTATTCTTTACACACTGCATGAAACACCCACGTTCAAAATACACTTCTAAACCATATACATACAGGTTATGGTGTCTGTTAGAATCAGATGTCATTTATTATCCTAACATTTTTGAAAAACATTTTTATGTAATATCGTTTTCACTTCCTGCGGCACTGTGCCAGGGGTTTGTGTCTTACATTATTTATATGTCTGGAGCTGTCTCTGAGTGTTTCTACCATCCCATGTCAGTGTGTGCTTAAGGTATTTACGATAGCAACACAGGAAGCGATTATCTCAACAGTGAAACTCATACAATATACATCCCAGCCAAGAGGGATGCCAGTCAGGTGGTGATGACATTACACACTGTACAGGGCTGTTTCACTATAATCTACAATGTTAAACATACCCATTGTCATATGTTATGGTCAGAAAGTCATTTCCCGTGTAAGGGGATCAGTTATATGGTTTATTTCAATTGTAGGAAGTTTAGCATTTGTTTGTCTTTTTTTGCACCTTAAAGTCTGCTACAGGGAATTTCCATTTGATGTTTCTATAATTTCCGTAGAACACTTTATATCATATTATGATGTATTGTTGATATATGGTTTATGGTTCTGCAATATTCACATTTTGGGGCAGACGTTGATGCAGAGTTGTGTCCCTTTATGCAGGATGCGATTCACTGGTTTTGTAATGGATTAGGTTTCAATGTAGAAATATTAATATTACCAATAATTATTGTACCCTTTGGGCTAAGGAAACATAAATAAACATTGAGGGTACATCAGCCCATTGTCCCCAAGGGACCAGTGAGCAATGTACTCATCTTTCTCATGTTCGTTCTGAATTGTTTGAATCAGGGGTACAAATATTTTGGTTGTTATTAGTAGATTTTGTTGACAAGAAAAAAACAGATTTAGAGTTATCTGCCTTCCATCCTGATCGGTTGTTTGATCTGTGTGTTTCAGAATGTAAGGTGTGTTTGAGCTGTGCTTGGCATGGAAATGATGACCAGCAATGTGGACAATGACTACAAGGCGCTTGAGAGGTACATCCTCAAAATACAGGTGAGTGAGTGAGGCAGTTGAGGTTTACATGGCTTTTAGCAATATTCCACTGATATCACAGTTGGGAACACTGGAAACAAGCCTCATTGTCCCCAATGTGGGAAATCAAGCTCAGGCTTAACTTCCCTCTGCCCTCTTCCCACTGCCCCATGTACATGTAGACCAGAATCTAGTGTGTGATGTAAGTCTGTGAGGAGTCTCAGTAACACCTGCCCAAATGGATTGGCTGGTCAGGCTCCATGGCCTTGTGGTGTAGATTGTTGTCAGTGTCAATGGATTCCTTGGTCCCGACTTGATTATGCACTAGTTGTCATATTAGTGAAGTATTGTAGTGTGCTACTGACAATTAACTATTAAACATCATACAAACTGAGCAGGCACAATGAAATCTTTTTGAAATGGACTTTGTGATCAGGTTTAGACAGACAACACCTCCTCAGAGTATATTCATTTCTCACTTCTTTGTGAAAATTTAATTGAAAAAGCTTAAAATAACAAAAAGTATCAAGTTTTAAGTAGGAAGTAGTAATTTTTTTGTGTTGAAGTAATGAAGGCGATGTCATCCCACCTGGTATGTCATGCGTTACACTGTGGCAGACAAGCAACATGTGCAACAGCCAGTCAAATCGCTGCCTGCTGTTAATGCCAGTTATCACTGGTGATATCTTGACAAATTCAGGAATCGGTTTTCTCACTAAGGTAGATGAAAGATAAGGTTCGTGTTAAAACTGAAACTCCAAATGAGAACCGTGTGTTGACACTTCAACATTTCCTTCCACACAAAAAATAACTCACAAAAACATGGTTTTGGGGAACACCAGACCAGGACTTTCACTGGGGTATAATTGTATTCTGTGCTTGTTGGTTAAAGATGCAAGAAGAACATGGTAAAGTTATCGTTGATAAATACCCATAGAGGATAATTTGCATTACAGATCTTGTCATGAGTGTTGAAAGTAATTATAAACATTTATCTGATTGTTTGCAAAAGTCAGATCTGAAAGTAGAGTCTTTGAAATTTCTATAACAGCTAATTAAGTATGAATACTTGCAAACATTCATTTGTGTTCAAAATGGCCTGCAATGAATCTGTTGACAGTAAGTACGAACCTGCATTTATCTAACTATATCAGCATACCAAGCACATAAGCTGAATCTTTAAAACACATGTTTTGAAACATTATTTAAATATGAATCTCATATCATTTAGGAGATACTCATATTTCTCAAAGCCGAAGTTTAGCTAAACCATTTGGGACCTGAAAAGGATATGTCCTTGATTTTGTCTTGTACTAAACACTTGGGAAAGTATCCAAAATGTTTGGTTATTTAAATGAACTTATCTTGGTGTTAAACAGGTTCCCACCATCTGCTCTCCTGTATCCCACTGTGTAAGTTTGAGATAAAGCATTAAAGATGACCTATGGTGTACCAGTATGCCAACATTGTGATATAACCACTGAAAATGTGTTACAGAACAAGAAGAAGTAATGATAACATAATAATAATAATAATCGTGGTGTCATATAGCACATCAATCCATGATTAATGCATGCTATGATCGCACATATATGTGTGTATTGAGTCATTCTAGAAAGGCAGTTTTAAATAAGTAGGTTATTAGCTGAGATTGGAAGGTGGCAATTGTTGAAGACTGTCTGAGATTGAGGGGGAGATTGTTGAAGACTGTCTGAGATTGAGGGGGAGATTGTTGAAGACTGAGATTGAGGGGGAGATTGTTGCATTGGATACATCCTGAAGAAATAGTGGCAGTATTCTACAAAGTACAAAGTATGTGCTCAATGATTATGAAGCACACAGGTGCTTGCAGACAGAAGAGTGTGTTTTAGAAAGATAATGTAATTATAGGAGGTGAAAGGTGAAAGAAGTAATGATGCAGATATGTTTTGTTGTACAAAAATTTGTTCATTATACATTGTTGACAAAATTGTTTCTGGTAACCACTGGCAAATAAGCTTAAGAGCTGCTCCTTTTTGCGATGAATACCAAATCTGTTATTATGCCAGAGGATTATTTGGAGAACTGATTCACATTCTGGGTTGTATTTTATGTATTGTGCTCCTCTTCCTCAAAGACTTTACATGTATTGAAGAGATGTTGTTCAAATGAAGTTGGATTGTTTTAATCTCTTTAAATGTTTTGATATATATTCATACACTCAAATACATGCATGTCATCATCAGTGCCAGAAGCAAGGTAAGTGTGAAATGCAGTAACTGCAGGTAACCTACATTGAACACTGATGTGTACACCAACCCATCAAGAGCACCCTTCATTAAAGTTCCAATTCAAGAAACGTGCAACATTCAATTAGTGACCAGAGATGCCCCTGGGGTACACAGCCCCATGTTGTTATGGTGGCTAATGGTATAGTAGGATGATACCATATGATGATGACCACATGGCCACTCTGACTCTTCCCCTGGTCCGCTGGCTGCCCCCAGGGTCTGATGAACTCTTGCCTCTTTGCGTCATCTTAAACCTCTCATCAACCAGGTCCTTGTACCAGTAATATCAGATGGATACTTTTCTCAGGAGTATTTATTCTTTGATGGAATTGAAAGCAGTAAGTTCTCATAGTTATTCATTTTGTCTGTGACTTGTGTTGGACATGCTTGCATTAGTAACCTACATCTTCTCCTCACTAAGGTACACTGATCTTAACCAAGGGGAATAAGGTGAAGTGGCTCAATGTGATAGAAAATGCTTTCCCTGATATATTCTACTCATCTTTTCAGAGGGATAATCAGATGTCATTCAAGTTATATAGATACTTGGTATATCATATTTATTTTTATATATTGTACTACCCCTGTAAAAACTGGAGTGGTGCTTTTATTGCTGACTTTGTTAATATTTGAACTACTAATTTTAATCATTACATGGTCTCTGTTTTAATGCATTACTGGATCCTAAATGTCACCAGTGGTTCCAGAAAATGTTAGTATGAGGCAGTCTGGATTAGAGCAAAAGAAATAATCAGAGCATCCTTGTCTCGCTGATTAAACAGAGATAACTATGATGACGTGGGGGTCGTTGGGTCGTTGTCCACTGGCATTCTAGAATGAGTATGTGCATGCATGCATACATGCATGTGTCTCTGTATGAGTGCATTAGATATTTCAGATTATTTTCAGACATTTTTTTACCAGGATATGTGAAAGTGTGCTTTATGCCCCTCAGGGGACACCTGAAATGGGTGTCATACATTGTACTCATTTGGGGAATCGAACCCAGGATATGTAAGAGCCTGCCTGACCTTCACCTTGACATGTCAGAGACATTTTTTACATAGATGTGTTTTGTATTTTCAGGGAGAAATATGTGAAGCCATATCAAATGTCACCGATGACTTAAAACGTGAAATTGCTGAGGATGTACATGTGGGGAAGGTGACCAATCTGAAGCCTGGTAACAAAACTGAGGAATCTAACAACAATTCTCAATGGATAAATTCAAATCATTCAAGTGGTGGAGAAAAGGATAGTTGTGAAGTGGAAGAGGGTCGTCGGCAGTCACGAGAGTTGACCCGTCGGTCCAGCAAGGAAGGATATCGCTACTGTTGTATCGACAGAGACTGCTGTGACGAGGAGCAGGATGCGGAGCTACAGTATGGGGACAAAAAGGTAACCTCATCCTCTGGTATACTGGGTATTTTATTTTCATTCCCGTATCTGTTTGCTGCCAAAACTGTGCTCAAGGAGTGGTGTTATTGTACACAATGCTCACACTATCGACCACTGAACTAGTCAAGTTGCAGTGTCTATGTCAGCAGCTCGTACTGTTCATTGCTCACACTATCGACTACCAATCCTGTGAACTTAGCATGTGATCATACACATATGACACAGTTCAATGCCCATTCTGTTGACCTCTGAACTGTTTAAATTAGCAAGTGACTAAGGCTGCATAAAAGAATTTAAATGTTTTCAGGTACATATTGTTTTCTCACAAATACAGCTTGGCAAGTTTAGCACATGTTAATGAGTTGCAGATTCAGGTTCTTACAGACATTCATTCTTATAGTGCACAAATAGTTAATCGGGACATGGCGAAGTCAAAATTATTTTTTTTAAATAGAAATACAAAATTGTTACACACACAAATATAAGTGACGCACCGTTGCCCAAGAAACATTTTAATTTTTGTATTTAACCTTAATGCTCACACTAGAGAAGGTGGTCTTTACCACATTTTATTGTAAGAAAACATATTTGCTGATTATGTTGAGGACATTTACCATAAACCCTCTGAAATTGGGTTTGCATAAACAAATAGCAACCTTCTCATTGGAATGATAAAATGAGATATTTTCCCAAATCATGCCTCTCAAAGATGTCTTCAGCAACTATATATCTGAGTTTCTTGAACCTACATGAGCAAGATTGAACAAGTGACTCTTACATATCTTGAAAATATTCTTTTTATGGACTCAGTGATGTCCCTATTAACCATATCATCATGAAGTACATTGCTTTCATTCTGTTTGAGTGTTCTTGATATCGTCCCCATGAATCTTCTTGTTATTCCATGTTCAAGTACGACTGCACTCACTGAGTGCCAGTACAATCAAGGACATGCAGTCAGTCAGTGAGTGAGTTTAGTTTTATGCCACACTCAGCAATAATCCAGCTATGTTTCAGGGGTCTGTAAATAATCGAGTCTAGTCCAGGCAATCCACAGCATGAGCATAAATCTGTGCAAATGGGAACCAATAACATGTGTCAACCAAATCAGCAAACCTGACCACCCGATCACATTAGTCACCTCTTACGACAAGTATAGTCGCCTTTTATGGCAAGCATGGGTTGCTGAAGGCTTATTCTACCCGGATCTTCGTGGGTCGATAACTGGAGAAGAGCATCTTTACATTTTTTTACAAACGTTTTTGTATTTTCAAGAGAAATAAAACTTGTCATAAATATGATGCACTAAAGAACATGAGCCATTAACCCACATAACACATGCAACATTTCTTTTATCCAAAAACATTTAGAGATTAATTTTTAAAGCATATGGTCCAGATATTGGTAATTACATAACTGTACTTTGTGACCTAACAAGCACATGTAAGGCATCACTCGTTGCCATAACATATAGGTACAGAGGTATCTTCAGTTTCACAGGTTTTCAATGTGAACCATATGTCCCTTCATGTTGCTTCACAGTTCCCTGTGAATCATTTCCTGGTCTCCCCTCAGCCACACCTGGGTCTACAACATGGAGTCTGGGCGATATGTACATAAGTGCAGTCCCTCTCTCTTCAGATATGTTGTGTAGGGCCAGTAAACAACCACTCCTGTTCGCCTCTTGTTTAGAGTCAGTGAGTGAATATTGCTATATACAACAGTAAGCAATATTCCAGCTGTAAATCTTCCAAACACTAAATTAAATTAAAAAGTGAAACTCAAGTCTAGTGTATTTGGTATGATTCAGCAAGGCTTCAGGAATAAACATTGTCCTCAGCTCCATTTGAGATCTACATTTTTTCATTGGTTATGTATTTATGATGAGCACAACCTCTGGAACTACATATTAGCTTGTCTGTTAGTAATCAGACCTGGGCAAGCAGACCTGTGTTCGAAAGTGTGAGCAACAGCCATAGAGCATGGGTACGATAATAGTCATATCACAGTCAAACAACCCAAAGTTCCATAATGTCAAGATCAGTCATGCTACAACAAGTAATTATGACTCTTGAGCACTATTTCATTTGGGAGATGACATAGTTCATTTTCATATGAAGTTACCTGGACTCTGTTCCCTTTGTGGATTTGGGGTGTTTTTGTTTTTTTTCTAGTTATCTGGTATTGCCGCAGTGGTGACAGCTATATATTGCATTATGTAACCCAGTGGTAGTTATGGTCATGTGCTATAGAAAAGTCTCAGTTCTCTTCCCTCGTGAATCCCACTTTTTGTATCTGCTACGTTATCAAACGTCTACAGCAGTGATTCATGCTTTCAGAAAGAATGGATTATGAGCCTGAAATTGTTTTAGATTCAGCTGGTGTATGAGCAGTAATGACACTGATTATAAAAATGATTGAAATATGTTGCACTGATGTAAATCCTTGCTTTTCAACTATCCTGGAACATTTCTAGACTAGTTACCATGGAGACTAATGCATGTCACATGGTTCCAGGTAGTTTTGAAAACAAGATTCTTTTTCTAAAGACAAAATATGACTGGTTGGAAATAGCATCTTATTTAACTACAACTGTTGGCAATTATTTCTCAAAGTAATATTCTTTTCCAAAGAAGGAGATACAACTGGTCTGTTATAGGATCTTCTTTAGCCAGTAAAACAATATATTTTGGAAGTTTTGCAAAAGAGAAATGATTATTCACCAGAAGTAGCATCTTATTCAACAAGTAAAAACTTTGTGTTGCAAGAATCTGTTTTGAGTACCAATTCATCATCGTAATGTTTCTGGTCAAAAAGTAGACTATCAGTGTTTCATCTGTTCTAGTGGTTTCAGAGCAACTGATATCCAAGAGATGTGATATGTTATGATATACACCATCTTGATAACATTTGAGTTATTTCATGTACCAAGTTCCAAGAGGCCACTGGCTACACAGTCCAATAGGTTGTCTCATTACCATTAGAAAAGATCCAAAGATCTAATCTTGTTGAGTTCCAGTCAGTATAGCGCTAAATGATAGGAAGTGTACCCTGATACTGGCTGAAAACTAAACTTATTCCACCCTAGTCTCTGATGTCTTTATGGTAAAATGCTCCACAGTACCGCCTAAGGGTAGTTTACCAAAATGAAAGCAGCCCAAACTTACGTCACCATGTCACATCCAACTCACGTCTACCCCTTTGATCTCCATGGCAGGAACAAGACCTTATTGTTGTCTGTCTAACTGACACAGAGGAGCTTAGTTTGAGGTAAACACCCTGGTCAGTCTCGGTCAAATTGACCCACTCAGGTAGCAGGTGCAGCTCCACTTATACATACAGAGACCTAATGCACTGGGGTCTATCATAAATGACCTGGTACCGACTCTTTACATAGTGTCACAATGTTGATTGTAGCCTGCTCCATTAGCCAGTAGTGTAGGGATTCTTTCAGCTTCTCAAGGAAGTAATTAAAGTGGCATTTTCATAGGACCTATTTTTGATGGTGGGAACTATTTTTGTTACAAATTATGGTAATGTCAGTCAATAAAGTATTGTATGTCAACGTATAAACAGTGCTGGACACTTTGGGGTCATGACCAGTGAAGTTTCCATGCTCTCTAGTAAACATCAATGATAGAAAATTGTGCTGGAGGTTTTTTACAGACACACAATGTTTCATCCTGTTTGCGTAGAAAATGTGAATGAATGCAAATGATTTCAACTGCATGTCCTGTGTGAATGTTTGAGTCATAAGACTTGTTAAAGTTGTAGATCGCTTGTCATATAAAACTGACATTTCTTTTCTGATGAGGAACACAGGGTTCATCGTGTCAGTAGGTAACTTTCTTCAGCCCTGTATTAGAATAGCTATCAATATGATCCTGAATGTTTATGAACATTTGAATTCCAGTGAAGCATGATACAGATCACAAACCTTGATACTCCATATTGTTACCCCAGTCAGACATAAACCTTGATGTATGTCTGTTGCTTCATTAAAAAGGGATTTTTTTTTTTTTTTTTTTTTTTGCTGTTTTGCAATATCTCCTTGACAGGGATCTTTTTTAAATACGACTGTATCGGATTTAGTAAGATCCTGCGTTTATGTCGGCGATATAAGAATAGGGAATAAGATATTGGATATTTCATAATATTTTATAACCTGTGCTGTACAATCATTCATTATATAAATGGGATCAAGAGTTAATCTAGTGTATCTGGTGGTTTAAAGCACAGGCAGAATCAATTGTTTCCTGCAAATGTTCTCTCAAATGTGAAAGTTATGCAAAACACGTGCAACCAGAAATCAGTCTATATGAAGTGAGTTTCATGAAAGAGAAGTATATTTCCATGCATGGTGTTGGACCTATTGCTTAGTGGCACCAAGGTCAGTTTATCTATATCATGATCCCAGCAAATGATGGCATAATCGTTGATCTTTGTAAATGGGATTCGATGACATGCCTCACCTAAGTCTGTGATCCTTACCATCCGAGACTGTTTATTGCTTTTAACCAATTCCAGTCACCTTAAAAGTTACACCCATGAAGGTCCTGGGATAGAATAGGCCTTCAGCAACCCATGCTTGCCATAAAAGGCGACTATGCTTGTCATAAGAGGCAACTTAGGGGATCGGATGGTCAAACTCGCTGACTTGGTCGACACATGTCATCGGTTCTCAATTGCGCAGATCGATGCTCATGTTGTTGATCACTGGATTGTGTGGTCCAGACTCGCTTATTTACAGAACACAGCCATATAGCTGGTACATTGCTGAGTGAGGCGTAAAACTAAACTCACTCACTCACTCACTTAAAAATTACAAAGCCAGTTTAGCAGAAATGTACATGCTTGCTCCACCCATATACAACCAAATTAAACAAATGTTTGAGTCACAAAACACATAGTGGTCAGCGAGCTGGATGAATGCCGGGCGGGTTCTCTGGACTATAGTTAAGGTCCTTTATCTGGGACTTTTTGACCTTGAGGCACCTGCATATCTTGACAAGTTTTATATCATCTTTTAATGAGTTAGTTTATCTTGAAGTGGAAGATATAGTGACACCTGTTATCTTGACCCTCTTCAAGTGACCCTCAGGCTGAAGGTTTTCTACCAATGTTAGGAAGAAATGGCAGTTTGAGGATGTCTGTATTTTGACTGTTGATGCTGATGGTTAAGGCCTTTCTAAACCTGTTACAGAATGTTTCCAGTCAAGCTGTTGGTGATAATAAATGATGCAGCTGACAGTCCTTGACTAGACCTCACACATTCAATGAATAGACACTTCTAGCTCTATTTAGTTCTACTGTTTCAGTTTCATTGTATGATGTCATGGGACTGTGATGTCATAACAGAATCATTGATCTTTTATATTGTCTCTGATGTAAGCTGGAGGAATCTGACTACATGGAGAGTCCATTTATTTTGTAATCACTCATCGATACGTAGAATAATCATGATTTTATCTAAACTTATCTCCTGAAGACTGTTTCACATCGGTGTTATTTTTTGTACATAAAATATGTGTATCTTCTTCAGTAGCTGTTCCTTATCATGTTTTCCCGTCTGTTGGTTTGTTTGTCATGTGTGTAATAATACATTGGATTCTGTTCATAAATCTACCTGGGGTCTATACAGGAGAATGTTTGACTTTTGCAGTAGAAAGTTTGTAATTTACATACTGTTCTGTTGAGTCAAAAAATATTTTTCATCCTTCACAATTTTTAATGTAGATTTAAGACATAATTGTCCATTTTTCCATTTCTGAATGATCCTAAACACCTTCTTTGAGAGGCATTTTAGCAGTTGTATAGGTTAAAGAAAACCCCAAATCAATACTTAGCAATCCAATGTTATATCAACCTTGTCAATAGTATATACTTCCTATGCAGCTATGTATATATTCTCCTTGTTTCAACTTATCACATGCTTTATAACAGTGTTGCAATGAAGAAGTTGAGCATCCATAGAAGTATTCCCTATCCGAAATTCATGCTGGTCAAGTGGGGTCATTCACGATGACAGTCCACACCTTGAGGACAGTGGTCATGGAGGCTTTCCCAGCCGGAGGGTCTCCACACACCACCCACACAATAACAGTGTCGATACAATCACCGATATGGCAGCCACGAGTCCACCTCATGCAGGAACAATCGTAGAGCATGTATGTTGAACAGAATGACTGAATTAATAGGCACGATTTTATATGGTATGCTGACGATTATATGTCAGGGTAGCACAGCCCATGCTGGCTGACCATTTTTGGGTCAAGCTCTGATTACTAACATTTGTTGTTGTTCATTCAAGCATGTACTGGAATGTGAAGTATACACGACACTGTAAATCAGTTTAAACTAAACAAGTTGTTTGTATTGGTCCTTGAGGTGTAGTGGATGATACTATATCGCACAGGTCAGGGATATTATTCTTTAAAGAGTTTACCGTCTTGCCTGAGTTAATGTAGCTTGTCGAGCCACCTTGGTATGCTAGGGTATGTTGTAGGGAGTGTGTCTCCACACGTGCTGTCAGAATACAACAAACAAATGAGATATGTCAACTATGCTGGAATCTAACACAGGTTGAATCTCCATGGACAACTGATACTGTTTTATCCACTGTTGGGTATAAAGTACTAGGCTGATTGTCAGCTGTTGTATGTCTTAAGCATCCCGGCTACAGTTTTAAGGAAGTCATATAGCAGTGTGGGCAGATATACTCTGTTTTTGTTACCTGTGCAGTTACATCACCTGGGGCAACACCTGGATTTACCTGTGATTGGGATTGTTTGTAGTGGTGTTATATGTATGCCTATGAAATGGAATCTACCAGGTTGGAATGTTAAGTGGTGAGTATGTTTGCTGGTTTAAGTCTTTCATGGATATATACAGTGAGAGAGTTTGTTTAAACGCCTCTTCGATAGTATTCAAGTTCTATACAGGTGTGTCAGCTTGATGCAGGAGAAGTCACGGGGCTTGTATCGGTTAAAAAAACATATATGTGTCTATTCAACTGTTTGTCTTTCTAACACTGTTTCTAGGTGATACAAGCCCCTGTGGGAGAAGCAATATTGATATCAGACATTTTTAACAGTATTGAACCCTATAAGGACTGGTGTGATGCTGCAAAAAATCATCTGTGTTGTTTAAAGTCATTGTTTAATATAGTACAGCTGTACAATGGGACCAAGTAAAGCTTCAAGTTTGAATCAAACAATCTAGTGATTGATATCACGAGCAACAATACATGCTGTTTGGGTATAATGATAATCGATCACCAAGTTACTGCCTGATGTCCACGTCCATTAAGTCACTTCTTATGACCAGCAAAGGATGCTTGGATATACCCTATCCCAGAATGCTATGCAGGTATAACGTCTCAGTTCCGACTTTGGACATTGTGGTTGAATGAGTTAAATGAAATTTGCTGAGTCACCAATGCTCCCCATAGATTTACAGTTTTAACACATTCCTTTCAGTGACTGAGGTGAAAACTGCTTGGGTGTCTATCTGCTCGAGTCACTTCATCATAAGGGTATGTGTAAGAATGAAGATTTTATGGATATCAACTTTTTTATTATGAGAACACAACGTACTCCTTCATCAGGTGAATGAGAATGGGGTACAGAGCTATATTTATATGTACAGGTAAACCAATAACAGTTAACTCCGAAACGTTGTGTTCTCGTAATAAAGAAGTTGATATCCATAAAACCTTCATTCTTATGTATTTCACTTCTAAATGCCCTTCAAAGACTTGAAGAGTATGTGTGTTTATCACAGACAACAGTTGTGTGGACAAATGAACATCTGAACTTTTCTTCAGTCAAATTATGTGTCAAAACCATCATGAATGAAGATGTTGAAGATATAGTATTTGATGCTTTTACTGAGGATTCATCTGTGTCTGTGCTACAACCTACCCTCTTTTTGATGAGATACAAGGACAGTGTACATGGTACATCTGTAGACAAGGTACTGTAGTTTGATGGTCCTGGCTCACTTCCTGGAAATACATTGTACCATTGGCGTGATTGCTATTCTTTAATAACAGGTGGAGTAGGTGGCCCATACATCTAAGCTGCTGCCGTATGTTATGAGGAGTTGCACCTCATAGGAATGGGTTTGAATCTCTTTATCTCCAGCTATGACATCAATCCACAGAAGAGAAGGAGATCAGATTTGGATCAAGATGGAAATGGAAGAGGGCCAGATGGGAAAAGGCTAAAAATGAGAATGTGTTAAAAATATAAAAAGGGACCAGAATAGGGAGAAAATAGGGTAAAATGTGAACATCAACTGAGGTCAAGGATGAAAGTAGGAAAGGCTTATCAATCATCAGGGATGAGAATGTGATGAAAAGGAAAATAGTAATGTAATGTAAATGGGAATGGAAAAAGGTGTCGCGATGGGCCCATGGTTTAAGCTGACAATGGTATTGGATTATGATTAAGGTTAGAATTAGCATTATGATGAAGTGGGATGATGATGAAAATGGAATGAAGATGAGTTTGAGATGACGGAGGGAGTGGGACTAGATTAGCATCGGATTCAAGCTGGGAGTAGGATGAAAAGTGAAAAGCACTTTATGATGACATGCACATGGGTGTGCAGACAGACTGGATGATATCGAGGAGGACAGATTCAGGATGCCTTCCATGGATCCAGAGATGTTGGTTAGTGACGCAGAAAAGATGCAGTCATTGTTACCCCGGACACTGTTTCAACCAGTCCTGCTTAAACCAACTGTCTGTAGAAATGTAACAGCTGGTTACTCTTAAAATACATACCTTCTCAGTATAAATGTAGATCCATGCGTTACACCACTACTTACAGGGTATCTGGTCTCAATAGTGCGTATTAATAAATACATACCACATTTCATGACTGACTGAGTGAGTTGATCTCACTTTTGACTGGCAGACGTCTGGTATGTTTGATTTGATAAGATGACAGTATTATGAACATGACATTACCAAGTTTTTGCCTGGACTACGCTGTGTGGTTAGCTCCAGTGTCATTACAAGTCATGGTCCAGGAGTGATGTAAAGGCTGCTTAATTATCAACATAGCTCTCAGGGAAAGCTGAACGTTCTTTGAATTCATCAGCAATGTGATGTTTACATTGAAAGAGTTTTCTTTTCAAAAGATAAGAGCATGGCTTATGTACAGCATGGGAAAAATGTTTCATGATGAATGCTGGAAGTTTGTTGCAGTTTAAATACTGTGTTTCCTCAAATAAACGTTGGCTTCTGATAGGCTCCAGAGGTAAAGTAGCAGTTTAAGATATAAGTGCCAGGCCTCTAATAAGTGCAGGGTATTTTTTTATAAATGTGTTTTGCCTTGATCCAAATATAGATGTATTGAGGAATGTTCCCTTTAGTCATAACTTTCTGTTCTCCACATGGCACGGGTTCATGAATATTGTGTAATCATCAAAGCTGCAATCAGAGGATCAATAATAATTTGAAGGGTAAACAACCATTTATTAGCAAATAGCAGGGTCCAGTGATCACTGGGCCTCTAAGAAATGCCAGGTCTGAATGTCTACTGAAAAAATAGAAGAAGAAGAAACCCTTCTTCTTGAAAAAATAAGTGCCAGATGCTTATTAGAGAATTGTTATGATATGTCTGTAGTGACTGTTTCCCTGCTGTCTCATCTCTGTCTTGAGGCATTAATCTGGAACTTCTGGAAACACCAAGTTACCTCTTCAGTCTTGTCACCAAGGAGTTCCATGATTCTCTTCAAATCCACTTTGTTGGGATTCCAAGCTGAAATATGTCTCTTGCAACCTATGCTGGCCACTTGCTTGAGTGTGATCTTCCCATAGTGTCAAAAAGCACCTTGATCTTTCTACATATTCTGTTACAAATACATAGAGACCCTATATTCTCTTTAAGTGTTGTCTCACCATAGTGTCAAGACATCCCTAGATCTTTAGAATGTCTAATACAGATATCAGGATACTTTAGAGTCTCTTAAGTGTGGTGTCACCATTCTGTCAAGATGTCCCTAGATCTCTAGAATATCTAATGCAGATATCAGGATACTTTAGAGTCTCTTAAGTGTGGTGTCACCATTGTGACAAGATGTCCCTAGATCTCTAGAATATCTAATACAGATATCAGGATACTTTAGAGTCTCTTAAGTGTGGTGTCACCATTGTGTCAAGATGTCCCTAGATCTCTAGAATATCTAATAGAGAAATCTAGATTAGATACCTTAGAGTCTCTTAAGTGTGGTGTCACCATTGTGTCAAGAAGTGCCTAGGTCTCTGCAGTGTCTAATCCAGAACATTGATACCTTTCAGTTGTTTAGATATGAACTCTGTATTAGCAGGTAAGCATTTCAACAAATATAGTTTTGGTGTTAGATATGATCTCTGTGTCGCCATAGGTACAAGTGCCTTTTGAATGTCATGCATTAGGGATAGCATCTAGGACCAATTACAGTAATAGTCACTCTTTGAATCCATTTGGGAGATGACAAACATTCTTGTGTGTGCTGATAATGCGCAGGTTGAAAGTTGAAATCTCATGACATTCACAATTTTTCCCTTTGTGTGTCTATTGCTAACTGATATAATCTTTAAACACCCAAGTGCTGCTCCACCAGTTCATGGGCCTTTAATGTACAAGACAGACACAAGGTAGTACATGCCTTTAATGAGGCAAATGCTGTCAGCTTGGTACGGCTCTGAAATACATTTAGGGATTGGGTTTCAAGAGATAGCTTCTGTTGGTACATTACTTTGTATAATTTATCTGTCAAGGTAGTTTTTGCTTCAAGAACTGCATATGCCTGTAATAGATCAGGAAAACATTTATTTCAATTTAAGGCAGTGAGTGTGTATGAATTCCTGGATTGCCAGGCATTATGATATTGTCATCTGAGCCTGACACTCTAGATACACTCTGAGAGATCACACTTGATTATGGGCAGTGGGGTGGCTTAGTGGTTAAAGTATTCACTCATCACAACAAAGACCCTGGTTCGATTCCCCACATGGATACAATATGTGAGGCCAATTTCTGGTATCATCTGTTGTAATATTGATGTAATAATGACAAAAGCAACGTAGAACTGAAATCATTCACTCACAGTTCATTGTGTGAGATTCATGTACAGAAAATATGTATCATAAAAATATGTACCCTTATGATCCATTCAGTGAGCCTGCTCTTTCTTCGAAGAATGTCACGCCTCATTCCTCACCTCGTAGAATACATAATGTTATGAAATATTTAAATGAACGCTGGGAAATAATTATGCTATCTTATCCCTCTACACCAGCCTTAAGGGCCTGCCATTTCATATTTCGATGAGGAGATACTTAGAAATAAGTGCAGATTATCTTCAAGTTTTATCCACTTGAATAAAATGGATGTTAAAAATAATATGTCATGATTTTAAAAATATTTTATGGGATCTGTGATTGAAAGCAACGATGAAAAAAGTATTTTTTGAGGAAAATACCCGATCCTAGCTTCCTCACTGTCAGCATAATCATGTTTTGTTCTATTTTCACTACATGGAATTTTGTGGATTAACAAAACAGGCTTGAAACCTCAAGCACACAATAATCTTGATCCCAGAGAACAAGGGCTACCACTGTATGTGAACAAACACTCTAGACCTTTCGCGAATACGGTGTTTACAGGCCAGACATGAAACACTGACACCCAGGATAATGCCATCAAATATTATCCAGGCTATAAGCAATAATTTGTGTATTCACCATCAGTAATAAAAGCTAGAACAAGGAAAGGGTGGATCCCACTCTTTGTTTATGGCTGTTTGAGAGGAGGGGGGGCAGCTCACGGCAATCTGGAGGTTCTCTCTAGGTACTGGGTTACTGTTTACTGTGTTTAAAACCTGTACTTGACATTGTTGTATGGACACATGTCTTTTCTCATCCTATCTGGCTCTGTCTGCCAATCACACTGACATGTACGTGCCTCCGGTCATTGTATCCACTGCTTGCTTTATTGTTGAATATGAAATCAACATATTTTCATGGCGTCTAAGGCCTTGGGGACATCTTGTTTGTATTTGCAATGTGCCAAGTTGTTAAATGTAAACTCAAGCTTGAAGTGATTTTGTAACAAGTTTATTGATTGCATCAAATTTATAAATATATGTACTATTTTTCCAGATTCAATTGATAAAATTGAGGAAAATATATTTTTGAATTCCATGGATTTGGCACATGCTTCTGACTGATTGTCTTGAATAAACTTGTAACTAGAAATTGATGCATCATGAAAAGGCTTCTGAGATTCCTAGCTTTCAAAGGTTATCAATTGGTTGATTTGGTTTGATGACTTGGTTGATGATGTTTCCTACCCCAATAATGTGGCTTGTTCATCATATCAACCACTTGATTATTGCTGCCTTGTACAACAAGCTTAACAAATGTTATTATAACTATGTATAACAGTGCGGGTGAGTGGTGGACTGGACTGGAAAATGATGACCTCCATCACCGCAAGCTCTCCTCAAAATGTGAAATAGTTAACCTTTTTTTCATTAGTAAGATTTCAGATATTGGTGACAAACCCCAACTCTGGTCCTAACTCTTTTATTTATGTTGCTCTTCAGAAGAAAATTAAGCTGTTCCCTTTATATAGCCTGTATAGTTGTTAGAATTCAAGACAGGAGTTGTTTCCTTTTATATAGCCTGTATGGTTGGTAGAATTCAAGACAGTAGTTGTTTCCCCTGTATATAGCCTGAATGGTTGTTAGAATTCAAGACAGAAGTTGTTTCCCCTGTATATAGCCTGTATGGTTGTAAGAATTCAAGACAGAAGTTGTTTCCCCTGTATATAGCCTGAATGGTTGTTAGAATTCAAGACAGAAGTTGTTTCCCCTTTATGTAGCCTGTATAGTTGATAGAATTCAAGACAGTAGTTGTGTCCCCTTTATATAGCCAGTATGGTTGTTAGAATTCAAGACAGTGGTTGTTTATTAAAGTCATCATTTTGAGATTATGTGATTATCTAGACAAATCTAGAGTTAGCTATTTTAAGGAAATAATTATCAAACATCCATGTACTGATATATCAGAGCAGGATTATACTGTTTAATCAGTAGACATGCCACAAGTGAATGAGATTGATGCAAGTATTCTTCCCACACAAACAAAAAAAGAAAATTACAGGTAGACAGTAGGTAATAGTAGAAGTATAGTATTTCATAAATAATGGATTTAAAATAACAGGGTTGTTTGTTAAGGTAAAATCAATACCACTCTCTTTAGATGTGTTGCTCCAGATTTATTGCTTGTGTAAATTTGATACAATGTAATATGATCTTAGTGCCCTTATGATACTGGAGAAGGGGAGTGTGGGAAACAGCATGAGCAACGTGTGGCACTGGTCTACAGTAAACTGACCTAGCTTCTCTTGCCGCCATCGAATGAATGTCCCTTTACTATTACATCCCTCTTTACTTATCCCAGCTTTAGATTATAAACAGTACAAGCCACTTGTTAGTGTGTACGTCTATCACCCTGCTCTCTAGGTTGCTAGGCCCAGGACCTACTCACAGATAAGGACTGATGGTTGTATTTCAATATTATGAATGGATTCACAACAAGGAACACATGGCTCACTGCAGTTAAAGCTGTACATCCCTGCAGGAAGTGGCTGATGTTGGTTGATTGGTTGGTCCAATATTCCAGCTATATGGCGGCATTCTGGACCAGACAGTCTGATGATCAACATCATGAGCATCGATCTACGCAGTTGCTGATGTTGAGTGAGATCTAGCTGATCATTAAAAAGGAGTATATGTGAAGGCATGGAGTTAGTGAGTGAATGCAGTTTTTTGCTATATATTAGTTTCATGAAAGTCTTATCCATAACCTCCAAAGTGATACAGCTTGTAGCTTTGAATCATTTGGCAGAATTAACCAAATGCTTGGTCTCTGAATATATATCATTTTGCTAGTAATAAATGCACACACAATGAACAGGAGCTCCATTTAGATGGGAGATTCAGAACCTGAGAAATCTATACTTGCTCTGTTTAGGGTTTTAGTATTGCAGGGAGGCCTAGTCTTTAGGGGGAAAAGATGTGGTTCATGGAGGGTGAGACAGACTGTGGTAGAACCATCATCTCAACTCATCCTGGCAATGTCAGATGATAAGATCTGAAGCAGATGAACCAAAGACAAAAAGTGTGAGACATGATATCAGTATTCAAGGTACAAGGTCAGGGTCTGTGCTCTCACAAAAAAATCCCTATGGTTTATCAAGCTGGATAAAAACTGTTCTTTATTCTCTAGCTTTGGAAGGCCAAAGTGTCCATGTCTCTCCTGTTAGTCCCTATATAGAAAGAGTACATGTCTCTCCTGTTAGTCCCTATACAGAGATAGTCCCTATTCACTATTGCTTATAGTTTAAGCTAAATCTTTCCTCTATAAGATTGTACAAAGTGATGATCGTTGTTGTTCTAATTGTGAACATGAAAATGAAACCATTGAATGCTTATTTACAAATGCTATGAAGTTCTGCTTCTAATTGAGTTGGTTAAAAAATGAAACTGGTTGTGGTATTGATTTCAACCTCTCTTCATTTTTTCTGGGTGACCCCAATGAAAGCATTCATGTGAACAAGCTATGCATTATCATAAAAAATACTTCTACATATGTAAATGCACACTTAAACAATTCAATTTTAACCATCTCCTAAAAATTATGAAGTTGTATTATGATGTTGAAAAGTGTATATTTGGTGAAGATAATGAAGAAAAATTGTCTGGCTGTTTTACAGTTTAAACATCATGGCTAGTTCTCTTTTAGTTTCTCTCTCTCTCTCTTTCCCTCTCTCTGTCTCTCTCCTCTTCTCTCTATCTTTCTCTCACTCTTACATGTAAACGAGAATGAAAAAAAGCAAAACAGTACAATTATCTTCTCAATTACGGTAGCGATTCCCTGATATTTCAGTGTCTAGATCTCACAGAGACACATTCATGGTCAAGTGCGGTTCGAGGGGGTATATATGACTTCCATGTGAAATGGTTGTAGAAGTCCAAGGATGCTATTATGAACTGAATTACTGCTTGCATAGGTACTATTTAATACACTAGGTTATGCTTTGAAGTTGATTATATCAAACAGCAGATGATATTTTAAATCTGATGTTATCTTTTATTTCAAGAAACTGTTGGGACGGATTATGAAGGACAAACAGAAGCACTCAGCCTGAGATATTTGTGTCTTGGAAGAATATCAGGATAGCCTTGGGTTCTCCGTTAGCACTGCATGAACAATCACCTTGGGAAAATAAACACAAGTGAGGGAAAGAGTGCAAGGAGTACATATTGAATTATCATCCACATTAACATCAACTTCACTATGGGTTAGGGGAGAGGGTGGGTGGGGTGGGGTATGTAGGTTAGTGGGTCCTGTGTTGGGTTATGGCATAATGCATTTTGGGTTTGATTCCATAGCTGTGTTAGCTTTGTGTTCATTAGTTTATAACATTTGGAAAAAGTTGTAAAATCTGTGAGCAAAATCAACCCAAATTAAAGCAGGAATTGTAACTTTTAATTTTCTGTATATAAGTATAAAACAACTATAGGAGGAATGTACCTTGAAATCATCTGCATATAACTATACCACAACTGTAAAAGAGATGTACTTTTAAATCATCTGTATTGATGTACATGTGTCCCACAACTGTAGAAGGAATGTACTTTTAAATTGTCTCCAGTTAGATTTACCACAACTATAGGGAGAATGTACCTTTAAACCCTCTATCAGTAGAAGGAATGTACCCTTAAATCCTCTGTATATAAGAATGCCCTAATTGTGGGAATATACCTTTAAAACCTGTTTATCAATTTACAACTGTAGTAGGAACATACCTTTAAAAACATAAATATACCACATTAGGTGGCCCATGTTATCTATGTTGCCGATATATCTACGATCACATCCAGTATAGAGCACCTTCAAATGATCACGTGATCATTAAGTTTCTGCTTACATCCATACATATGATGTGTGCCACGTCTCTTTGGTCGATACTTTTTATCAGATAAAAGTTGAAAGGTAACGGAAGCTGGTGATAACGTGTGAAGTGTGTATGATAGATGGCATGTACACAGTCCATAATTAACACTATGGGTTTACACTGGTGATAAATGTCACATTTACAGGATTAAACACCAATTCAGGGAGGAATATTTGATCATTATGATAGTCACAGACGACCCATCTCCCAGAATGGTACGTGATAACTATTTTGTGTTCATAGATTCAAACTGGTGTAAGTGACCATTTTCTTAAAGAATGTCTCTGTCATACATTTTGTGCTAGTTAGCTTCTGGTGGGTTGAATAAATTTGAGGGGGGTTGGAATATTGTATTCTTTTGATATCATACAAATGTGTATTCTTCAAATGTCACCACTTCTGACATCATTGAGTGTGCATTGAATATACTTTCTCATTCCTTTCATTTCCAAAAAGAAGTGACTCATTTGCATAATGCCTCAAAAATTCATATTTTGTTATTGTTATAGCCCTACCTCAATATTTGTTGTAATGAGACATAACAAAATATATGCCAAAATTAAAGCCTATGTATGCATGAAATAGATAATCCTAGATATATCGTTGGCATCTTTTGTATTTGAATTATAAATTGAAATGACCGTCAGTGGGCCACACAGCCTCTCTATGACACCATGTTTTTTTACCAACATAACGTGATAAATCATTCTGTTCATAAGCTATATTTAATATATGTGTATATATATGTGACGATATTCATCATGATCGTCGCTGTTGTCGTCGTCACTAAATTATGTTGTAAACATTAATATTGTCAGAAGATATGAGATTTATTTTTCATGAATAAACTATTTTTCATGAAGTTCAAAGTAATGTTGCAAATCATCTCCTGTGAATTTGTACAGAATATATTAAAAATGTATGAGTTTTTTTTGTGTGTGTTTTTTTTTAATTTGTTTGCTTCTTTACTCTCTAAATAATTAGTTGCTCTTTGTTGATGGGTATTACACTTCTTAAACAAATAAACTACATTTGTGAAAGATGTTCAAATGATTCAAGCATTCAGGCCTTAGAACTGTTGGAGATTTTACTGCAGCTTCGGTCAGTTATCCACAGCTTGCCACTGAACTCATCACCTGCAAAACTAAACTATAGCTAGTGTCTGATCATATATAATTTTGATGCTAACAAGAAAAAACCATGTAAATTGAAAACGAACACCAGGGATACCAGAGATTCAGAACCTGAGGAAATCTAGACTTGCTTCATTTAAGGATTTAGCATTGTAGAGAGGGCTTGACAGTAGGGAAAAAATTGTGTTTCAGGGGCTGTGAGCAGACTACTGGAGAACAGCAAAACTGGGATGACTTCCACATGATATGACTATGACTCAGATATATGACAATATGTCAGCACAATGTTGGTGAAGCCAGTTTTATTCCAAGAACTATCACCAGGGTTAGATGTAGAGCCCATAAAGACTTCAGACCATGTAGTATGTATTGCATGAAGTCAAGGAGCAGTGTTGCCATTTGGATGTATAGGTAACAGTCTTTGTTGCTTGAATCTTCTGTCTAATGTGAGCCTTATCCCTTTCAGGAGCTGGTGGTCTCCGACGATGATGGTAAAACAACATCATGTCTACCTTCAGTTGATCACACGG
Source organism: Haliotis asinina (assembly GCF_037392515.1). Classification (NCBI taxonomy): domain Eukaryota; kingdom Metazoa; phylum Mollusca; class Gastropoda; order Lepetellida; family Haliotidae; genus Haliotis; species Haliotis asinina. The sequence continues at coordinate 90,522,594 of NC_090281.1, forward strand.
AGCAAATAATCAGTCATGTGATCAACCAGCAACGGACCAAGAGGAAGAGCCGATCAGAAAGCAGTGATGATACTGGGAATCTGAGGAAAAGCCAATCGCGATGCAGCAAAGATATAGCAGGGCTATCTGATACTGAGCATAGTTACACAGACTTTGGTTGCCAAGTTCCACCAAGCCCAATCAAGATATGCAAAGAGTATCTTTGTAAGAATTGTTCAAAAAGCAACTGTGATCAAATAAATAAAAACTGTAAATGTGTTTCTGAAAAACAAAATTCACATGCTGAAACTGCCAGGAAGAATTCCATCGGTTGTCAGACAGTCTCATCCAAAGTAGACGTGAAAGATGTAGAAAAGATGTCAAAAAGCTTACAAACCAAAGATAAACTGTTAACTTTGCACAAACATGGAAGGGTTTCAAGAGCTACACAGACTCACAGGAGACTCAAGTCTGCCCTGATGGAATCCGGGAAGCAGGGAGTCCCAACAAGGTCAAGGTCATTTGAACGAACACGGGAGATCGTCACCAGAGTCAACCCTCGTCAAAGGAAGTCTTCTGATAGTGGTCTACCGAGCAAATTCAGTGGAGAGCTGACCATTGCTATAGATGAAAACATGCAGAGTTTAATGGAGGATAAATCCCCTGAGATGCAGGTTGTTGTCAACTCGTCAACTCCAGTACTGGATCGCAGACGCCCATTCAGACGAGCAAACTCAAATGAAAATGGCAACAAAACAACTGAAGCAAGTGAAAGCTTGAAAGTTGATCAAAATCAAAATATGCAGTGTAACACATGCATTGACTCTACGGTGAAACCAAGTCGTGAGAACTGCCTTCAGAAGCAACCAGTTGAACAAAATGGACGCTCACCTAGAATACCACCTCGGCACTTGACAAAGAAGTCAGGTGAAGAAAGCATAATAATTAGTCCTGAAATGTCCAGAACATGGCATGGTATAACCGGGACTGGTTTTTCAAAACCATTAGCACCAAAGATGGGAGTTGGTATGATGAGTTCTGAGAGTGCCCCCCATTTCACTTTGCTCAACAGACGTAATGCTAGTCTTGCTAATATTGGCAATGGTGTGACGACAATGGGCCAAGGTCAAGTTCATCGAAGTTTACCCCATATTTCAAAATCATTACTCGATGCCATGCATAAAAGGTATTGCTCATATCAGTATTCACAACAGCGTCACCTACTGGCTGTTGGAAGACCCCCTTTTAGTACTGAATCAGTACAAGTAGTACAACTGCCTCCACCCATCCCCCCACGGGGTACCCCTGTCGACTCAGACACACCCATCTCCACCCCAGGGAGCAGCCACCAGTCTTCACCCCACTCACAACACACAGTCAAAGGGGAGGGAACTCCAAGCAGCACACCTACACTGAAAAAGGTAAGACTAAGTTCATACCTTAGACCAAAGATTCATATATAAATAGTCCCATCATTATTGTATTTTGTATTGAAATGATCTTCTGTCCTAGTGCACGACAAGGGTCGTGGGTTTCCCACTTGTCTAACTCGCTGCAATTTACAGCGTTGTGTACCTTTGGTGGACAAGGAACCTGATTGTGAGTTTGAATCCCAGTTCACACTGCTTATGTTCGAAGGTTATTCGTACCCCCTACATTAAGCTGTCACATTGTGATCTGATATTAATACCATTCAAAGCATGATCAGGACAGTAGGGTCACCTAGTGGGCAAAGTCTTCACCCATTTATTGTGTCCCCTGCTGTGATGTTGCTGGAAACATTGCTGCAAGCAGCTTAAAAACAATCTTACTCTCTCACTCAAAACAGCAGCAAACCTACTTACTCTAATTCCCAACAGATGTTGATTCTGTGTAGCCTAAATGGTAATAAAAATTTTCCTTGTGTCCTTGAGTAGAGTCTAACAAAACAAACTAATTTGTTTAGTGTAACAAGTCATATTTTGGATGCATTTGAAACCATGTCTAGGTTGTTTTTGTCCAGGCACCTAATATGAGATGGCATATATCTTTGCCCATCATCTCCCTTACATGATACAAGCATACCTGTTGTCTGACATTTCAAATTCTGCCTGCTGTATTGTCTTGTAATGATTACCATTTGTGAAAAGGAACCAATCATGATTTTTTTTTGCATGTAAACTGACTGAAGTTTCATACAATCCTTCTGTATGCATGCATTTAGTCAGTCGGGGTGTCTTGGATGAATAAATACAGTGTGTTTGTAAAGTTGGCATCTGTGATTCTTGAAAATCAAACTTGAGAAGATAAAAATGCGATTCATTTGGTCAAACTCTGTTTGGATCAGTGCTCATGTCTGCGGTGCTGTACAAGCTTGGTGGTGGTGGCGTAGCCTAGTGTTTATGGCATTCAGTCATCCTGCTGAAGGCCCGCTTGATTCCCCACATGGCTACAATGTGTGAAGTCCATTTATGGTGTCCCCTGCTTTTGATTTTGCTGGAATATTTCTAAAAGTGGCATAAAACCCAACACACGCTAACTCATTCACTCACTCACTCACTCACTCACTCACTCACTCACTGTACAAGGTTGAATATTTACATGGTGTTATCCCACATCTGAAATATTGTGGAGAGTGCTGTCAAACAACATAAAGTCTGTATGTCCGTAGAAATTTAGAAAGCCATAAATACCAGGAACCAGCTAATATCAGGCTGAAAATTGCCTCCCTCACATTACTGGCACTGCATTTCCAGTATAGACTAAACTGTAGGTTAACCACTGACAGGGCTTCGTGTGCACACAACCTCTGATGTCATGATTGTGCACTTTTAACTAGTATGTGAGCCAGGGCCGATTTCTTATACATCCTCTAATGGTGTGAACTCTCTCCTTGAAATATACAACTGTATATACCTCTTTGTCCAAACATGTGAAAAATGTATTAGTTCTGTTTAGTCTTTTAGAATAAGGAATCTACTGTTCCACAACTGGGGCATAGAAAATAATGTGTTTATATTATTTTTACCCTTCAAAAGCAGCACTTTAAAAGTGACGCATGGAAGTTTCAAACAATAGATTCTGTGTATAAAACATCAGCAAACTGTTTAAAATATATTTTCTGGTCTACATGAACTCACAACACCATTCACAGATACATTTTTGTGAAAGGAAGGATGTGTTTATTGTGAGGATGGCATATAACATGTTAAGGATAAAGATGCCACATTTAGCTTCATAGCAGCATGCGATAATCAGGAAACTTGTGGCATTTGACTGTGTCTGTTGGGAGAAGTGAGACGTTCATTCTTCCGTTATTGTATCCGTTGTTCTTTCCGTTATGAGTAGTCAACAGATGAGCCAAATCCAGGCCTGATGACCTGTTGCTACTTGACCTGTCCAGTTTCCTGGTACACTAGCTGGTATCAAGTCTCAGTTTATCAGTGTGTGACTTTCATGCAGTTAGTTCTCATCATGCAGTCAACACAAGTGCATATGTGTTCAGTAATTGGTGACTTGTAAGATTAATTTTGTGTGTGTGTGTGTGTGTTGACCCACCAAATGGAATATACCATGAAAAAGAGATATCAGACTTGGAGTCATCGACGAGGAGTGTCGTTGGTGAGTTCAATTTTTGTACAGTGATAATGATTAAGGAAGGGTTTGGGTCATTATTAATTTAAGTAATCTGTTATTAAGCAGTTTTGAAACTGAAAGATCCGTCTGTTGAACCAGGATCTGCTGCTGTGACATGATTACAGATGTTCCTCAGATGTTTCAGTTTCTTGTTCATAAAGTTATTTACCAATGTTCCAGCAATACAGGAGTACTATGTTTGCTGAACAGCCAATTCAGTGATTGATATTATGAGTAAAGATTCGCACAGTCAGGCAATAATCAGCCAGTCAACAGAGTAACCAAACTGGACTACCTAAATCTTTACGTTGTCACAGCACCTAGGTCCTTATTCTCAAAATGTTCGTAGTAGTCAGAATTCTTAACTTTTGTTCATAGCCAATGTGTTAAAAATGGGTTTGAAAAGTTTGTAGGGCTACGAATGTTTTGAGAATAGCTAGCCTGTTTCTTGGCGCCAATGTTCCTGAGAATTCTTAACTTTGATCATAGTCAGCGTGTTAAGAATGGGCTTGAGAAGTTTGTACGGCTATGAATATTTTGAGAATAGCTAGCCTGTTTCTTGGGACCAATTCCAGTTTGCCAGTCCATAGTTCAATAGGTTGGCAATATCTGTAGCATGGATAGTTGAAGTTGATTCTTAACTGCAACCCCTACAGGTGAAGATGTTTGTGCATCTTGTATCTACTGTAACAAACTGTTGCCTTCCTTTAAACTCCTCTCAGTCTTCGATACATGGTGTATTGGGACAGTCAACAACTGTCTATGATGACATGTTGTTTAGAATGAGTGTTGTTTTAGTGAATGTTGTTAAGCATAAGTTGTTTAACAATGCTGACATCAACTTTCCGCCTAAAGAACAAGTGCCTGTAATTTGTGAGGACCAGGCAATCCAGAAAGTAGGAGCATGGATTCGCTCTTCTGTTTTGTGATCTTTATACTGATGCTTAGTCTCTGAAGATATAGATAATTTTGATAGTAACAAATAGTCCCATTTATACTGAAAAGGAACCCCTGCAAAATGGGAATGGGAGGTGAACCCAATGAAATCTACACTTGCTTCATTTAGTGGTTTAGCATCGCTTGGAGGATTAGGCACTGTCCCAGTCCACCAAGCTGTGATTGGATACCTCGTAAGGATGGGAAATCCACACTAACTTGATGCGCCTAGTGGCAGCAAGCATTGTATGATCCCCAGTAAATTGATAATGTGACATGCCATTGAGATTAACATCCAATGATCAAGGAATACCCAAAGTGCATTTGCATCATCACCTTGAATAAAATCTTATCCCTGAAAATGGTTCCTAAATACATTCATAAAATATGATGAAAAGGAATCCAGAAACGTTCCACAATTGCAAGCAGAAAATGATAGTTTGGATCTGCCATATGGGCTTAGACTGTTAGGTATATTAGATGGAGGGTCTATATGAAACTGAGTTTAGCAATATTCCTGAGTGAGTGAGTTTAGTTTTATCTGCTTTTAGCAATATTCCAGCAATATCATGGCAGGGACAACAGAAATGTGCTTCACACATTGTATCCATGTAGGGAATCAAACCTAGATCCTTGGTGTGACAAGTGAACACTTAAACCACTAAGCTTACCCCACCACCCCATGTATGACAGACTTATCACCACTGGGTGGTTTGTGTAAAACTGCATGTATGTATCTCTACGCTGGACTCAGTGTCTGATCATCACTGGATGGTTTGTGTAAAACTGCATGTATGTATCTCTATACTGGACTCAGTGTCTGATCATCACTGGGTGGTTTGTGTAAAACTGCATGTATGTATCTCTACGCTGGACTCAGTGTCTGCTGCACAGATAGGGAGGACTTGATGTCTGCCACATTTATCAATGAAGGATGTCAATAGTCACATGCATGTAGTAGTATTGCTTGTAAATAAACACGTCAGTGTACGAGGCACGAGATAAACAGTCAGCTTGGCTCTCTGGAGGGCAGTATTCTATCAAACATGGGTCACAGTGAATTGTCATCTAGGATAAGGAAGGGTAAACATGCATTATGTCACATCTTCACTCATACCAATGCTCAGTCAGATGGTGATTTTTTAGTTTTAGAAAGCAATGATGAATATCTTGTCATATGACTAACATTACATCTGAAAGGTGTATCTGATTCCGTTTGCAATATCATGGCAAATGTTATCAGGAATTGGTTCCACACTTTGTGCCCATGTCAGACCTGGTCATTCATCATGATGAGCAAACTCTGCTATCACGAGCAGTCCACATCTTTGTATTTTTGGGGTGGGGTGGTAGCTTAGAGACTGAAGCATTTGCTTGCCATGCTGACGACTTGGGTTCGAATCCCCACATGGACACAATGGGTAAAATGCACATTTGTGGTGTCATTGATGTGGTGATATGGCTAGAATATTGCTAAAAGCAGCGTGAAACCACACTCATGCACTCACTCACTCTTTGAATATTGAACAAAAGTAGATTTGGGCTTAGATGATAAATGAGCAGGTGAATAAATAGTGTTGTCACATTTAGCATTATTGCAGACACATCATGGCAGGGACGTCAAGAATGGGTTTCATGTTGGGAGTAGAACTTGGGACCTGTGTAGTGAAAGGACACCCACTCATGTGACTATCCCCTCAATGAAATACACAGTCAGTTGTATTTCAATATGTTGAACAATGATTACATTAATACCAACAAAGTATGATTCTAAACAAGCACCTGTTTTGTTTGTCTGAGGAGAATAGGATGTCCCAGTAAGGTCATGGTCATATGTTCAAATGCATGTCATAACATAGACCGTGAGGCTCTCAGGAACAAGCTCTCCAACTTTGTCCCCCTTGACGAGGAGTGTGTTATCACCTCCTCCACACACCCCCACTGCCAACCCAGCTGCTTCACCCTCCACAGCAGGACCACTGATAACCTATCTCTGCTGTACAGGGTATGTGACTAGAAGCATGTGCAGACATCAGATCCGTGTTTAGTGCTGGTGGATGGATGAAGAATATTACCCTGAATTGTTGTCTATAATTGAAATTGGATGGCAACAATGGCTACTGGCCATATCCAGTTTGGGTGAAGCTACTGACCACTGGTTTCAACTGTTTTCTTGAGTTTTCATGGTTGTTTGTACAATTGTTTAGCTTGGTTATGGATTTGTTATTAATTCAGCTTGGTGTGGAAAATATTTGCACAATTCAGAAATAACATGGCTAGGTACCTAGCTGAGGCTTGAACAGTGCCTCTATCAATCATCACTGCATAGACACTGTTACGTCCATAAAGAATTAAGTTCTGATGACAAACTTACCTTATTACTGTTTACTGCACACAGAAGATTTGGGGGATGGCAGGCATAAAAATATTCTTAAAGTATCGTTTCTCTATTTTCTCATTTTTTAAAAGTTTCATGGGCCATAAATTTTGGGCCTGATAACATGAATTGTCCGAGGTTTGCCAACTGCCAGCACAAAGCTTCAATTATTTATATAATCTGACATAATTCTTCACTGACTCACTAACATCATGAGGTCAGAGAGTAGCATCTGTTGTAATAAATACTTAGGACAGTTGTATTGTGAGACGATGAACTCACTTTGTTGCTATTCTTGAGCCAAGAACTATTGTCATTAGACAGGATGTATTTCCTTACATTGTAAAATTTATGGGAAACACAGGATTTAGCTAACCTGCCAGGTGCATTCACAGACATGTGATGCCTACAGAAACACTTCATTGATGACATCCGTGTAAAGAAACACTGACTTTAAAATCAACTCACAGATAACCCACAATAATATATTGGAAACAGAAGCCAAATAGTGATAAGTCACAGACTACACTGACTGACTTTACATGTGATATTAAAGGTTCTTCTGTGTCGTGGCATTGAACCCAAGTCACTCACTCATGCTGGTCTTTAGGATCATGAGTACTAACAGTTGTGAGTTAGCCGTACGAGTAACCAACTTGTCATTTCAGGATTTGTTACACAGATGCATGTGCGTTTGACTTGTCACAAACCCATGATAATTTGTTAATATCCCACACTGAACTTATGAAACCTGGACCTTTGGTGTTACAGGCAGAAAACTCTAACCACAAGACTTCCCTATCCCTCCCTTTTAGTGTAAGGTATCAGGATGATTTTAACACTCTCTTGGAGGCCTGTTACTCATACCAAACAGTGTCATGAGGCGGGGCTGTGTTTCTGGCTAGTGTATATAAGCTATATTGTCACACAGGAAACATGCTGTGATTCACCACGATCTTAATTACATGTCCCATCTATGTTCCAGCAAATATGTCTCCTGTCTATCCAGCTGTACTGAAGTCTTTAATATCCCAGACTGTCTCCAGTTTTATCACTTGCTTTTATATGTTTTAGTCTCTGTTTTCTTAATGTTATATTTTTTCTTAGGATTTGTGATTTTATGTTCATTTCCCATGGTGGCATGTGAGGTAGGGAAATGGTTAAAGTGTTCATGTCATCCCACTATTTGGGTTAATATTCCAAGTTGGCACTACATGTGAAGCCCATTCTGGTGCACAACCCCGGGGTCCTCTGCATAATGAGAAAATGCTTTAACCACTAGGGTACCACACTGCCCAACAGTGACCTGTTTGAAATCAACCACCTCCTAACAGCGACTCATGCTGAAATTAATTCAGCAGGCTGAAGGTTAAGGAGACTTGCGATGTGCTGGTCAGTGCTGTTAGATTCTTTTATTCACTCCCGTTTATTTACATTTTGGTGATACGTCAACAGGATGTGCAGCGTATCACCAGTATGAACAAGAAATAAACTGCTTACATTTTATTTGATTTTATGTCAAGTATTAAACAGCACAACTTAAACAACAGTAATGTGGAAAAGTTTGGCGATCCTTTACTTTTTTCAGTAGTATGTGTCCTTTAGAACAGTGAAATTCACTTCTGGTGCTCCCCACCATATTATATAATATATATATATTGTTGGAATATTGCTACAAGCAGAGTACAACTAAACTCACTCACTCACTCTTTAGAACAGACAGTGTTGGAATCTGGATACCCTTGTACAGGAATGCATAATGATGTTTATAAGAGCCTCCTTTGAGAAGAAGCAATATGATCTGGCAAAATATGAAAACAGAAAGCATCCTCCAACCGGGTCCCATAAACTCACATAACATACATACTTCCTGCAGCAAATAACAATTCATGACTCATACTTGGACATTGATTATATACACTGACACTTAAGGGTACATAAATAACAACAATTGTTCATGGTAGGCTGTTATTTTTTGTTACTGTTAAAATGGTCTTTGCTGTTTGTTAAGGTCTGGTATATATTTCTGTTTCATGTTAAATGGAGCAGAAATGAAGCAAGTTGCTGACTTGTTTGAAACGTCATCGTTGCCTAGATCAACGCTCATGCTGTTGGTCACAGGTTTGTCTGAACCAGACTTGATTATTTACAGACTGCCACCATAGGGATGAAATATTCCTGAGTGTGTCATAAAACTGAACTCACTCACCCACATAAATCAATATTCAGAGCTGTGTCAGTTAGGAATGGCAGAATCCTGTTATCATGGTTTTGCATTTCCAAATTCAGTTTTGTTTTAATTCTTGGTTTATGTGCAGCATATCCATGTTCTAGGATTTCTGCCCAGAATCACCATCGTCTTTCTTCCTACATTGTCAGAGTGGCAGTAATCTAACTCCAAATCAAGAAAGACGTGTCATTGACTTGGAGCAATCACGTAATACAAAGTTAAGAACATAAGGTTAGACTATTCGGGTTTTTTCAGTGTATTTTACGTTGCTTTGCTCACTCACTCTCTCACTCACTCACTCACTCACTCACTCACTCACTCACTCACTCACTCTCTCATCACTTACAATGACTGCTTCTGGGTTTACAAGAGTGTAGGTTTGGTCTAAAACTTGTTGCCATTGTTTCATTTCCTGCGCTACATCGCAGGATGTCACTAAAACATTGAACAAAAAAATACACATCCCACAGAACACCCCTTTATCAAGGTCCATTAAATACCCATAATCTAAAGAACACCCTTTGCCATTATCCATGAAAGTATCCCCCCATGCTTGCTGAAACACCATGAACTCAGTAACACTATACTTCTCACATCAAATAATCTTAACCTTCAGCCCTCCTGTTACCATTCCAAGCAATTTATTGCAATACACCTATGATAAAAAAACATTATGTATCTTTCTGTACTCTTCTACAACATGAATACCCCTACACCCAGTTACCTGTGATATTGTTAAGTTATCCAGGTGTACAACCATGTACCCACCCTGCATCAATATGACTGCACTACCTTGCCACCCAAACCCTCTTTCCTGAGGGTATGCTATCAGTTGGGCCCTGTGTGTGAAGCTACCCTCACAAAGAACCCGTGTCAGTGCCTCATCCAGCCTCAAGTAGTCAGACCCAGCCAAGGCTTTGTAAACCCTCAACATTGAGGGTTTAATGTTGAGTCAATATTTGTCAACAAATGTAGAATGGCATAACAATGACACTAAGCGTAAAGAGTTTGTTTCTATACATCAGTCCCTTCACCCCCTGTGCAGTTCGCACTGAAAACTTAATCTTCTATGACTGTCATATAATTCCTTGTTGCTTGTTAACCAGATTAATAGTTCAATAAAAGGTACATTTTACATCATGCTATAGCTTGGGGATTTGTTTCATGTAGACTATAGTGTTAATTAATGAGCTTGGGTGTTGTAAATTCTACTTTGGTGGCCTTCTACTCAACAGGCTGGAAATACTTTGATCTGGTAAGTTTCAAATCACACTTACAATACTGGATCATTAAGGATAGTTTAAGTGATTTGCCAGGTATGGCAGGATGGCTTGCAAACCATTGTGTCTGTGCATGCCAACTGCTGATAGTATGAGCAATCATGCATGTTGGTGATAGCTGTCACCATGGAAACACATTGTATCCACCGTGCCCCATGTATGGGTGAGTGAGTGAGTCTAGTTTTATGCCACTTCACCACTATTCCAGCATTGTCATTGCAAGGGACAGCAGAAATATGCTTCACACATTGTACCCATGAGGGGAATCAAACCAAGGTTTTCAGCTCGGCTAACCATTAGGCTACCCCACCACCTCCTACTATGGGGAGCAGCCAGAATCTTGGTAAATCTACAGTTGTGATTTTAGTAGAGCTTGCTGAAAGGGATTGGATGAGTACCTGGGGTGTTTGCTTAGAAGCATACCCTGTACACTACCCAGGCCCATGGTTAGACGCGTGATATACTGTTTGACAATTATTGCAGTACACCTTCATCGCTCTGTGATAAGTCCTGTATGTAGTATTTCTTTCAGTCTGTTCATGCATTACTTCTGATGTTTTTATCTTTGATTTATGCTTCAGTCACCTTCAGTGTATGTGTTAGATCATTTCACATGTGGATCTGAATGGCTTTTTATCTGAGCTCTTGTAAAACAATTGTTGATCAGACATTTTGTACCAGGCTTTTGATACCAGGGCAGAGGCAGGTTATAGAACACTTTAACCTCCAGTTCTAATAAGTAAGAGAAGAGGAAGGTTTTTAGGCACTTTTAGCAATATTCCATCATAGCAAGGAAAAACAGAAGTGGCTTTTAAGCATTGAACCCATATGGGGAATAAAAACTATGCCTTCGATGTGACGAGCAAATGCCACTCAGCTACTCCACCGCTCAATCCCATTAGGCAATTTGGTAAACATTGTATTCAAAAGGACACATCTCTCTCTCTCTCTCTCTCTCTCTCTCTCTCTCTCACACACACACACACACACACACACACACACACACACACACACACACTCACTCACTCACTCACTCATGAAAATGATGTTTAAAGAGACAACTATTATTGACATTTATGGAAGCAGAGGTCTGAGGTCCCCTACAGGCTCTGAGATATAATGATGAGTTCAGTTTGTGGAGCTAATTATGAGCCCCAGTTATTAAATTCTTATCACGATGGTATGGTCAATAGGTAGGAGATAATCCTGCTGGTAATCTTACAGAAGATGTATGTGAGTGTGATGGTGATCACAATAAGAGATACGTATCTGTCTGTGCCATGTCATCCAGGTCCATGGAGGCCATGACACGTGGTCAGACCACTCTGACATAACACTGCATGTGTTACATGTAATCCGATCTACTCTAGGAATATACTCCTGTGGCATGAGAAGTAGTCAAGCCTGATTATGTTTCTGAATTAATCTGCATCCCTGCCAAGCTGCCACCTATTGTGGCAGCTTCATGAAATATGGTGTATTCCTGATGCAATATATCCCTCAGGTTATTTCACCGATTGAATGGAACTGAGGCTCAGAGACAGCCGGCATGAACTGTCTCATTTGGGGAGCATTTGATATTGGAAGAATAAATGTTCAGTAGGTCATATAATCTTGTGAAAGTAAAGGTGACTTTTCAAAGAAAAAAATAATATGACTTTGTTTTTATTTGGGTTTATTATGTCTGTTTTATGTTGAAATTTCAGTGGTAGTGAAAGAACTACATTTTTAAGCAGATGAATTTCTTCTCACACTTTGTGTGACAGGTGTGTTTGACAAGTTGGAAATTGATATGGAAATGTTGGGGGTGTTCTACTGCTATCTGTGCAAACCACAAACACTGCAGGGAATGGATTAACTTCTGCACTGGTGTAAACATGGAATTATATATACATATAAATCTTTGGAGAAGAAGCATTGATTTATTAGTCAGAAAGTCTTTTTCCTGAACCTCACGGTCAGAAACAGCAGAAAAACTGACAATTCATGATTGAGCTTAAACACTGAAATTGTTAAGCGCTTGCTCGCTTGCTCACTCACTTACTCAACCACCCACCCACTCATCCATTCCTGCACTCACATATCCACTCACATACCCATTCCTATACTCACTCACCCACTCACAAGAAAACACATACACAGTAAATCAAACTGCAGCCAGACCTCAGTAACATCAATAATCCGTAATCCTTAATGGTAATGAACCTCCTATTTACAAAATCTGGAGCAATTACAATTATCTCAAGATAGCTCACAGATGAAATGGTTATTGCCGAGAACATGATGACATATGCCCAAATACCAAGTCGTCTATGGACTGCACAGTAATTAAAGTTACCAGGGTTCCTACTATCTGCTTTCTACAGACATTGATTTATTTAGGATTCATTCATACAATGTGTTTTGCATGACTCACTCACTGAATAATTAATACAGAAATTGGTTACCCAACAGTGACAACAAATGTGGTTTAATTAATGCATGAGTGTTTCCCTTTAATAAAAATACTGAAGTAGTTTTTGTCTTTCAAAATGTTATTAATATTATTAATATTAATTGTGGGTAAAATATTCTATAGATTTAAGTGCAAATGGTGGATTAATAGTAACACGTCAAGAATTTACAAGCATTAAGCTGAATTTTCCCTTGTAATTATATAAGTTATTATCTGTTTGTCTGTGAATAAGAGCAAGCATCTTTGTTTGGGACACAGTGTTTGATTAGCAGTTTCATGTTAACAAGATTCTGATCAAACTGTAGAGCTACTGTGGAAGTCTTTCACTGTAATAGTGAACAAGATTTCCTTTGATTAAATGTTTAACCTTTAGATTGTATGCAGCAAAATAAAGATGTATAAATGAACTAAGTGCACATTCTAAATTGCGACCTAAAAAAAATATGTATCTTCTGTGGCATATTTACTGAATGAAATGGTCACAGTTGGGTTCATTCCTTGCCAGCTGAGGTTAGTTAAGTGTACCTGTCAACCCCATGTGACAATGGACTGGCCCACTCTCAGGTAGGGAGTATCAATGAAGTAGCGATCTCGAGTGTGGTATGTCCGTGGATGAACTGGCAGTCATAGCTCAATATCATGGACACGACAGGCAAAGAAAGTGCTCCTACACACTCGTAAAGCTGGACCATGAGAGATTATAGGACATGATTTGACCCTGTGCGCTGGACGACAGTTTACACACTTGGAACGTGTTGAGAGTTGTACCTGTGTTTTACCTGAGCTTACCTGGACGTTGACTTGTTAGTGGCATGACTCTTTACCATGGCTGATGTATGTTTTTATATCAAGTCGCTGTCACTGTTGTGTGGCAGTGAAGACGGAGGAAAATGGACATTGCAGGTACGCCACAACTTTTTACTTTAGACAAACTTTTCTTCCGTGGCCACGGGGAATGTGACCCTCTGCTGGAAGAGTTTTTGCAGCTTTACAATCATTCTCAGCAGTCCTCATAGCAAGGAGCCAAGCACAGCACGTAACTCAGGGCTAAAATCTTTATAAATATGCAGCTCGCTTGTGCCTCAATCAAAGCAAACAGTTTTTGCTCGTCCACACTTGCCGAAAATTTCAAAAGATTTCTTGAAAGGAATATGAATTTCAAATTCCGAAAATCTCAGCAACCGACTATAAAGATGATCCATATTGAGTTTTAATGTGAAATTGTTTGCCTTGGTTACTTGGCATTCAGTAGGTTCCAGCAGCACTAAAAGTCAGGGTTCAGTGGATACTCCTTTTAACTGCGTTTTACAGATGACTTGCTGAAATTTGGAGGGAAATTATGGATAAATATGAAATATTTCTTTGTCCTATATGCCTAAACTTCATTTGCCTGAAACTTTAGGAATGACATAAAATGTGCATATTGAAGGATCATGAACATTTTAGTAGTATGACATATATTGTATTCTCTGTAATCCCTACTAATATTCATGAACATATTCATGATCCTAATTTTGGGTGTTTTTGTGGGCTCAGTATATGTGAAATGTTCATGTAGAATTAGATTCTGTTAATAATTTGTAAATTTGTTTCTGTATGAGTAATGATGTAAGATAAATTCAGCATGTGTACGAAGGTTGATAGCTACATCAGTCATTTAAATATTTTCTTGATCTTTCTGACCAATTTCAAGAGTTAAAATATTTTAGTCTCATGTCATTTTGTTCCCCTGATGATTGTTAATATTTTTAGGTCTGTTTCATATTTGTGAAGATTTTGTCAGTTATCATTAGATTATTTAAAAAAACCAAACTGTATGTTCTTCCAGCAGGGACATATTGAAATCAAACAAAGATGAAGGCACTGCCCTCTACTTCTAAATTACATTTAATAACATTTGATTAATGAAGTGATATTGCATGTGGAAGAGCCACTGTGCAGACAGAGTGGCTTTATTGAATAGTTTACACTAACTGTAAATAGGGGACAAAAGAGCTTTTCATTAAATTTTGAAACTGATGCAGACACCATTCTTTTTCTCATCAACCTAATGACACAGATTCGGAGGGCGATTTTGTCATCAATTTCACTCCCCGGGGACCAAAGTATCAGGTGTCTGACGTGGAAGCTATCTTTTAAGGCTGCAGTAGAAAATTGTCTGGCATTGATCGAAGGGTTGATTTAATGTGTGGTTGTCTCTTCATCTATGAGTGCGACATTCATCAGGGATGTGCTTGTTGAGATGTCATACTTCAGGACATGAGCGTTCAGGTGAGCTGTGACGTTTTGGGTTGTATTGTCTTGGGATTATCTCTGCCTTTGATGGACTTTGGCCAAAACTCTTTGGCACAAATTAAAGAAGAATAGAGTCAGTGATGACCGTTTATAGAACTTTCTGTTGCTTTGATGTGCATAGTTGAAAAGATTTGGATTCGTAAGGTTGTTTCTTATTTACACTGGGTGCTGGTTGTGTCTTAAACATGCCCGCCAAGCTGGGTGATATGAACAATAATGTGATGAGAACAAGTCACGCTAAAGCAAAGGAATGACAGTGTTGAGCTGAGATACAGCTGCTTACAGAAGATCTTTTTGGGTCTTGCTGTTATTGATGAAGGATTATAATTTGCTGAAAGATTAAACATGATTGATGATCTTATGTGCAAGTTTCAAAGCTTGAGCAGCAGTTTGTGTTATATTTACCAGAAGACATGATGACATTGTGAAAATGCATTACTAAGAACAGACTTGGATAGGTGTGATGAATGGAGAGGTTCATTTTCAGAAAAATATTGATAATAACAGCAGTTCTATCAGATGATATTATTGGTAGATTTAATTTTGTCTAAAAATGCTGCCTCATCAGGATAATTATATCAGGCTGTTGTAGAAATTATGTCTGACTGTAACATACCTTGTCCAAACAGGATTTTTGTCCTAGTTTTTCTAGATGCTAAACAGTATCTTCTGCAGATCCTCATTATGACATACATCCAACCTTTTATAGGCATTGAACAGGTGCCCCTCATGTGAAGCTATATTTGTGTTCTCTAATAAGTGATTGTTAAAGTACCAGAAGAAGGATTGTCTTAGTGTGTAGACTGTCACTAGTTGATGTTATTGTTTTAGAATTCAGACTGTCTGATTTTGTGGGATAGTATTCAGGTATTTATAAGCTGTCACGGTCTAGTTGAAATATCCATGCCCAGTGTGAAACAACTTTCACTCACTCTTTCTTGAATGATAAGTAGTATGGCAACGATGTCCCCTTGAGCACCTCCCCAGCAATTTGTACGTCTGAAGAGTGCCAGTAATGGATCAGACATACCCAGGGGCTGCATCTCTAGAACACTTCACCATGATAACCCATGATTACACTGATGAACAGAAAGTGGACATTGTCCACCCACCACCTAGTCCTCCATCCACAACAAGATGTGTCCAGGGGCACTTCCTGTTGTACTCCTCCCTGTAAGTTCAGGACTCTTTGAAGGTAGCCCATCATGACCAAGTCTATTTGATGAAGTCATTGTGGTTGTTCAACTGGACACAGGTTGGTGTCATGATCCTTTTTGTCCATCAGTTGGGCAGACATTCATCATGGTCTCAGCCTAATCCTGGTAACTATTGTTTATCTTTCTTGACCATTTTCATTGAACACTGATTTCATGTGGATTTGTGACCCTCTTGGTGAGATTTACGTCTTAATCTTTTATAGAGTAGGAGAGTCACAAATATTGACTGCACAGGGCGAAGCTAAATCCCAGGTTTATACTTCAAAGTTAATTGACTCTTAATGTCTCATTTATTTCTTTTGAGGAATTATATTTGATCTAAACTTGTATTTAGTATAAGATTCTTTCAGTGACTTAGATTTTATAGGCAGAATTTATGACCAGAGGGTTTGTTTGTTACTCATCAATTAAGTTGAAGGCAATATGTTATATACTTTTTTCAGAAACTTCATTTTGAACAATATATAATATATAATATATTTATAGTACGAGCATCTTGAAGTAGGTACAAACACATGAACATTCACTGAAGTTAGCAGATCCATGCACTGAAATAGATATACTCCTCAACCAACAACCACAATGACTTTACTTATCTGTCATGGCAATGTCATCTATCTAATAAAGTGTTCTGTAATGTCTGTTGGGTAGTATTCATGTATAGAACCTTTTATTGAAGCTGATCACGCACCTTAGTAAACATAACCAAATATGCACTAGATGGGTGTAACCATGTACTAAAGTTATATTTAAAATGCATGTTATTATCATCAGAAGTAGATGACTATAAGAGTATATATACTTCATTAGAATAGTACATTGCTCTACAATGACACTAATGTATCATATGGAAACATTTATGAACTTATTAAGTTTGAAACATGAAAGGACACAAATATGTCATATGTAAAATTTATTAATTTCGATCTTTTGAGAACATAATTTCCAGCAAAGTATGTGAGAAAAGTTTTGAAACATCAAAGGAGAAAATTAATTTGAAATTAATCAAACTTGAGATTTTGTCCATATCTAGACAAGGGTATCATGTTGACTGGGCAGGCCTCCCTGCTGAGAGTATGCCACAGGGGATCTGAGACCAGGGGTCCAAGGTTAGGGATTAGGGGATTGAGAGAGAGATAGAGAATGTTGACAAGAGTACCTGGCTATTGTCCTCCCTCCCATAGCTATTGAGGAGGGCAGGGGTTCGTTCAGCATCTTTGTTCTGAGGCAGTGACATGATAGCAAAGCTCTTCAAGTTGTAGGAGCTGCCATGTCCCCTATTGGCAGCCCTCTGTTATGGTTCAGTCTAGGTGATGATGTCTCAAGTAGGGACACTGTTTCATTTGATAGTCTACAATAATAGTTTTGTTCAAAGTTCAAAGGATATGAGTCTGGATGGGTGACCAGATTGTGAAACATTACAGGTATTGTAAGAGCAATGAGATGACCT
Organism: Haliotis asinina; assembly: GCF_037392515.1. Classification (NCBI taxonomy): domain Eukaryota; kingdom Metazoa; phylum Mollusca; class Gastropoda; order Lepetellida; family Haliotidae; genus Haliotis; species Haliotis asinina. Next base: position 90,540,428 of record NC_090281.1, read on the forward strand.
CTAGAGGTCATGTTTCTTCCTTCCTTGGACCAAGAGTGGCTGATTTGTCTCAGGGTTCAATCACTGCATTAAGTAAGTATATTAGGGTCCAGTGAGTCTGAGTTTGAATCCTGGTTTGGGTTTTAGGTTTGTCTGCACCATACCCATGCTTAAGGGTTTCAGAAACATCTAAGACCTGCATCACTGAAGGCATTGTGGTTCCCAATTGTGCTTACGCTGTCGATCACTGAATTATCTGGTCCATACTCAATTATGTACTGACCACCACCATATTGCTGGAATATTACTGAGTGCGGTGTAACAGTAAGCTCACTTACTCACTTACAGCTTTCTCCCACTTTAAGCTGGTATGCTCATATAAATGGAATGAATGCTGTTCAAGGTGACATCAAACTTTTGCATGAGTTGTATGTGAGTTCAAGAATCGAGAAATAATTCAGAATGTACAAAATCCAAACTTGAACCAGAGTTCTAAATAGCTGCATCTTGGAGTAAATATGAGCAATATGTTTGCAGGAATTATAGGTAATTATGCATACAATATGTGTTACATATGAAAAAAAATTGCATATAATTTTTATTCAGTATATATAGCTTCTGAAATGATGTGATCTTTTTTGAACCTGCCAGAAAGAATTTTGTTGACATAGTTTGTTTGGGGTTTAAGACATTCATTTGCTTGCTTGCTCGCTCACTCACTCACTCACTCACTTAATTAGAAACTAGAGGCCACATTTTTGTATTTTGATGGTGCAGTTAGAGCTTTGTGAACTCAATTAGGGTCAGCGTGTCTACATGCTTGGCCTTCATGGAATTTGTCACACCAGCGCTTGTCTGTTATTTGAGACGATTTTTTTTTAATGAAAATCTGAAGCTATCTCCATGGCAACTGTCGGATTTTTTTTTAATGAAAATCTGAAGCTATCTCCATGGCAACTGTCGCCCAATTATCCAAGAACATGCTGTATCAGCATGTTTGAGACAGACTATGTTTGTGCACGTGTTCAGCTGCCTTGCCTCCTGTGCGATCAACACAACACGATCAACATGTTGGGCAGTATCATGGCAGTTCACACTCACAATATGCTGAACTGGTGGTCAGTATACAACATGCCACTATCCATCAAATCCTTTGTGGTCATGTGACCTATCTGTTAAGTGTTTGTGTGTCTAGCCTGTCCAAAACATGTTCATGTAAATAATCTACATATCATCATCCATGTGTTATACTAGGGTTTGCATGTGAGCTGATTAATTAAGGTAATCCAAACCAGTAAGCATGAGTTTAAAATATCACACAAATATTCTTTAAATGAACACGTACTTCAGCTGTTCCCAAACCAATGGAAAGACCAGGAAATCTTTAACATATTTTCTGCAATAGATAAATAATCGAGTTGAGCTTGAGAATACAATTTTATGCTACAACCTTTATTGCAGTTAAATTTATCTTACTTCATGGAGATATGTGTTTAAGTTAAGTGGTTGAGGTATTCACTCAGCACACCAAATACCTGGATATGATGCCCAGGTCTGTACAGTGAGGTTATGGTATGCTCTCCTTCCCTAGTTTGGTTAATGGTAATAGTGGAGTTAAACCTTAGTCACTCACTAATGAATAAGAGAGTGACTGGAGTAAGATCTTTGTAATTGACTAGATCATTGTAGCCTAATGGTTAAAGTGTTAGTTTACTCAGCATGGGATGGAGGCTTATGCCCAAGTGATAATATGTAAAGCTAACCTGTTCAAGCAACCAATCTAAAGTGAAATCCTGATGAACCAGTACACCTGTAAGAGACATACCATGTTCCAACAGCTCAAATATATTTGTGTTGCTATTGTCAGTAATATGAACTAAACACTAGCACATCTGAACTAAATACTAGCACATCTGAACTGAACTAAATTCTAGCACATCTGGAGTGAATAGTAGCACATCTGAACTAAATACTAGCACATCTGAACTAAATACTAGCTCATCGGAACTAATCTTTAGCACATCGGAACTAGATACTAGTTCATCGGAACTAAACTCGAGTACATCTGAAGTGAATAGTAGCACATCACAACTGAGTAGTAGTACATCAGAACTAAATACAAGCACATCTAAACTGGTGCAATGGTTTGTAGGTTCTGTACACCAGTGTACATGTATTTTACAATCCTTCCAAACTTAATGGATTTATCAGAATGAAAAAAAAACATGCCTCAGTTATAGGGTGTGAAAATGATATATGATATGGGGTTCTTGATCGGAATCATAAATTCACTCCATGATTTTTTAAGTTTCAGAATACGCTGAGTCATATCTGTTGCTACATGGCCAGAATCATCAATATGACCTTCATTTAATGTTAGGCGAAATAAAATTTATATTTGAAGGGTAACATATTTTTTCTAATATAATAGTAAACAACTGAGTGCCTGTTTATGTTAAAAAGTTTGTTTAGGTCCAATGCATTTCTAAAAACAAATTGGTAGAAAGTAGTGAAAGCCAAATACCCCAGAAAATCACATTGCTCTTTCTTAAGAAGAGTCTTGAAGAATAGATACCTGTATGCACTGAACCCATATTGTGTAACACCACCAAATTTAACATGAATTTATTCTAAATTGAGACTTAAGTGTGGTGATTTATTGAAGTGACACACTTTTAGACACATTTAATTATCCCCCTGTGCAAATAGTCCATTAGATGGCTGTTAAAAGCACCATATTTACATAACTCAGGGCAGTTTCTGGTACAAGTTCTGTAATAAATTGTGCTTCGTTGGACATATGTGTCATTATTGAAGCAGTTGAGTGACACTTTGAATATGAGGAACGGTTTCCGCCCTTCCAGTGGTTTTATGTACCTGGGCCCAGTATATTAAATGTTATAGTTCTCTTAAAACTCCAAGAGGAAATCTGGTCGCTGATTTGGGTCACCTCCATCTACATAGTGCTCAGTTATTTCAGTACTGCCTTGATTTGATTTCATAAAATGAACATGGGTGTAGCTCCCATGTTGACTTAGGTCCCTGAACCAGATTATATTGCTGTAATATTGTAGCCTTAACTGTACGAGTGAGTGAGTTGTGTACGTTTTTTTGGTGGAAACACTCCTCTCTCCTTTTTCAAAATTGCTAAATCCACCTGTGAGATTTATACTTTTTTTTCAGCATTATTTCAGCAATATCATGGTGGGGGATACTAGATCCATGTGGGGAATCAAACCTGGATCTTCAGCATGATGAGTGAACGCTTTAACCACAAGACTACCTCACTGCCCCATAGACTTAAATGAAGGAAATCTAGATTTTCTGCTGGTTCGTTAATCCCTTTGGCCCATTTTCAGTATAAAGGTAGTTCCTTATTTCTGCCTGAAATATATATATATATATATATAGGTGCCATGTTGAGTGTCTGACTGAAGAGGTGGTCTGATTGTTTGACTGGTATTAACTGCTAGATCAGTTAATACTGAATATGCTGTCAGGTCATGATATCAGTGGACACTGTTTTTTTTGTTTGTTTTTTTTTAAGTGCTCTTGGTTAACATTTACCTTTACATGTATATGGTTAAAGTCAATCAGGATTCTGGATGAGAACTGGTCTCCAGCAACATGGTGTAGTCATATGAGGCAACAGAATGGAGCATGTGGTCAGTCTCGCTCACTTGGTTGACGTCGAGTCATTGTAACCTTAGGGTATGGATCAGTGTTCATTAATCATTCATTAGTACGTGAAACCCAATTCTAATATTAATCACAGGATTGTTTACAAAAGGCTGAAACATTGTCTATGGCTATGTAAAACAATGAACAATGTTAGACTTGAAAATGTCGCAGTTTGCTCTGTTTATTAGAAATGTTGTTCAAGATGTATCTAACTTGTATAGACTTAATACATTTACTGATGTACCTGGTAATAAGAATTATTCTTGTCAGTAGTTACAAATATATTAATGTTTGTATTTATGGCTGTACATGTCAGTCATCAAAATATTAAAGTTGCTCTCATATTCTCTGACAATAAAAGTTGTAACTCATTAATTTATAGGTAACATATTGTGCTTTTCTTAACCATTAATGGTGCTATCTGTTGCATGTAAAAGGTTTTGGAAAATTTCCATAACAAGTTCGTTACAGAATCATCTTAATGTTTATTGACACAGAAACATGATGAGAGAGAGTTATGTGATGACTTGAGCCATTTGTGGATATTAACATCATATGCTTGAGAGTGAAGCGATATTCGAGGACAAAGTCGCAGTGTGAGGTCATGTCAAAGTCTGTGTATCTACAGGGAGAATCCTATCACTATCTCACAACATGGCCCTGTCACACCAGAACTCTGCACTTCCGCACGTACACACTGACAATTAAACAACAGCTGATCCAAACAATGGATTACATACCTAGTTTGATCATATATCTCTTAAAATCTAGGTCTGGAAAAAGGTGTGCTGTAAATATTGACACAGAAATAACTTTCAGGTGTTTGCAGATGACAGTTGAGTTGTTTGTGTGGAAAATGTCTGTCATGGCTGATATTAGTCATAAGAGACTACTTACAGTAAAAGCCATTAAAAATAACACTGATGTTTTGGGTATAGGATTTATATGAAGCTTCGTGGAAGGCTATAGAATTGGACATCATGACACAATCAGGAAATATGAAGCATCATGAAAAGCAACTTAACGTCACAAACACACAAACACGAAATATTTGAAAATATTCAATTGAAGTATCAAATAATATGTAAACTGTTCAGTAATTTGAAATTCAGGTTTACTTTATTTTTTGCATAATCTTTGTAGTTTGGATATGATTTGAATTCAGGTACTCATTACATCTGGTCATTATATGTTTTTGTACATACTGATGATGTGGATGAAATATGTGCCGCTTAACTCGTTTCTGATTAAAGAAACATCCCCATTAACTTTGAGTATTATGACAGTTGTTTGAGATGTATGAAGAACCAGTTGTATTTCTAGATCTGGTAACTGCGACACAAACCAGCAAAACTAACTCGGATCTCCTGCTACAAACACAGTAAACGCAGTCCACTTAACATGCATGTAACGATGTCAGGATGCCAACTCTGAGAGACGTAGCCATAACACACTATCATAACTTGTTGTACACACTGACAACAAAGTAACCTTCACTGTTCATGTTACATCATTGGTTGCCCATACAGCACTGGAGACGACCGAGGACATTGGAACGAGATATTATAGCTACGCAGAAATTTGACTTCGAAATTGAGTATCCCCACTTTTCAAGTACTCTTTGTCCAATTTGAAGTGCAGGAAATAAAAATATCTTTTAGATTATCTGGCTTGTGTGAATATTTCAGGATTACGTTAAGACTGGTTTCTATGATTTTCTAAATGGCAGGTAACACGCCTGCGATCTGAGTTATGTGATATATAGTGGTATGAACAAGATACCACGTGTATCAAATCTGATATACGCGGTAGTGGGGTGAATGTAGTACTGTATTCTCCTTTCATATTTGTTTCATATCTTGTTCATAATTTGTACATTACCTTAAATTCAGGTCCTTGGTTGATGTACTAAGGAGATGGTTTTAATGTAAAGGTATATTTTTCACTGAGGTCAAGTAAAATATTCATAAACTTAAACCAAACTTTTTTTAATAATTCTGCTGATGGGTTATGGATTAAACGATATAAATACAATGTGTAAGTGATGAAATAGTATAATATGTAATAAGTGCTAGTTACTCTGTTCAAGTATGTCTGTGATCATGTTTGTATGTTCTTAAAGCAATCATAACATGTTTGCTGATCACTGAGAGTGCAGTGCAAGGCACCCCCACCCCCACCCCCACCCCCACCCCCACCCCCACCCCCTTGAAGGATGACTCACTGAAGTTCAAGGTTTGAGAGTTGTAGGCTTGTGCTACCACAGTTATTCAGGTTGTTCACTGTTTACAAATCTGACAAATGGAATGATAGTTATATTCATTGTTTTCTTTCTGGTTGACCATAAGTGATATTTGATGTTTTCTGTCATTTCAATTTCATTTATTATCAATATGATGAAATGTAGAGACAAACCAAAAATCAAATAATTATTTTCCCTAATCTTTATTTACCTTTTTCTTATGAACCTCTTCTAAAATATTCATCATGAAAATGAATTATTCAATTTACCAAAAAGAAGAAACTCTTCTTGGGTACATTTTGTTTTGTTTTTCAGGAATTAAGTGAAGTGTCAGCATCTATTTTTTATAAAAATGTTAGAAATGTGATTTAGGTACGAAAGAGTCCTGAGTAATGATGTTAAGATCACTATCAACAAACATATCTGTTGTGTAGCACATACTGTCCCCTGTCCATCATTGACTGCCACTCTGACGTGCGGTATCTGTAAGAAGGTTTTTGTGGAAATCATGCCTCTTCTGACACCTGGCGACAGTAAATAACTCCCCCCTACCTAGATATATCGATCCATAACAAGCCCATATTTCCACCTGGTCACACACTCCGTTCATTAGCCACCGCCTACATCATCCAGGTGTTACTTTCCACGCTTTCACAAACATTCCTCCATTTTCACGTCTGTATTTGAAAATGATAAGCCTTTTTAGAAAATCATGAACTCTGTCAGTTTATTAATTTGTATTTATTTTGTCCTGGATGTGCCATACTTCAACATTGTCACGTTCCTTAAACCTCCCACCCACGAACCACATGTTACAGGTATTGAAGTATCAAAGGTAGTTGACAGGAGACCGTCTTAGTTTTTATTAGTTTTGAGGTTCATAGCTTGTCCAGGGGACAGTAAAGAGTGCATTACAAAATTATTTCAATTTCAGTGTATTGAAGACATATTCTTAAATCACACTGATGATATAATCAATCAAAAGATTGCCATAATTTGCTCCTACTGGTTAATGAACGTATCAAACTGGCACATTCCTAGCTTCTTTTATAAACCATTTTGGTTCACATTTTCAGATTTACTAGATGACCTTGCCGTATATGTGGACATCTTGAAAGAATATTTACCTAGCTGAGAAAGTAACAGCACCTTCTTTTATAACAGGTTGGAGATAGTTGTTAGACAAATAGTACATAATGCATAGCTCCATTTTCCTGACCACCTGTAGTCCAAAAGCCTTGCACTTGTTCCTCCGAACTTAGATATCATAGCCAACATCATATTTGCTCAACTTATGTCAAAGAATTCTGACAATCTTGAGTAAAGAAAGATATGTAGAAATATAACTGGTCAAAATGACACCCTTTCAACACATTGTAGTGATTCATCGAAGAAAGGACATGGTCATATTGACACAAGGGTAGGGAGAGTTGATTTAGGTTTGGCCTTCATGTACCCTACTAACCAAATCTTGATATATGACCCTGTGTGGAATTTGTTTTTTATCCCCTTGGGGCTTATTTAGCCTTCTTCAGCAGGTATGAAGATAAATTGATCGATCTTGAACTGCCATACGTTGTTGTGATTTACTCGGTCAAGCTCTTGCAAACAGTCCAGGCTACCATCCAAAGAATTACTGTCTCTGGAATACATTCTTCGGACATTTTCCAAATTCAGGCTCTGGGAATGGTGACATGTTTGTTTCGGTGTATGAAAATGTATACCTGTTAAGGCTTCGAGATAAACATGATCCCGAAGGTGGAAGTTATTTTAAAAGCGTGACTCATTCATTGGCTATCTGCTCCTTGAATAAAATTTACAGGACTAAAAATATGATTAGGACGTGATTCTTGTATACATTTTTGTCACTAATAAATGTTTAGTTGTTGAGCCTAGTGTAAATCAGTCAATATTGACAATATTTGCTTTTCTTTACAATCTAAAAATTTCCTTTTCCAGTTCTGACCACTAACTGATGATAATTTGCTTGAATTGCCATTCTATAGAATCACTTTCATAAAATAAATGAAGTTGTAAGACTTGCAGCTTACCCCCACTAGAGACAAGGTAACCCCCACCTCAAAAGTGTTAGATCTGGTAGATCTGGTTACCTGGGGTCAAGGGCTGGCTGTGACTCACACCAGGGCAAGGCTGGGTCTGATATACAGGGCTGTGTCAACACAGGAGGGTTCCTTTCTCCTCGGTGATAAGAGAATCAGTTAGATTTACTAAAATCCAAAGTAAAAGTGGAAACATGCCTTCCTCGTTAGGCAGTTCTGTGAAATGAAAGGTATGATTCAAAGCGTCACAAGTTGTATACCAAACCTTGGATTAACATATTAATGCTGTCATCCTGTACTATGTCTGAGGAATATCTATATATGCCTTAATAACACCTGCCTTGGTGTTAAAATAGGCAAATCTTGCTGCTTTCAGCATGAATTTGGTTAACAGACACCCAAAACATAGTGACATGAATAATTTGTAAAGTGAGATTTCATAAAGGGGGATTGTGTAAATTTACTTATAAGTGTCGTCAAGTCAGATATGCTAAGTTTAAATGGCAATGACTCATGAATGTATTATTTGTGTATAAAAAATGTATAATTTTGTTAGATGACACAATAGATTTCAAAACATTGTCAAATTTCACATTCAAAAAGGGAAAATTTTTAGTATGGCTTTTGTTTAATATTTCAAAAAGGAAATTATTGTGAAGATTATATCTGAAGAAATGTCCCAGTCATCTGAAGAAATGGTTCTGTTGATTCAAATATTTGGACTACCATCAGTCACTGGTTAGATTCATCCAGACTAGCAGCTTTTCAGTACCAATCACCCACTCACATGCATGCAATTAATAACTAATGTACCCATGTCATTCTTTAAAGTCAGTCATCAAATGCTTGTTCCAAGAACTGCCTTATCCACATACCCAAATGGCTAAAATGAAATTTAAAAAAAAAAGATAAATAGTATGAGAAAAATATGTTATCTGTACACTGATAAAAATAGTCTAACCTTTTTCTTTCTTTGTTTTTTTACTCATGAATGACAAAAGGTAATTACCTAACTCGTGTTTTATGCAAAAAAAAACAGTAATTACATGCAGGCACACTTAGGTCACATGGTACTTCAGATCTTCAAGCCTTTGGGTATCAGTTGATGACTTCCTTTACCTTTCATGATTATAAATCAGTACTTATATTTGACAGTTTCATAATTAGCCCAAAAGATAGAGAAAAAAAATGAAATAATGCCTTAAAAGAGATGCATGCTAACATGGTGGAAACCAGTGTAATTACAAGTCGTGATGTTTCAAATACAGTCACAGTCCCTTCAATAGTCTGTATGACTGTGGTCTGTCAAGGGGCCGTCTGACTGTGACATCTCATATATGCTGTCATGTCAGATATCAGTACTGAGTAAACAGAGCCGTCTGTGATAGGCTGGTGGTTCTTCAAGTTTTTTAATCTAGACATACGAGTTGACTTCAAAGATAAATACACCAAGCATGTGTAAGGAGTGAACTCATTGCTGGTAAGGTGTATGCAGAGTGGTCAGATGTGATTGATAAAGAGGATTCAGCTGGTTGTGAATGAGGGATTGTTTTAGTTTTTGTTTCTGGATTGCTTACTCATCTTAGCTCAAGATTGGTCTTTGAATATTCTTGTCTCAGTTTGATTTGGAAAGAAGCTTGAGGAAGCAATGTTTTCTTCAAACTGTGGCCTCTGTGAGCTGATAGCAGTTTAAAGTTAATAAGCAATAGTTTTTTAATAAAGATCATCAGTGATTCATGACCCTTTGGAAGTCAGATTTGGACAAAACTGGGTGGTTTTTCTTTACTCTTTTATTTCCGTGTTTGATAATTACAGAAATATCTTTATATTAGTTTTAGCAGTGTTCCCCGTGTACGGGTACAGCCACTCCACACAATGTTCTCATGCGGGATCTAACCCAAGCAGCGTTTGCTTGTCATGACACAGATCCAGGTTTGATAACTCACATAGGTACTATGTGTGAAGCCCATTACAGGTGTTTCCCATCGTGATACTGCTTGAATATTGCTAAAAGCAGTGTTAACTAAACTCATTCACTCACTCTAACCCAAGCATTACCAGGAACACCTTATCCATGGGGCTACCCAGTTTCCCATCAGTGTATTGGGTAATCTGCCCTGTTTATTGCTTTACAGAATCTTCTTGCTCTGTTTGCAATGACTGTGTGCCATTGTGAGCGGGTATAAGATGCTGAACAGTGTTAATCATCGAAATATTTGATGTTGCATCAGCGTGGGTAGAACAGAAAATCATTAAGACAAATAACGTTAATGGTCACCTGTGTTAAAACTGATGCAGAAATCAATAGCGATCTGTCGGTGACAGAGACAAAGCAGGAAAACACTTGTCGTATAATGTTTACCGTGTTAGGAATCCATTTTGCGTTGTAAGCTTAGGACAAATGATTGGTTTAAATGTGACTGATCACTGACATGATTTATGGGTATGGAGGACAGGGTCGTGTTCAGGTGAATCAGGCTGATTGTGTTTCGTGCAATATTATTTCGTGCAATACATATATATAAACATATGATTTTTATACTCCTAGGCACAATGTACTGATAATATCCAAATGACGTAATATGATTCCCAGGTCTTATCCCGAACACTGCATGATGAACCATTTTCAAGGCCTGAATTATCACTCTCAACATGAACAACTAGTTTATAATTTTACAGTTAGACAGCTTAATTCTGAAAATTATTCCAAGTCTGTGATCAGAAGGGCCAGTTAGCTAGCTATAGCCTAGTGGTTTGCTCATGACACGGACATGGTGGGTTTTCCTCATAGGGACACAGTGTGAGACCTACTTGTTTGCTTCTGTGACATTGCTGAAATATCACTAAATTTTGTGTAAAACCATATGCATGCTTGCTCAGTCAACAGTCAAATACTGTGATTTCTTTTAAATATTATATAGATTTTATTCTTGATTTTATTCATGATTAAAACTATTGATACATCATGATCATGAGTAGCACATTGTGTATGAAATGAAAATATAGTTTCAGACAAGTGTATTCCTAAAGCCTAGACACAAAAGTCTTCAAGAAATCAGTGGAAACAATATATATGGAAACAAATACATGTATAGTGTTTTTTTAATAGAATGATAATGAACTGGAAATCTAACACTTTTCATGCTTAAATATGTTTAAATCCATCTAGTTACATCCATGAAAGATGTTCATTCAGAGTTCCACATGGATAACTGTTGTTAGTTATACCCAGCTCGTCCCTCTATCACTGTAATATATTCTATCTGTAGTCAAGTATTTGCCCCACCTTCACCTGGAGGGATGTGTTTTGTCCCTGACAGGTAACGATGTGATGATGATGTCACAGATAAGACCATGAGTTGGAGACAGGTATTGTACCTCAGGGAGAAAGCAATTTTTTACTCTTTCACTCATGACACGTTTTGTCACTAGATGTGATGGTCCTGAATCTGAAAGTGTTATATTCAAATTTTGTACCAGATTTTCCTCATCGATATTCTTTTAAAAGATATACATATTTTCAAGTTGGCCCCAGTGTGACATTCTGTAAATAAAGATTACATATCCTGTTTCCAAATTTGAAAGTTGGCTCAATAATTTAGACTCTGCTCTGGGTACAGATGTTTTTGGCTGTTTTATGATTTTTCTGTCACTTATGTTTAATATGTCTTTGACAGTATATCTCATATGTGGATTGTATGTGCCTAATTAACTATTATTACTATCCTACACATACTGACCAGCTAAAGAAATGCAACTGGCTTTTTGTCAATTTTTGAAACAGAAGACATAAGCATGAGTGCTTACTTTTATGAGGTATCATTTTGGTCTTTTTTAACATGCATTTCTTTTGCTGTTCAGTATATATTAGAAACATTTCTTGGATAAGATATTCATGACACGTCTCTGAATGTGTGGAAAACTTCGCTGAGTTATCATGTACAAAATACAAAGCTACACATTGGTTTGTAAAGATTTCACAGTAAAGACATATTGTTAGTACACATGGAATGTATAGCCAGGGGGGAGGGTGATAAAGCTCTAAGAAGCAATTAGGGAGACTCAATTGGACTGTTATCTGTAAGATAGCCTTCAGATATAGCATTGTAGAAGAAACAGCCTGTGTCCTTGCAGAGTCCCATTGTCAGACCGCCTCACAGCCACTGAACCAGTGTTTGAAGTGTTTGTCTTTCACCAACTGTTTTCTGTAATACATATGCTCTCAAACTGTGGTGGAATGGGTTAAATGGTGGACTTTGTGCACTGGTGCCTGACTCAGAGGTAGTGGGTTTGACTCCCAGAAGGGACTCAACATAACAAGAGTAGTAGAATGTGTACGTGACTGAGAATGTGTGATCCCAGTTATAACATGTTATACCTCATATGATTATTTTAGTATGTGATGAAAGGGCAAAAGGGAATAAAAACTATATTGATTACCCAAAGAAAACTACTTAACTTAATACTCCGTGCTGATAATAGCATGTAAGTTTCCAAATGGCTGGAAAGATTGTCTGCAGCACTGGCAAACTGCTTGATGCTGCCACACAAACTGAACTTTAGTGAGGGTAGAATGACAATCAGTAACCTTATCATAGGCAACACTGGTATCTAAAGTGACAATCTCACAAGGGGCTGTGATGTCCCTTGCCAATATAACACTGACCCCTAATTAGCCTGTCTGACACAAGAGAATATTGAGACACCCAGGGTATAAGTAGCGGTAAAACCCTAGCAAGCATCAGTACCTCATTAATTTGTTGGTGTACGATACACTTGTCTGGCCGGTCATATTGACATAGACAGGGCTAGGTGTTACCCCTTGTTATATCACTCTGCCCTCAGTGTGCCCCATTCCCAACTCTCATAGACCAGCATATGTGGGTTGCAGGGTGACATTGCATCACTCATGTTGGTCATCCAGGCTGACCATGTCACCAGCCTATTACTGGAAGCCTGCTTAGCTTTATTGCATCATTGACCAATGGTCATAGAGTGAAGTCGTGTGTGGTCCAGTATTAACACAATCCACACTTGACCATTATGTATTTTTAGGCTGTAACCACTCAAGGTATCTGTTAGGGTTCTACTTGATTTCAATATGGTGGTGGACTTATCGTGTAAGGGTGTTTGATGGGCTTCTTTCATGAGGTATATTTAGAATGGCGTTACCACATGTGGGTTGGCAGAAGACCCTGCTAGAGTGGACACTAGAGTGTCAGGGGGTCAAGCAGTATTGAAGATAACACCCCAGTGTGTGTGGGGTATTAATGTGGACATCTGCCTTGTACTACATGGTCAATGTACTACACACATCCATGTTAGGGGCTTTGACCAGTGGAGACACTTGGAACCGTCCTTGGCTGAAATCTATCAAGTGTTGGAGTTTTAGCAATTATTGTTACCTCCTTGACATATTTTTTGTTAATGATAATTAAATATTAAGTTGTTGGATAGCTACTTAAATTAAGTTCTTAAATTAATTCTTGTCAATTTCTGGAGGTAATTTTTTGTGTCTTTGTTCTTGTTTACCCTCAAACTTGGCAATAATGTCAGCTCTACGACAGCAACAAAAATATTGAAGCTGTGCCGGACAATCCAGTGATCAATATTGTAGGCAACTCCACTCGATAAGGGTATGAATACATCTAATCAGCCACATCCAGTCTAAGCACCTGATTCATATGGTTACATTTTATTGAAAACTAAGGCTGCCATGGGTCTGTTCTAATCACTATGAATTCCCCCACTGTGACATTGCTGAAGGGACTGATCCACTTGCTTAACATTTGTATCCAGTTGTGTAGGGAGAGTATTGAAATCGCCTTCAACAGGCATGTTCCAGAATGATATTACATGTGCTTGTATTTGTTAGGAAACTATGTGAAGTCAGTTGATGGCTCCCCGCTGTTCTCTGTGACATGTGCTGTATACATTCAAAATCATGGCAGGGAAGTATTTTGTTTATTGATCAAAAGATTGTAACGATGTAGATTACAACTTTTACATAACATGTCACAAAATCCTATTTGTGTGTTGTCTTGGATATGGTGTGGATTCTGGCTTTTCAAAAACATGACAACATTTGGTCTGATAAGAAGTTCCAGTAAGGAATGTGGATGTATATATGAGTCCAGCTACAAGATATGTCATACTGTGGCTGTTAATCCCGCACCGGCATGGGACAGATAACACCTCTGTATTTATCAGTCAAGAAGCATGCCAAGTGACGCCAAATCAAGTAATGTTTTACAAGATATTCTGTTGACCAAACACAGGCTTCAAAAGATTAATTGTAGGCTCAGATAAATCACTTGAGGTGCACTGGTCCGAAATAATACGTAAAAATATGGATTTGTTGTGAGATCATGTGTAAATTGAGGTTGAGATATGTAAAGCCATGTTCAAACACAGATTCGTGTGATGTTGAGATATTCCAGATGATTAGTTACATATAAAAATGCTAATACTAAAAGATCTGGATGGATTCAGCTCAAAATACAGCAAGTTGGATAGGTACAATATTCCTTTTGGACACAAAGAAAATACCATACATTGAGACTCTTAAGGCTGAAAGATCGTCCTGGCTCTGTAATCCAGTCCACAGGCTTACTGAATGGTGCTAATTGTGGTATATAAGTGATTAATCCTCACACATACTGTCCATTGTGGGTTAATGAGGAGATTATATTATAATGGTAAGATATATGATTGGCTAATTGTCTGTTATGCCTTGGTCTGGTAGTTTTGTAAGGCAGTAGGGAGATACAAGGTTACAATTGAAGTTATTCTGTCGGAGCAACAAATTACCGTGACTGTAAGCACTCGTTCAAACAAACTTACCTGACAACAAGGACATTATGTTGTCTGCTTTGTGTAATAACCTGGATGCAATCAGGGGGGTGTTCCAGTGGATGCTCTGATGAACACAGCCTCATTTCGGATAGATCCTAACAATGCTTTACTCATCGTAGACCAGGGTTGTCAAAGACAGGATTGTTTACAAAATTTATGTTATGCGATAAAGTGGTATGCAGGTTTTTGAATGAAAGACTTCTTTCAAAGAAAAGAGTTTGTATTTCTTAATCCTTTACACATTACTGAAATAAACTTTTGACTTGGAAAGTAGGTTGGAATTGTAAATACATGTTAGTGAAACATCGCAAGTCAGGATGACAAGTTTAAGATATTATTGCCTCTTCACAAAGATACAATTATCAAAGGCAAGTATGGATTGCGTATTATGGCCCACTAAAACAGCAGACG
This sequence comes from Haliotis asinina, assembly GCF_037392515.1. NCBI lineage: Eukaryota > Metazoa > Mollusca > Gastropoda > Lepetellida > Haliotidae > Haliotis > Haliotis asinina. The sequence continues at coordinate 90,555,656 of NC_090281.1, forward strand.
TTTCAATCTGGCTTTAACATGTGGACAGCCAAGAAATACATGTCTAAAAGGAAAAGTAATGTCATGTAAAGAAGCATGTTAAATTGTTCTTGCATGTGAAGTAGTGACGAACATGGATGATTGCGGAGTCAAGACATGAACAATTTGTAACTTCAAAAATATGACATGTTGTTTAGCGAGGACAAGTACGTGATCATGCATGTGCCATGAGTGAGGGATGTCTTCTGAGTTAGGAAGTTGTCCTCTTTCCCTAAGAATATATTAGAGTAGGTCTACTTTGACAAGAAATTGAAAAAATTTACAGTGACTGCCAATTTAATTTTCAGTATTACTTTCAATTATGTGGATGTGTAATAGATGCAATAAACCATGCTATAACTTGTTATCACTATGTGATAAAATATGCAAATGAGGTAATCTGGCAATACACAGTCTGTTTGATCTGTATATTATTGACTGGTATCCCTTATACATTTTGATATAGGGGTGTCCCATTAATTAATCTGTGGACAAACATGGCTGCAAAAAGTTTAGGAACTATAGGATAAACTAGAAACTTTACTCAAACATTGTATTGATGCACTTTTCACCGTAACTTGACTGAGTAGAAATATATCAATAATGATTATTTTAAGAAATACGTTACGTTAGTATTTTATGACATAAATAGCATAAATTACCAATAAAACGTACATCATTTTGACCAGGGCCTTGATTTTTGTTTCTTATATGTTATTTATGATATGGCTACATGCTCTGCTTCCTGATATGATAATATCATTTTTCTGTACATTTGTAATTAATTTGATTAAATGTTTTCTCATGTGCCCGGGACTGCATGCCAGTGACAGTATCCATTTATCCATTACTGATGAAGTAACATAACGGATGTTGAATTACGAATGTTGAAATGATGATGGAAAAGATATTGCAATGTTGATTTTGACAACCTTTTTGTTGATGATGGACTTCATTACCCAGAGCACGCAGAGAGTGTTTACATCACTGTGTTAGTGGTCTGGTTTATTTGTGGCCTACAGGCAGACCAATGTACATAAGTGTTATCCCAGATCAGGGATACTCTTTCTTGTAAACTGGCCCTGAATCTGCATACATATTAGTTTAGAATGGTGAAACTGTAATGAATGACCACAACCTTAATGAAGGATCTGTTATTATGAAAGGTTTCAGATATAATCATGTTCAGGGTGGTACTTTTTTGTACACCAGCCCGGAGTCTGTATTTTATGTGAGACGGAAGGAATGACCATAATATTTAGGAGGACAGTGAAGCATCCCATCTAATTAATGCATATCACATCCAAGTACAATTACTATACATGGGTGTGAGTTATGGGAAAATCTTGTGGCCTGGATCAGCATTGCAGTTTGTCATCAGGAATATAGCATGGGTCAGTCAGTCACTTTGGATGAATATCACTGCAGTTTTCTCTGATTATTTTTCAGTATGAATTACAACCAGTTTCATGGAAACATTCTCACAACAGAGTACTTGCTGGATTGTGTTTGAACGCATTTCATTGAAGCTGTGAGCTTTAAAACTTGACGTTATGTCAAGGTGACAATCTTCACGATGTATATTCTGTGTCGAGTTGACAGGGAAGGCTTTCAGATAGGTTGATGTGTATATATGTACACTGCCTTGAACTGTCTGTAAAGAGACACCATGTCTACTTCGTATGCAAATGGGATGGAATAATTGTCTTGACTGTATGTTACTTTTGGTGCCTTGGATTTACCGAAATGTTTTGTTTTAAATCAGAAGATAGGCCACTGTGGGTAAGTGTGGGCTTCATTAAGTCATCACGTGTGCCTTTGAATGTCATCAGAATTCCTTGATTGTGTCTTGGTAAAGTTTTAATCTTATTATCCATTCAAATAGAAGAGCCTGGTTGTGAAATATGGTTATTAAAGGAGGTGGGTTATTTGGTGACGTGTATCTCTAGTCCATGACTTCAGAACAGGACATTGTGACATATATACTCATTTCTAAGAGAAGGTGTCTTCACAGTGTTTCTTTCATGTACTTATCATCTTGATTTTGCCTTTAACCCCCAAAAGAACCTGTTTCAGAAAGTAATCAAGTATTTCCAATGATACATATTTAGCCAGAACTCCATGGAGTTAATTGACATTTTGTTGTGTCCAGTAAGGTAAACTGTCTGCTCCATCAGTACCATGAGACTATCCACATACTCATCCTGAATGCCAAAGTTAGAAGGTTCATACGGACTCCTTAAAAGAAGTTAAAGAACACAAATTGTTTAACAAACAGTCCTTATTATCTGGAGTATGTCTGCTTTTCATGTGTTGAGCACACCACTGTCATTGACGCAATCACGAGACCCATGAAGCCCAGGGTAGTAAGTGGCCTTCAGCAAGCCATGCTTGTCATAAGAGGTGACTAGCAGGATCAGCTGTCAGACTCATTTACTTGGTCAACCCATGTCTTTGTATAACAGTTATATAGATTGATGCTCATGATGTTGATCACTGGATTAGCTTTCTCTTTGACTAAAGGTCACAACCTCTAATTCAGTTATCTGACTGTGTATTGGACAATAGTCATACCTTTTCATCACAAAGACCATTTACTTATCATTGGCCTTAAGTTATCATTCACCATCTTCTATAAAGTAATGAACAATGTGGATTATTTATTTGTTTTGTTTTTTTTACTTCTCAGAAGCTGAACACTGGACTCAGTGAGCGGCGACAAGCAGGTATGCATATTTTGATCAATTGTTCTGCTTCCACAATGTATGCTACTCAAAGATGTTACGGATCATCTGTTTCTGTCTTGCAGGAATAGTGATCTATATATATCCTTGACAGATTCACACAGATTGCATGAAGAACGTGGATGTTCTTTGAGTAGTATACAGTCCATGGTTCTACTTCCATAACAGCAAAGTTGCTAGGGTAATATTATGCATGCATGGTTAAAGGTGCATTTCTTCACATGATGTTTTCAAATCCTTACCTTGCGTTTTAAATGTGCGTCAGAGCTGCAGAAAATAATCCTGGTTTATGGAAATTAGAACCACATATATTTCAAAGAATTTTTTGCAAATGACAATTTGATGCAGAAAGGTTTTAGAATAAATTCATCATGAGATTGTTGCTTGAACAGTATTGAGCAAAAGCAAGTGACATTGTATTTATCAAGTAATAGTTTGAGGAAGAGAACGAATTATTTCACATATTTCAAGAAAATATTTATTTAACAACAATGTAAATTTAAAATGAAAGAAACTATTCTTCCAGTTTCAAATAAGTGTTGTCCTAGTGCAGGCTCTTTAGTTAAATATGTGTAGAAGAAAAAATGTGACTTGCCATTGCCCAGTACTGTACAGATGAACTGTTAGTGTAGAATGTAGCATGGAACTTGAAACAGAAGAGTCTAATCAAGGTAAGTGGATTGTTTAAAATGGTTTCTGTTACTCTGACATTTCTTACAGGAATTGTTTTTGCAGTCACTATTTCAATTAATATTCCAATTTCCACATTATAATCTCACAGGTCTGCTTGTTTGCAAGACTGACACAGGAGGAAGTTCAATTTGTTAATGTTTCATAATGTTATATGAGAACAAAAACCACGATACTTCAGGCACTTATTGTGAGGTCAAGGTAAAGGTTGTATGGAGCTGATATGTGCCATCTCTCACAATGTGCACTAAGGGTTTCCCTTCAAAAGTGTTTTGTAAATATTCTTCATTTACTTACAAAAAATTAAAACAATAATTCTTTGGGGTGAAGGTCATTTTGTGACATTATTACCGTGCTTGCCGCCACGTAGCTGTGTTCAATTTCCCATTACTATCCATACAGATTTCTTTATTTATCCTAATTAATTCTGTCCAAAGTGAAGCTTTAGACTCTTGTGCCTTCGTCTTTGTCTTGGTATTTGATGTGCTCAAATACAAGCACATTATCATGTTGTTTCTACTCTCTCGGTGTCGTGAACATTTGTGGACATAATGGCTGTCGTGTTTCTCACATCTTACAGCTATGGAAACTTAGCTGCGTTAATTGTCAAAAGTGCTGTTTCATTGTTGGGTACGAAAAGGGACTATTTTATCTGGTGGATGGTCTTTAAACACTGGCATTGTGGACAGTCAATATGGCGTATCACTGCTCTGACCTCCCGAAGTCCAGTGTCAATATACAATACCTTGCTGAGAGTTTTTCAACATACTTTCTACAAGGATGTGCTTCTTTTGTCTTTGAGCTGCAGATTTTTGTACACATATTTGTGGAAGAGACTTACAATCAACTGTTGTCTGGGGGTTTTTTTAAGTTAAAACTTGGTACCAAGTTATACAGATTTTTGTATATATCACCAAAAAATATTTGAATATTATCGAAATTGCTTTCTGTTAATGTAAGTAGATTGATCTTCTCTGCATTAATGCAAGTCATTAAAGAGCCTTTAGATTCATCAATCTGTGTGCGATATTGAGCTAAATAATTTGAAAATAAGTCTGAACCATGTTTAAAAAATAAAGAATTCTCACCTATGATATTCAGAATCATTCCTAAACCTCCAACAATGAGGAAGAATCTACACTTTTTTCTACAATTGATACGTTTTAAATGAGAGAGTGAGTGAAGAAACTAAAATCACTGTCAAGACTTAATTCTGAGCTTAATAACATGTGACTATAGTACCATACTCCATATGGGCTTAATGCTAGTCAGTCTCCATGAAGACCTGTCATCAGCTGGAGTAATTCCTGGGTTTCCAAGGACAGTTGTGCTGAAAACTGCAATTACCAAGTGGAACAAGATCAATGATGACCTCTTGTTAGGCCAGTTCATTAGTCACTTGGTCTGCTGAGGTCAGTCAGGACTGGGGGGGAATTCCGCAGTGGCTGGCTACAAGTCTACTGTTGTCCATTGTTAAACAAACGCTGTCCAAACTCGTATCACATGAGAACACTGGACCTGTGTCCCTCTGACAGACACACTGACTGCTGACAACATGGAGGAGCAACTTTATGATCAATGATAATGCCATTTTGTGATGATGATGATGACGATGATGATGATGACGATGATGACCATCATATACAGTATTCCTCAGATGTAAGACTCAGATTTCAATCTTTAAAATATGCACCAACATTTACACAAAAACGTGTAAGTTCTCATATCTTCTTTTCATGTGATGAATATTTTATACGTATCTTTGCACATTTTCACAAGATCCATGGTAATGAAGCAAATTGCAGCTCATTTATGTTATGAAAAAGGGAGCCACATTTTATTGTGTGATGCAGTGAAAATCAACACTGGTTTATCTGAGTTGAGCACTTCAACCATGGAGCCACCTAGTGCTGTGTTAATGCATCCCTTAGGTTTGAATGAACCTAAAATAAAGGTTTCTAAAGAGGTAATGAACTGAAACCTATCCCTAAGCTTGTGTAAGTGCAGTTGGGAATCTCATGTACAGGTGCATATACTCTTCACTCTAGTTAAACTGTAGTGTTCATCAAAATGTCATATCAGAATTGTAATATTCTTAAGGCCAAATTAAACTATCCCAATTCTTGATTTATCAGATTGTAAAAATTCTTTTTGATTGTGTTTATACATAGAAATTTATGCATTGAGTTCATGCGAAAATATTTGAGAAGTGGTTGAGAATCACTTTGTTTCAGTTAATTGTTTTTCAGGTTAAGGTTTTAGAAGAACACATTTTTGCAAATGCAAAATTATGAAACATGTACTTAGGAACCTGAGATAGCAGACAGATGATAAAAGTGATAAAATTACTATTTTGTGACTTATCACTCCATGGTGTAATCCTTGCATGATATTAGTATAGTTCAGCGAACGCCTCATTCATTTATTGGGTATTGAGCCTTCTCCAGATTTGATTGTTCCAGGCACGCCTTCATTCCTAGACTGTGTCAGGTTAGTGATATAAAAACTGTCCCAGATACAGAAGATAAACACCAATAGAAATAATTACATTAGCATTTGATGTCGGTATGTTTGAGTAATCTAGATACAGGAGATTCATTTTAACTTCATATAATTTGTAAATAATAAGGCTGAAGTCATTTTTACTTCTTGATTTTGTCAGGCCCAGATATGATGCCCTGGTTGAACATACACAAGATGCATGGTCTAGTGGAGAGAATATCAGCTACAGTGTGGTACATGTTGTTACCTTGCCTTGTACTTGGGTTTGAGCAGATAAAACAAGGACTAGTTGGCTGGGGGCAGTATACTGTGTCTGGGTGGAGTATCCGTGTTAAGCTGCAGCAAGGTGTCAGTGGGCTAAGAAGAAAGACCAGACTAGAACCAGCACATGCACATTTTTACAGAGACAGGATCATCACTGTGTAAGTGCAATAATCTTGAAGATGATGTTGAACCTATTTTCAGCTGACCTCACCTCTGCTTAGAGCTGTGGATGTGTGTCAGGTGCTCTATCGCCACGTTCCCACAGCACCCTTTCACTTTCTTTCTTGACAGAGTTATGTCCCTTGCCCTATCTTCCCAGCAACATGCCTAGCCACAACATGTTTTTAGACCCAATATCACAAATGTAAACAAATGAAAATGTCAGATGTCATTCTTATGGAATTAATGAGCAGTAAGAACTCTCAACATGTCTTAAAGATTGATGGTATTGGGAAATTTTGATCGCTTTGACCAACAAAATCAGTCATGACAATGAATGGGCTCTCACTATTCTTGAAGCTATGACTTGTTTGAACTGTATAAGCCTATATATCATAGTAATATGTGTACAAAATGTTGTATTCATTTCATAGTGAATTGGAAGACATTAAACACAAAGTACCTACTGAGGCTTGACAGCTTGTGAGTGATTGACTTGCTCAAAATATAAAGTTAGGAAAGAGGTCATGGTGGATGTCTTTCTTTCAAATGTCACACTGGTATATGCTGGTATATTAATGTCCACAACTTTTTTATTGAATGTATAGGAATGTGGGAGTTAAATGGCGCAGGTTGATTAAGTGCAGTCTGACCAAGGACCAACTTGGCTCAACATTTATGAAACCAAATAGGAAAACTTGGGACATAGGTCACGGGAGCAAGTAACATAGGATTGTCAGTTTTCATTGTCAGAACACGTTTACCTAAAGGCTGCAGTAAATAAAGGGTTATTCAGTCTAATGAGTACACTTTAGATTAGCATTTACAGATATAAATTTGGGATATAAGATAATTTAAAAGTTTATGAACATGTATTGTTTGTTAATTATTTAAAAGGTCGGGTGGGGTAGCCTAGTGGTTAAGGCATTTATTTGTCATGTGGAAGACACTGGTTCAATTCACCACATTGGTACAATTTGTGAAGCCCATTTCTGGTATCCCCACCATGATATTGCTAGGATATTGCTAAAAGTAGGTTAAAACTATACTCACTCACTAATAATTTAGTAAAATAAAATAAAATAAAATAGAAAGATCGTGAGTCACTGTGATCTGATACGTCACCAATGGACATGCAGTGGAACATTAAAATGACAAAACAAGAAAACAGCAATTAAGAGATGTGTTGAAACCTGCCCATGAGAAGATAGTAAATACTGTTAGGTACAGCAGATAGAAGAACAAACATAGTCCCCCAAATAATGTTATGGATGCTAGACACTTAAGTCAGAACACACGTAATTCTTTTTCGTATTGCCATTGTCATACTGCACTTTCTATTCTTTCATGCATGTAATTATTTAATTCTTTAAACGGTGACCTTTTGTCACTATTAGCTCATACTAGTGTAGCACTTTTTGTCCTCTGCAGGTAATGTAGACTAATGCTTAGTCCCTGAATATATATAATTTTGATATTAACAAGCAAGTATAAATTGAAAAAGAAACTCATGGAGGCCAGTGATTCAGAACCTGGGGAAATCATTTAGGGCTTTAGCATTACGGGGAGGTGGCAGTAGGGAAAACAATGTAGTTTCAGGGACTGTGAGACGGACTACACCTGATGCTGGAAACAGGATTGAATGTGTGCATGGAATTTCTCCACATCTGTGGCAGTCCTGATAGTATAAACCACAAGGGGCCATCATTGGCAGTTTCCTGTCTCCATGAATACAGATTTTATCAAAGGATATCACACAGTTCATATTTACGTTGTTCTGTCAAGCATGAAACTTTGGTGACAGGAACAGTAGGTAGTTATTGGCTACTTGCCTGCTGCGGGCAGCTGAAGGAGATGTTGTGTTGGAGATGGGTACTGAGGGGTATCTCAGGACATGGGTAGGACTAATGTGAACCTGATTACATGGGGTGGGGTTCAGCTGAGTCTGAGGGTATGGTATGGGCTCAGGTGGGTCTGAAGACATGGCATGTTGCTCAGGTATGTTTTAACTTTCATGGATAACATGGGGCAGGCCTTCATTGTATCTGATTTAGTACTTGTATGCAACAGAGAAATAAATGGAATATTGAACATATGACCTTAAAGGAAAAAATCTGTATATGAGACTCAACGGAAAATGTCCAGATCTATGTAGACCGACTACTGGTCTCTGAAATGAACATATTTTACTGAAAAGGGTTCATATTTTAAAAAAAAAGAAATATTATATTGAAATGGAGCCCTGAGACTTTCTTCATTTTCAGAAGCTAAGGGAATCTAGACTTGCCACAGTTTCTAGACTTGTAGGATAAATATGCTTCGGGGTCTGTATGACAGACTAAGTTTGATGCTGCCTGTTTTGTGAAGTTCAGTGATTAGGTCAAGAAATACTTGAAGTCTTACAGCATAAAACATTGACTGACCAAGAGACTGTCCTCAGTAAGGACATACAAGCCCAGGTGTTCATCCAGGTGTGGGCATATATACAGATATCACCTGTGTCATACAGATACCTGTCTACCAGGAATGCTCCCTAGGCTAGCAACATGTGGCAGGGATTGCTACTGGACGACCAGGGGCATGTGGCCAGTGTTTCTAATTAGATTGCCATAAACACACGACAGGTTTTTGCTGAGGTCAGGGGTCACCTCATAGAATCAGTGGTGGTAATCAGTAGAGATGGTGATCCTACTTCCTGTCTGGGTAACACCTACAGCTGTTCTTCTTCAAATAGTTCATGTTTTGTCAGTGACAACAGATGTCATGTGGTTGTCCTCGAAAATTATATAATTATTGTTTTATCAAAACAGAACAACTGCAGCCTGTGAAATTTGTCCATTTTCAAAGAAAATTGAACATAGCAGATAACAGAGAGTTAGAGAGGCTGGACGGGTTGTGGTCGGTATGTTGTGTGTACCCCACCTACGTGTTTTTATATAGAAATATACCATAGCCAAAAGTGGAATACTAAAAGATGCTCGTGGAATCTATTTCAGAGTGTGGTGTTTTCTGGATTGGAACTGTCAAACAGTTGTAGCAGATGCATTGGATTGTACTCTATAAGAAAAGACCATACACAGCAACAAAATATTTCACAGAGCAGTATAACATTTTCATTCAGACGAAAGGGAACAACTACACATTGTTTCTGTGTTGGGTTGCAAAACATGGACTCATCCATGTAAGGTGGCATGTGCGTTTCTGTATTTTGGCCTTGTTTAGTGTACATTACCATATACAGAATGTACCTGGGGTATATATCTATAGTGCTTGTGCTGACAACAACCCCTTCAGCATTAATAAGATAGCCCAATGGAAAGTGCATTTGCTTGTCACATGTCAGACTTGAGATTTATTCCCAGTGAAGGTACAATCAATCTAAACATTGTGTCCATTATTTTCTGTCCTTTCTCAATGTACCTTTCAAAGCAATAGTCTAATTATAAAGAAGCTAGTATTTCTATCCAGGTATTTCCAAGCTATGAACACTCTATGAATGAATGAGAAAGGTAAATCATTTCCGCCAAGAATGTTGAATCAAGTCAGCATGAGTGAGCACATACCATGAACATCACCTACACAGCATCCACAGTGGTTCATTGAGGGGAGGGAGGAGTGTCTCTGTCAGAAACCATTAAAGTTGAATAATTAACATCTTGTATTGTTGGCTACCTGAATGATATATAGTTGTCGATCAGTGAATACACTTGAGTGACTTTGCAAAGATGGTTTACATATGACAAGTATGGCCACCATTGATGTGGGATTGACTATGTTTCACCTGTTTACCTCTTGACAATCACCTTTTGTCAGGGCAGCGGTGGAATGGGAAGGGTGTTATAAAAGCATTTTGTTTTGCCTGGTTATCTGTGTGTACAAAGTTTAAAGAATCTATTGAAGATGATTGATTGTATTTAAAGTGCTTGGAATCAGAAAGCATGTAGACAAACTGTAAACAAATAGTGCTGTTTATTCACAAAGATTGTAAGACATATTTAGACAAGCTATGCTTGTATGTTCATTTTTTTCATCATTATTCATACAGCAGACCTTAAGACGACCCTGTGTTGCACTCAGGTGGCCCAGTGGTTGATACAGTGGCGACCTTTTGTTGCACTCGGGTGGCCCAGTGGTTGATACAGTGGCGACCTTTTGTTGCACTCGGGTGGCCCAGTGGTTGATACAGTGGCAACCTTTTGTTGCACTCGGGTGGCCCAGTGGTTGATACAGTGGCGACCATTTGTTGCACTCGGGTGGCCCAGTGGTTGATACAGTGGCGACCATTTGTTGCACTCGGGTGGCCCAGTGGTTGATACAGTGGCGACCTTTTGTTGCACTCGGGTGGCCCAGTGGTTGATACAGTGGCAACCTTTTGTTGCACTCGGGTAGCCCAGTGGTTAATACAGTGGCGACCTTTTGTTGCACTCGGGTGGCCCAGTGGTTGATACAGTGGTGACCATTTGTTGCACTCGGGTGGCCCAGTGGTTGATACAGTGGCAACCTTTTGTTGCACTCGGGTGGCCCAGTGGTTGATACAGTGGCGACCTTTTGTTGCACTCGGGTGGCCCAGTGGTTGATGCAGTGGCGACCATTTGTTGCACTCGGGTGGCCCAGTGGTTGATACAGTGGCAACCTTTTGTTGCACTCGGGTGGCCCAGTGGTTGATACAGTGGCGACCTTTTGTTGCACTCGGGTGGCCCAGTGGTTGATACAGTGGCAACCTTTTGTTGCACTCGGGTGGCCCAGTGGTTGATACAGTGGCGACCTTTTGTTGCACTCGGGTGGCCCAGTGGTTGATACAGTGGCGACCTTTTGTTGCACTCGGGTAGCCCAGTGGTTGATACAGTTGCGACCTTTTGTTGCACTCGGATAGCCCAGTGGTTGATACAGTGGCGACCTTTTGTTGCACTCGGGTGGCCCAGTGGTTGATACAGTGGCGACCTTTTGTTGCACTCGGGTGGCCCAGTGGTTGATACAATTCCATCTTTAAGTGGCATATTTAGAAGCTTGTATGATGAAGAAAAAGACATTTTATAGACAGGCAACTTCTTTATTGCAACAGATGCAGTGTTTCAGTGTAGATCCTTACAACTGATGCAGTGGCTTGTCATAAGTGCTCATTGTGTTACAGTGTATATTTTGTTCAGCTAGATCTCATCCATTTCGTCAGCCAATATAATCAGCCCAGACTAAGTAGTAAACAATTCTCTCTTTTTTTTGTTAATTTCCACAAATGGAATGTATCAACAAAGAAGCAAAAACCCTGTGGGCCATTCTAATCACAAGCAAGTGGTATCAGGAAGATAGCACGCTGCCATTCTGCATGCTGCAATTGGGAGTCTGGTGGAAAATGTCATGTGAAAATACAGATAATTACTTAGTTGCCACTTTCTCAAGACCTTCTCAACCAGTCAGGATAATATTTACAGGATATGTTGTGGTTATTGCTGGAATTTGATTGCAGTAGTGTTGTGTTTGTGATAAAGGAAGTAATTGACAGCACTGCTCAGATTGCAGCCTTTAGAGAGCAGCATTGTGTTTGGTCGAATACCTTCTACATGTATGTTACTGGAGCAAGCTAGGAAACCCCAGGTTACTAGAACTGGGGAATCCTATGCCAAATGTCTTCTAGGTATATGTTACTTCAGTTGGGGAATCCCATGCCAAATGTCATCTAGGTATATATGTTACTTCAGTGTGGGAATCCCATGCCAAATGTCTTCTAGGTATATGTTACTTCAGTTGGGGAATCACATGCCAAATGTCATCTAGGTATATATGTTACTTCAGTGTGGGAATCCCATGCCAAATGTCTTCTAGGTATATGTTACTTCAGTTGGGGAATCACATGCCAAATGGATTCTGGATGTAGGTTACTTCAGTTGGGCTATCCCATGCTAAATGTGTGTTTTGTGTTAATTGCAAATTAAGACTTAATGAGTTGATTTCAAAATAGACATTCTGTACCTCTAAATTCTCCACCACTGCTTTAAGATCTTCTCTCCTTTCATTCCTAAAGAGCCATTAAAGAAAATCTGCATCTCTCTCTTGACCAATTGTAGCAATGTTTCTATTTCCATCAGGCCATTATAACGCATCATGACCATTCTCTGTAGTCTGCCCTTAAGGGTGTGTCTGTCATAAATTTTCTTTGCTGAGTGACAAGGTAGAATCTGTAAGTGTTTACATTTATTTGGTTTTAAATGATGGATGTATTGATTGTGATTAGGTTTTGTATTGTGTGAACAAATTGCTGTTTCTGCATACTGAAGCGTAACACCTGGTTCAGGTCTGATGAAATATATGCTGAGTAAGCGAAATATGTAATAAAGGAAATAGTTTGTTTATTGGATGTAATGTCGTGATTGTGATATTGTTTATGTAGTTGAGATGTGTTTTGAAGAAATACTGTATACAAAAGCAGAAAATAGAATCAATAGCCAGGATTGATTCATTTTTTCTGTATTAGCTATCTTGCATGGAGAATATGAACACAAAGGCTATCTTGAGAGCAGGGCAAATGTCAGGCGAATAATTAGACAACTGTGGAGCCCTGGGTCATTCAGACCACCCAGTGTTCTTGTACTGAGATAGGAAAATATACACCAGCAGTTACCACAAGCCTGGTGGAACTAGCTTTGTACATATTGGATCTCATCCTTGTCGTGAAACTTTAAAAGACCTTTCATCAGGGAGGCGCCACTTAAAGCTATGCAGAAAACAAATGAACATTTAAGATCATTGGGATTTGTGGTGCTGTTACTTAAGGTGAGTGATAAGTAAAATGCTTGCTAAACTCTGTTATACTAAAAGAAGATGTGAAAATTGCTCACAGTTTCTAGTGAACTGAACATTGGAGATTTAATTTCATCAGTTTGTTTATGACTTTTCCAAACTTTGTTTACATCTTCTCATCATTTGGTTACGACTTTTAACTAGAGTGTGTGTAACTTCCATTAACTTGTTTACTAATTTCTTGAGGAAGAAATGTTGAAGTTAATCTCAGTGTTCTTAACATCTCATTAACAGTGTAACTCAAGTAGCAGAAACAGCAAAAATCAATCTGATGGTAAAGAACTGGAGAATTAATTACGAAGATGCGTTAAATCATCACTTTACATCAAACCACCGTGTTTCTTCATCCACCCACCTGTTTGGGGCAGAGTTCAACAGAGGCTACATTTACAGGATTAAGATGCTCAGAGATCAAGGCTGCTGCCCTGTAATCTCACACCCAGGGGAAGTTTTGACCAAATGTCTTGAAAACTACACACCACTTATCAAAAGAAATGTGAGTTGTGTAGACAAAAGGTAACTTGACTCTTGGGCAGGATCAGCAAGAGGGAATAGCTCATGCAGATAATGATTTCTTCTTCCAGGAATATACAGTACCTGATGTTTTGACAAACAGCTTTCAAGATATAAAAGCAGCTGCACACTTGGAAATTAGGTTTGCTTCTTGCCATATCAGGAAACTAAATGTCTTCTTTAGTTATTATACAAGGACGAACAAGAAAGCAAAGGAGAAAGACAGATATCCTGTTAAGGGATTCATCGTATCCATCAAACATTAGTGTAAATCTGAAATATTGTTTAAGTCATTGAGTAGACTTTATATTTTTTATGATTAAAAATATCATAAAATAAGTCATTATTTGGTCTCTAGAAGAGTGTAAGGCTTTTAAGTGAGAAGCAACACCCACCTGTGGGTTTAATCTTTTAAAGTTGATTTGCTGAAAACTCCTCAAATCCAAGAATATAATCACACAGAAATAGGTTCATATCAAGATAATAATCAAAAGCTATTTTTGTGCAAAGCAAAGAGATACTTGTAAAAGTTAAATGTCAGTTTGACAGCTAACCTGAACTCCTACTAATGTTAATCAAGTACAAAGACAAACTTATAGCTGAACGATGTTCCACATTTGATGAGATGGAGGTGCGGGATATAAACCTTGCTGGTAGTAACAGTTTCAAATGTGTACACTCTAGAAGAATCTTAAACTTTGAAAAGTTACCTTTGAAGTCTGTTTTTCTGTAATATCACGGGACGTTTATGTTTGCAGCGCTTCTTTAAAGTGATATTGAAATAGGATCAGAGCATGTACAACATGCTATATCTGGTTGTGATTTACAAAATTCAGGAAAAGGGCTACACCCATAATGCAGAGTGAAGCAAGCCTGAAGTTGTCTCTCTGGTCGCTAAAAGCTAAAATGTTTTATTTAAATTTGTAATTTTAGTTTAATCATGAAAGCTTGGTTAAAATTGTAAGTTTACTGAACCATATAGGACAATTATAAATGTTAAACCAAAAAAGCTGTCATAAATATTTCGGGACCATTTTTATTAAAATGTTTGCTCTGTTTTCAATAAAAAACATGGTCCCTGACATTTTCTGTTCAGTGTATACATTCTACACACAGCAGAAAGACAGCATCTGTGAAAATGCTTGCCATTTTATCACAAAGTTTCGTCCAGGATATTCCTGCAATATCATCCTGATGGCTGTATTGAATTCCAACTAGTCCATCATCAAATCCCTTGGGGGCCATCAAAACAAGTGCCCTTTGAAGCTGTCCTCTCTGGGGCTTCTGCAAGGGGAGCCACTACCCCCTTCTTTCTCACCACATCAAGCAAAGGAAGGGCTGATGTGCAGGCTCTACAACAATGTCCTTCACAGTTGTCATACTCATTGACTGTTCAGTGATACTTATCTATCTTGTTTGGAGTTTCCAACTTCCAGCACAACTAAAGATACCTGTGTCCAAACTTGAATGGAATTTACAGCTCATTCTTTTGCCATGCCTACCTGCCATGTGACCCTATGTGGAGCTGGTAACTCCTTATTAGCTTTAAATGTCTACCAGTACTGCTTCTGTAAGGAGTTTGAAGGGTTACATCAGCTCAGTATAGGTTTGAATACCTTTGACCACAAGGTGACACAGCTCTACGGCAGTTTTGTGTGTCTGAGCACAGGGATCAGACATGCAGACACTGATTGTCTGAGGTGATGTAAGAAATGATGTTATATGCTTTATCTACTATGTGAATATGTTACAGTCAGATTGTGAAATGCTCAGTGGTCATGTCTGGTATAACAAAAACACTGTGCTATGACAAAAACACTCTCACTCACTCACTCACTCACTCACTCAAACCTGGCATGAGCACACATGTACTCTATGAGACAGGAGTTTCACCTGTAATTATACCCTGACACCAGTTAAATGAGAATGGATATTTAACATATCGCACTTAATTAGACACTTGGAACATTCTTTTGAAACTAGATTATGATCGGTTTTACAGGTTTGAAGAAGCCATGGGAATGGCAACTGTATTGGTTGGATGTAAGAAGTACAGATAGTTCCACACTGGGAAGATTGCAGAGCGCCATGTGGTCTACACATTTCCCTGATCGTTTTCTTTGATTAAACAAATGGCTTTCTCAACTTCCATTTGCAGTTTGGGGGCTAATTACAAAACTTGATTGAAAAAGTTTGCATACATATTCTGAAGTAAATTCATTTTCTGTCTTGAGTTTGACAAGAAATCCAGTGTCTGGCAAATATAGTGGCAAGTAGTTGCAAGTGGAGAACTATAAATATAGACGGTCTGTTCCAGGAACTGTTCATCCTTGTGTGGTAAAGAATGCATGTTCAGAGCGTGTTAGTCCTTGTTATACAAAAGAAGCATATATGTTTGAATTTTTCCCACAAACATAAAACTGTATTCCAATTTTACATCTGCTACAAGTCTAAATATCAACAAAATCTGATGATATAAAGCAATATTTCACAGTGCTTTAAACGTACAGGGTTCATTTCAATTAACATGGCTCCAAAGATACCCATCATTTTCTTCTTATTTCACTCATACCCATTTTCATCCCTGGGTATAAGAATTATTTTACTATACTTGTATGGTGTAAGGTATATTTCACCATACTTTGGGGATATATGGTATATTTTACCATTATTATAAGGCCTAGTTTCGCCATGCATTTGGTATGATATGAGATTTATTTCACAATGCTGACATCGTATAAGATTTATTTTAACATGGTGTCAAGCCTACATAGACAAAATCCTGTATGTTGGTGTTAGAGGATGATCCAAAGATGGAGCAGTCTTGCATGATCTGTGTGATCAGCTACTGGCAGGGACCAGCATCGTCAAATTGGTTGAATGGAATCAAATCTCAAGCTGCATAAAGTAATGTTTGAGATTTCTGTGCATTGTAACCCTGCCTGACTCCTTGGCCGCCATGTGGGGCACTGTAACCTGCAGGATACTCTTTATGACTTGCACATGGAGTGAGCACTGTTCCTGGAATAATTTCAGACTGTCACATATGGTTTCAGTCATCTAGATATATTCAATGAGGTGTCGATTTGTAAACCATGTTGGTAAATATTCCAAATGTTTTCTTGGGTCAGGGAACTGATGAGTATCCCAGTAGCTGAAACTTCTTGCAAATACTACTTCCAACCACCAAAACCATGTGTTCGAGTTGGTGGAATGTAGAGGAAAGTGGTTTAAAATCAAAATTACTATCTTGTGTTGGTTTGCTGTAAGTGTCCAACGGGAAACCACAGACACAAAATATTCTGATTAATTATGATGACACAGATTTTCAACTCAGTACTTACAGCTGTGTGGGCCTGTTAAATTTTGAACTCTGAATAACTGGATTTGAATTTGTCCTTAATGACCTATGCTGGTTGTGCAAAGACACTAACATGACTTAATGCATCATGAGTTCAACTTAGTGTACCAACTGACAATGGTTAATGTTCACAATATCAATCACCTGATTATGATTCTGATGATGATGTATGTACATGCCTCCGTTCTACTGATGGAATATTGCTGACTCAACAAGTCATACACATCCTATAGTTCAACACGAGCACTGTGCCTCCATTGGTGTCTGCTTGTTTGCTGGATGGTTTTGTCATCTCCCCAGTGCATCATGCATGGATGAACAGTATCCAGATATCTGAAGCCAGCAGTGTAAAGGGTGAACTGAAAGGAATATTGCCTCAAAGTCTTTGTCAGATCATTCATGGAAGCAGTGAATGAATATGGAAAAATGTGGATGTCAATGGTCAAATCTAGATACAATCTGCATAAACATACTCTTGCATCACAAGAAAGTCACTCATGTACAGAATTTCTTCACAAATATCAAATATCAGTGATCAAAGTGATAGCAGAACTAAATATATAAACAGCAGGATTGTCAAAGTGGTTGTAATTTTATGCGTCATAAACATCTTCTAAATGACAGACTTTTGTGGCAGATATGGATATGTGAATTTATTAATGCCTATGACATGATCTGACCTGTGGATGTCATGTTACATATATCTTTGTGATGTATCAAGAAGGGGGGCTTAAAAATGTTCCAGTGCACTCAAACATACAAGGAAGGTGGCCATTTGTGCCACCTTTGTCCTTATCTGGAAGAGAGCATGTTGCCACCAGATACTCACATAAGTCTGTCATAACAGGATGAACCAGTCAGTGCTGCTGGAAGGAGATTTTTTAGAACGTTGATGATATTCACAAAACACATGAAGAGGATGCATTAAATCTGACTGACTGTGAACATTCAGACGCAGAACATGTCAGGGCACTTGCTTGGCCTCCTCACTGGAAGTGGTTTTAGATTGTACAAGTTAATGCTGACGTACATATGTAATCTCTGCTTGTGTGTGTCACTGCAAGTGAAAGGATCTGTGTTATTCTCAGGGCTGTAGGCTAAGAGTTGAAGATGGTGGGGTCGTTTTATAAGAAAAATGTATTATAATAATTGTGTTAGTTTAGTTTAAATGTTTAGTTGGTCATGTTTACATTTGATTTGAAAAATGAAATGAGGAGTAGAGCATAACCAGCACAACCAATGGCATGGTGATAGAAACATGCCAAGGCGAGTCAGGTGAAAATGAAATCCTTTGGTTGTTTCTGTAACAAGAATTAACTTAGTGATTATTTTGACAAATGCAGTGGAAATTCAAGTTTGTATAGTTTATGTGAGCTCCTTCCTCAAACAGTGATAGAGTGGTTGCTGTATCAAGTATATGGACTTTGTGCATGGTTTCCATGGAACTGCTACCTTTATTTAATTCCAGATTACATAATTCAGATATGTTTGTCTTTTAATTCTTAGAGAAACCTGTGATGGTTCGCCACTATAAATATACCTGGCTGTAATTCCAGTGTGATTGAAATGTATGTGATTAAATAAACTAGAACTATAACCTTTATAGCTGGTTGTAAATCTTGTCAGGAATGTGGATTAACCGTCACTGTCCCTAAAGGCTATCTCAGGATTGATACAGTCATATCCAGTCCACACTGGGGTCAGTACGGCTATATATATACTAGTGGTCAGTAAGAATCCAAATGTACAACATTTGACCACCACCTTGGCAGAGTAACTGACATTACAAGAATGCTGAGAGAATGGTATCTAAGTTAGATTGATGCTAGAACTTTAACACACCATTGATTACACACAGTGACACTGTTTCGCATAGTGTAACTGAAAAGTGACAAAATGCATTTTTATAACAGCAGAGTTTATTCATACATAGATAAATCTATTCTAAAACACCATATGGCAAACACATTATTGGAAAAAACAAAAGGAATTAATGTCAAAGAAATAGAATAACATATCTCAAGGGCATTAAATGTTGCAATGGATGTCATGATTTGTAAACATACATTTGGGAAAAAAGTCATTTCAAGATAACACACAGACTTTTTGATGGGTGAAGTGGCACCATAGGGCATGGTGTTGAAGCGATGAAGATGCTGAGGGCATTCTGTTGGTTTGAAGTCAACCTTTTCATTGACCCTCTCTGTAAACTTGTTAACACATAGATAAGGCTAGTCTACATCCTGCCGAAAGATAACTGCTGGACTCCGATCTCAATCTTTGGCACTAATTAAGGAGGAAAATATTTACACCAACATAAACCTCCAACATAAACCTCCAATGCCAAAAAGCAAAAACAAGACTTTCTTTATTATCGTTCCATGCCCTCAGAGCCAAGTAGTGATTGTACCTGCATGCAGCATGACAAGAAATAATTAGAGTTATTCTCTGAAAACACATTTTCTACATCTGACACTACTTACAGCTGATTTAGCCATAATGGTCAGTTGGATAGGTTCCAGGCAAGAGGGGCTGTTAATGAGATGAACAGTTTTTAGGAAAACAGTCTGACAAGCTGCATTCATCTGGAATCTGCAGAAGAGGTTTGAAATGCCATCTGTTGAGAGTAGTGCTAATGATAGGACTGTATTGAAGGATGATCAACGGCCATGATTGATGCACATGCATGCTCCGGCAGATGACTGGCGAGTGCCTTCACCACATTTAGCTTTTGATGGATGCAGAAACCTGTTTCATGACAACAGCTTTAACTTTCAGATCCACTGAACTCACTTGCTCAAATGTGTTGATAAAAGTTTATGTGGAACCTTATCATGAAGACAATACAGAACTCTGATTTATGTCTGATCATGAAAGATACTGCGTAATCTAAATTCATTGATTGAGAAAGATTTGACATAAAGGTCCATATATGTTTAGGCCTTGATCTGAGTTAATGCATTGAGTGTTCCTACAAGTTTAGTGTCAGCTTCTACTAGAAGAAGGGTTCAACCAGATTAAGGGTAAAATACACCAAGTTCATTGTGTTTTCATGGCAACAGACTAACACTTAGTCACTGAATATATGTCTGTTACATGGAAACCATGCAATTTCTCTTAATTGAAGAAGAGCCCTGTGAACCTAAGGAAATCTAGGTTTGCTTCAGTTTGGGCTTTATTTTTGCAGAAAGGGATGGTCAGAAGGGAAACTACTGTAGGTCAGTGTCTTTGCTAGACAAACACTTAATAGTAACAAATAAATCCATTTCATTTGAAAAGAACCCCCAGTGAGATGAAGCTTGGGTTATTGAGACTTTGCTTTTTTTTAAGGCTTTAACATTGAAGGGAGAACTAAGCAGCAGGGAAAAGAATGCAGTTCAGGGACTATGAGACAGACTACTCTGGCAAGTGTGAGCCATCATTTCACGGCAGGTCATTAGTTTCTGTGGATAAGGTGTGTGTCATATCATCAGAAGGAAGAGGACTTATTTGCACATTTCATGGACATTTAAAAATCCTGATCTTCATATTTTGGTGCACACTTACTTCTGTTGGCAGTTTATTTAGTGTGGCAGTGTAACATCTAGTTGAAGTCAGGCAGAAGCTGCAGTAAGGTAGACTGTCATCTGTATGAACCCAAGTTCTGCTCATGGGGAAAGTAAACGACAAGCAAGGAACAGATCTTTTAAGGAAACAAACAAGTTGTTCTGTGCCAGGAATAGCAATCTTTTCAAGGAAAGGTGTAATGTGTGATTGTGTTTAAAAGGTTTGCCAAAGCACTGGGATGTGGGTTGTCCAGAATTCTAATTTGAAAACATGAATTGGAAGCCAACCTGATCAGAATTATTTTGTATTGAAAGGGTAAGATATTCAGCTTCAGGGATTTACTGATACTTAGGCAAAAACTGAAGACTGATATTGTGCACATGGTTATTTGAATGTATGACGGAGGCCAGTGATCTAATTGCTGTCATTTTGTATAAATTATGTCTGTTGTGTTTTCTGTCATCTGTTGTATTTCAATGAATAATACACATATT
The DNA here is from genome assembly GCF_037392515.1 of Haliotis asinina. Lineage (NCBI taxonomy): Eukaryota > Metazoa > Mollusca > Gastropoda > Lepetellida > Haliotidae > Haliotis > Haliotis asinina. The sequence goes on from NC_090281.1 coordinate 90,576,742, forward strand.
ATGGGCAGTAGGGTAGCCTTGTGGTTAAAGCTTTGCTTGTCACACTCACTTAAGATTCAGGTTCAACTCTCCACATGGATGCAATGTGTGAAGCCCTTTTCTGGTGAACCTTTGATATTGTTTCAATATTGCTGAAAACTATACTCACCACATGAACTAATTCTGAGACTTTTATGATTTTATGAAAGGAATGCAATGTATCATATATCAATTGTGACATGACACTGAGGGTGGTCATAACTGAATATGGCATATATCACAGGGTTGTGTTGGTCTGTATGTCATATGTAACCAATGGCAATGGCATAGGTCATATATATCAGTTATAACACTGACTGTGAGAGTGGTCACAATATGACATATATCACACATGAGGATTGTATGGAAGTAATCCAACCTGTATGGTACATGGAGCTGGAAGCTGGTTGTTCATAGCCTCCATACTCCACCTGCTCTGACACATCCGTGGCAGAATGTCACCCCCCATCACCTGACGAGAGCATGTTTAACACAAACCTGATAAACAACAAACCTAAGGGTGGTATTAGACTAAAAATTTGATTAACCTGATTGTGGAGAAAATTCATGGGCTGAAAGATCATTAGCATTAAAAGCTGAAGTAGATTTTTTGTAGTGTTGTCAAATTCTGAAAATGCTGAAGATGTGGAGATGCTTGTACCTGCAGTCTGTCATACTACGACAAATTCTTTGTAGTGTTGTCAAATTCTGAAAATGCTGAAGATGTGGAGATGCTTGTACCTGCAGTCTGTCATACTACGACAAATTCTGCAAATAGTTAAAAAGATGTTGTGTGTTTTGGAAGCATGTAATAGTTGGTTTAGAGTATGAACCACTTGCACTGAGGAATTCAATTAAAGGATTATGGGATTAATCCTGTGATTCAGCCAAGGATCACACAATTACCTGCAGGTGCTTGTTCTAATGCTTACTCAGTGATTTAACCTGCCCCTGATCAACTCACTGTACCATGTAACTTTGGCATATTTTCTAAATAAATACCCTGTTGATCATATAAGCTGCCCAACTTATATACCACGTTCTCAGAGCATGGAGATTCCTTTGTAGAACTGGCCTAGGCTAATAGAAAATTAAGGTTCATTAACCCTGACTAGCAGTCGATTAACTCAAATATGCTGCATTAACTTTACTACATGCAGTGAACTTAAGCTTACTCTTATACTGCCTTGTTGTAGCAAGCTTTGTGTGTAAGTAAATTCCACAGCGCTCTCCATGTGTCTAGGCTATATTGATGAGATTGGTCAAGCTCGCACAAGCTGACCTCAAGAGAGTTTGACTATAAATCACTGACCATTGTTTATAGTGTGTGTGGAGCAACACCCCAGAGGAGCGCACTTGTCAGTGTCTGAGCCCTTACTTTGTGCAAGGGGAGGAACTAGGTGATATACCTTGATTGTGGTTGGACTATCTGCTGCTGGACATCTGACCTCACAGACAAACTGTCCTTGTGTTTTATGGAAGGATGCTCTTTGATTCTCATCAACCTACTTTAAAAATGAAATGTTGGTTGGAACAAATGACATGGTATTCCTCAACATTATTGGACACTCATCAAGATTCATCCCTTTGTGACTGGTGACAATGGATAATATGGAGAGATATTCCACAGTGATCATCTTAAATTTATCATATGATATGGAATAATACTCTATGACAGTGGTCATCAATTCAGAGTGTATGATACAGGCTGATTCTCTGAGAAACCAGTGATCCAGATTTATTGGGTTGATATGTGCTGTTATTCCCTGACTGTTGTCTTCTATGTGAAGTGAATGATACAGACTGATATTCCATGATAGTAGCAAACAGCACTGGACAGACACCCTCATATTTATCTACCACATGATATATATATTCTGAACATGTGGCATGCTAGCTGGTAGGCTGCCAGTCATTTGCTTGATCAGTACTACTTGATATGTCATCCAGTGGTGATCTGGCATTGGCTGGACGTACAGGGTCACATCCTATGACAGTGGTCAATTTGTCTATCACTGGCTGGACGCTCAGGATCAAGTTTCAATGCTCCCTTGTCCCAACTGAAACCAAGATGATGTTTTGACAGTGGTTACTCTGTCTGTCATTAAGAAAAGACTGGACTCACAATTCTGTCTGATCCGACACTCTATCATTTAGGCACACAGTAATACCTAGCAGTGGTCTGCCCAAACATCAATCCTCCAGAAGAGGTTACAGAAACACTGTCCACCCTTTCATGTGACCACCTGGCCACATTTAATTCACATACACAGCAGGTGGCTTGATATAGTTTGAGCAGACTCTGGGAGAAAACAATTTGGTTCTTGACCTGTAAAACAATGGTACACACAATCTCACAGTCTGCTAACCTAGCCAGAGGGACATGAATCCAGTGCACGGTAAATTCAGTGTAGGTTCCCCCTATGAGCTTGTGATCCTGTCTAAGACATAGGTATCAGCTGAGTACCAGGAGAACGTCTGTCATTGGCTGGATGTGGCTGGAGGGTTCTCTAATGCACACTGACACTGCTGGGAGTTTAGAGTCCGTGATGTTTCACATAGGATAAACAGGTGGGCTCTCTTCACAGGAACATTAGTACTTATATATCATGTGAGGTTTAAGTTAGATCCTATCCTCCTGAATTCTGGATTGCTTTCAGGACCAATCTTCTATATAGTTCCTTTGTTAGTTCAAGATGTGGAACAGAAAAGGTTTGGAAACGTAATGACATGAGACTGTTGTACTTCCTTAACAGAGGCAAAAGAGCCGTTTGATAATATCCTGTGAGTGTGACGGTGAATCTGATAAGACTAGGTAAACTGGAGTTAATTTCAATGGAGGAAAGAAATCAGGATTTTCTCACGTGCTGTTCTTATTGTATCATTTTCTTCAGCAAAGATTCCAAGTGGATTTGTTCTATTTACAGACAGGTTATCGTACATATCCGATAACTGGATGTGAACTACCTATTGGATAGACAGGCAAAGATGATTCACAAGGACCAAACTAGAAAATTACTGCAACATAGATATGTGAATCCCTCTTCACGTCAGCACTAGGAATTGTGCTGTCGAAAGCTATCTGAGGTGAAAGTTTCGGCAATACCTGATCAAATTTTCATCCAATTAGGGTGCTCAGAGGGTCAAGGAAGCAGTAGATAAGTTTGACCTGGGCTGTTATGATGTGTTATACTGACAATTATTCAGGATTTAATGAGATTTGACAAGACACAAGAGTGGACAAATGGGTATGAACGTCCTGCAGTGAACATTATTGGAAGTTTATGCTGCAAGGTGTGAAGGGATCAGTGAAGCTTTCTAAATCTGAACTGAAGTCAGACGGATAAATGGAGTTTTATGTTATTACATGGATAGTGGTTGTCAGTGCAGCGATAACAGATATAAGACACACTCCATTTAGGATGACTAGGAAGTGGATGAACGGAATTATTCTAATTTCTCTTTTCACATTTCCATGGAGGATGTATGTTAAGGCATATCTGCCATCTCAGGAGATGTGTTTTACCTATCTCCACAAGCTAGGGTTTTATTGACACCATAGGAAAGGTCGGTTCTGAAGTTTCCAAAAGCAGGCAGATTTTATCAGAAAGTGATAACTGCTATAACATCCGGAAAATGTTCAAACAACTCTGTGATAGTGTGTGGAGTAGTGGAGGTGAGCTAGTGTAAATACTGTGGTTATTGTAGAAACATCATCAAATGCTTTGACATACGGTAGCTGGTGACAGACACTTGTCAAGGCAACTTTTGTTGACGAGTGCTATTATTGCTGATGGATGGAGATACCGGAATACTGCTAGTGTAATGACTACAGAGAAGTTGGTTTGCTTTGCAGATTTTACGCTTTTCATAATAGTTGTGATCATATTATTCATGAAATTGTTCATGAATTAAATATACTGGGAAGATATTTTTTTCCGGTTGTTATGGAAGAATATACTTATTCTTCAGTTTGAGATTCTCTTCTAACATTATTGGAAAGTTAATGTGAAAATGGCAACCAATTGTTGGTCAAAGAAAAAGGATGACGGGTTTGAGACATTCGGACATAGTCACTATGATGATGAGGGTTCCGAGGATGAAGAAAACCATAACTGGGTCCGGAGTTTCAGTGAAAGAGTTCGAGGTTTTCGACGTGGGAGATTTGAGCTTGGAATTGGAGCTCAGAGAGAGAAGAAGTTGGCAGGTAATGTATTGACTACGGTATATGTTTCATTTATAACGCAACAGGTGAGGAATCATGTGGGAAATATGACGTCATGGAACTGTGGTTTTTAAGTATGTTATAGCCTATTTGTAACTTAAGTGCCTCCTGAAATATTAAGGATTTGCAAAATGATAGAAAGAACTCCAACTTGATGACCCATAGAAGGAGAGCAATGTTGACATATGGCTAATGCATCATGATGGCTGATGTAGATGAGGAAGAAAGACTGTCTAATGATGCTCCAGCAGTTCCTTGCTGGATTTCATAACAAAATTATTGAGCCAAGACTTGAAGTCTTTCATCAGCTGGCTGCTGAGTTAAGTGAGACGTGGAGTAGCCACTGATAGCACTGGCATATTTACACCAGGATAAACCTATGTGTAAACATAACTGAAAATAATTCCACAAATAATGTGAGCTAATCAAAATGCCAAAATGAACTCTGCTAAGACAGAGTCCATTTTGTATGATTTTGGTAGTAGTGTTCATGTGTTTATGAATTACTATTAAATGGTACTTGACGATTTAGCATATCCTGCTCCACAAATCTGTCACATGCAAAGGCAAGTCATTTGTTTCTCGAAGAAACATGGACACATATATTTCCAGTAAAAATAGAGAACTACATAAAACATAATTCTTGTCACAGATGCATGTCTGGAAATATACCACTCATGCCTAATGTAAAAATCTTATTGAAAGCTCTGCCCTAAATGTAGGCAGGGTGGCTGGGTACCACCCTTTATGGTAAAGCATTCGCTCACCCTAAAGACTGGTGTTTGATTTCCCCTTGGGTAGAATGTGTGAAGCCTTTTCACTTGTCGCCACAGTGATATTGCTTGATTATTGCTAAAAGTGGCATAAAACCAAACTCACTCACTCCGAGTGTAGGTAGCTAGAACTGGGATTGGAATGGGATGAGGTCAATTGTTTCACTAAATAATTGCCCTGGAGCCTGTAAAAGGACTAGCCTCAGACCTAACCTCAACAAAAACCTGTTCGCATGACACAGTGATCCTGCAAGATTTAGTTGTACAGATGTGGTGAAGGTGTCACCGGCTCACTCCTTAGCAAACACACAACCTGAAGCTTGGTCACTGTGATTTATACCGAGACTTAGCTCAGATATGGCCTGTGCTTTGGCAACTTTCTTATTTGTTTTGGCTCTCAAGTTTGGACAACTTTGCTTACAGACATTCAGGTTTTTCACATGTCCAAGTATCAGGCCTGTGGTTTGGTAATCTGGGGAGATCTGCAACTTATTGATGATCCTGCCCTCATTCAAATATACAGGACATGAATACTGGGAACATTGAGAAATTTGAGTCTTTAAGACAAAACAAATGTAAAGAAATATTCATGATGTTTTTTATTCAGTGTTTACTGTATTATCTGTAAGTGACAGGGTTGGGAATTAGATTTAATACCAGTTAGGAGTTAAGTCTGTGAGGCACCTATGTTGTGTCATAAATCGTCACCCTTACTTGCGTACCTTTACAGGTGTAAATTATTCTCCTACCCCAAAAAGGATTAAAGTGCATGTTCATTGTTTAAACAACCCTCCACTGTATTTGTTTGAATTGTTTACGTTTTTGTAAATTAATCTTGACCTCAGACAGACTTTTGATGTTTCTCAAGAGGTGTGATAAAACTCCAATGACAGTTTGATAAGTTTGATAGTTTGGTATGTGTTTGATAAGTGATTGGAATGTTTGCCATAAGAATAAAGAGATTCTGAAAGCAAGATTTCTAAAGAACTTGATGATATATCTGAACAGTCATATATTTAGCATTCAAGAGATCATGTCAAAATGGAAACAAGGAGCATTATTTTGTTCTGAAACACTTTGATTTTGTCCACTTGATAATGAATGATACATGTTAACATCTGGACAACTGGAAATTTCAGAACCAGGCTCGATTATTAAACAGTGAATATAGAAATTTGGAATTAATCTACAGCACCATTAAACAGACACATGCAAAAATATACTGGCACACACATTAAATGACCTTACATGTATTCATCCATCTTGAACAGTAGCATATACTCTTTTATGCAAGATGTGGTAGTGCGGAGAGAAGGGCCAGGACTGATAATCCAGATACGTCCCAGGTGGGTAATGAGTTGGACCTGGACCCGTGATGATCATGTGACTGATAGATTAAGCAACATAACATGCTTATTAGTCTTTCATGATTAAAGAGTTGTGTTTGTTTTTTTTAAGATTTAAACATATTTTATTTTCACTTTTTGTTAAGATAATACATGATTAAGATATTGAAAATTCAAAAATTTAGCCTTTCAGCAGAAGAATATATTGCTATTTCTTGGAAATTTGAAGTCAGTGATTGACATAAAGGGTATCTGGGTAGGGTAGAGTATGGGGTGGGGTACCCAGGTAGAAACCCATCCCAGCCCTAGAGGAAGAAAAGGCTGAAAATCCTGATAATTGATTCACAGTAGTCTAAAGTAGGTCTGGTTGTATACAAAGGAATGGCTGTTACAGATTGAGCTGTTCAGTTATGAAGATACAATTTCCTAGCAAGCTGTCAATTATGTCTGAGGACGAGGGTGAACTTGAGGTAACCTCAGCTGTGTGTACACACAGAGCATACCTGACTGTCCTCTGTCTAGTTCGACCTTCACCTTGTATCATCTTGACCACGGTCACCATGTGAGGAATCGCTAATGAAATTTTCATCATGTGGGTCAATTCTTTCTGTGATACCAATCGGACAGATCTCATTTGACCAAGAGTTGAAGAATAGTTATTGAATATTGGGATGGTGTGCTTCTTCCGTAGACCTTGTTGCAAGATCTGATGCTTTGCACAGTGTATCTGTGATGGGGAATCGCTAGAGGACTCAAACCCAGGACACTCCTTCAAATGGGAAATATGATATGGGGCGTACAACTAAAGTGGAAGTGCCAGAGACTTTTGTATGTGTTTGACAGAACGGTGTTAATGAAAGGCCAGGGACATTATGATGAATATCTATTGATGAGTTTGGTGATTCCATTCCACCTCAGTGAAAGGTGAGCCATCAGTTCTGCCACCTCATCACCAGGGACTTATGGATGTGAATGCTAGTTGTGTGCTGAATGGGATTAACAGGTGAAGAAAGAAGGACTTACAACTGTTGATGAGGTGAATGCTGGATTATACATGGATGATTACCTTATATAAGGGCATTGTCCTGGACAGTCAGTGTCAGGGTACTGAGGCTGTACCCCTACCACCCAGCTGCAGGTAATTATAGGGCATGCAGTAGGGTGGGGCAGGTGCTTGGTGGAGAAACATAGGAACAGTTGGGGAATATGGGGGTGATAGACACTGCAAATGGGTCTCTCTGTTCCGTTTATTTGAAGAAAGAGATAAAATGCAATGTGAAGCAGGAAATAGCCTGTGATGATAAGAGGTCACATCTGGTATTAAGGTCTCACTTGGGGACGTATAATGTTTGAATAACAACCATTAAGCTGATCATAAACCTTTGGTGACATGATGTGTAATTGACTGACTCAGTCACTCTGAAATAGTCAAATGTATTCCCATTTTGACAATTGGTGTGCGCGCGCGCACGCACACACACACACACACACACACACACACACACACACACACACACACACACACACACACACACCTATGCCTACAACATTGGTGTAGATGGTAGGGGGCTGAATTGGTGAGTATGGCATATCAGTGAGAGAGATGTGAGTGATAAATGAATGAAGGATAGGCAGGATTTGGGCAATACCTGAATGGGTCAACCGATTAAGGAGGTGTCAGTGATAGGAAAATAGGTGTTAGGTAGATGAATAATGGTATAATGGGTAAAGGATTGATTTGCTGGTTTCTTGGAATACTGATGTTGTCTCAGTTTGGGTAAGATGCAAGACATTTCTAAATATGCAAAGGCTGTGGAGTAGTCTAGTGGTGAATGTGTATGCTTATCATGACAAAGACTAGGGCACAATGGGCACAATGCGGAAACCCATTTCTGGCATCTTTGACTATGATACTGCTGAAGTAATACAAAAAGTAGCATAAAACTTAACTGTTAATATGCTAAACAATTACAGCGTTTTACATTGAAAACAAAAGTAACAGTGCCAACAAAACGTTAACATGTTTGTTGATAATAAGAGGAGCGTAAACATTTAGTATACTGAATGACAGCATTGAAGCTCACAATATGTAATGTCACACATTTAACCAGACGTGGTCTGCCATGGTTCCGTGATCACAAGGACAAAGTAACATTGACCTCAAATGACCACAACAAGACCCACTTGTCCTAGAAATAATTGAATCAGGGAGATTAGGACAATGCCTTGAAAACATATCCCCAAGGTGAATTCTCAATGCTGTACCTCCAAACAGACCTTGCTCTGACTAGTCTGCTCCCACTGCTATTGAACTGATACAGGGCAGCCTTGGGCTGAACCTATATCTCGTAATTTGACAAATTTAATGAGCATGTCTTGGGGCTAGGTGGAGTCCACCCCTCATTATGCGGGTAATTGATACATAACGGATCCTACATGTTCACATAATTGCCTTGTCAAAACAACATGGGATGTTTGGGCTTGTATTCCTAGTCTCTTGCTGACTGGTTTTTGGGATGTAAATCTGGGAGTTTAAATTTGATGTTTCTAATGATTTGATCAGGGCTTTTGCTGACAAACATTCAGGAGATATGCTGAATTTGATCCTTTTGCAAGTTGTTTTGAAGGACGTAAGAAGGTAATGTTAATTTTCTATAAATATTGTTTCAGTGGGGATGATGCAGAGAGAGAATGTTCTCTCTTTAAAAATATATTATTTAACAGAAAAACACCAAAGAAACACTCAATTTAAATTTAAAAATTATGAAAGAAACTGCTTAACCTGTGCAAAGTGTTACTCACTTCATTATTCAGAGAGAGAGAGAGATTACAAAGTAATACATATACTAGCATATATTCCCTAACAGTTATATATACTGTATTACAGTAATTAAATCAATGACAGGGAGACACATTCAATGGTTCTGTAGGTGATGTAAAACATGAATCTCTGACATCCATGTTTAGTTTCAGTTCTACATACTTTTCCATATAAACGGGATATTACCATATATGCATGAGGTGTTGCAGATGAAAGATAGTCTCTGTCCATTCTCCTTTTTGACATTGTTTACCATGCTTCAACTCATCTCCCTTTGATGTTTCCACAAGGATAGCAGTATGAGAAATCACCCATATAAAACCTCTTCACATACTATAAACCAGAAAAGATGCTTTGGATATAAGATAGAAGCAGTGGTAGTTCATACCCCCACCTGGTTACTGGGCGTCTTTGTGTGGGAGTGACCAGTCTGCATCCTTGCCCCAGGGCACTGAGTCAAATGCAGTCCCCACCCCTCAGGTTCACAGTTTCGTGACTGAGTGATTATGATCACTGCCATTCATGTTGTCGTGGGCTGAGATCAGGGTCAGTGCTGAAGTTAGAGCCAGTGTGGAGGATGAGAAATATTCTGGATTTCTGGGATACGTATAATTTTTTCTTTGAAAGGTAACTCTTATTTTGATCATGTTTTGGAGGTTAGCAAATGTTTTTAAACAAGTGATGATTAAATGGTAATTGTAATTTTCCTTGTATTTTTTATCAATTTGAATTTATCAAAAATATTTCTTATTTTACAATATGATCACACTGAAATCATCTTCAAGTTCTTAATTAATACATCATAAAAGTGACTAAAATTTTCCTTAACAATAAGATGCCTATTCTAAAGCAGAACTCATTGCTCATTTCAGACTTAACCATAAGCAATAACTAAATATATATATAAGCCATAACCATGTGTCTATACTGTTCTACAGTGATAATACCAGATGTTATGAAATGTAACTGTCTAAATTTCACCCCCACCTCCTTATTCCAAATAAACATGCTCCTGATTAAAAATGGCGTACTCGTAAGACTTCAGCATATTATTTTCAACAAATCGTAATAAGACTTATTGTCTTTTTATAAAACACAAATGTATAACATATTCTTTGCATATTGCAAGTCTCCAGTATTCAACAGATTCTGAACTTAATCAGCATATATTGATCAGTACGTATTTCTTATATAAAACACTTACCAATGTAAGTAACTGGCAGCTAATATATCACTGCACAGGCTGTGTGTGGGTGGTTGAGTTCCATCTGTCACATATATGCATAGACTCAAGGAATGATAGATGTCTGTTTTGTACTGATCTGACACATGTATATGTCTAATAAACAGCTATAGATAGAGGCATGGATGGGATTGTGGCCAGTGTTGTGCTGTGTAGCCAGCTGTTGTCAAAGGCCTGACAACTCAAGTCCGAGTAGATGTTGCTTATATGGTTTATAATGGTGCAGAGACATGGAGTGTCGTTTGTCAAAGACACAACTGTGGATGGCAATGGATCATGTTGTCTCACAGTCCCTGAACCACATTATTTTTTTCCCTCTGCCCAGCCCTCCCAGCATTGCTAAAGCCCTAAATGTAGCTTGTCTAGATTTCCTCAGGTTCACTGGTGCAGATTGTCATATGCATGGAATGTATAAGTCTCATTCTTGGTGTCAACTGCCATGGTGATTTGGAATAACATACTATTTAAAGCTGCTTAAAACCAAATACATTTAGCTGCCATGAGACATTTCATATATTGGAGTGTTGATCTTCTCCAGCACAGACTCGCCCTTTATGGCAGCAATTACTACCCATTATGTGCCTGGAGGGTACCGCTTCTCCATCAACTCAGTGAAACAGGAGGGTCACAGAGGCAGCAAAGTATGTTACCCAACAGGATTAGAAGTTTAATCCCTGGTCAGTGTTTATTAAGTCTAGACGTAGCTTAGAAGGGGAACACTTACAGTTCTTGTCCCTTCTCTGCCTGATCTTGAGGGTGGCTTGAGTGAAGAGGTGGGTTGAAGGAGTGTGGTCTGGACCTATTTTCAACCGATAGCTAAGATCCTAACCTATTACTGTTCATTATCTTAACATGACCATTTGAGATCTCCCAAAACACAGCTGCAACCTGTCTACATGGGAGGTAGTTGTCTGGAATATGTATTCTGCTGTTAGGTGCTAGTGTCAAAACAACTACTCATGTCTTTGTTGTGTGATTGTAAACACTAGATGTCCTTGCTTTATATTAGTTGTAAGGGAAGCTGTACTTCAGCATTTGTGCTCAGCCGTGTTTGTAATACCAGTGTGAAGGTTCAGTCAGATCTTAATGAAAATACTGAACTAAACCTACAAGTTGTCACTTTGAATGATAAAGAGTGTGATGTAAGGAGTGGGTTTTTTGTCAACATTTCTTGAATATATATGCAGCTGCATTGAACAAAATACTTAACGGTTATAAGCATGTCTATGGTAAGCATGCATCCTGTTTGATCTCACACCAAACCTTTGCTAGAACCAACAAACAAGACTTGGTATGTAGACACATACACCAGTATTCTAATCTGACATTTTACGAGACGCCATGTACATGCGTTATTCAAGCTATGCATTCCTGATCACCACTGATCATTCACAACCAAATATCTAAACAAATTGCATACGATCTTTATCTCAGACAGATTAGCAGGCCAAGATACATATTTTCTGGCAAGTTTATTCCTGAGTAGTATCGTCTTCCTCGTACCTCCTGGTAGTATCGCAACTTTGATCAGGATATTGTAGACTACCAGAAAAACATCCAGCTTAACAAATTACAAACCCAAGGCAGATTGAATTCCTGTTGTCTTCCTCAGATACATTGACAACTGTCACAGTCAAGTATGTCCGTTAACTAGGCTTGAGAAAATTGTTTGATTTAAGATATACAAGACTTCAATGAATATTCATTTGTCCCCTGCAGAGATAAGTTAATGGTCAAGGACAATAGAATGTTAGTTTTTGTTTTGACTTATTCATTGATTCTGTTACAGTAACAACTAGTTTCTGAAATGAACATATTTTACCGAAAAAAAGGTTCATAGTAAAAATAATACAATATAATGAAAAGGAGCCCTGAGACTTTCTCCTGAAGCTGTGGAAACTTAGACTTGCCACATTTTGTAGACCTGAGTGGGCTTTGTGACATATGTATGCTTCAGGGTCTGTATAACACACCACAAGCAAGTGTGACTCAGAGATGCTATAATAACAGCTGAACAGTGAGTGTTATACTGGGTTATAATGTTTAATGATGGGTTTGTCAGATGTAACTGAAAAGATAATATCAGTTATGAATGTGCTTAGTCTTCTGTCCACATGCATCATTCAATGAAACATAATTATTTTTACAGCGATCAATCGGATGAAAATCTCATACTTATTGTTGATGATCATTATGCCTGCAGTGACAAGTCAGGAGTAGATAACTCTGTGTTCCTTGTCCAAAAGATGTAGGTATTTGACAGCTTGTCAGTCACTGACCTCAACAATAATCCTACTATTTCCTTGACAGTTGCACTCAGGGGTATCTTGTTCATAACATTTCCTTCAGCTGGAAGTATTTTATAGGACTCAGTCTTCAAAGGAAACTATCACATTTTGCTGAATAATGTAACAAGCAGTAAGAAATCATATTCTGATTCTGTCTTTGAAAATAAATGAAATGGTACTGATTGTCATATGAAATGTGTGAAATTGTTATTTTTTTTCTTGAAGGTAAAACTTGACATCTTAACAAAGACAATTTATTCAGCTATGATTCATAGAAACACAGCTATTCATGTTAATAAAGTCACCAGTTCGAAATTCAAAAGTGCCGTAAAAATCATGTGGTGTTTTGTATATTATTATTTCCTTGACAACTGACTACCCATTGGCTGGGGGTGAAGTTACACATCACCTTACATGACGTTCACAATCACAAGCACATGTTGTCCCAGCTGGTCTCATACTTGGGTGGAGCTCAGCTACCAGGAAAAGTCAGGAAAATCAAATCTGACTGACCTCTGTGACAGGTTTAGGAGTTCCTGGTCTGGGATATCAGAGATCACTATCGTAACAGTCACTTGTGAAGGATTTCACAACAAACATGGAGGTGTAAGTATGCTGAGGTTTGAAGTAGGACTAAACCCTGTAGTCGTCATATAACATCATTATTCTCTCATAAGGTCACCAAGCGTCAGTATGCTTCTCTCACATATACTCCATTTTCGACATTTTGATAAAATTTCATGTTCTGTTTAAAGTGACGGTTTATTGTGATTCCAGTTTAAGGTATATTAGGAAACACTCCAACACTGAATTCATCAGAAAATATTTAAGATGGCAACAATTTGAACAGTAGTATTTTTCTGTTCATTTTTTTTGTTTTTTTTTTGTTTCAATTTGCTATAAATGTACATACAAAATTACAGTAACCCAAGTTATTAATTATTGTAATCAATTTATTAATGAAAGATTGCTTGTTGTTAATTTATTTATATATGTTTACAGTTCTCCGAAAATATTGTATTGTTAATCGTTACTGTACTGATACCCAATCCACATTACATCCAGTTTGTAGTGTAGCTTCCTGAACACTATTCAACATATTTTAACTTACATCAAAGAATAGTTTGGAAAAATACATAAATGAAAACATACATATGTTGGAATATATATTTTATAAACAAGTAGGTACCCTTAATATAATATTCCTGTCTATATATTCAGATTTGAAAAACCTTGAGGACTTGATTATTTGAACTATCTTCCTAATAATTTTACCCATTACAAGAGTATGTACAACTTTGTGAAGGAAATTATTTGCATTGTTCTTGACACCCATGGAATAAAAAGAATTTGTGAAATGAGTCTGGTTTGACTCACTCAAGAAAGAATTCATCACAAACAAGTTTTGTTTATAAGTGAGCATGCCCACGCCAATATTAATGGTTTTCCTGTTTCTCTGGTTTCAAGACATTTTATTGATCATAAGAAATCCCAGCAGGAACTGTTTATTGCACTTAGCTAATTAAATAAATGTGGCACTGGTGTAATTTGGTATCTTGTTCTTTGAAAGTGATGCCTTTTCATGCTTCTTAAAGTTTGAAACAGTTTATTGTCTTGGTTTTGTTAATGATTGATTTGTCAAAAAGTTGAAATTAATGACCCGTGTGCACTATATTTCTGTTTCATGTGCTACTAAAATCTCATACATATGTCGTGAATTAAATATTTGTTCTTCCTTATTGATACATCAAACAATATTAATTCTTTGTTAAAACTCAATTTTCAATCTGATATTTTATCTAATTATTTTAATCTTACGAGTCAAGTATCTCCCTTGAAACGTTATCTTTTCCTATAAAGTGCTGCATCCTCTTTCATTATTCAGTCATGATAATTAGTTACATGAAGTCATCTCTTCTGACAAAGCCAGAAGTAACTCTTATTCATTATGCACAATTTAATCAACTAATCACAACCCCAACCATTACTTGTAGGCACATAAAGTTTTATGCCCCCATGAGCTATATAAGGGCCATTTCCTCCTTTTAAGCTATCTGTTTGGCAATAAATCCTGGTCCAGTGGCTGAGTTGTTACATCATATGATGAACAGAGAAAACAGATGATACTGTGATTCTATTGTTGAGGCTCATCAGGGGCTCCACATAGGGGGGACTTCATGAAATAGATCAAAGTGTACAACTGACATTTTTATTAGTTTTACAGAAAGTCAAGATTGTACACTGTGATCAACAGTCTTAAAGTTGCAACAATGTTTTGGAACAGCCAACAGTCATATGTTATCTATTTGTTTTTAAATATTAAAGGTAGATGATTGGACCCCCATCTGCAGCCTCTTTAGTGTTGGTATTCAGTGGGATGCAGACAGACATAATGATTGGTTACAGTCAACAATGTTACATGATGTTGCACAAGTCAGATACCAAGTTCTGAAGCTGAACCTTACCTTATCTAGTCTCTGATAAATGAAAGATTGTGTTTCCATTTTAATTTGTTCTGATTTCTTTACATGTTTAAACATCTTATCAAGTGGAAAATACCTCCCATTCCTGGAGTATGTATGTGTTTGTTCTTGCATCAGACCTTGAAACTGAGGAATTGAGATACACCTAGCTTTTTTTAATGCAACATTGACAAGTCTAGATAAGACTGTGTCTTTTTACATGTCTGAACATTGTTGACAGACTCAGCACAAACACTGAAAAAAAGCTATACTTTGGTGAATGGATGTTTGAATAAATCAGTTCACTTGGTGATAATTCAAATTTAGTTCTTCATCAACACTGCCTGTTGATGATGTTTTATGTTAAGCTCGAAGTCACCTTGCCTGCTAGACTAACATCTAGTCACTGAAATGAACATATTTTACACATTTTCCTGAAACTGTGGTAATCTAGACATGCCACTAAATCTAGACTCATGTTGGCTTTCTTGGATGTATTTGTCTCCGTATGACAGACTAATTCCCTGCCTGTTGATGATATTTCATGTTAAAGTCATATTCCCTGCCTGTTGACAGTTCACAAGAAGGTCTAAGTCCCGTTTCATGTTGCGGTCCAAGTCCTGTACTCAATCTACAGACTGATTCACTGAAACAACCCCACTATGAAAGAGTAATGTCCTGTATTGCAGGTCATTGCATCACACATGCACGTTGTGCTGATCATTAATCTGTGCATGCCTGTTGGAATTCTGCTGTGTCAGCTCTTTGTGAAGCATGTGTCACTGAGCACTGAAGCCTTTGGTTCTCTGGGCTGTACTAATGGATTTAACTTTGGAATCACAGATCCAGATTCAAGTTCTGAAGCGAGGTTTGGATTTTATTACTTAAATAGTCGTGTATGCCTTCCAAGCTGCTGTGACACATGATGTTTTTCAACGGTAACTGGAGCCTGACTACTTTTAAGCAGTACAAAGGAACACCTGGAGGATTAAATTTCCATGTTTTTGTTCAATTTCCTCGTCACTTTTTACATATTTACAGAATTAATGGCCAACTGTATTTGAACACATCCAAGAGGCATTTTCATTGCAATGCAAACATTTTGATGTGATTCAGTGATAACACGTAGCCTTCACATTGATGTTTATGCTTGATGTGTAAGTCATGGGTGGAAGTACTCAATGGACGGACACATTAGGATGTGCCCACGCTGAGCAGG
Organism: Haliotis asinina; assembly: GCF_037392515.1. Taxonomy (NCBI): domain Eukaryota; kingdom Metazoa; phylum Mollusca; class Gastropoda; order Lepetellida; family Haliotidae; genus Haliotis; species Haliotis asinina. Next base: position 90,593,137 of record NC_090281.1, read on the forward strand.
TTACATTATTTCAAGGAAACTTACCAGAAATATCCTAACCTGATAATCAGTAACTGTTGATTTTACATTAATGTTTGAATTGACCAGGGCTAGGGATGAGCAAAACAAACATTATGAGAAACAAGTGGCACATATGTGGCAGTCCATGGTTTAAGAAACAGATTGACCCTGATACAAAATGCAAGAGACAAGTTGTTCATTATACAAATGTTCCATGTGGAAACATTGTAAGTAGTAAATTTTATTAACAGATACTTTATGAGTTGGAAAACAATACACATCATGATCAAAATATGTCTGTAGTAACTCATCTCTATCTAAAAATATTTCAGATTTGTAAAAATTAGATTTCTGTGATGGTAAGGTTTTCAAAGTAATAATTTTGAGATAAAAGGGAATTACTTAACAAGCATTTTACTTCTTAAAATTTACTACAAAACATGTAATAGTGTTTTTCATCCTCAGTGAAAGAACATTGGTCTTGTTCTCCTCAAAGGTTAAGGTGTGTATTGTGGGTGAGTCGGAGGATGGGATGTTGATGAGAAAAGTTGTGGCTGAAGTGATCAGAAGGTTGATATGGACAGATGGTTAAAGTTGGGAGTGAGTGTCTGGAAGCACTTGGATATGTTGACAAAAGAGAATCAGTATACAAAAGAGAATGTATGGAGAGGTATGTCAGTCCTGACATTATTTCTTACCATTGATCAATAAATTAAAGTAAAGGAAATTCTCAAAGTATCTAGCTTTACTAGAAACTATGATGTAAAAGAAAAAGGCTGGATGTTTATGTTGGTTTATTAGTTGGAGTGGGAGTAGTGTGAGTTATTCTGAGGAGTCTGGAATACATGGTCTGGAATGGTTGTAAGCAGATGGAGGTTTTATTGTAGATATCTTGGGTTAGATGAGTTGGTAGGGGAGATACACAGTTACCAGCCTGCTTTATTATGGGTAAATAGATGAGAGAAAATGGATTGGAAATGAATGAAAATTGGTCAAGGAGCTGGCGAAAGGGTGTAAGAATTGTCCAGAGGATCAGCATGTGAAGGACATAGAGGTCTGAGAAGGGCCATAGAACTGTATGAGTGACAGGGTAGGCAGGAAAGGCCATGAATCATCGGTTTCATGAACAGGAAACATTTGTGGAATCATGGAGTAGATTCCTCTGCAGAGTCCAGACCCTCCTGTGATGTTATCAGGGCAGACTGGCACTGGTGGGCTTGTGGTTGAGCTGGACATGGTTCACTTGGTCTACACAGACACCTCTTTGTCTGCATTCATTAACAGGCCCTTGACTACTCTCACATGCGCCACCATGCCTCTCCATGTTGGTGATTACTTGAGTCAGTTAGCGTGACAACTTGTTTGATCTGGAGATAAAGCCTGGTTGGATCCCAGCCTATCTTTCTCCAGTAATGGAGTCCTTGGGCAGAGGTAATGCCATATGTTCAACTCCAGATTGGATAATTTCTGTGTAAAGTGGATATTATTTGAGCAGTAGGAACCTCTTTAGCTAGTACTCTTTTATCAATGTGCTAATCAGATAGTTTTTAATCATGCACATTCAATGTGGACACCTTGGTTTGTCAGCACCATAGCCATCTTATATTGTGCCACAAAAGTGGTAAAACTTTTTGCTTTCCTTACAATGAAGCTGACATGCTGTGAAAGAAACAAAAGGTGTAAAATGACTCATCGAACGAAGAGATATAAAGATAATCCTCTGTTTGAACCTGTGGCACATGTTTGAGAAGTTGCTGTTTCTGCCTTGTAGTAAGCAGAGCTCATTTCTGAGACCTTGAACAGGGGGAAGTAAAGGAGGAAAACCAACTAGTTTCCTGAATATCACATTTTGTTTTTGTTAAATAATGTATTAAAATTTTTTGAGAAATATTTTACTGAATATCACAATTTCCTAAATATTAAGTGGGCAATTAAGTCAAATGATGATATCCATAACAATTTCTGTATGACTATACAAAACATCATGGCTCCTTTCTGCTGTTTCATTACTCAGTGAGTGAGTTCAGTTTAACGCCGCACTCAGCAATATTCTAGCTATATGGCGACTTCATTACTCAGATGAGAAAACATGTTTCCAGGTACAAGTACTTAGATCAACTGTGAGAAGATCAAAGTGCCTATAGTTGAAAGAGAATTGATGGTTGATACAGTGGTTATGAGCTGTTCTTATACTCAAGGGATCCAAAGAATGTTTGTGCAGTGAATAATGTTAGTGCTTGATAAATAGCCCTCCCTGCAGTGCTAAAGACCAAAACAAAGCCAATCTTGATTTCTTCAGGTTGTGATTCTTCCACCCCAGTCAGACTCGTTTTCAGTCTGATGAGATTATTTCCTACTATCAAAATCATATTTTCTGACCATCAAAAAAATGCAACTCTGTCTTTTTGTCAAGTTTTTAAATAGAAGACATAAACATGAATGCTTACATTTATAAGACTGCTTGCTTTTCTTCTGCAGGTCAGTACCGTCATCCCTCGCCATAACGTGGGTATATACTAGTATTCAGAACTTAGCACAAGTCTATTGACAGTCAAGTATTCTATGTTTGTTTTGCCCATAATCTAAAAATTGCCTATTAAGACTCATAAATCAGGAAATGTCCAAGCCTGTCAGCTACCAAGGTAAACCCAGCCTTATCAGTATGCTACAAGTTTCCAAACACTCATGGTTATTTGCTGATTTGAGTACAATCATTTGAGTTTGTTTACAAGCAGGACGATGAACCTGCAGACACATGCCTGTGACTCCCATTATACATGTTTCTCTACACAGGTCCGATGTGAACTGATAGATCCACATATAGGATGCCTCATACTGTGAAGTGCTGTGGTCAGTTCAAGCTATTGATAAGGATGGAGGATTAACAGTGATAAACACTGTGCTGCCCCCAAGTGGGATGCAGATGAATGGGAGGCCAGATAGTGTTATCAGGGATGGGGTTACAGGGAAGGCAAGTTAATATCATGGCAGGCACTTATTAACATCATCATTGATAAGTTATTTGTGGGGAATGACACACTTAATCCTGTTGTAAATATCTTGTGTGATTGATTTGCAGAGATTCCTTAATTAATTTTCATAAGTTTATGGCCTAATATGTTTTATGATTTCACCATATAATTCAGACTGATGAGTGAGTGAGTGAGTGAGTTTGGTTTTATGCAGCTTTCAGCAATATTACAGCAATATGATGGTGGGGGGACACCAGAAGATGGTTTTACACATTGTGCCCATATGGGGAATCAAATGTTGGTCGTAAACATGACCACTAGGCTACTTCCCTTCAGACTGATGTTTCAAGTTCATAAGGTATAGCTTGTAGTTCAAGACAAGATGTCTTGTGACTGTATGTTTTCACGTTCATTCCTTGTGTTTGTATGATTTTGCATTTTTTAAGCAACTTTCATAAATCTGTAGTGTTGTGATAATGTTCGTATAAACCTTATGTGATTGGCATCTCGCAACTGTGATGAAAGGCCTTTATGCAAATGTATCTGCAGCCATGGCAACGTGCCATTCCCTCATAACGATATATGTCATCTGATCAGATTAAGCGATGGTTGTTCACTTCATGGGGGAACTAATCTGTCATTATGAACCTGCTCATGTACTGGACAAACATGACTCATCTCCACAGTGGTCAGTTTGGCAAGGAGCACACATACTGAGTTTCATGCTAACATTTATCAGCTTAGGGAATAGTCGTCAGTTCCAGAACCTTCTGAATTTGACAGCCAAGTAATAAAGTTTTTCAATATATTCAATAAATAATTACTCTTGAATTAAGAATATTTACTCATGGAAGAATGAGTGAGCGAGGTTTCATGCCTCTTTTAGCAACATTATGTCAATCTAGTGTCACTAGAAATGGATTTTACTCATTTCCTCCATGGGGGGAATTAAGTCAACATTCTGGTATGTCTACCAATGTTTAATCTTAGGTTATGTCTAAGACCTCACATACCTGAGCAAAATTTGCATCCTAAATAATAATTTGTGATGGAGTTTCCTCTCTGCATAAACAGCTGAGTTGGAATTTATGACTCACAGCTTTGTCAAATGTATAGGTCCAGTATTATGCTGATGTATAGTTAAATCATGTTTTTTACCTTCCAGAAAAGTAAACTGATGTATATTTCTGTAATGCTGGGTCAGTTAAAAAAAGAACTGATTGTTAGAATTACCAAGGTAACTCTTGATCTGTTGTTCTCTTTAAATATTGCTCAAAATATAAATGAAAGTTTTCCTGTTATTTTCCTTAGCCACTTCCTGTCCAATTGTTTCATTCACGATCTGTTCATGGTCATGCCACGTATTGCCCATATATGGAAATACTGATATGGTTCCCGAAGACAAGAATTTGTGTATTTCTCCAACATGTGCCCCCACATACATACTCACTCAGAAACTTTGTCATGTGTCAGCTATGCTCTATATTGGTTGTTCTACTTTGTGACAGACTTTTTGCCCTTTCCATGGAGTCACTACATACAATATCGTGCTGAAGAATGTAGGTTCCTCTTTGAAAGTGCAGGGAACATTTCTACTGCTGGAAAGTACTTGTGGTAATGGATTACATATTTTCAAGTCAAGGAAAAGGTGATTTTTTCATGTTTGATGTTAGAATTCTGTACAGAATTCTGGTTGGTTATTGATGGGAGTTATTCCTCATGTTCTGCCTCCATAGCAATTTAGGGTAGCAAAATGTTGAAATGGTGTACTGCATAATTTGAGTGTGCAAATTTGATTTTGCCCATGGTGCCTTGTTTGAATATTGAATGTCAACTCAGCAAATATGACAAAATGGTGGTGAACATACTATCAATTGATCACTGAAAATCTGTGTGGACACCAGGTGTTTGGGACAAGGGTTGGCATGTTGTGGTGTCCATGCCATGTTCATCGTGGCATATGCTACAGGTAGTGCCAGTACACGTATGCATACACACTTAGTCCATTAGGTGATTATTCATTTTGTCAGTTTTGTCAACCCAGGTTTGAGTGCCTCAACTGGAAGATGAAGTTTACAATTCTCTTATAGCTCCAAACTGATGTCTTCATTTGGTTAGTAGAGATAAGGACAATATCATCTGATTCTGAACACCCTCAAGGCAGCTTTACACAGGAAGTCTAATACTTTTAACAAGCCTCTATTGTTTCCTGAGAGGATTACTTCCCTTGATTGTGAAGAGACTAATTTCATTTAAGGTGAATTAAGTGTTAAAAGGGCCTGAGGTCGGGAGAGGAGCCCCAGGCAATTTGGTATTTGTTAGAAACTTCCTCATGAAGGTTTTATGGGCGGTTGATTATAGACAGAACCATCACTGACAGGTATCAGTTGTACCAACAGTCTTGGTTCTAGGTACAAGCTTTTAGAACCTGAAGATGACAGATTTCAGGATATTTTGAGAATCTCAGTAATGAAAATCTAGTCCATGAATGGTAAACTTTACAAACATGTTATAATATTCATCAGATTACGAAACGACTGTGTTGTAGCCTGTAGAAGAGGTTATTTTCTCTTGTCCTTTGAGTGTTCTGAGAGCAGCATACTCACTCACTCAGACTTTGCAGGGAAACAAACATCCTGATTAATGATAGTAAGGTCTAAATTTGTATACTGCTCAAAAGATGTTAAAGATCAGCTGACGCTTTTCTGTTACTGCGAAGGATTGTGTGTTCTTTTAACTTTTATGTAATGTATATTACAACAGATCTTGCACCATAACTATCATCTGTTTATCTTGACTCTTGTAAATCCACAGTCTAGCTGGGGAGAGTATGTGCCAGATAAGCATGTCTGTCATATTTAAACTGCAGAGACTGGATGTTACTCTATGGATGAGGAGGAAGTGATTAAAGCTACACTATCATGTCCTTGTCCCCACACCAGTGGTCATCTCACTGTCAACTTGCTACATCGTTCACTGCAGCAGTAGCTCCATAGGCCCCCTCGATCACGTCCCATCACCTACATTAGATTAGTCAATACTCAGACATGTTTGTGGAAGAAAATTATTGACATACACTCCACTTTAGCCATGTTCCTTTTCTGCCCATTGTCCTCCTTATAATGAGGAAGTCAGTTGGAAGGTCGGAGGTCATATGAGAGACCAGTAGCAGGTCGGAGTTCAGACAGTGACCAGTGTTCTGGCCACCACGCTGTAACTAATCAGGCAATGGGAAACACATCAGAAATACGACACAGATGTTATTGTCAGCTCCAAACAAAAGGTGAGACAATTCTCCTTTGTGGATGATGTTTGAATTTTATTGTTGGTCAGACAAGGATGAAGCTGTAGTCTTGTCAGACTTCATGAAGATGCATAATGCTTGCACGTTGTCAATAGACCACTGTCATTCCCAGACAGCCCCCTGGTCACTGCAGCAGACAAATGCCCACTGTCCAGGGGCATGCTGTCAGTCAACAATTTCTCTAGAACCGAAGCTGTCTGCTTCTTTCTTCCAGAACAATAAGACACTCTCTTCCTGATGTTTTTGTGGACATTAATCTGTCAGTATTATCAACCTATCATGATTCCTAATGACAGTATCCTCAAATGGTTCATTGGCTAATAATGATGGCCATTGCTGCAGTGACTGCAGAGAATGCACACGAGTTTCAAGTGCATTGGTGCACTGAAGACACCTGCACTTCAGATATGTCTTGTCACATTCTTGCAGCATTTTACTGCCTAAACGGAAACTATGTCATCTATTGTTGACTTCTACTGACTAGATATTCATATATACAAACACTGAAACACTATCAAGGATAAACCAAACAAGTAATTTATTGTTAAGACTGCACTAACAACATGTTTTTTAATGAACAGATAAGCATGTTGGATGAGCAGACTACATTTTGGGGTGAACAGTCTTGCATGTTTGGATGAACAGACATTAATTTGTCAAGCTTTACTTTGTATTCAATAATTTGTGTCATTTCATAGAATTAATTCACTTGGCATCTGTAAAATGGGATATTTTGGAAAAGGTTAATTTACATCTTTTGTAATTATGATACAGCAAAGATATTTCTAAACCTTCTGTCAAGAAACAACAGAGATGCTGGGTCCCTTGCCAACTGCATGTTCACTGATTGTCATGTACCACTGGGTACAATATTTGTTGAATGTATTGTAAGTCCCGCCATGTGTGTGTCCCTCAAGTTAGCTGGTGTTAATCATGGACTAGGTGATCCGTTTGGCAAGGAAATTACATAACACAGTCTCCTTTTGTGTGACAGTCTTATCCAATATTGGTTTAGAACGTGCTCACGGATAGTGTTCTTGTGGAAATCTTAGCAGGTCAGTTAGCGGTTAACAGGATTGGGAAATGATACAACCCCTATCTCATGTTTGTGTATGCAAACACTCGTCAGTTCTCACCGTGGTTGTTTAGACATTGTGTGGAATATTTGATGATGGCATAAGATGCCTTTGTTTCCAATAACTTTTAAACTTATTTTTTTTTTTACTTTTTATTTTCATTTGATCCTAGTTTTTCCATACATATTATTCACCTAATATGTAAATATATATTTAAAACCACATTTGTGACACACTGAAATTTACAAGCCCTGAAACCTCTCCAATTTAGCAGCTATGTTTCTAATACCCACTTCAAACCTCTTGGTTTCAAATCTCTTGAAGTTAAAGCTATGTGTTTATAATGACTTACTTAATAGTTTTTTAATTTAATTTGATTGTGGTGGGAACGTATCATGAAGTTTACTGGCAATATGCTGGCGCCGTGATTGGTATCACAGGACCATGTTGACTTTTAGAGTTGACGTAAGTGTATACACAGTATGTCATCAGGTGCTTTCATGTCACATAACTGCCCCATTTCCTCCCACTATTACCCTACATACTACTCTTATAATTGATTGCTGATGGCCAGATATTATTCAACAGGGCGTAACCTTGGAAACCGGAAACAATGGGGCGACTTGCATACCAAAATGCTATTATATTCTCATGACATATTTCATTTCAGTAAGTAGGCAAAATAAGTGTCATTTTATCATCATCCTGGATTTAGTTTCAAATTGATAAAGCCTTTGTAGTATATCTTTATGTAAATCTTAATTGTTTTACTTGTTCATGCCTGTTTTGGATATCATGAATATAAGACATTCTTTGTCAGAGTGTATATGAGTTTGCTTTTTATAGCAATTTAAAGTAAATTTGTGTTATATTTTGCGTATGGAAATCAATACCAGTTCACTGAGGGACCTGTCATATGCATGTGTATACACACTCACTTCATGTACAAAGTCAATGACAGTTCCCATTTCCATAATTTGTAAGCAGAATATTTGAATAGTTTTATGTGCAAAATGGAACTGAAACCCCATCCACCCACCCACCCATCATCATCATCATCATCATCATTGCCTTATATTAGTGGATGAGAGCGATGAGTGAAACTGTTTTCTTACTATATGTCAGTTTGAAGAATAATTAGACACCCCGAGGTTACAGTTGGTCCTGGATGTTTACCACTTTGGTGAAAATGAGTCAGTCTGTGAAACAGGTGTGATAAACAAAGTGGCAATTATAGGTGAAAATGTGGTAATGAGTTTACACCTGTTACTATCTCCCCCCTACCACCCCACCTCCCAACCCCCTACATAGCAATACTGATTGTGATTTACCCATTTGTGGACAATGCCTCTCATGAAACAACCAGAACAGTAACCTATCTCCATTCACACCTGCTAAAGAGTCAGGACAATCACACCTGTGAAAACAATGGTCTTGTCAGTGGCTTGTAAATCATATTACTTCCTGTGAGAGATGATTGATTTTATGAGACATGCTCAAAATGCATATCTATCCTGTCAGCGATAAGTATGGCATGTCAACATGTGGGACAGATCCAACTTAGCCTGCATTCATGTGTGGAGGAAATATAAGCACTTTGGTCCAATGTTATTTTCAACAGTTCAGAATAATCAAGCACAGTTCCAATTATTCATGACTGATCATGTTAGATAAAGCTGCATGTAGATTTACAAGCATACGAGTAACATACCTTCTATCATGTTAAACTAAGGCTGTACATACACTAGTGGTTGAAAAATATAACTTTGCCTCAGATATTCTGTAATCTGTTTGTTTCATACTGGTAGACGATGTTTTAGCAGAACTTTGAATAATTGATTAAAAGGTTTTTAACGAATGTCTTGTAAAGTGCATTTAGTTCCTTATCAGGTGCATTGTGAAAATTTTCAGAGAAATGTGAGAAAAACAAAGTTCTTTCAGAGAAAACTTTGTTTATAGCTTTGTATCTGAAGTGGAACAAAATAAGCCAGTTTATTAGGATTTCAATGACACTTTAATCCCATATCAGACCACAGTCCTTTTTTCATCAAGTTTCACTAATCAGCTCAGGTTCTCCAACAGACCGATACATCTTGTGGGAACTGTGTCTTACCTTCCATTAAGAAAGAAAAGGTGTAATGGACCACTCCTTAAGGTGTCGCATCAGATGATGACGACGAATCTTGATACCTGTGTCCAGACGGATGGCAGTATTCACCTGGCCCCGATGTCACTCGCCACACAGGGATTGAGTTAAGCCCACCAATGAAGCGAATGATTAACAAGGACCCCTTGTGGTCTACAATCAAGCCAGATACTGATACCAGAAACTTGAGGCAGCTCCACAGGGGGCCAGTGGGTTGGGGCCAGCCTTGTGTTGACTGGGAGAAGGTTTGCTGCTGATGTATAGTCTGGGCTGGTGTCAGACTGAACATATCTTTGTGTGACTGGCCTTGTACAGGACGGCTGTGGTTTATGTTTGTTTATCTACTCCAGTTTTGTGTTGGCACATTCATCTACTGGTCAAGCTTATGACAGACATGATGAATGTTGTGTTTAGTAGTTTATAGCCTTTTGGGGTACGGGATTAGGGCCTTCCCAGAGCCTTAATCTTTTTAATTAAATTAAATTTAAAAATGAAGTTTTTGGCCAGGACCTAATCCCATTTCCCCATTGTGTATACTGGTGTGTTGACATAAATGCAGAAAAAAACCACTGATGTATATCCTTAACATATTATATATATTTTAAGTCAATTTTCTTAGTCTGAATTCATAAATTTGACTTCTGTCAGTGTATGTTAATATAAATCAACATAATTTCAAGTAGAGATATATTTACATCAATACTTAGTACACTGTTGATACGTGTTTTATACACAGGTAGAAGAATTCATGTGAAAATGAAACAGTCCAGTTAAACACTGATATGTGCCACCAGCAAAATGGCCAAGCGGAATTCCAGTAAGACTCTATAGACGTTGCAACAAGTAGAATATGGCTGCCATTGTCAGTGGCATCAGAGAACAGCACTTGTCTGTTTGACCACCATGTGGTCCCAGTGCGCTGACTATCTGTGTAGACAGAGTATGTTGGGGCAACAGGCATCCAGCATTAGTGACCAGGGTCCAGTGAAACAAATTTATGTGGAATCTGGAAATATTTATGAAGGTAGCAGAACGATGATCCTGCTTCATAATAAACTAAAATTCCAGGGATCAACAGTAATTAGAAAGGTAAATCACAAACAGTTTTAACGTTAAATTTCTCATTAATTTTTTTTTTCATGTGTAGTTATGTTTTTTGTTTGGACCTATTTGTAATGTATTTTTTAGAAATTAAGCATCAGCCAACTTATTTTCAAAACAAGAAGTCAAAATTGAGAGAAAAATCTGAGCAAATTGTTCATTTCTAAAGATGAAATTATCTTTGATGGTGGGAGTGTTCAAGCAGATTACATCAGCCATTGTCCAGCGGCAGGATCAAGAGTAGGTGATGTGAGAATGGCTAATGGCCGACCACACAGTTAAGCAGGGATTTCTGCTGATCCTTATTGATGAAATATGATACTTGGCAGGATTCTCCCAGCTTACAAGAAGCCATCATGTTGGTGTCATGCAGAACAACATGGCTTCCAGCATTGAATTAGAATCAGTTTTACTGGACAGGACAAATAAATCAGTCGATCTGAGTTTCTAGATGAAGTACTAGAATATCTCAGATAGAGATTCTCTGATATTTCAAGTGTTGCTGTGATATCACTTCCTGTAGGGACCTGTTCAAGGATCAGCAGATGAGGGAGCACTTTAATCTTGATCAGAGCTTTCAGGTTGGGAATTCCTGTAAGTATTCAGCTAGTATGTGAAGACCCAAATACACACATCTTTTCTAGACGGTATTTACTTGATTGACTGTTTGAGTGGTATAATCTAAGTATATTGATAAAGATGAATTTCGACTAATACCTTGCTGTTGAAGTGTTAAGATGTGTGTCACAGCTGAAATGAAACCATTAATGTGCAAAATTTAATCATTTTTTACTCAGTTCTTAATACTTGAAATGCATCACAATAAAATATCAGAGTTTTCATATCTAACAATGTAAATTTGAATCTCTCCTTTGAGTGGCATTTTACAAGTCGAGAAGTACAAACTAGACCAACTTCATGGATACCAACTGTTATATTTTGTGAGTGAGACATTTTGATACAGATTCTTGTGCTATTGTTAAATCATGTAAAGCATTGTCATGGTTTTACAATAAGTAAATCAACTTAAAAGTTACTCCATAATGGGATCACTATGGTGCCTTCTGTAATATTCCATCCCCTTGAGGACTCAATACAATATGTTAATGGCATAAATATGGAATGGTGGAACAGACAGCACCGTATCTTAGACTAGATTGAATCAACAGTAATCTTGTCACACCTACGCTTGACAGATCAATCGACTGTCAGACATTGTGAGCAGTATGGTCCCGGTTTATACTAATCCTACCAATAAAGGCAACAGTCTTTTGTTTATTTTAGTCTAGCACTGTGAACGTGTTAAAAGTCTTTAACACTTGTTTATTGTAAATACCAAGTCATTCACTGGAACCACAATCCAATTGTCTGTCTGTTTCACAGCTTGTTTAGTTAATTAACCCTAATTGATGTAGGGCTGTTTGATCACCACTGTTATAGATGAGAGAGTCCTTATGTCTCAGGTGAGAGACGTGTGTTCATGGAGTAGACTGTCTACACCACCCCAGTGTGACACTTGTCTCATACTTAACGAAATACCTGGAGACGCTTTATGACCACTGGACATTTCAAGTGGACACATATAAAGTTGTTGGTCAGTTTCTTGACATTGCTCATACGAGAAACATTGAGTGCTCCTCCAGTTTGTCTTGGACTATTACCTGTCGATTTTTCTTGGATCAAATAGGTATGTTGTTGCGCTTACCAGCAATAGGATTTGTTTATTTGATGTGTAATGTTTTGGCTTTTTATTTAATTTTTATGTTTTTTATTATTTTAGTATTTTGATATTGTGTATGTGGTTCATTTTGTAAATGAACCATGAAATTGTTTTTGCTGTTTTGCTGTTTATATGTTAAATGATGGTGGTATGTGATACATGAGATCAATGTCAGTGTTAGCTATATGAAATCACTTCTCCATGCATCATTATATGATGCGATTATAGTCATAAATCTCAGTACACCATGCATTATAATAGAAAATAGGTAACCATAGGCCAGCATTGAAAGTTGACCTAAGTGTGATGGTAAACAAGATAAGGTAGTGGAGGAATATATGTTAATCAGGCCAGGTGAACACGTTACCTGATGCCCAAAGTCCCCCATTAGCCTTATTTCATTGCAGATGTCCAGCATTCATCTCAAGTTGGTCACCTGAAGGCTGCACGCTTGCTATTAACCCATGAGTCAGTTGGCAGGAATGCAGCATCATTTATCACTTGCCCATGATGGCACATGTCCTCTGGTGGTGCTGCCTAGTTTAAATGAGAATTTAATGGAACCTGATTGTTTGAGGATTGTTTATGTTTCATGTGTCAGCTTACCATGTGTTGTGATTCAGGAATTGAAAAAGATGTATTGAATTCTAAGCTGGTATCAATGATAAGAAACTCATAAGTTATACCACAAGAAAATATATGAAAAATGTAATGGTCCAAAGATGATGAAATGTAATCAGATATTTTAGGCTAAGTGGAAAGATTTCTTTATTTTTTGCATAAAGAATATTAAACCAGGCCTACAAGAAATAGGAAGGAGATACAATTCGGCCAAAACAAAGTCAACATCCAAACTGTAGTAACCCCCACCATCGTTGTTATCATGGGTGATTGGTTCAGCAATAAATGTTGTTAGTTTATCATTCAAGAAGTGCTTTATCCACTTCCCACATGCAGCTTTTGGTATAAACCAAGTGGTCCACACAGGAAGCAGATAACATATCAATATGTACATATCACTTTATCAGGCAATGTCAGGGTTAAGTATAAAATGAGGATTCAGATTGTTTAATTCCATTTATTTTTTTTTCGGCTTTGCTGGGGAGGTTGTTTTGTATGCTTCACAACATTGCTTCTTTGTTTCAAAGGTAATGATTTAATCTCATGCATTTGTTGTTAAAATATTCACATACTATGAATACAAAACTTCTTAATTTTGAAATTCATTAATGTGTTCATTTGTGCAGTGTATTTTATGACAATAAATTATGTACAAATATTTTGACATCTGTCAGAATAAGATATTAAGCTATTTGTGGTTGACTCTTTCACTAGTGCAGAAAACTTGACTTGAATGTTTATCAGATCAGTTTGGTTGTTTTATTCTTTCATTGAGCATGAAATTTGTTGCATGAAATTACAGGTTACATTTATACAAATTCATTCAGTTCCTCCTTCCTATTGAGAGGTGAAAGACTTCAAACCCTTCCACGGATGAGTTCACTCTGCATGGGTGGATGGAGCAAGCCTTTCATTTCAAAGATGAGCTGGATACCAGGCCTTTATCATATAGGGTGTGTTAAAACATCATATTACCCCCCTGAGAATCTTTCACAAATCCTGGTAACCTCCAACAAATGTGGGCAACATATTGGTCATGTGACCCACTATTGTGAAGCAGAAACACAATATGCGAGACTCGATTCTCTAAGTTAGAACCGGAGAACTCAAACAGTAGGATGGCCGTACACATGTGACACAGACGACAACCTGTCACCAACATGGCTTTACAATCGGCATCACCAACGGATATTATAAACTCTGGTGAGTTAAAAGCACCAAGTATGTACTTTGTGTATGAAAATATGTCACACATTTGACATGCTTTTAAATTGTTGTGAGGACACTGAAGATGTGCGCCTGTGCGCTTCACAAGTCAAGTCAGTGTGTACAGGTCACAGCTGTTCAACAACAGGTCTAGCTAGCAACATATAACGCTTAATGTATTTACCTGGTAATTAGTCCTAGGTCAGATTAGTGGATGACACTCGTGTAAGCCCAAGGCTCGTATGATTTTGATAGATGAATGTACATGGGTAGGTAGGTACAAACGACCACCGACTCCGCCTGTGTTACAACTAGGTTTGCCAGGGAATGCTTGTCATCAGTTTCCTTGGTTCAGTTTTAGTATTGATTCCTGGCCTCCCTGGTATGTGACTTTATGATGGATTGTTTGTAAGTTCATGTGCTGGTCATACAGCATGTTCTGCAGGCATTTGTGAACATGAAGGGGTGTACAGTGGCTGAATCAAATTGTAAGTTGTGGGATGCAGATGGGTTCATCCTAGACTTGAATTGTTGAGATTTAAAAAGTAAACAACCCACTTTATCCTCTGTAAGCAATTTTAGTGCATGTGTGAATTAGGTGGTGTTTTCTGTTTGGGCTAAGGTATTCAAAGAAATATATATTTGTATTGTTTAATTCACCCATAGTTTTAAGAGTAATTTGCAAAGGTAATGTACTTTCTCTGAAAGATAGATATATGTTTATAAGTTAACAAAAATGCTGACTTTTTATGAGAACATTCTGGCATGTAGATGTAGGTAAAATTTGAAGAATGCGTGACATTTGTGATGGCTCCTAGCCTGGTGTCTCACCAGCCAGGCTTGAGGTTGAAGTATTACACTCACACAACACTGTTGTCATTACTTTGCACTACAGATGAAAAAGATCACCCAAGCTTGAAATGTATTTTTTCAGAACTCTCAAAGTTGGTCTTCCAACTAGCTCATGATTTCTTAATTTAACTGCAGTTTTGTAAAGAAAGTTGTCAGGTTGTTTCATGGGCAGGTGGTGTCGCAGGATATTGAGGTCATATCATGGCAGGACTTGGCAAGTCAGTACACCCCTGCGTTCGGGACAATTCAGTACACATTGTTGCCACAATATGCTTTTTTCATACCTGTTTTCATTTTTGAGTATTAGTGAGATGATGAGATGTTAATGCATGTTTTATTCGTTCATGCAATAATATTTGTGCATGGAATTTTGAACAGCTACACATCCATTGTGAGAGTTTTTAGCATAAAATAAATGTTAAATGAAGCTTGCATGTCTCATCTTCACAGTTTTAATTGAAAACATGTTTTGTGGCATAATGTCTGTGTGTTTCATAGGCACTTGTTTTGAAACAAAATGTTTGCCTGGAGAAGAAAGTGCATGGTGTTTGGTGACACAATGCAAGACATCTGTGTTAATTCCTCACAAGGCCATGAAGTGCAGTGTAGTGAGATATATAGGTTCTCCTATATTCTGCCCACAAGATGTGGCAAGATGTTCATTGTAGCAGTACTCAATATCATTCTCAAGTCAACAAGTTTAATATTGATGTTATTGATCCAGTTTTGAGTTCACATTGTAACCTTTTCCCATAAGGATGCACATTCATAAAAATGCCAGTTTTGATATTTCATTTTAATCACAATTAGATTTTCTTTCCATGAAGTTGCCGATTCTGTGTTTTCAAGATAATCCTAGTTTTGATTTTTTATTATTGTCACGTTTTCTTTTCCTAAAGATGCCAGTTGTGTGTTTTTGTGATGGTAGATATGTTTACAGATGATGTAACAAGCTGGCGTTTTGAAGTACCGATGATTATGCCATTTACATGGTTTTAGCAGCCATTTTGTTTGGATAATGTGATAACGTCAGGACCTTTGTGTTGACACATGTCAGTGTTGCTGATAGTAGTTTTCAAAACACCCCACAGTCAGCACAAACATATCTAAATATCAACACAGGCAGAACTGAGTCATTTATTGATGTTCTTTTTGTTAAAAGTATTGTCTATTCAATATTGATTGTCTTCTTTTATCTTCTTTTATCATGAAAACAGTTTGATTTTTTTCTTTGGGGATTTCAGGTCAGAGTGTTTTCTGACATTT
Organism: Haliotis asinina; assembly: GCF_037392515.1. Lineage (NCBI taxonomy): Eukaryota > Metazoa > Mollusca > Gastropoda > Lepetellida > Haliotidae > Haliotis > Haliotis asinina. The sequence continues at coordinate 90,609,401 of NC_090281.1, forward strand.
GTTGAAATGACTGACCATCCTAATGACTGGCTGTCCAAAACAGTTCCAAATCATACAGTGGTAGTTTGTCGAAAATCTTGGGTATATTTTGAAATGTGTGGAAGGTGTATGGTCCAGTCTGTGTAACTTGCTGATTGTGTGTCTATAATAAGGAATGCAATATCCGTATGGAAGGAAAACCCTGCAGAAACTGCTGCTTCATTTCCTTCATATAACACTCTATCGTTTACGTGAACCAGAGAAAATGTCAACCATTTCACCTCAATGACCATGGAACAACTGACAACTGTAAACTGTCAAAAGAGGTAATAAGAAGCAATCAGTGGCCATTTTTCATATTTCCGACAACCACATCAACCCACCTTTGTCCTTGTATTTCCATATTTAGATAGATAATTATGATAGACAAATTGTCAGCATAAATACCAGTCATTTACCAGGTATTTTACAGTGGTTAAGTCATTACATTGCCCGTCTCAGTTGATTGAAAGCAAAACAGACAAGGCTGTGTTTGTTGATATTATTAGAGGGCCCTGTGGGTTGTAAATACTTCAACTAATGGAATCACCTAGCCTTTCTCCAAGGATGCAATGAATGCTGAGTGCATGGATTACAGTTATTTTTTCCTTCAAACAGGCAAGTTGAGATAAGTGGACAGTAAGACCTCAGTCTCGTTGTTATTATTTTGTAGAAATTGTCATTTCAACTATTAATTTTTACCTTGGAGACTTGTGTGAGTCTAGAATCACCCATCCATGTTTACATGCTGTTGGTTTTGAAACTGAACTTTTCAAGCTTAGAAATTTAGAAATAGATCTGTTATGATTGGACAATTCGTAACAAGGATGATGGATAGACTGACTGAAAAGGAGTTTAGAAGTTGATATATATATATATATATATATATTGTTTCCATGTCATACTTTTTCATGAAAGTCAACAGTTCGCGTTTGATGCTGGGAAATGCACAGTTTCTTTGTATTCTTTCAGTGTGTCCTCCAAACATTCCTCAGATTTTATTATCTAAAACAGTTGACGCTTTGATATCGTATACTATTTAAGGGATGAGATAAGATTTCTTGACGTACATCGGAGACGTTTCACTGAGTTGAGGGCTGTATATATGAGAGTGTTTATTGTTGTGGAACATTCCTTCATAATGTGGGACACTGTGGCTCTGTGAGGCTGTCATCTAACAGAGTTGACCCAAGAAGAGCATTGAGCAGTCAAGGGTGGAACTGTTCTTCGTATCACTACAATTTTCCGTCTACATCTGCCCTGACCACAATATATTGAATACTAGTTAATTATAGGTTGTCTATAACTTGTTGTTAGGAGGTCAGCTCTGGTAATATTCCATGATCCGTTGTTCAAGGGTGTAAACTGATATCAGTAAAGGTACCATGAAGGTACATGGTGTGAAAATTGGAGAACGTTATTGAATAGGGTTGGTAAAACACTGTCAAAAAAACAGCATGTGTGAAAGGCTGGGTTTCCTGAGGCTAGAAGTCATTCATCCTGTTAAAGATCAGATGCTAATGTAATTGCGCATACCCATGTTGCAAAAACATTATACTCAGTAACATTGACTAACAACTAGTTTCTGAAATGAACATGTTTTACATGATAATAAAAAATAACAAAAAAGGAGCCCTTAGGTTTTTCTCATTAGTAGAGACCCTGAAACTGTGGAAGTCGAGATTTTTTCCCACAGTGCTTGAAGCTGCATCAGTACCCATGCTCCAATGATGGATGTATTCAGAATTAAATCAACCTGCAACAATAATTTCTAATGAAAGCAAGGAAGATAGCAATCATACTGAAAGATAAGACCCATCCTGATCTGTCATGGGTGTAGAGAGATGCTTCAGTATCTTTGCCCATCTGTGGATGAAGGACTTGATATACAGCAGTGTGATGACTGTGAACATTTATTGGACATTGACAATAATGAATATTTGTCACATTTATGGGTGGTTATGATGTCAGGGAAACAGCTAGTATTACTTGTCAATCAAACAAACAGTAGTTAATTATATTTTCTATCCGCTTTATTCGTGTTTGTGTAGTCACCAACTCCAACCTAAGCCCAGACAGTAACGTGAGTGAGTTATAGTTGCATGGCTGTTGAGTTTCAAGTATGAGTTAAAGTGGTCAATAAAAAAGGGAGATCCAGCTTCCGTCTAGTTGATCATTGTCATTTAGATCAAACTGTAAATATTAATTATCACAATCCCATGAGAAATTTAATAATGAAAACTGAATAGAGAAATATTTGTCTGATGCATTTTATTAAAAATGCTTAATTGTGAGTCAGATACAAACAGCTTTAGTCAATCATTGAAATATTCAGTTTGCAGTGGAATTTACTGAAGTATTATCAGATTTGTTTCCAAACAAAGAAAAGAAATAAGGTATATTTTGGTGTCTTTGTGACACTTTTGAGATAACAGTTTTTTGAATAATTATAGCCTTGTGCTTCTATTCTGAACACAGTGGCATCTTGGACCTCCATGTTTCCAACAATCTGGCATGACAGTTGGTCTTACACCTAGGTCCGAGTCCCCATCTGTATCCCTCTCCCATCTTGCAGCGAATCCCAACACAACTTCACAATGGCGCTACATTCCCACATTACACAGGAGTGGCGAGTCATCTGTTTTTGCACTGTGCTACGTGCTGTCGTATTTGTTGTTTGCCCCTGACTGATGGGGACACAGGAGGAGACGGTGATTAAATCATTTAGTCCAAGAATGATAGGATGTTGCTGATGATGTGGCAAGATGAGAGGTAGGTGAGGAGGGGACAGCCATGATGTAGATTTTCAAAATGTACAAAACTGTACTGATACTCTTCTTTGTTGACTTAATGTTTAAAACATGTATGTACATTAACACCTGTTGTGGTTGTTTCAAACCTACAGAACAGGTTCTCTGTGTCAGTGTTTTATGTTTCTGGGTCAGAATGTTGATTGGAGCTGCTTACTTTGTACTGTAGAATCTTGTTGAAGGTGACAGTATGTAGCCAGTTCTAGTACTTGGTGAGGAGTTTAGTCACTTCCTTCTTCTATTTCATGAACTGTTTAAAGACTAAACTATGTTTATTACAGACAGAACTGATGGATATAATGAACTTTATGTGGAACATTTGTATATTATATTTGAAAAATGAACTATACAATGAACTATAACCAAGAGTTCAGTATAACCTTAGTTTATGATGATGACTGCCTTGGTAGTCTTGTAGATCTGTATGGATGGAGGCTGGAGGTTTGAACCCTGGCTGCATCAAACCAAAAGACATTAAAGACGGTATTTGTTGTCACTATGAATGGATAAAACAATGCCTGCTCTGCTCAGAGTCACAACACTGTGTCTATATGGTAGCCATGTTTGTCAGGAGATGGTATTGCAGCGGACTAGCTGTATAATACCAGGATATTTCGGGACTTGCACAGTTAGCACATACACATGCAAGGTTGCCCTAATAAAAGTGCAATAATCCTGAATGTGACAACAACATCCTGGCCACCTCATCATCCTGGCTATTGGTCTGATCTGGTACAGGTGATGTATTGGTCTGATCTGGTACAGGTGACTGCATCTTGTGTTAGGAAGTAGTATATTTTCAGCTGTCACTCCTGTGTCTTATTGATAATAGTCTCGTGGTCATTAAATGTACGTCCACTTGAAGTCACAGCTGCATTAAGATGTATGTGTGATGGTCATTGTTTCGATAAATGTCGAGCTGTGACAGTCTTGGGGCTGTGTATGGAAGAATGCAGGCTAACAGGCAGTGGGCCATTGTCACATTCAAGATATTGTCCTGTGTAGGTCATGAAGTACTGCCACAGTTATTGTTTTAAGGTCAAACTGTGTTGACAAGAGTACAAAATACTGTGAAGTCACTGATGTTTACATGTGAACATTATCATCTACAAAACTAGGAGCCAGAGGACTAATTCCAAGTGTCTTTACTACTGTCTTGTAATGCAAGGGGAAATGATTACAAGGTACTGAAATTCCATTTCAAGAATTTTATAAAATAAATGAAATGAGTAATAGAAAATGTGAATACATGGAGCACATAATTATCTGTACACTATTATGTATATTTTTGCATCCATTCCATACCTTTATATATACCACTCTCACATTTGCACATCACATAAAACCTTATGGAAAAACACACCATCTGGATCAAGGCTAAATTCGTAGCAACAAGATTGACAGTAGACATACTTGACAGCTTATGTGAATGTGCATTATGTAAAGATGAATGACAAACATGTTATCTGTCTAATACCAACTAAACGAGTAAAGTGTTAAGACCGATACAGATGATCCTGTGACTACACAGTTTTCTTAAAGCTAATCCCTCGCTAGGGTCAGCTGACTGACCTCAGTCTCAGGACGGGCATGGGATGAATCGGTAATGCCAGATAACTCTGCCAAAGTAACCATCTCATTTTACACAGGCGAGTTTCAAAGGACATCCGAGGATTAGTGTTAGAACCTGACCTCAGCTTTTGTTACAGTTCGTAGGTGGACACAATGTAGCACGAGAATTCAGGTCGTTGCGCCTTTTGTTCAGACACATTTTAAGCCTGGATGAACATTGTTACGTTCTTGGGGAGGTTGTCATTATTCAGATTTTTTGTAGCATGTTATGAGGTCTCATGAATCAGCAGAATAATGTTAAGCAATGGAAAAGAAAATTGAAAAATGGATTTGAGCTGTGTGAGTGTGGCAGAAGGGGCTTAGCGTCAGTTTTGAATTTCTTCATTTCATTGCAACTTCTTCATTTTGGTTGCAATTTTGGAGCCCTTTTGAAATGTATGAGTAGAAAGGAATCAGGTGTGGCACACATGACAGGAGATTATTTTAAATGTGAGATTTACATATGTGTACGTTGTACAGGTGATACTGCAGAAAACCTCAAAGATTGGCTATGATTCCTCCCATCTGGTCACATCTGCAGGCGCCATTGAAAGCTTACCTGTTGTAGGTAGAAAACATTGATATGAGCACTTTATACATCACCAACAAACAATATTCAGGGCTGACAAAAAAAAACATACCGGTATTTTAAATGATTTTTTTCCCTTTTTGATTTAATATAATGGTATGGTTTACAAATTTTTGGCAGAAGTGTTTTTAAATTAAAAAGCATATCATAATAGATGTGAGTTAATTGAAAGTGATTGATTTGTTTTGTGGCTTTACCAATTTCACTGATCATGTAATAAACATGAGTGAAATTATGGTGTAAATTGAATCCCAACCATTTTTTAAGTTTGTAATCAGATTCATGGTTCTTTACGCCCTAATATGAAATCAATTTCTCCTGACAACCATCTGCTAATCATTCCATAATGACGACTTAACCAAACCAGCGCTGTAAACACCAAAGGCAGTTGCACCATAATGGTGGGTGTATTTGTAATATCACATGCTGCCATCGTAAACGCCTGTGTGTAGGTGTATGGAGACGAAGAGTTCGTAATTCTCGCTAACTCATCACACATTGTTTCCCTACCTCCTGTAGGAAGAGTTCTACTTGTTCTCATACCGACTCCACCTGTCTTGCAGGAAGGATACCACTTGAGTTCAGCATGATTGAATGTAAACCTTGTCAGTACTGTATTCTTTATCTGAAAGGTAGGACTGAAAAGTTTCATTAAGTCAATCTGCTTCATCATGATACAGATTATTTTTATTCACACCACATCCTATTTTATTGTTTGAAACTTACAGTCTTTATTTAGCCACCACCATGATGCTGTACACCCTTCCCTTGTATGAATCATTGTCTAAGGATTGCTTCACCGGACTTGTTTATCTATGTCACATCAAAATTTATGATTAATTAACATGCAGATATTATGAGGAAGTGATATTTGAATTTATTCTTCTTCGTTGTGTACACGAATAGCGACCAATGAGCTCATCACAATAACCAGCTAAGATTAGGTAGTACATCATATGTCATTCAGATGTCCTACATAAAGTTTTTGATGTAATTGTACGTCTACTTTGGGACAATTGGAATTACCTTTGAGGAAAACATCACCAGGTATCTTAATTGCACCTTTTGCAAATATTTATTTCATTTAGAAAAATGATGGCTTCATGCACGAAACTTAATGGTCATTTATTTTAGTTATGAAATGTATCTGATTTCATGGCTAATGCTAAGCATGGCTAAATGTGGTTTCACTGTACGTGAGAACTGGTTGTATGTTCACTCACTCACCCTAACCCTTCCATTATTGTCAACTATTATAGAGTTGTTAATATAAAGATTACAATTAGTGTCAGACTTTTGTAACCAGCTTTAGAAAACTTTTGACACTGTGGTATCTGAAAGCTTTCATAGTGTTCAAACACTTGTCGCCGGTCTTGCTAATGTGAACCAAATATACTTTTATCAGGTGTGGTTGTGCCTTGTATGGGTGCCGATAACGGTTTGTACTGCTGTACTGATCAACGTTTTCTATAAATGGCTTCTGGTATAATGGTCTGAGTAGATTTAAAATCTGAAATATGTGTTGGCTGGTTCCAAGCACTGGCCGCTCTTGGCCATGCTATGGACAATGGGGTCAGAATAGTGGAGAGATTGACATAGGATTATTGGCTGGGTGGAGCACACCACTACTGATCGGGATTCAAGTATTGGGGTATTTGTTTACAAACAGTGAGTTGTTGGGTGGTGCGGCCCTGTAACATAACAGCAGATCTGTGAGATCCCTGACCACCGTCTTGGGCAGTGCCAGATATAAGGTTTGAAGACTGTTGGTGGATGCTGGCAGGTTTCCCTGTTGCCAAGTGTGTGACTACAGCAAGGAGTTACAGTCTTCTGTGGACTGTTGTTCCTCCTCAGAATGGTGAAACAAAATTGTGTTTCTTTGGATGTGCTTCAAACATTACAGTTCTTCTTTAGGAAATCAAAAAGTGAAAATGGTAACGTTTTAGTATTATATTTTGTGATATCTCTTTTTCTCTATCAAATAAGACTGGTATAAAGAAAATATTTTATCATTACTAGTATTTTACTGTTAAATATTGTGTGATGCACTTTCATTTTGCGCTTGTGTATAAGCTAGTGTGTGCATTCAACACTTAGGTCACTGTTTGGACTGTGCTATGCCTGTTGTGGAACACTTTTGTTTCTCTTTTTTCAGTTTAGGCTGTGTTAATATTGAAATACCACTTAGCTCTCAACATGTCCAGTGCTCAAGATTTAGAAATGTTAAGTGTCTAGAACATTTAAAAGCCTAACACTGTTTGTTATACGGTTATCCAAACTGGAGCTTACCTATGAAACCATGGTTATCCACACAGTACCTTATTAAGACTTTAAGAATTGACAAATTTCCATGTTAACAAGTCATCGGTACTGTTTAGTGTTTGCATTTATACATGTCACAGTAGTCTTTTTCTGAGAGGTCTGAATCCAGGATAATGGGACTTGAGTAAGATGGTGTCTGTAAACCAGAGCGTAACAGCAGATTTAGACAACCTCCCATTCTGTAGTCAACTCGTGATTGACATTTTGTTTATATGTATTGACCATAATCCATCTGTTGCATGAATACAAAGTCATGCACAGACTTCTGGGAACGCAGATAATATCGATACAGTTGCCAACAGGACAGTCTGAGTGAAAGGCACATTTTCTGACAGAGAATTCTTACAACAGGAGTAAATTCTGTGAATAGAACAGACACATGATGAACTGGAATTTCAAGGAATGTGGACAGTTGGACACCATAATTCGTGGTTTCAGATGATACATAGTTGTGCATCAGGAGTGGTGTAATTTAGCAGTTGTAGAGCATGACAACACTATGACAGTCCAACTAGGCTTCCTTTTTTGTCATATTACAAATTTGCTGCAACAGTAATTTCAACTTATTGCAGTGGTTCAGTTTGGGAAAATTATACCATCTACAACACTGTGTCAAGTTTTCCAGTTTCAGTTGCCCAATTTCAGGTCACAAATGACTCGGTTATTTGAACTTATGGTGATTCCTCCCATGTAAACCAGGCTATGGAAGACAGCCTGAGCAATCAGCATTCATAAACATTGTTAAAGTTGATGTCTGGTTAATGAAACTCTTCTGGATATGCTGTATCAATAGGGGCCAGGGACTATCGTGGTCACAGACATCCAGCATGCTGCCTCTGTAGAAGTCGATCATCATTATATCTCCACAAATCGGAACAAAGCTACCAGCATGGCTGTAGCAGCCAAGGTGGCATGTCGCAAGCTATTGACAAGATTAAAAGTGTTAAAACACCTCTCATTGTTTGGAGGTAAAAAAGTCTGCTGCTAAATACCCAGCCCTTTCTGTGCCAGTCAGGCAGAAACTGCTAAGAATGACTTGCTTTGATCAGGAAATTTACATGAGCATGTCATTCTGTTAGGTTTGAAGAATTTTTAAGAGTATTGCCATTTTAAATATGGAAGAGGCTAAAGGGATACTTAACAATAGATGACTAAGTCGTGTTTAGGGAACAAAGGCTTACGTTTTTTATTCTACATGACTAATACTGCCTCGGCATCTGCCATAATGCCGTTCCGTTGTAGAGAGTGATTGTTAAGCTCACGAGAACATGCTTCAGATCCATCGGCTTGTTACAGGGATTGGGATTTTCCAAAATGGTCCAAAATCTTCTTAAAATATTACTACATTTTTGGATATTATCCAGTTTTATGGACGAGTGTTGTCGTGATATTGTTGGAAGCGTTCGGGTATGGAAGAAGCTAGGCGTGTGTGATGCATTCTTGCTGATTACAATCCTTCAAGGTGAACAAGGAAATTTGTCCTTTCTTTTGCCAGTGATTATTCAGATGTTTGGATGGTAGAAACATCCTGGCTATTTAAACTTCATGTTTTTATTACAGGTACTCAACCTGGCAGCGACCAGTAATCGCTTTGATGTTGGTTTTGTGTGATAGCTTCATTCAGTGATTCTTACATAAGTTGAATGCTTTATTCTTAATAACCAGATATTTTTCAGGCAGTTTGAATTGCTGTCACAGAAGATATTTGTGATTGAGCATGATGCAAACAATCTTTTATATTTTGTTTATTATTTGTTACAGAAATCGAGGCAATAGAAGCGTGTAAATGGCTACGAGCTGCCGGCTTCCCCCAATATGCCCAGATGTATGAAGGTAGGTCATGCTTCACAGATCATACATCCACATATATACCATGTCGTCTGTGCAGGGGACACACTTTGATCCAATAGCAGGAAATTAACTTTAGTTTGTATTGAGAAGCCTACCAGAAGATTAGCACGATGTTGGGAAATCTGTTTGTTCATTTGTATGTTTGAATGAGTTTCTTAGGTCTGTTTATGTATTTATTCCTCCATCTGTTTTTCTGTCCATCCTTTGTTTTTTACATGTCAGTACCTGTCTATCTGTGTTGCTGGTGTCTCCCTGACTGAGTCTCTTTTTTCTTCTTATGTCTATGAGTTTCTTAGGTCTGTTTATATCTATTTTCATGTCCTCATCTCTTTCTGTCCACCATTTTGGTTTACATTGAAATTGTCAGTCCATCTGTCTACCCATGTTTTCTCTAGTGTTTCTCATTAATTCTGTTGTCAATCCATGCGACTTTACATCATTTGTACCTCTAGCCATCAGAACGGCTTTTCATCGATCTAGCTGTTTTACTGTGTGTTTTTTTCTCCTGTCTATCCATTATTTTAAAATTCATTTTATATGTCCATCATATTTTCTTTCTTTTTATGTGTCTATCCATCATACTGTTTCTCTTTTCTCGGCTATCAATCCTATTGTATATCCTTTAGTATTTGTCTATTCCATTCTATTGTCAATTTCATATGCCTATCCAACATACTGTTTTCCCTTTTGTACATCAATTATGTCTCTCTGTCCTTGTTTTGTTTGTCTTCCATTTTTCTGTCTCCTCATCCAATTGTATCTCTCTCCTCCAATCAGTTTCTGTTTCTCTACATACCTTTGAATGTCAAGAATCCAAGCCTATTTTCAAGCAAAAGCTTTTCTTTTAGTTTCAATCTGGTGACAATCTCATGGCACCTACAAAAACGTTTGTTACCCAAAATAGTTCCAACATGAGAAAGTGGCCACTTTACCTTGACACTGCAATTACAGTTGAAGCCCTCCACAAACACATAAGTAGTGTGAGGTATTTCACTTCCCTCGGCCCCTCTGAAGTGCAGTTGACCATTCACTGGCTATGTGCCTCTCACAGATAACAGTTAGCATACAGGACAAGAAAATGGTTGTATAGACAACACTGGGATCTTGTTTGGGATAAGCATGGTTTTAGGTATGATGGAGACGAGGGGTAGAGGGGCATAGATATCTGAGATCCACCATAATCAGTCTGTGTTTTCTTTGAGGTTAAGCTGTGTGATTCAAGTGGGTATAATTCTCCAGGTTATAATCTTTCCAGTGATACAGATAAAGATGACCCTTTCCAGATTTAAGTCCTTGAGCTGAATTTTCCTTGAAGCAGCTGTGCGTCCTTTACAAGACCATGTTTGAATTCTGCTGTGGCCTAAAATGATTGACAATTTCTTGACAGGCAAACCACTTGACCGAAATTATTAAATGTAGGTTTTGTTGATAAATTTAGGTTTGTGTACAGTTTCAGCAGGATGGTAGATATCATGTTTTTCATTTAGTATGTTGATACGAAGACAGGAATATATTTAGAGGTTTTATCTATACCAGATTAAGACACTCAGGAAGTAATGAAGGAAAAAGTTAGGTTTAACACAAACAAATCTGGGCATTAAATTAAAGTCATATTAAACAAATGCAGGAAATGAAATGAAAACATATTTATATTTAAGAAAAGAATGACACAAAATTCAGTTGTTTTTGTTGTTTTGTTTGTTTGTTGTTGGGTTCCCCCTCCCCCCTCATTTTGAAAAGTCTTGTGTCTACAGTATGTAGTGTTTCACAGATTAGGACAGGGATGTTGTTGATATATGATATCAGTTATTCTGGCGTGCCAGTCTGGGGCTGTCTGTCAGTGTGGTAACTGTCCACACAGTGCCCTGCCATCATTAGTCAAGGCAGCCATGGATGCAGGTTTTAATATTGTGAAGGCTTTGAATATGACAAAGGTAAGGTAGTCATGTCATTTTTCATCTTCATCCCAAATGTGATTCCATAATAGTGGGCCGAACAAAGACTCTAGTAATTAGTCTTAGGAATCAAAGAGTCCTGGTTGTTTTGTTCAGTGATTTTGTCTGACATTGGGCACAATATGTGTGGTGGTATGCTGTGGGTGTGGGAGTATCGCATCCACATAGACGACATGTGTGAGGTCCTCAGTGTTGTCAACAGATGGGAGGACTGTGCAGTGTGTGAGGTTGCTATAGATGTGGTTCAGAGGGAGTTGATTCTGTTGCAGACGGACAGTTCCCTGTGGATATTGCCGTTGTGGAGAGAGATCACGACTTCCTCGATCGGGACTCCATACAGTCACTCTTCAGGTAATGTCCTTGTGTCACTCTGTAATTGTTAGTCATTAATATGTTGGGGAAAATAAAATTATGGTTTTGTATTTCTACCCTGAAGGATGGTAGGGCAGTGTAATAAATGAATAAAGAGTTGTCTCATCACTCGAAAGGCACAGGTTCGATTCCATAAATTGATTCAATATGTTAACTATCTTGATTTCTGATTTACAACGCCATGCTTTTTGTGTTGACATTTTCAACAGTGAACTGTTAAACAGGCCTTCCATTCTGAGAGGGTTTCAATATTTATGACTGGGCTGCCATATGTGATATCAGGTGCTTGATGATAGGTATTTTCTCATATCACATATTGTCATTAGAATGAAATATGGTTCACATCTTGTAGTTTACTCACCAGAATAAAGGCCAGAATCTGTTGAGTGACTAAGGTTGTCTTAGCCATGTAATACAACAGTTATAACATAATGGGTAAACCACTTTCTTAGTAATTTTATTATGAACACAAGACATGCTTAGATATGCTGGTATATAGTGGGTAGCCAAGTGGAAAGGCAGTCAGTAGCCTTGTGGATAGAGTGTTTGCTCATCAAGAGCTGGGTTTGATTCCCCATGTCAGTAGCCCATGGGGTAGAGTGTTAGCTTAACAAGAGCCAGGTTTGATTCCCCATGTCAGTAGAAAAGGGGGTAGAGTGTTAGCGTAACAAGAGCCAGGTTTTATTCCCCATGTCAGTAGCCCAGGGGGTAGAGTGTTTGCTCATCAAGAACCAGGTTTGATTCCCCATATCAATAGCCCAGGGGGTAGAGTGTTAGCTTAACAAGGTTTGATTTCCCATGTCAGTTTAATGTGTGAAGGCTACCAGATATGTATTCATAGCTGCAATCCCACAAGTCTCAATAACATTTTAAACCTTCAGACTCAGATGTTTTATACACCCACATAGTGTAGGCAGTGTAACATTTGATATTCTAATTATTTTAGATCTTTAAACTTTGGTAAATAATGCAGATGAAAGGAAGTTAATGACGCTAATTCTAGGTGTAGAGAGATTGTTCATACATGCAGAATTTGTTTCATAATTTACCAATTAGTTTCCAAGTTATTGAAAAGGGTGTGAAATATTAACAAGGGAGTTGACTTGACAAACCCACACATACTGTTTCTCAGCAATTATTATACATGCTTCTAAACAACCTCCGCAACACAATCTACAGTGTACTTTGGCATCGTCCAAACTCCTGAAGATATTGTTCAGTATGAAATCAGTATACTGTATACTACTAAAGTTTGATATGGTTAGTTAGAATGTTCGTGTGGTAACTGAATGTGACTGAGATATACTGACATGCAAATAGTATTTGATGGTTTATGTAGCAGATTCATTTTCAAAATGGCTTTATCAGATTTACCATTAATTCAATATACAAAATCATGTGATTAGGGACGAAGAAAAACAATTTTCAAATAGGAATCTAGTCCTCACTTTCCGAAAATACCCAGTTATGTGTAAACCATATCTGTGTATCTTGAATCAAAATGTTCAGGATTCATGAATATTTGGAGGAATATTTTTTAAGGGAAAACTGAACACACTTGGCCATAGAAATATCCCCCAAAATGCCCATTATCCATGTTTTGTTCTATATGTGTCAAAGACTTTTCCAGACTGCAGAGTGATGGGATAGAATCTCATGTTTTAGTTTAATATTTTGCAACAATCCCAACAGAAAAGTAGATGTGGATCATAGATGAACCATGAGTGTCGCTGGATTGCGTAGTGAAGCATCTGAGATTCTTTTCCCCAAACAATGTAAGCTATGTGACATAAGTAATGGGGTTGACACCAGGGTGTGGCCCGTCGAGTACTTAGTATTCTGAGCACATACAGCACATCTCTGTGTATGTATTCTACTGTAGCTGTAAGGGCGACCATTGTGTCTGTATTCATCCCACATCGTAATGTGCTATACATCTACAGGATAGCTTTCCTCGCTTGAGTCATTCCTTTCAAGGACATTCACACCTTCTGTTCTATTAAAAATTGTCCTTTTGTTTGCGTGAGTTATTGAACTGGCAATTCCTAGGGTAGTATTCTATACGGAATTTAGAAAACACTCAATTTGTTTTTTGTCTATGATTAACTGCCAAAGAACACAGATTGTTTGACAGTAGGTAAGCAGTACCAATATATACTACATGTAGACTATCCAAGAGAAGCTGGAGAACTCTGGATTCTTAATGAGATTATTGTTGTTTAGTACTCATTTAATAAGTGGAATGTTTGTATGTCCATGATTATCTGCACAGGCATATTTCCCCATGATTTTCTTGGAATGATGAAAATTTGTATCCGCCTTGTAAATAAATTTAAATTCCAAGTATTAATGAGAATCCCTGTAATTACTGTATATTAAGAATTGTGATGCAATGTGAGGTCACATCCTGTGAAATCTGGCCAGTAGATAAACAGCATGGGGAGAGAGAATATTAATGAGGGCATTATTTAACCTGGGGACATTTAGGTTTAATCCTTTCCTGGGATATTGTATGCGAACAATACCATCCACACCTAGCACTAGGAACACATTTCTGTATTTCTAAGGTATACATATATCTGTATAACAGGTAGGGAAATATACACAATAACACAACAGGAAGAACAGATCCTGATTCCACCCACAGTGTTACATTGTGTCACACTTTGCTACAGGATTGGCCTGTTGTAGTTTGATTGACAGGTAAGGGAAGATGGTAGGGAAACAGAAATGCTTGGGTCTGTTTAATATTGTGTTACAGATATAATAGGAAAATTACCTATGGTGTTTATTGGGTCATGCAAGTATTATGAAGGTAATGGTGTATACAAACTGGCCACCCTGCTTGTTGATACTGACAGTGGCATTGTTCTAGTTGTGGATATATCTGTAGAACAGTGTTGGGGCAAGGAGTAGAATTGGATTGCTACATACAGCTTATTATGGTAAGTAGAGAGATGTGCAGACTTTAGCTACTTCATGATACTGAAGGTTAAATTTTGTGAACACGCACAGTGAAGTGCCTATTAATATACTTTACTGAATTACGGAACACAAAATTGTTTTTAGTTAATGATTGTAAATTTTGGGGGATGTATTTTTGTAGTCAAGACTCAACAGTTTCATGAAAATATTCCTTATTTGTTCAGCATGTTATCATATGTGTTGATGTATGTATAAATCCAACACTTGTGTGATTGTATACCTCCAGAAATGAATTAATCTAAGTATATGTAGTGATTTTTATTAATGCAAAATGTCCTAGCATAACAGTGACATTTTAATTCTGAATGATGACTAATCCTTTTATTTATTATCAACAAGACAGAAGTTGGAAACATTAATCCACAGTAAATTGAAAATTTGTGTCATTTTGAATTAATCAAATGAATCATTATAATGAAATTATGTGTAAATGCTTTAAGCAGAAGTTCTTGTAAGGATCATGGGAATTGTTCTCCTTATTAGCTTTGACATTTGTATGGTTTGTGTGTTAAAATCAAGTAACAACCTCCACAAAATGAGGGCATATTCAGTAATGAACAATAGCTCACATTAGATATGAAAAATTGTTTTAATTTCATTAAGTGAATTTTCGAAAACCCATTGACAGGACTGAAATCATGAGATCTGGTTAATATGTGCTTGTCGGATAATAATTACAGATGGTGTATTGATTGTTATACAAACAGCCGGAAATGAATCTCAGCGTGCAAATACGAGCGAATCATCCTCTCCCATCTGTACATCCAGTGACATTCAAAATATCCATTGCCTAGCAACAATTGTTTTAATGACCATGGGATATTTGTGTCCAAGTACATCATAGCGAATGTCCAGCTTGACAGATGAGTTTGGGATTGTGAATAATTTCATGACATTGGGCTGTTTTGGTGTATTATGAAGGTCTCTCTGCTGTCAAAGGACATTTTAGGATATTTGTTCACAGAGTGATGTTTGAAATTGCTAAGTGATGCTTAGAAATATGACTGAACAGATGGTTAGGCATAACTTGTATCAAATCTGAAATGTGTATTTACATTTTTGTGTCACTCTCAGATTGAAGAAGCTTTGCTTTTCCCTGAATTCTTGCACGCAAGTTCCTTGAAATTGGGGTCACTGTTTTTAGGGGGTCCAAAATCGACTAGCATGCTACACAATATGAAATTTTATCAAGTATGGAACTGAATTCCAAGACATTCACTTGAAAATATTGAAATACAAAACCCAGTTATGCTGAATACAGGAAGTGTGGTAAAGTAGGCACTTGGCAAGAGCCACACAGATTAGAAAATAAAATGAACGGATGGAGCAGATCTCCTTGACACAGACCCATATGACATGAAATTGGTTTAAGCAGGTTCATAGCATGCTGGATATTACCCAAGACAAAGTGTTCTGTTTTGTACCGATACCATGTGTTCCTTATTGAGCGATCTGTGACATCCTGGTATCAAGAGATATCACATCCTTATGGAAATTACGTTCTTCACATATTAGGTTTTGAGATAATGCAAAGATTTCATCATTTTCCTGTGGAAGTGTGAATATGATTGTTCTCACATAGGATACTTGCGTCCCTGGATCTGATAAAATGAATTTTGAGATAAGCTTTACTGAAGCTCTCAGGTATGTTGTCACTATGAATTAATTTATGATACTTGAAATTATTATTGAATATATTTAGATGTTGAGATGAATACTATATCTGATTGGTCTTAGTCGTAGTTATTTGTGTGGTTTATGTTTTTATTTTAAAATGCATAGAAGTTGAATTGTGAATTTAGCAATTTTTAATCAAATACAATCAAATGTATAATTAATGAAAAAAACTGTGATTATTAATCTTACGATGTCTCATACAAAATAATAAATCATATCTAAAAGAAATATACATAGACAATGACATAACAAAGCCTCATTCACAAATTTTGTAAATATTTACCTCTTTTGCAGTCTATATCATTAACTTGTTTAAATTCCAAGGGAGTGTTTGACCTTTAGCCCCAGAAACCATGACCTGTAAGAACATACTGACCACACACTAGCACACCAGCAAGTGAACGTTTGTTCCACACAACCATTGCCCTGATTAAAAGAAGATTCAGCAACATGATCTGAAGAGTGTAGATTCATGTCTGTAATTAACATTTGTTTTGATAATCAGTTTGTATAATCGAACACAGTATTGTTGCTAACGAGCAGTTTGTCTCTGAGTATCGTTAGGGATTCTTTACTGCTAATGTCCAAGTCAGTCATCAGGGTGTCTCCATTTACTGTGATTGCTTGAGTGGAGTGAGCAGTTCACATAAATCTATAGACATTAATTAATTGCTGTGTCATCTCTTATAAAGAGCCTCAGCAAAGCTTTCCTCAGAAAGTAGAACTCATCCTTAGAGAGCAGTGCTGTTGACAACATGGTGTATCATGTGTATGAAAAGTAGGTTTTGTACATATTTCCAATGTACACTTTGCTGAGTTTGAAACATTGATCAGTATTTTTCTTTTTTTATAATAAACCTTAAAATTTACAAGCAAAAATATTTAAGCACCAAGTAAAAAAATATTCTATACAACATCTGTTTATTTTTTTTCTAATCCTTCAAATTGTTGCCGAAGGTTCTGAGTATCTGAAAAACAGTGAAAGAACACTGGTCATGCTCCTTGCAATATTTTCTTATTCTAGTTCGTATGCAAGTACTGATCCTGCAAATATCTGTCCATGCCTCCCTGTGTTTACTTAATGTGGGGATTATCCATTAAATGTACATTCAATATGTTCTTTTGGCTGTTGTCAAATGCATGGATTCATGTTATAACTGCATTGACAAGAGGGATTAAAAATAAACAGTCTTCATTCCAAGTATTTGCACAATGTCCAGGATCAGCGCTGATTCCTAACAGATACATCTCCAAGTGTATATCAAAGAAACAAGGAGGTTTTTCTTTATGATTAAGTAAACATGGGCCTGTGAGAAGATCCGTCCACACTATAGATCTACTCAGGTGGTTGTCTTGGTGGAAGCTTCAATAGACTCAACGAGGCATGGACTGGTATCCGTTAGGATTTTTGGTTAACATCAGCTGTTGTTTAAGAATTGAATTGACACCTATGTAATCAACAATAGGTGTTGAAATTGTTGTAACAACAAGTTAACAGTCTAAACAATGGGAGAATGTATGGGAAGCCTTGTATCTTTAGCAGGTGTTTGGTGGGCAAGAGGTAGAGTAGAGAGGTTTGGAATACTGTGTTTACACAGGGTGGGTACATTTTACCTTGAAATACACGCAAGATGAGAGTATGTCACACACCTATATATCTACCTGTGCGTCCATCACTGTTACATCCAAGTGGAGTATCCAGTGAGCACTGACCATCTACCTGTATTGAGGTATAACTAACCTTGGAATTATTTGGATGATTTTGCCTTAGGAAACATGCAGCAGTGGTCCAGTTGTTGTAGGTTTTGCGTTTCATTGAGGAATTTATTTGGCCATTTTGCAGTCAATGACAACTTATGGACATAAACTCTTGCACATCTGTAATTATGTTTGATAAATTAGAAACAAAATGCTATAATAAGCTGTACTCTTCCACTAAGCAAGTCAGAATAGGAGTAAAGTGAAATGTTTCTATTCCCTGAGAGAGTGTCTGAAAATATGATTTGACATTGTTTTTTATATGAACGTAATGGTTTTCTCCACAGACGCCTGAACACTCTCAACAGGTGTGCTGTTATGAAGATAGATGCTCATCCACGTAAAGGGGTAAGTCCGAATTTCAAATACAAAAACCTTTTCATATGTTTTATATTACTGTCAGGAAGATATGTGCACTAATTTATCATTCCACGTATAATACTGTATCAGTGTAACAGATGGTTGTAAGTGGCACAATCAATGTGTCAAAGTGCACTTTGTATGGCCACGGTTCACCACCTAGATCTCGTATCACTGCTCTGAGAAGGAAACAAGGGCAAAGAAATTCCTTGAATGAACCATTTGACTTTGAAAGAGAAAGTTTCTTAGTGGGTGGTGTTTGTTTGTTTGCAAACAAAAATATCAAGCTTGTCCTGCACGAACAGAGAATCTAACTGACCTTCACCATGCCCACCTGTATGAAGGAGCCTCACTATGATACTCATCTTCTTGTATAAACACTGGTCCTCTTTAGATTTGTGAAGCCTCCCATTATGGGGTAAATCCTACTTGAACAAGTCAAGAGGGACATGGTATAATTTCTGATCTTCAAATACTGAATGAGATAAATGATTCTTCTCCTCCCTCTGAACAAATATATGAAATAATTAGGCAACAGGTGTGGTGATTAATGAAACATCACAGTGAATTGTGGCGTATCATTCATTTATTTTCAAGTTTTGATTCTTGTATACGTATTGACATTCAAATTTACTGTAGTATCTGCAGATATGGTTGAACTATTCACTAAACTATGATATACTCCACATCCTTTTTTTTTTCATTTAAATGAATATAAAAAACTCAAAATGCCACAATAAATGATAATTCTCATGATGGAGTCGGTTCTACTTATTATATCTAAATGTACACAGACATTCAACAATACCTTAATATGATGATTCAAAATTAATAAATAGATCACAGTGGTTTCTTTCTAGTCATGATCTCTCCATCTATATAAGGACAGTGCTGCCTTTTATTATGTGATTGCAGACTGATGGGCCATTTACACTAACAATAAGGGACTAAAATATTCACCCAGGTTTACTCAACTTAAATCAGAGGAAAAGTAGGAAATCCTGTTGAAAGATTTATTATAAGCAAACTGACTCTAATTCAGTATCATAAAAAAAGGATTTAATTAAGATTGTATTCATAAATTGTTTTCTTCTTTTCATTAGTGGGATGTAATTGTTTAGTGAGTGACAGTTATTTCAGGAATTTATACAACAGCCATTAATTAAATGTAGCATGTTGAAGTGAGATCATTATTGTAATACAAGAAATATTATTTTCATAATTAATGGCAATGACATGAATTAATGTGACAATGATAAGTCCACGATGTAACAGCTTGACTTATGATCAGAATATAGACTCAAGAATCACCGAGTCTGGTTGTGTAGTGTGTGCTTAACCTGTCTGTGACTCCACCATGGATTTATGCTCTCTCAGCAGGACAACTGTGTCCATTACTTATAGCCATTTCCTTACAACATTCAGCTCAAGTGATTCTATCAAGGGAAAACAGCACCTTCCTTGACCTTCCTTTTAAATCATAGTTTGTTAGTTTGTGGAGTGAAATTATTATCAAATTACATGTTTATTATGTAGATTTGTCAATATTTTAAAAGTTCAGAATTGAAAATACTTTAATACTTTGTGATGTCAAAGGTCTACTTGTCAAGGTCAAAAGGAGTTGTTCGCAAGTACACTTAAATCTCAAATACACATTTTTGTATGATTTTGTATAACTTCAAGTTGTAGAATATATGTCAACAATATAAACGTGGTGGTGCCCAGAACCTGGAGAATAAAGTGTGTAACAAGTCTAGAATGATTACGCTATTGTAAATGGTCTCAGCTCTAATTAAGGATTATTCTGGACTCCATTTTGTTTTGTTTTTCGTTGTTTTTTCATGTTGTGCAGATGTTTTAAGTAAGATGTCTTTATTTCTGGACGAGAAATATCAACGCTGGTTCTAACGATCATCCACACAGCCTGATAGTATTAGCTTGGTGGTACAGCTTCAACCACTATAAATACAGCATAGGGTTGGTACAGTATTTATCTTCAACAAGTCGTGTGCCTGGTGATGTGGGACAATGCATTCAGTTACCTCGGGCACACTGATGATCTCACCATTGGAAAACAACACATGTCCCACATATAGCCAGGCCACATGTGCCAGGCCATGGACTGGGCCAAGGGTTATTCCTCATGTATGGGGCCCAGGCTTATATTAGGGGTCTGACATTTAAGATCACTAGATAATGGAAAGCAGTAATTGTATAAAACAGGAAAATCCAATCATTATTCTATGATGGAATGTCCATTTAGAGCAGTTGACCAGTTTGCTGGACTTGCAATTAGGACCAGATTATCTGCAAAATAATTGATATAGCCAGATTCATTTTGCAGTGATGTAGCCTGATCATAAAAAGATGGCTTGATGAAGGGGAATTGCAATGATTAAAAGTTTTACTCGGTTTGTCTCCTCATGAGATTGAGTCATTAAAGCTAAATGTATCTGTATAGTGAGAGGTGTATCATGAGACAGGAGGTATCTGCTTGGTGGGAGGTGTGAAGGGTTTAGTGTCTGTGACTACATATGCTCCAACAGATATGGCTCAAGCCTAGTGGAGGGTACATATTCTTGTGAATCTGTTTTTTATAAAAAATTCAGCTATAAGATTACTCCTGCAACATTCAACACCAAATTCCAGATGATTTTACACTGAATGATGTACTCAAAGACTTATGTATTGATTTGATAACTAATACAAATTTACTTGATATCATTGCATGGGAATTTCATTAGCTGTGTGTACATTCAATGATTTTTGAAAGATTTATTCAATATGTCTGCCTCCTTTGTGCCAGCTAATGTGATTATATTTGCTGCAGCATGAAGATTCAGATGATGAGGATCTGTGTGCACTGAGTAGCCATTGGGAGTACCAGCAGAACGTACGTCGGTGGTCGAGAAAAGATCTGGATCTAGATACCACTCCACCCACAGTAAAATCCAGTCTAAGTCACGACAGTCTTCTTGCTGACCAGGACAGCAGTAGTCCTCCTGAGGACAGTCCAGTCCTTGACAGCAAGATGCCACATCTAGGCTACACGCTGCCTGACCAGAAGACATCAACTCCAGAATCCAATGTCATTATCAGTCCGCGATTGCGAAGAGCAGCCAGTGAGAGAATTCGAAGTGCCAAGAACCTTCTAAAGAAGATGGAGAGTTTTAAAACCAAAAGGAATAAGAAATTTTCCTCTAAAAACATTGTTGAAATCAGTAGTCCAGTTGTGGCAGACCGTGTACACATGCAAGCTAAGATTCAGCATTTGAACTGTGTTGATATCAGTCCAACATCAGAACTGCCTTCATCCCATCTTCTGGGTTCTCCAGTTAGTGATACCTTGTCACCGTTGAGGTCGCTGGGTCCGACAGATGCAGACACATCGGGACCCTCCCTCTCAGACAGTTTGTCCCCAGTGCCAGCACACCCTGTGTTGGAGAGATCCGTGAGTGATAGTGAGAAATCTAGAAACTCTACATTCAGTGAGTACTATACAGCACATTCGCAACTACTACAGAGCTTGGACTCAGAGCAGATTCGGATACACCGGAGTGTCCGGCGGAACAATAGTGATACAAACCTTATGGAAATATTCCTCTTACCTCACGACCACAAACCAGGAAGTTTTCCTAAACGTCTTCAAAATGGATATATTGACACTTGCGAAGATCAAGGAATGAATTATCATACAGGGAGTTTCAGCCTTGGTCGGGATGGAAGCTACACACAAGAACCCTTTGTTGACTGCAATGGACATAAGCGCCGTGGGTCACATGACCCAAGTATGACCAATCGAATAAGCATGTATGACAATATGGGATCCCCTGTGCGCAGTGCAAGTGAACGATATGGGCAGCGGGTCCGCTTCCGGGATGGTGTGAGGTCTTTACAAAGAGAACCCTTGAAACTTGAAACTCAAGAAGAACCAGAAGCCCAAGATGATGAACTGTCTTCTGCCAAAGAGGAACTGGATCTTATCCTCCATGAGCTGTTCGAGAACATCAATGGCCTGAACGAGGCTATCTATGGTAAAACCAACAGTAAGTACAAAGTTTAATTGTTGTCAATATTATGATGAAAAAACATGGGAATCTTTTCACAAGAAACCTAAATTTTAGAAGTCTTCAGTTATGTTCCTAAGGAATAGAGCAAGTCCTATCAGACATTTTCCCAAACTAAAGTAACCTAACCTAACATCAAATCATACTGTACCATAATGAAGTGCCAGATATAAGAAGGGCCATATAAGCTATTAGGGTAGTACTGAACACATAACAGCAGGTTGTCTGATGTTGATGGTTACCTCGAAGAATGTTAATGCAGTTAGATAACAGAGTGCTCACACGTCATGTAGGTTGGATGTTTCTCCTTGGCCAGGCAAGATTAAGTAGGATTTGGGCAAGTCTGTATGACACACATGGTCAGTTGGTGGCCATTGTGTCAGACTACATTTAGATTCCGGGCCAGGTTAATGGGTGTCAGAGAGGGTTGGAGTACTCACACTGACATATATCTGCCTCTTACACTACCAGGTACGGGGCGCCCAGGGATTCGGGGGAGACTAGTAGGCTGCAATGTCTGATCGGTACTGGATACACATATGAACAATTGTACTTCTCCACCTCTCCAAATATATGGATGTCAGTAAACATAAGTGATTCTCATATCTGTATACTTAAACATGTGTGACATATACATAGCGAAACAAGAGCAGTAAACTTTATTTTGACTGTTAATTCAAACTTCGTTTTCACAAGTTATCAGGAGTTAGATGATTTCATGAGGGAGTGACAGTGATCCAGATGACAGGAGTCACTTCCCCATGTGCCCTGTTGCCTTGGTCCATCAGCACTGCACCTGCTAGTAATGGTAACAGTGTTCAACATCTTGTACCAGCTATCAGCTTTTTCCTTCATTAAGCATGGTAAAATAGTATTCCACAGTATGACCCTCTACCACTCAACACCAGTTGAGCAAGTGTTGCTGTTGTCTCCCCTCATCCACAAGGGACCCCTGCAGGTCTGAGTACTACACAAAGGTTAAATGTTCTTCAGATGGGCAGTCAAAATGGCACACAAGTGTTTCTAGAAGAGTTTGTAAATGGAAACTGACATATTGGTTGTAGATTGACAACAACACTTGGGAATAAGTGTCCTGAAATACGTTCATGCTTGTTTCTGATACATACTGCAGCAGGTGCTTGTTTTGGTGGATATTGCAGGGAACCCTGCCACACCAGCGGTAGTGTAGATAAATCTGTATGTGATTACATGTTGTACTGGCAAACAGTGGCTTGTTTTGGGTACTATTGACATGGGTGGCCAGGTAGTCCTGATTCGACCAGTAATGCATTAAACCATGCTCCATGGTTCCACCAAAGTTGTGAATGTCCCAAACCTGCTTTGCTTCAGGCCATCCACCATATTAAACTGACATGCTATTATAGACCCTTAATATTGTTTAAAGCAGCATTAAAACTATTTCAGTCACTAGGTTGGTATTGAATGGCTGTAGGCTGTGATACATATACTTTAGCTTCAGATTTGTGGAGATACACCTGCACAACACACATTCATTAATCCAAACGAATACTTGTTTACCTGGGTGGGTTACATGCAGTAGTTGTTATGGTGAAGTAGGAGCTATTTCAACGATGTCTCCATTAGGAGTAAACAAAAAGTAATGTGTTGCCATGTAGATCTCCATTCTATAAAGTGAATATGGTGAAATCTCTAGCCATGACATGAACCCATGTGGAGACTGACACAGGGATATATTCTGTATCATTTGGCTTGTTAAAGAAACTCATTACCATCTGTTTAATAGGCAGTAAAGGTGTTCCCTCATTTGCTGTTGGATTATCCTGGCTCGCACATAGAGTTGCTTGTTCCATTACATGTAAACACAGACAATACTCACCAAGTCCAACATATTGTACCTACATAATACTAGATAATGTAGACCTCAGGGCCAGGCAATTATGGAGTCTGACTTGCACACAAGCGTGTAAACTGGGCGGACCCCTGTCAGTACAATACACATGTCTAAATAGTGGATGTAATTGTAGGACTGAGTCTGGGTGAGGTTTAACATTATGTTTTCTTTTAAATGTCAACATTTGAACTATTCCCATGAAATTTCAGAAATGAAGGTAGTTAGCGGGAAGGATTTTCTCACACGATTTTTGTGGTTTGACGTTACCTGTTCGTTTGACATGAAAGGGAACTCATGGCCCGTGACATGATCAGCAGTTACACCTGTAATGGTGCAGAGATAATTACAGGTGTGTGTTATGTTAGTTATAATACTGAGTTATCTACCTTTTGTGTAAATATTCCCTTAGTCATACAGTGTTATGTTGCCTTTAAAGTGATTTTTTTTTTTCATTCATTTTTATGAATTATGATGAAGTAAAACATTTAGGAAAGAATTTTCTTTCACACAGTCTGTTAATGCTAAGACGTACTGGTATTAAAGTAAATTCTTGTAAATAGATATGTCAACAATGACTTTGACATTGCACAGTAATGCCAACAACCCCACCCATTAGGAAACAATAGACCATCAGCATGAACAGTGGATGTAGTTTTATTAATTTGGGAGTCATGGTAATATTGAAGACAAAAACAATGGTGAAATCAAATATTCCTGGTTTATGGAAACAAAATGCAAATAAATGCAAACATAAATGCTTAGTTAGCCAGTGAACTAGTGAAGAACAGTGTGTTGCAGAATATTTATTTGCTTTATGTTATCCCCCAGGAGAAACCTTCACAGCTGAACCACACAAACACATATCTAGATTGAGTAATGACGTAGAACTTGTGGGTCAATACAAACATTGTAAGTTAAACATGTCAGTGTACCTGTGAGGTGAGTGACAGGTGAGGGGTTGCGGCTTGGATATGGACATCACTCAGTAGCTGTGGACTCACGGCTGTCTGCCTACAAGTATCCCATGCTGTCCAACATGTTGCTTCCTTTCCTCTCCCCATACCACCAACTGATGTCTCCCAAAAGGCACTGAGGTCAAACTGTCAGCTGAATTTAGATTGGTTGGTTAAATTTCACCCTGAGTGATATCTTGATTCTGAAGATTGAGTGTAGTTTATTATTTAAGTGAAAACATGGAGGAGTAGCCATGTTCTGTCAAGTCCAGATGATGGAAGCCTCTTTCTGTAACTGTCACTGCAAGTCAAACCTTGTAAAACCTCTGTCATGTAGCTGCAATTGAATATCAATTCTTGACATTTAAACATCTTAAGGTGTTGGTCGCAAGGTCCAACTAAAATGATAACTGGGTGATGTGTGACATGTAGTGACAAATAGAACATAACTAGAACTGCATGACAATACATAACTTGTCCGCTCCAAAGACTTCAGAACTTGTTCTCTTTGATCAGGCTTACCTGAATAAGTCAGGTTCAGTTTGATTCACAAGCAGGAGTGAATCCAGAAGTTGGGAGACGTGGGGTGCACATAAATCATTAAATCAAAGGTATGGGGGAAATGCTCCTCAGGGAAAATGGAGGATGCACACCCCCTCTCAATCCACCGTTGTGCATTTTGTCGAACCTGTATATGACCTTTTACTGATATTGGAGAGATTCAAAATGACATTATTACATGCACCAGACAAAATTGTAACATGAGAACCTTTTGTTGTAGATGAGGAAGAAAAGGACACATCATTCCTGGAGGTGGAGAGGGCGCCATCTCTGTCAACTCCGATGGAGGAAGATGTAAGCGTGGACCATGAAGAGGAAGAGGTGACACATGACAATGATATCAGCAGTCAGCTGTCTTCATCACAAGACGCCAGCGACCATGATGACATTCCAGTCGAAGAGCTATCCCCTGACGACTCCCTCGACAACATTGAGGGACGCGAACGCCGAGATTCCGGTGTAGGGTCATCTTTGACCAGAGCTCCAAGGTATGATGATCATGCAGTCACTTGGAGAACAGCAATATACTGATAATGAACAAATGTTTGTTTCTAAATGTTTAGCACTACTGCAAGACTATATCCATATGGTGAAAAATAGATATGGTTTTAAGTATGACAGTGTTAATGAAGAAGCCACTGTATCCTCATGGTTTTGAGTTTTAAATCAATTCCAGTGGTTACAGATATACTTTATAACAAATATTTCACACAATTTTTCTGTGTTTTTAGTGATAAAAAGAGAAAGAGGATTCGCTGGCACAGTTTCCAAAAGTGCCATAGACCTAGTCTCAACAGCCGAGACTTGCAGATCGCAGCACTGTCAGTCCGTCAACTCATGGTGCTACGTAAACTGTCCCTCCTTAAGCTGACTGCAATCATGGAAAAATACTCACCAACCAACAGAACGGGTTGGAACTGGATGGTGCCGAGGTTCATGAAACGCAACAAGACACCGGACTACAGTGACAAGAATGTGTTTGGTCTTCCACTTCATGTGACGCTCCAGCGCAGTGGCCAGCCTCTTCCTCAGTGCATTCTGTATGCGATGCGCTATCTCCGGAAAGCTGCTGGGGATGCACTGGGAATCTTTCGTAAATCTGGAGTCCGTTCCCGCATCCAGAAATTGAGAAATGACCTTGAAGCTCATCCTGGTAAGATAATTTCTTAATGACTAAGATTTATCGTCATCACACTAAAATTATTTACATTTTATGGAATGTCTTCAATCCTCAGAATTTTCATTTTGTGTTTACCTCATTTTAGAAATCATGGACTTTGAGGAGATGCAGGCCTATGATGTAGCAGACGTACTGAAGCAGTATTTTCGAGAGCTTCCTGAGTGTCTGCTCACAAACAAACTGTCCGAGACCTTCATCAGTATCTTTACTCGTAAGTATGATCACAGTATCCTGAACATGAAAGTTACTGTAAACTATGTCAACAGAGGAACTGAAATCACCTGCTATGTTTACATAGAGATCATGTCCAATATTTATCAATATTGCTGTGGAACAATCTTGACCAAATCTGACACTTGTTTCCAGATGTACCTAGTGCTCTGCGTATTGAAGCAATCCAGGCAGCCATAGTTCTTCTCCCTGATGAGAATAGAGAAGTGCTACAATCGTTGCTTCTCTTTCTCAGCGACATTTCCCAGCATGCTGATGAGCATCAGGTAGGTCCAGGGGAGATAACTCCATGTACATTTCAGCCTTTAGGGAAAGTACCACTGCTTACTTCTTCAGTCATTTTGTATCACTGTGATGTTTCAAAATATTCAGATCTGTCAACTAAAATGAGTCCTATTGATGCACTGCTAAATTTGGGGGTAATGAAACTGTTTTCTGTATCTAGATGACAGCCAGCAACCTTGCAGTGTGTTTTGCCCCATCCTTGTTCAATATGTGCGGAGTCCGAAACAACCAGACAGCAAGCCCAAAACGGAATCGTAAGAACCTAGGTGCACCTGAGGCACGAGATCTGCTGGAGCAGAAAGCAGCACATGAATGTCTCACTGCCATGGTCCAGGAGTGCAAGAAAATATTCATGGTGAGGCTTCAGCAGATGGAAGATCCCTATCGGTCAAATGAGCATTTTGACAGGGTATCTTGTTCATATTCCTTAATCTAAAACATGTAGATGAATTTGAATCTATCGTCTCGTTAAACTTACAAACTGACTTGATTTATCTCTGTGTTGCAGATTGCACCGTGGGTGTTCAGCAAGCTACATCTGTCATGCATGGAAGGGGCCGACCCCATGCCTTTCGAAGAGTTCTACAAACACCCACACCATGAGGGCCCTGACTTCAAGTCTTATGGCGAGGAATGCATTCAGACAATACTCAAGGTGAGGTACTCCATACACAGTGCTTTTGTGCTCTTTTTTCCTACAAATGCCATTTTGATTATTTACATGAGTAACCTGAATTACACTGCTGTTATTAAGACACCATAACAGCAATGCATATCATACGAGTCAAATTTTAATTTTGCAGAAGCAACAATATAACAAATAAATCCTATGGTGTTTCAGGAATCTCATGACAAGAACCGAGGCTGGGTCCTGTTCCTGTCTCAGAATGGCACAGAAGTCTGCTACCGAAAACCCACAGACAGCAATCCACTGCGAGAGTGGAAGTGTTCAGTGGAGATTGAGGCACCACCTGTGGAGGTCCTCAACAGGGTGCTACACGAAAGGTAAGTGGAAGAAGAATCTAAAAACTAATTCTTCATTCTAATAGATGTGTGGTACATTAAATGTAATGGTATTTTCCATCTCACTTGAGATATGAATTAGTAGCTACGCCACTTTAGTGTTGTATACATATGTAGTATTATGCCCATGTTTGTAGTTCTGTATGTTTGTCTTGTTTTCTATCAGACATGTATGGGATGAAGACCTTCTGAACTGGTCGGTGGTGGAGTCCCTTGACAAGCATGCCGATGTCTTCCAGTACGTGTGTAACAGCATGGCACCACACCCAACCCGCCATTATACTTTGCTCAGGTGAGATATAACCACGTACGTCACAGCTAGTTAATAAGGAATTAATGTAAGCCTTAGATTAGCATTATTGTAATCCTTAATTGGTCATGGTCTTGAGAAGGTATTCTGAAGCATACAGGGATTCCATATGCATATTTGTTACTAATGTAGACCAGGTATCTGAAGAAGAAAGCTCTGCCAACACCAGTATTTAACAGCTCCATGAAGTGATATTAAATGATGTACAAACAAAATCAGGTTCTTATTTTCTTTTCAATATTGGATATTTCAGATATTGGAGGACAGACTTGGTGAAGGGAGCGTGTGCATTGGTGTCCACATCAGTGGAGCACCCAGATGTACGTGAGATCCAGGGAGTGCAGGCAGTAGAGCTCATGTCTCACTTCCTGATCGAGCCATGTGGGTCTGGGCGTGCCCGGCTCATCCACATCACCCGCTCAGACATGAGGTCAGTACACAAGGAACTGAAATGGAGTAATGGCTCTGCATTATTGTAGGGTACTGGGGGTTACTTGCTGAGATTCATGAGATAGTTTGACTAATTATCTCCCACTTTAAAACTCAAACAGAATTATTAAACTCATTTTAAGTCAATACATCCTAAGAATAGTAGGACATAATATTAAGAAAAAATAATAATGTATAATGTAAGGCCACAAAATAACAGTTTATAGTAGCTCATTGTGTAACATTTTAATTTGTGTTGCAGGGGCCGTTGTCCAGAGTGGTACAACAAGTCGTTTGGCTACATCTGCTCCAACTCCATGGAACGTATTCGTGACTCCTTCCGCCAGCAGACAGACCTCCCTGAGACAAACGTCTAGTGCTTTAGAGAATCTTGACAAGGGCAGTCATTGCCCAGCACAGTGTGTGCCGCCGATATTATGGACAGACGACTGAGGATGGAGTTCCTTGCTTCAAGTATATCATAGATGGAGTAGCAGGAAGCCTAGCTGATATTAAATGAGCAGTCGTAGATGAGTTTAGATGGACGTCTGCTTTCGATGTCTGTTGAATGAGTAGCATGCTACCAGGGCTGTGATGAGATTTGTGCCTTTCTGTAGTCTTGGAGAACATGATATTGTGACTGAGGATGACTCAGGATGACTGAGGATGATGTGTTCAGCTTGTGTATCAAAGACAAATTGTGTTCAGCTGGATTTCAAGGGAAGGGTTGGCTTGCTTCCAATCCTGCAACTGAAACATTGCAATGTTTGTCTACAGGACAATGAACCTAATCAGTTGTCAAATAGTGCTTCTGGATATTTCTGAGATTGATGCTTGAGTGACACTAGTACATCTGCACAGGACTGCATCCCATGGGTTGCCAAGGCAACAGTTGCCTTGATACCTGGTGCAAACGGACTGGATGATAACACGGCAGCTAGTTGCTTTTCGAGGAGAAATCATTATTCAGGGCCCTCCATTTGAATAGTGTGCCATGATTGAAGAGGGAATGTAATACATTGAGCATAACTATTAAGCATAAATACATTGTACATTTTTGTTAATAACATACACATGTTACTGCTGTATATATTTGTTACAAAGTATGGAAGACTGAGGAGGACAATATCACAATAATTGTGTTCTATTTATATATTAAGTAACAGGTAATTATGTCCCAGTTGTGTTCCATACATTGTGATCCGATGGAGTGGCACAGATACAAGGGGAGGTAAATCATGATTGTATTTTTATTCCAGTTCTGCATCATCTCAGTTCTACAAGCTGTAGTACCTAGGGGCAGGAGGTGTGTATGTATATTTTGGCAGCAATGGGGATCCATACTCTGTATGCTGGGACTCCATACATTGGAGTAGAACATTTCAGTTGGTGCTCTGGAGAAGCCTAAAGACATAAGAGATTTCTGTACCTACCTCATTAATTTGTTTAGAATTTTGAAAGGTTTAGTAATTCATAGTTTCTGAATTGAAATTGAAATTACCATCAATTTCCAGATGATTGAGTGCTAACGTTGAAATTAAATTGTTATTGAATCAACAGATTCAAAACCTGCCAAGGCATTTGAAATATCACACTTTCCGAGTTATAGTGCTATATGGATATTTCCATTGTCTTCATTTCTAGTCGCAGATAAATTAGTTTGTAGTGACATGAATACAAGATTGTACACACAGGTTGCATCTGAGACCCAGCGGAGCATTGTTTGAAATATTTACTCATGAACTTCTATCAGTTCTGGTATTATTCTGCTGCTAAGTAACACTCATTTTTTCAGCTTTAACTCATGAAGTCTTTGACTATTCACCATCCCTGTGATATCACTATTTGATACGAGTGATATCACCTACTTCTCCATGTGATAACATTGTAATGTGTTCTACATTGTAATACTGAGACCATGTAATATTATGAGACATAATAGTGTACAATGCTGATATACAGACTGCATGTCAGTGTACCATCAAGCTACAGGCCAAAGTTGTACATTTCTAGATGCCATGATACTGCATTTAACACCACTATACCTCTCATTCACCTGTATAATAGCATCATTGTCAGTTAATGTGTACATGCCATCAGTCATAACTCCTATATGCTGCCATCATTCATGGCCATGGTAAATAAATATGAGAAATAAAAAGACAGTCTTGTTTTGTATCCAAGCAGGCTCTCTGTCCCAAGCCAGATGTTGCATGCAGGTCTACTGCAGGATTTGCATTACATGATAATGTTAATAGAACACTGGATGATCCCGACAGAGCTCCAGATAAGGTGTGTATTTGTGTATTTTACTCAATAAAAAATCACATTTACTCAATGGTTCGCAGTGGAAGCTTGTGAATACTAAGTCAAATGATAACAGAGCACTTTTCTTAAATTTTATTTCATAGCTTTATTCCCAAATATGAATAACCCCAATTTGCTCAAATATATTTACACATACCAACTACGACATTAGAAATGTCTTCAAAAAGGGCACCATTCAAGTGTTCAAATAAGACACTATTAGAGTGTGTATCCAAGCATGACACAACAGTACTAGTGTCCAAACACAGTACCACAATAATGTGTCCAAAATATGACACTACACTTCAGATACACCAAATGTGTAATCTCCAACTTTTTCCACCATGTCTACAAACTAGACCCAAACACACTCCCAAAGTCACCCAATTATACATAGAGAGAGCCACCAAAGTGTGACTGCTCTCATTCAAGTCGAACATTGAAGTGCAAACAACCACGTGCTAATCTGCACGTGTTTCAGCAGAAAGGTTCAGTTGCACATGCGTTCCCGCGAACGTTACTACGTGTCCATGAACGGGGGTTGTTTGGGTGAATCCTTCTGTCCACTCAATTAATTACATATCTGGGATTGAAAAAAAAACTGTGTCAGAATCACTTAAGAACCAATAGGTCTATGATACCTTGTGTACTTCACTCAATTTACTAAATTGACTTGCCCATGATTCGTCATGGCACCCAGACTCCACAACAGCGTTAGCTAATAGAAAACGATGACTATAGTCTGGTTCATAATTATTGAGAATTTGTCTTCTTACTTTGAGCTATCCTAACACCTCAACTGATTCACTGATACTTAAAACTAAGTAATGGTATAAGGGAGGTAACTCATCTTGGCCTACTGAGTATAGTACAATTAGAGTTACCTCCCCTGAATTTGTAGCAGACGTCATTTTCCTCAGCACTGTCAACAATGTCTGCTGAAGATAAAAGAAGGTTGATTTTTGAGTTGTGTAATCAAGGAATTGATGATGTAAATACACTGGCAGAGAGAACAGGAACTCCTCTTTCTACTGTGTATAGGATTAGGAAGAATTTTAAAGAGGGAAAGGATTTTGGGCATCAGAAAGGAGCAGGGAGACCCAGAAAATTGGACTTCTCAGATCGCGTCCGGCTGGGAATTTTAGCGTCTAAAAAGCAAAGGGCAAGCATCTCCAACATCAGGTATGAAATGATAGAAAGGGGATCAACAGTTGTATCAAAATCTACAGTTAGAAGAAATTTGATTGATCTTGGATGGGAGAAAAAGACTGGAATTCTTTCTCCTCTCATGAAACAAGAACATAAAGACAGGCGTGTTGAGTGGTGTTTGGCACATGAAAACTTTGACTGGGAAAATGTGATTTTTACTGATGAAAGCTCAATATGGGTATATCCCAATAATGTGAAAATATTGACAAAGTCTGCGTCAGCACCGTTGTATCGACGACCTAAATACAGCCCAAAGTTTCATGTATGGGGAGGGATATCCTTATTAGGAACGACCCCGCTGTGTGTGTTTGAGGGAAATCTGAAGTCAACGCTACACTAACATGTTAGATAATTTTCTGCTTCCAAGTGCACATGTGTTTTATGGAAATGACTGGATTTTGCAGCAAGATAATGATCCTAAACACACCGCAAAACATGCCAAGCAGTGGTTTCAGGAGAAAAATGTGACTGCATTACCATTTCCTGCATATAGTCCTGACTTAAATCCCATTGAGAACATTTGGGGGATGATGAAGGAATGTGTGAATCAAAAGGGGTTGACAAAAATTGAAGACATGAAGAGAGAAGTGGTCCGATACTGGGACAGCATAACTCACGAGACACTAACCTCTCTGATAGGAAGTATGCCTACCCGTCTTAGACTGTGCCGTGAAGCTCAAGGAGACTTGATAAAATATTAAATTGTTACCTACACAACATGAAAAGGTCAGTTCACTTTCACAATACATTCAATTTTATCTGATTTGTTCTCGTTTAATAATATGAAATGCTTTAGCTATTCTCAATAATTTTGAACCATACTGTATATATAAATACATCATTATAGCCATAACCACTGTCAGGGGCTTACTCTAATAGTCACATAACTTCCATGTTGAGTGTGTAGAAATGGCTGCCAAATGTTTGACAGGTTGACAATTACTAAATACATTTAGTCTGTTCAGATGCATTTCTATTTATATATTTAGAAGAGTTAAGTACTCAATATGCCCAAGGTCTGTGTAAAAGTACTCAGTTCTTTTAAGGAGTGGAAGTATACAAAATGCCAGTTACTCCTCAAAAAAAGTGCAATTACTCATACATAAACAGACATGGTAGTATATACTCAATTGCTTGAAACATTATATGGAGCTCTGCCACATGCCAGGTACCCAGTAAAAAAACCAGACCATATACACCAATCAGTCGCTGTGTTCAAAACTGTGACATACCATCATCAGCTCACACCATTCAACGATCAGCTCAAACCATAATATGAGCATCAACTGACTGTTCATCACAATACCAGATATGAACATGGTGTAAATCACGACATTACAGCAATGACAATTACATTCGGTCACACCACAAAAACAGACATACTATAACCAGGGAGACTATACACAGATATATGTTGAAGATTATCCCTGCAGTCAGTGACGGGTGCGTAAAATATCTTCTACGACGTGTGCGAGGGAAAAACGCCTCAAATCATTGTCTTCAGTTCTTGCTGGTATTCAATAACTACCCACTTTACACATCCCCTTTTACATGCAAAAACTAATGAACGTTATACATTGTGTGTATCACAATACCCATAATTCCCTTTGACCAATATTATCAAGGACAAAATCTCCACAGATCCAGTATAAAGGGTGTCAGTAAAGAGGATCTTAAGATATGGAGGGAGGATGTGACCCTCACTAAGTGTCGTTATCGGGAAATGAGTTTATATGGTGGCTGGTTGGCTGATTTTAACACCACACACGGCAATATTCCAGTTATCTGGCGGGAATCTGTAAATATTCGAGTCTTGACCAAACAATCCAGTGTTCAAAAGCATGAGTATCGATCTACGCAATTAGAATATGTAACGAAGTCCGCGACCCCGACGGCCTGATCCCATTAGTCTCCTCATGACAAGCATGGGCTGCTGAAGACCAGTTCTATACCCCGATCTCCACGTACCTATAGTCTGTACCACGTCTATAGTCTGTAAATAAATACGTTTACACCTGCTAGATGTGGTTCACATTATCTTCTGTGTATTTATATTCTGTGTAAATCTATTCATCATTAATTGGATTCTAATACCGGGCAGGACTTTGTTACCTTTGACCAGGGAGACTGTATACAGATGTACATTATCACTGATTTGTCCAAACGGCATTGCGAACCTAACCCACATCAGGAGGGTAATACTACCTACCTCCCATACCTGTGCAAGTAACGAATGATATACACTCAGATATATAGTTAGCATGAATATATTAAGCGGTTTGGCAACAACAACCTTTCACACACTTCTCTTAGCAGTTGGCTGACGACGAGATTTCGGTGAATTGCCACGACTCTGTTGAAAACTGCAATAAACTCGTACTCATATCTTCCACTAACCTTATAGTTACCTGCAACGATCCTACCAAAATCGCAGTAGTAGGGAAAGACATGAAAGAAAAATGCCTTCTTAATGCATCAGTTAGCATCGATTCTACTGTTGCCTGTAAATAGCAAACAGGGCGTATCTACCATTATAAAGAAAAGACCGTGCTGACACATGATTTTTGTTGAACACAAATTTGATTTATAATTCATGCCAAAGAAATACCTCAAATATTAAGCTTTCCAAATCAGTAAATCTGCTTTAATTCCGAGACAAGGAATGTTTAACAGCTTTACATGTTTCTCCGTCAGTTTTCTGGAGACTTGAATCGCCACCCTTGAAACACTCTTGCAGTGATTCCCGATTGATTTAACCCTTGGTTTAATCCTTGATTTAACGGCAATGTTGACGAACACCTGCGCGAAATGCACAAAGGTTCAAACCTGATTTGACATTTGTTTATACAGTCTCAAGCGACGAAGTAAGTGTCTATCGTGCCATCATATTTAAGGACTATACACTCAGACAAAATACACGTGTTTTCTTTGTGCGTATGTGTGTGTGTGTGTGTGTGTGTGTGTGATTTTAAACTTTACTTTAGTTTAAAACACAGCAGAGACACCGTGTCTCTTTGAAAGACCTGAACTAAACTCCTTCATTGAGAGTCTACAGTATAGCTTACAAAATGCCAAAAAGATGTGTTCGTTCTTTTTAGAAATTCCACCTCTAAACACTGTAAACTGCATAGTATTGTTTAGGTTAACCTCCTAACTGAATAAGAACACCTACATGTAAAACATTCGTATATTACATCCATATTTGGATCGTAAATATGCTTGTTTTCTGTTGGTCTTGGATCTGGATATTCCCGGAGTAAATGCGATTCCTCCTTAAAAGTTCTGCGGTGAAAACTTATAAGCCGAGACTAAAACATTACAAACGATGAACTAGTTTATCCAACAATCACGTTTAAAGCTATGAGGATGAATAAGATACAGATAACCACCCGGCCACAAAAACGTGCAACTGCTGAAAATGACGTCTACTCGTGTAAGAACATCCGTATCAACTTGCATACAATTGAATCGCTGAATTTGGAAACACGACCATCAGTCGGGATTAAAAATATGCAAGAGACATATGCAGACTAAAGCAATGGCTCTTGCATGAATGTGGATCAAGTTGTTCACCTGCAACAACGTACAACTTAATATTTCGCGCCAAAATACTTCCACAACAGCTGTATGGATATTGTACGAGAGCTTCAGTAATTGGGGTTTTTCATGTTCGAAAACATACTCATTTTCAGTTCTGATTTGTACTGAATATACATCTACTGATTTATAATAAACTATTAACAAGTAGATCAAAGTCAGTGTTCAAAATTATCATGATCTGACATGATAGTTGATATCATATTTTCCGGTTTTTAATATGTAAAGGGCAGATCACTCTAGTCGTATCTCCCCCTCGAGAAATGCACTGCCCCGCCTCTGTCTGTTTGTATTGTTTATTTTGTTTCCTGAATTTCTGTCTCCCGGTGTTGGTGCTTTTTGACGATACTGCGTTCTCGTCACGTGAAAGTGCTCTGGGTTGGAAAATAAAGACTAGACTCTTAAAATAATCAGATGACATCGTATGATTCTATCGTCACTGAACCACTATCACCAGCTGATCGTAGCGTAGCCGTTGGGTTAGTTTAAATGAACAAGCTTTCTTAGATGTTGTGCATTAACACAGCCTAGCCTGTCAGGTGTGTATTAACACTATTCGTTCCTCCTTCACTTATACATGTGAATAGTCACTATGTTGTGAACCTGATTTAATACTGATTTGTATTTTCTTATCCAGGAGCATTCTGATGGTGAACTGAAGCAGCGTCATTATGGAGAATGAAGACGATGATGTGCTCTCATTGCTGCATTTGCGAGAGCATCGCAGAGCATTCGTGAGAATGGTGTCATGGGAGATTTGGAATAAGCCACAAGGATTGCCGAAACGAATGAAATCCAAACTAAACACAAGAATGACAACACATTCTGACTCGGAAACTGATTCAGAAACTAGTGACATTGATATTGAAGTTGACTGTGACAGTGACAGCAGCAAGGGAGAATATTTGTCAGCTGAGGAAACAACTGAAACTAAAGTGGATGAGTTAGCTGCAAGCAACAGAAATGCAGAAAAGAGAGAAATGGAAGTATTTCCAGATGAATCAAACATGAAAGTGCATGAGCCTAAGCCTGAGCATCACAGGGCACTTAGCAAGAGACAGAAACGCAGGAAGAGAGAGCGCATACGTGAAGACATGAAGTTAGTCATGCCCTTTAGAAATGTTGAAATCCTTGATTTTGATTGTCTGAACTTGGAAGATGATTTTGAAGTGACTGTTCAAAGGAAAATACCAAGTTTGGTGGAGAGGTGTATGAAGACTTTGTGGAAGTTCAACTTGGTGGGATCTGGAGGGACAAATGTTTTAGGACAAACAGATCTTCCTGCAGTGATGCAGCGTGAATTGTATTTATGGAGATCGACACAGCACAGAGCAACTTCCCAACTCACATGGCTATACCGGTTGTTAGGCTATGGAGAGGAATCCTTAAACAGACCTTACACGTGTTACCTGAAAGAGTTAGAACAAGTCTCATATTCGGAAGGTGCAAGCCACTGTGTGTTAGAAAGGGCTACACGTACTGTGTGGAACCATAAAGTCCTGGGTTATGATGAGTCTCAGAACATGATGGTGTACAATGGGTCAGAGGCTTCTGCTTGGCTGCCTTATACCTACATGAACAATTCAGAATATGGAGCATTCTTGAATGATAACGCATATCAGTGGAAATACCCGACTCAGCTATTGTCAGGTAAAAGTAAAGGCATGAATGTACACTTATACATCTTTGTTTGTTGTGTTATATCTGGACATTATATTGCAACCACTTGCCAACCTGTAATACCATCAGGTACATACAGACATGTTGCTGTGATACCATCAGGTACATACTGACATGTTGCTGTGATACCATCAGGTACATACAGACATGAGACTGTGATACCATCAGGCTGTGATACCATCAGGTACATACAGACATGTTGCTGTGATACCATCAGGTACATACAGACATGTTGCTGTGATACCATCAGGTACATACTGACATGTTGCTGTGATACCATCAGGTACATGCAGACATTTTGCTGTGATACCATCAGGCTGTGATACCATCAGGTACATACAGACGTGTTGCTGTGATACCATCAGGTACATACAGACATGTTGCTGTGATACCATCAGGTACATACAGACATGTTGCTGTGATACCATCAGGTACATACAGACATGTTGCTGTGATACCATCAGGCTGTGATACCATCAGGTACATACAGACATGTTGCTGTGATGCCATCAGGTACATACAGACATTTTGCTGTGATACCATCAGGTACATACAGACATGTTGCTATGATACCATCAGGTACATACAGACATGTTGCTGTGATACCATCAGGTACATACAGACATGTTGCTGTGATACCATCAGGTACATACAGACATGTTGCTGTGAGACCATGGTCATAATCAGAGTTATTCTCATATTGGAATTCTCCAGCAGAAAACAGTATCCCACCTTTTATATCCATATTCTGTTTCCTACTTCTTGAGCTTCATGTTCATATGTGAAGAGGTCGCATGGACTCCAAATGTCTTAGCACCATGGTACCAAATTGATGTGATGTCTACTTCTGACAGCATTTTGGTGCTGTGTGGGTCTAAGGTGTTTGTCATGACACATTGTAGACATGATACACAGTTCATATTAGACAAGACTATTTGGTGTAAAATACACATATCTCTGCCACACGTGTCATGATCAGTTGTTAATGAAGCAGTCAGTTCCAGCTCTTCTGGTACTTTAAACAATTGGACCTCTGATGGTGTCAGTGACTGGACCTGTGTCAGTGATTGGTCCTGTGTCAGTGATTAGTCCAGTGTCAGCGATTGGTGCTGTGTCAGTGATTGGACCTGTGTCAGTGACTGGTCCTGTGTCAGCGATTTGTGCTGTGTCAGTGATTGGTCCTGTGTCAGTGACTGGTCCTGTGTCAGCAATTTGTGCTGTGTCAGTGATTGGTCCTGTGTCAGTGATTAGTCCAGTGTCAGTGATTGGACCTGTGGCAGTGACCTGTGGCAGTGACTGCTTCTGTGTCGGTGATTGGTCCTGTGTCAGTGATTTATCCAGTGTCAGTGACTGGACAAGTGTCAGTGATTGGTCCTGTTTAAGTGACCCGTGTCAGTGACTGGACTTGTTTCAGTGACCTGTGTCAGTGGCTGATCTTGTGTCAGTGATTAGTACTTTGAAATGTCATTGATTGGTCTTTTGATGTTCCAAATTAGTTCAGACAAGTGTTGATAGCTGCAAATGGTGACTTGATGTAATACTTTCATTTGATTGTAAAACACAAATGATATTTTCTTGGCATGAAGCTTCTTGAAAATTGTCAAATGATATCTGAATTGATGATTACTTGGTTGGGACCTGTGGCTGCTTGATCATGTATGGTTCGTTTACACTATAAAATTGGTGGTGTTATGTCATGATGATGATGATGATGATGATGATGATGATGATGTTTTCCAGGTGTATCAAGTGTGTTAGATCTCATGCTGCCTCAGAGTGGAGTGTTGAGACACACTGCCATAACTAAGTCTACTAAGTCACTACAATCTGACAAAGGAGTGAAGTCTGCCACATCCAGCATGTCGATTGAAAACAAGAGGACTGTCGCTCACTTGAGGCAGATCGAGGAATCTCTCACTCAAAGGTAAACCCACAGCCACTGACATGATGTCAAACAACTCCTGTGCTCCCCGTGGAGACAGTGGTTAGAACAGATGGGTTAGATACTGAAAGTGCCATTGATGTATCCTGTGCTCCCTGTGGAGACAGGGGTTAGAACAGATGGGTTAGATACTGAAACTGCCATTGATGTATCCTGTGCTCCCTGTGGAGATGGGTTAGAACAGATGGGTTAGATACTGAAAGTGCCATTGATGTATCCTGTGCTACCTGTGGGAGACAGGGGTTAGAAGAGATGGATTAGATACTGAAAGTGCCGTTGATGTATCCTGTGCTACCTATGGAGACGGGTTAGAACAGATGGGTTAGATACTGAAAGTACTGTTGATGTATCCTGTGCTACTTGTGGAGACAGGAGTTAGAACAGATGGGTTAGATACTGAAAGTGCCATTGATGTATCCTGTGCTACCTGTGGAGACGGGTTAGAACAGATGGGTTAGATACTGAAAGTGCCATTGATGTATCCTGTGCTCCCTGTGGAGACGGGTTAGAAGAGATGGGTTAGATACTGAAAGTGCCATTGATGTATCCTGTGCTACCTGTGGAGACAGGGGTTAGAACAGATGGGTTAGATACTGAAAGTGCCATTGATGTATCCTGTGCTCCCTGTGGAGACGGGTTAGAAGAGATGGGTTAGATACTGAAAGTGCCATTGATGTATCCTGTGCTACCTGTGGAGACGGGTTAGAAGAGATGGGTTAGATACTGAAAGTACTGTTGATGTATCCTGTGCTACTTGTGGAGACGGGTTAGAAGAGATGGGTTAGATACTGAATGTGCCATTGATGTATCCTGTGCTCCCTGTGGAGACAGGGGTTAGAACAGATGGGTTAGATACTGAAAGTGCCATTGATGTATCCTGTGCTCCCTGTGGAGACAGGGGTTAGAACAGATGGGTTAGATACTGAAAGTGCTGTTGATGTATCCTGTGCTACCTGTGGAGACGGGTTAGAACAGATGGGCTGGATACTGGAAGTGCCATTGATGTATCCTGTGCTACCTGTGGAGACAGCGGTTAGAACAGATGGGTTAGATACTGAAAGTGCTGTTGATGTATCCTGTGCTACCTGTGGAGACAGGGGTTAGAACAGATGGGTTAGGTACTGAAAGTGCTGTTGATGTATCCTGTGCTACCTGTGGAGTCAGGGGTTAGATAGTGAAAGTGCCGTTGATGTATCCTGTGCTCCCCGTGGAGACAGGGGTTAGATACTGAAAGTGCCGTTGATGTATCCTGTGCTCCCTGTGGAGACAGGGATTAGATACTGAAAGTGCTGTTGATGTATCTTGTGCTCCCTGTGGAGACAGGGGTTAGATACTGAAAGTGCCGTTGATGTATCCTGTGCTCCTGTGGAGACAAGGGTTAGATACTGGAAGTGCCGTTGATGTAT
The DNA here is from genome assembly GCF_037392515.1 of Haliotis asinina. NCBI lineage: Eukaryota > Metazoa > Mollusca > Gastropoda > Lepetellida > Haliotidae > Haliotis > Haliotis asinina. Next base: position 90,650,762 of record NC_090281.1, read on the forward strand.
CCTGTGCTACCCGTGGAGACAGGGGTTAGATACTGGAAGTGCCGTTGATGTATCCTGTGCTACCCGTGGAGACAGGGGTTAGATACTGGAAGTGCCGTTGATGTATCCTGTGCTACCCGTGGAGACAGGGGTTAGATACTGGAAGTGCCGTTGATGTATCCTGTGCTACCTGTGGAGACAGGGGTTAGATACTGAAAGTGTCATTGATGTATCCTGTGCTACCTGTGGAGACAGGGGTTAGATACTGAAAGTGTCATTGATGTATCCTGTGCTACCTGTGGAGACAGGGGTTAGATACTGAAAGTGCCGTTGATGTATCTTGTGCTACCTGTGGAGACAGGGGTTAGATACTGGAAGTGCCGTTGATGTATCCTGTGCTACCCGTGGAGACAGGGGTTAGATACTGGAAGTGTCGTTGATGTATCCTGTGCTACCTGTGGAGACAGGGGTTAGATACTGAAAGTGTCGTTGATGTATCCTGTGCTACCCGTGGAGACAGGGGTTAGATACTGGAAGTGCCGTTGATGTATCCTGTGCTACCTGTGGAGACAGGGGTTAGATACTGAAAGTGCCGTTGATGTATCCTGTCTTCAATATTGCTGGAATATTGCTTCAGCAGCATGATTTCCCTCTAGCCTAAATTTGATTTCCTGCTTGAGCATGTATCTCATCAAAAGCTTCTTGAAAGAAATTGGTCTTTATAAAAAATTGTAAATATTGATGTATAGATGGATTGTTTTTTTTATTGTTTTATAGAAACAAGTTCTGTTTGTTTGTCCATGCATCTGCAATGCTTTGTGTGAAGTATATCTCCTAAACTATAGATGCTATCTTCATCAAACTTGGTATATATATCAAGCATGATACCAGTGTATGAAACTCCTACAAAAAGACAGGAAGCCCACAGGGCTGATAACTAAAAGGTGTTGCCAGACCCTGTTAACATGTGACCAGCCTGTATTAAATGTAGGAAATTGAGACAAGGTGTTGAAGTAATTAATGCTTTACTTGTAGTGAGGTAAACTTAAACATGTGCAAAAGCAAAAGCAATTTAATAAATCCATGACTTTGTGGTCATTGTTAATTCATTTAGTGTCACTGCCAACAGAAAAGAACAGCATTATTCATTGGCTGAATAAAATTGCCTAGACAAGTCACATTTAGTGTTAGATAAATGGACAGGTTGATCTCTGGATGTTACACTTGTTTGATCATGAACTGTGCAGACATCACCTAGTTACCACAAATGTAAATTATTTTCAAAATATTTACTGTAGCCAATCACATGGTCAAATATATATCCTTGGAAAATGTCTTGGTGCACTGGGCTGGCTACGAAATACAGTTGTAAGTCCGCCATGTAACTAGCAAGCAGCGGACCACCGGGCAGATGCTATTTCATACACTGATGATACCAGCATGTGCCTTTTGGTGTTTAGACCCAGATATGAATTATAATGGAAATATAGCTAAGGCTGTGGTTTTGAAGATGTTATCTTGTTCAGAGCAGATCTCCCAAACTTTAGCTTTATCAAACTTGGTACACATGTTCTCCATCCTCACCATGATCCCAAGTTGTGCCTTTTGGTGGTTACACCAGTGTGTGAATTTTATTTTTCTAGTTTCCATGACAACAAGCTTCATTTTGATTGAAATTGGTGGTTGTACTCGTCTCCAAAGCAAAACTTTAAAACTATTCTTTATTTCTTCACCAAACTTGGCACATAGATAGGTCAGGTGGTATAATGGTGTCTTTTGGTAGGTTTAGATATCATATGCACTCTAAAACATTGACACACTGTAATAATCTTAGACAATAGACATATTCAAGAGGAGTATTTTGTTCTTGCTGGGGATACTAATGATTTTGTCTCAGTTTGACTCGGCGCTGAGTATTTTTCAGTACTGTCCAGCATAGGTATCAGTGATCTCCAGCTTTGGTTTTGGTGGCTTATAGCCTTTATTATAAACTGTTGAAATATAATTATTGTGTGAAAATATGTATGATGAGTCTGTATGGGAACATGACTTGTATTTGTGATGAGCTTGTACACATGACTTGTATTTGTGATGAGCTTGTACACATGACTTGTATTTGTGATGAGCTTGTACACATGACTTGTATTTGTGATGAGCTTGAACACATGACTTGTATTTGTGATGAGCTTGTACACATGACTTGTATTTGTGATGAGCTTGAACACATGACTTGTATTTGTGATGAGCTTGTACACATGACTTGTATTTGTGATGAGCTTGAACACATGACTTGTATTTGTGATTAGCTTGAACACATGACTTGTATTTGTGATGAGCTTGAACACATGTATAAACTTGGTCTCATCACAATATAGCTGAGATAATGATGCTGCTATGCTATATTGTGACTCAATCTTAGTTGTGTGGCAGGTACCCCCTGGTGGTGAAGTATGTCGTCAAGGAGGCTGTACCCTACACACTGTGGGCTAGGGGAGATGTGGTGCTGGCCCTGCATCACTTCCTCAGCCTCGCTAAACAGGCCTCAGGTATTTGGAAAATGTGAAACAAACAATTCTGAAATCTCAGCAGCAGACCTTTAATATGCCATTGTTAAAGTTATTGAAATCCAGCTGTATTAGCCATGATGTCCACTTTGTTGAATTTGGTGCTGAATACTTATATTTTACAAATCAGAAATCTCTATCATTTTTTAATCAAAACAGCTTGAACAGACCCTGTTATCCAGACACAAATGTTTTCTCCTGTACGCACATTATCCTATTTTTGGCAGGGTATCGGTGTGCAATGTATTTGAGTGAAGGGGCTCGACTGTGTGCATTTGTTGGGGAGACAGAGATGGCACGAGACTTCTATAAGGAATCAGCAGAGGCGTTAATTGGCAGAGTAAAGGGAGGTAATCAGAATGAGCAGGAGGTCAAGACACAGAAGTTTCTGCTGATGACAGGCCTGTATGACCAAGGGTGGGTGATATGTGTCCCGTAGTGTTCATTGGGATGGTGCTGTTCTGTGTTGATTCATGCGATAAGAGAAAGTCATGTAGTGATTATGAAGTTGTAAGGTACTATAAAACTCCCGAATATTCATTTTATCCAAATGATTGTTGCCAGTGGAGATTTTTTGTTTGGTATTCAAATACCCAAAATCTTGTCTGATTCGTCCGTTAATACAACTGTCATGATTTACTGGGAAATACCTTTAAGAATGTTTCAATTAAATCCAGTCACACTCACACTCACCCTAGTCTGTAGGCATTGGTGATTTCCTGTCTGTAGTGATGGTGTCATTTGTTTGTTGATAATATTCTGCATGTGTTGGTGATATCATTTATGTTTTGGAGATATCATGCATCTGTTGCAATATCATTCATGATATGTGAATCCTGCATGTGATAGTAATGTCATTGATATGTTAGCATTATCATTTATGTGGTGGTGATATCCTACATGTGTTGATGATATTAATTTATGCATTTGTGATAACCTGTATATGTTTGTTATACTTGCAATGTATTGCATATATTGGTGATATGACTATGGTATTGGTGTCAGTTGTGAGTTTGGGATATCATGCACTTGTCAGTCATATCATGCATATGTTGATGATATCCTCCATGTGTTTGTGATATCTATGACACGTCCATGTCTCCAGGCCGATGACAGAAGAGAAGGGAGAGAAGGCATCCTCATCATGGAGGGCAACACTGCAACACGCGACCACAGCGCTGCATTCAACCATTCTCCGAGCAGTTGAATCTTACTTCTGCTTTCACTCAGGAACAAACAGAAGACAGGGTACATAATGAGACTACTTTCCTGTTCATATGACTGTTAAACGCAATCATGGTGCCACTTTTAACAAGGCTATCAGTGGATTGTCCAAGCCCTGGCATAGTCCTTCGCTCCTTCCTCTTTTTCAGAAGTCCTCCTTGGGGTACATATATAGTATTAAAATGTCCATTTTAAAATGTAACAATATATCATGTAACAGTTGTAACAGTATTTCAATAAATATTTTACAAAACAAAAAACCTGTTTTTGTCTTGTGAGACCAACCCTACAGGGCCTCTTCCTGGGCCCCCAACAGCCAAGAGCAGGTAACTTCCGCCGCCTACCTCGTACCTCACTTTTCATAGTGTCGTCATTGAGGACAGTCATCCTTTCATAGCTGTCTACAATACAGTGAAGTTTACGGAAGTGAAGTTGAAAATGAGTGAGAAAGCACCCAACTGTCTATGTATGGTTCCTTTTTAACGCACGGGCGCTCTCAGGAATTTATAAGTCATTCCTTTTCATTCATGAAATGTAACTTTGCGTGGTGCCCGTTGCTTCCAGGTATGTGGCCAGTAAGGTGGCGGTCGGCACATTCCTCGTTAATTTTTTTCCAGCCTTGTCAAGACTAAAGACATGGATACAGAGTACTACAGGATTATTATTTAACATGCTTACTTTTTATCTTTTTATATCTTTTTAAATATCGTATCCTTTATGGCTTCTCTACTTATGCACATGTGTCTGCTATTTAAACATTATAGGTATAATAGCTTTAAGTTTCCAACAGTTAAATACCGCCCGTGTGTACTATTGTTTCTGTTTAATATTCTTGTGCACTTTATGTATTAACGGACCTTGCTACTAATCATAGCTAGGCTCTGTTTTTTCCTGTTCAAAGGATGAGCATGATGTAGCACCATGCTGCCCCCTCAAGATAGGCCTGGCAGAGGAAGCTCATGATGAGCAAGGTTGCAACTTTTGCCAAGCTTTTCGCCTCGTGCTTTAAAAACTAGGCATGTAGACCTTATGTTTTATTGGTCCTTAATTCAGGCAGTGGGGATATATGGGCTCAAGAGCCACCTTCCAAGAAAGCTAAAAAAGATTCAAGTAAGAAAAAGGGTTCGTCTTCGGTTTCAGTTTCGGTGGGGGGGATCTTCCAAACCAGCGAAGAGTACTCCGGTTCCCACGGTGCGGTGCCATCAACCTCTACTGCATCTCCCCCTGAAACCCCTCAACCTTTAACACTTGATCTAATTTCCTTTTGTTGCAGCAACAGATGGCATCAGTACATATGTATCTACACATATGGCATCCAAAGGAATCCCCAATCAAGCCTCTGGCTTTGGCGTGGGGATTTCCTTAGGGAGTGAGCCGCTACCGACCGCAGCATCGGTATCCAGCAGCTCTGCGGCTGCCAAAATCGGTCTTCTGCGGGTTCTGTCCCTGCGGTATCTACACTTGGAGTGTTGCTAGTGATCCGCTACTAAGACTCCTGTCGGGTTGATAGCGTAGAGCCGCTTGGCTCTTCTTGAACCTCTCTCACTCTTGGGTGTTCCCTCGACCGATCCTCCGGAGCTGTCTCTTGACTCAGAGATGTCGCTGCTAGGGGATCGTGTCGAGGAGACTATGGAGGAGGGGGAGGGTCAGGGTGGGCGGAGCGAGTCTTCCTTCTCACTTGGCGCTTTGCTGAGGCAAGTATAGGAGCGTATAGCTACCGTCCTGCCTCAGGTTGTCGTTGTCTTGGCAGTGCCTGGCCCTGCTGAGTTTTGGCTCCCAAACGAGGCGTTTGCTCCAGCAAAGGTAGCAGACACCCGGCTCCGTATTCTTCCGCCTATTCTCGCTGAAGTAGTTTACCCCCTTCTGTTGGGTTCTCGGTCCCATTTTGATTTATCAGAACTGGATGGGAGATATCTGATGGTACAACCCTCCAGTGGTCGACAACTGCATTTATGCGTCAGTTGCCCTGGGGGGTTCCTCAGGCAATTTCATGGCCTCGGCAAAACAGGGGCATCACAGCTATCATATCAGCATACTGGGCAGTCAGTCAGTTTCGGGCCAATGGTCACAGAACGAAACTCATATGCACATCAATGTGCTAGAATTGAGAGCAGTCTGGTTCCAACACTTTCGGGAGATGGTTTGCGTCTACAGATGGACAACCAGACGGCGATGACCTATATCCTGAAACAGGGAGGTACAGAGTCTCCGTCCTTCCTACAAGAGGCTTGGCAGTTTCTGCTGTGGTGCGACCAGTTCAGTGTGCGGGTGTGTCACTTTTATCTCCCGGGGTTGGACAATGTTTGAACAGATGCTCTCTCTCAATGTGTCCTGACACCGCACGAGTGGGTTGTTCTCCCAGTTGTTCGGGTCGTTCCAGGTGGATCTGTTTGCCTCTAGTGGAACGAACCAGATTCCGGTGTTTTGCTCTTAGATACCGGATCCGAGAGGCATCGCCCAGGATGCTTTCCAACTCAATTGGATGGACAGGGTATTGTTGGCTGATTCCCAAAGTCCTCTCGCAGCTTGCCACCCAACCAGCTTGACCGCTTTTCACAGCTGGTTTCCAGTAATTCTCAGGTTTCTGGCTCTGCCTCCTGTCCTATTAACCTTTCGACCAGACTATCCCAGAACGGAGCTCCGCACCCGAATCCCAGGATTCAGTGGATGGCTTGGCCACTGTCAGGAATCTCCTCCAAACGTGCGGAATTCCTGCACCAGTTGCAAACACAATTCTGGCTTTGCGGAGGGATTCGACAAACGTTCAGTATGAGGATAGATGGGTCTGTTATGCACGCTGGTGTGTCGACTGGGGGATTCTTGATCCCTTTTCTTCAGCTTTAATTGAAATATTAGAATTTTTACAGTCTTGGTTAGAGACTGCTTTAGCTGGGTCTACTATCCAAGGCTATTCCACGGCCATTCCAGCATTTCATATTCCTGTTGATGGTGCGCTCTTGGGGCAGCACCCTCTCGTTCAGCGCTTTCTAGCAGGTGTGGATTGGATCCGTCCGACTGTCTGGCGGATTAGTCCCCCATGAGACTTGTCAGTCGTTCTTGACTGGCTGTCCAGTCCTCTTTTGCATGAGCTGTCGTCTCTTTCTCTCCAGCTGTTAACTTGGAAGGCTGCCTTTCTAGTGGCGGTAACATTTAGCAGGCGGGTAGGCGACATTCACGCAATGTCAGCGGATCCTGCTCTGACTGTCTTTCACAAAGACAGGGTCAGTATTAGACTGCCCGATTCTTACCGTTCTAATATCGCAGGGGCTTTTCATGTTACAGCACCTATCGAGCTACCTACACTCCCCTGTCCGGTACCTCTCTTCAACGTGCTCACACCTTAGATGTCCGTAAAACTCTTAGAGCTTATATATCAAACGAACTGCTGATATCCGGAAGGCGGTGTGCGGAGGGAGAGCTGGTCTGCCAGCGAACAAGCAAACCATCTCTAGGTGGCTTATCACTGACATTTGTATGGCTTACACTCATAAAGGGTTAACCATACCTAATAGGTTAAAAGCTCATTCGGTTAGGGCAGTGGCTACATCACAGGCTTATGCAGAGGCACTGCCCATTGAGGAGATCTGCTCAGTGGCTATTTGGAGCTGGCGGAGCACGTTCATCCAACACTACCAGTTGGACAAACACTCGCGGGAGGGTGCACGGTTTGGCCAAACAGTTCTCACCAGTGTAGAGAATAGGATGTGGGCATACGTCCGTCGCTTTGAGCTCTTTGCCTGATTGGCTGTTATTACCCTCATTTTCCACACCCCTGCCTGTTTGACATCAGCTGTCTCGGTGATTGGTGTTTTTCTCTGTCTCTCACAGCTTCGGCAGTGTATTAGAGTGTGTGAAGGGTACAGGTTAGCAGACAGAATGCCTCTCCCCGACTCTTGTCTGTCTTGTGCTATATATGTACCCCAAGGACGACAACTTCTGAAAAAGAATTATACAACCCTGTAGAGACCATGAATTCTTTGAAGAATGTCCTCCTTGGGATACGACCACCCACCTCAACACATTCTGTCTGACTAGTTCAGTATGAAAAGTGACGTTCGAGATAGACAGCGAGAGTTACCTGCTCTTGGCTGTTGGGGGCCCAGGAAGGGGTCCAGTAGGAGTGGTCTCACAAGACAAAAACAATGTTTTTGGTTCTGTAAAATATTTATTGAAATATTGCTGCAACTGTTGTGGCCTTTTTAACGTGGACATTTTAATGCTATATATGTACCCCTAAGAGGACATTCTTCAAAGAATTCATAATTTCTACAAGTTTGTACAAGTTTTGCACAGGTTATTGTCAAGATAGTGTGATTGCTTTATCCTCTTTTCAATAATTCAGGCATTTTTACAGCCTTTTGCACCATAATGAACGCAACATGCATCCATTTTCAATTTTATGCATGACAGGATTTAGTACCTGATTAAATCATTGTGATTTTTTGCATGAAGATTACATCTTTACACAGATGTTGACATGGTGCATCATCTGAGTGAAGGCCTGTGTTGGATCAAGTCTCTACGGGGCCGCTGTCCTGCGCTGCTGCAACATCAAGCTGTGATGGAGGCTTGGCTTGGACAGACAGCTGATGCCTACACCTCCCTGACAGGCATAAGGTAAGTCCCTCACTCCCTTCCTCCACGTGTCTGATGATGTCAACCACTAATGTAACTCAATTGCTGAATTACTTTGGCCTTAAACACCAAGATCTGTTCAAGGTTCTGTATGGGGTTGTTTAGTGGTTAAAGCATCCGTTTCTCACACCTGTGTTTGATTCCTGCTTATCACAACAGTGTTTGGTTCGCGACATGGGTACATTGGGTGAGGCCCATTTTTGGTGTTCCCCACCGTATTGCTGGAATATTGCTAAGAGTGGCATGAACCCTTGCTCACTCACTCATTGTTCTGTTGTTATATTGAGGTTATCCGTTGTTATATTGAGGTGATACATCTCTGTTTCAGAACAGATGCCATGTTGTCATGTGGGAAGGAAGTGAACATCTTCTTGATGGCATGGGTCAAGGTCACTCCTCCTCCGCCCATGACCGTGGTCTGGCGGACCCAGCTTGGACACATGCGGCTTGTGTCGGGGCAGTATGTGTTCCATCTCTTCACTCACTTACAACTATTGGGCATCATTGTCCAGACCATCAATGTGCTGCAGCTTGTGCTTGCAGTGGGCAGTTTTAGTCCAGACCATCAATGTGCTGCAGCTTGTGCTTGCAGTGGGCAGTTTTAGTCCAGACCATCAATGTGCTGCAGCTTGTGCTTACAGTGGGCAGTTTTAATTTTTTTCTACCAGCCTAGTACAAATGGTTTTCATCTAAGTTGTGAACATTAATTTGAAATGAATTTTAAATAATCTTATTTGAATTTGAAAAGAAAATATACCCATCTGCCTTAAGAGGCAATGTGGGTGCTGAGAAAACTGACAAAGGGGACTGCGTATTGAAACTATGCAAAAACCTTTTTGTTTGTTTTCAGACATCAGTGGCTACTATAAATGATGATGAAACTGGAGCTCTTTTGATAATGGATGAAGCAATTGCAAACCTTTCTGCCTTATTTTCTTCCATCAAAATTTTTTAGATGTGCATCAGGAAATAAGGGCTATCAATTTTAGTGTCAGCCTATAAAGGGGTACTTATAATGACTGATTGGTTTAAAGCATCTGATGCCCTCAGAATGATCAGTTTTATCTAAAATTCATACTAACTCTCTGAATCAATTTTATGGTATGTATCAAGTGTTTGGGATTTTACCTGAATCTTTGAAACATCAATGACAAGATGTCAGACACAAAAGCTTGAGGATAATAACTTTCTAGGTTTAGAAGTTTAACTTGATCTTTTCAGTCAATGTTATGAAGCTGACTTCATAGCACAGTCAAACCTGCATCTACATCTGACAGCAGACGGCTTCCTGTCAGGTGACCTCCAGCTGCTGTTGCCACCTATCAGGGCCATTCATCTGGATCCTTACACAGGGCAAGTGATGTTCTCTCCTCCAAATATGTCAAGTATAGAGTGAAGAAATCTAGACTTGCATTTTAGACTTACTGGAATTTCTGGGGTAACTTTCTTTCTTGGTCTGACTCTTTTCAGAGCAATAGTTCATATGTGAGTGTGATGCAACATTCCACTGTTCTGTCTCTTGCTCCCATGTGAGATATTAAGTATTATTCGGTGTTATAGCCTCAGTCAGCTGTTCCCAAGGTGTGACAATAAGTAATTTCTCTGTTCTAGTGTTCACATATTCAAGCCTCTATCCACCTTTCCTTAAGTATAAAAGTGGGGCTGGTGGGGCCTTCACTTGTCATGCCGAAGACACAGGTTAAATTCCTCACTTAAGTACAATGTGTGAAGCCCATTTCTAGTGTCCCTCACCATGACATTGCTAGTATGAAACTAAGCTCACTCACTCACTCACTCAGATATGACAATTTGTAATCTTTGTTCTAGTGCTCCTGTGTTCAAGCCTCTGTCTGGAGTTCCTGAACCTTGGCACTCCCTCAACTTCTGCAGTCTGTATTTTTCACAGCTCCCCAAATACAATGGTAATGAGTTTAGTTTGTAATGACTTGATTATCAAGTTGTGTTAACCAATGCCTGTGATGCCAGTCATGTGATTGTCTGGTCCAGATTCATATGTTAACTGACCTCCATGACATAGTCAGTGAGTTTAGCTTTACATCACACTCATCAATATTTCAGCTATGTGGCAGTGGTGTGTAAATAATATTTACTGGACAAGACAATCTAGTTATGTAGAGGAATCAATCGGGATACAATGACTAAGTCAGCTAGCCATAAATCTTTGATCTTATACTTGCAGGTGGATTTGTTGCCCCTACCATGGTGCAGCTGTACCAAGATGAAAGTGGAAACTTAGTACATCTTTCTTGCAAAACTATTGCCACAACAGTAACTGATATACCTTTGCACAGCTTAACATTCATCTGGACCACAGCCAATGGCAATCAGAGAAAAATTGAGCTTTTTCCGAAACTGAGGAAAAAAGTGAGAGATGTAAGGAACTTAAATAATTTCCAAGAATTATTTTTGGTGATTGATTGATTTGCTGGGTTTGTTTGTGTGTTTGTTGTTGAGTGATGCAGTCAGCAATTTTGTTGTATGACAGAGGACTGTAAATAATCATCTTTGGATGAGAAACAAGTGATTGACATATGAGCATAGGTATGTACAGTTTGGTTACAATCACATGTATTAACCATATCAAGAAGTCGGACCAACCTCATCCTGCTCATCACCTTTTACAAAGCAGACCTAGCCTGGAGATCTACGGGCTACACTTTGCCGTTGGGAAGCGTAACATTTAAGAAGACCATCACTATCTATCCCACTTTTCCTTCTGCTCTTCACACACCTTTCAATATGGCAATACAGCAGTATGTGTTCTTTGGTCTGGCAACACATGCACTTCACTTCTTAGACATTATATACTAAAATATTTTTGTTGTTGTTTCAGGAGAGGTTTTCCTATCTGGAGTCAACACGGGATCCTCGTGTCACACGGTTTGAGGAGGGCAATGAAGAATGGGTGTCAATGATGACCCAAGCCCTTGCCTTATGCTACAAGAAGAGTATGCCCATGGGCAATGATGTGAGTACATGTGATAAACTTCAGGTGGCTGACAGGTAGAGATGTGAGTACACATGGTAAACTTCAGGGGGCTGACAGGTAGAGATGTGAGTACACCTGGTAAACTTTAGGGCGCTGACAGGTGGAGATGTGAGTACACATGGTAAACTTCCGGGGGCTGACAGGTAGAGATGTGAGTACACATGGTAAACTTCAGGGGGCTGACAGGTAGAGATGTGAGTACACATGGTAAACTGTAGGGGGCTGACAGGTAGAGATGTGAGTACACCTGGTAAACTTTAGGGCGCTGACAGGTGGAGATGTGTGTACACATGGTAAACTGTAGGAGGCTGACAGGTGGAGATGTGTGTACACATGGTAGACTTCAGGGGCTGACAGGTGGAGATGTGTGTACACATGGTAGACTGTAGGAGGCTGACAGGTGGAGATGTGTGTACACATGATAGACTGACAGGTGGAGATGTGTGTACACCTGGTAAACTGTAGGAGGCTGACAGGTGGGGATGTGTGTACACCTGGTAGACTGTAGGAGGCTGACAGGTGGAGATGTGTGTACACATGGTAGACTGTAGGAGGCTGACAGGTGGAGATGTGTGTACACATGGTAAACACATAATGTATGATAAAAAATAATAATGTAATGGATGGATTCACCATGTTAATTTGTTAATTTTATTTTTTGGACTAAACAGAGTAGTCATACCTGTTCTTGGTCATAAGGTAATTTAAAAAGTGATCAAATTGTGAACTCATCCTTTGTTACTCCAAGTGCAATTCCTGTGTATTATTGAAAAAAAGGACATAACTGCTTCCAACCAGACCAGCTGGTTCTCACTCTCAGTAACTAGCTGTAAATGCATAAAGGAATATACAGGACAAGTATACTAATGCAAAAGAATGTTTTGATTTCACTAATTTTCAGATGCTAAAAACTGTTCACCGATCCCTGAAGAAAATCAAGAAATATGTAGACAAGTTGAAGCACTCTCATAGTGATAAAAAGCAGAAAGCCTGTGTTCAATTAGAGGATGCCAAGAAAGATTTTCAAAGACTGTGCTCCGATAAGTTTCGGATGGACATTGTGGAATACCTCGTGTTCGGGAAAACTCTGTTCCTGTTGCTGACATGTGACCATTGCACTGGTGTCACTGTTGTAAGTATTTCTGTGTTTTATAAGTGAGTGATAGCAATACTGGTAATATTCCAGCAACACCAAAGACCGTTGTACCCATGCGGGGAATTGAACCCGGGTCTTCCACATGATGAGATTATGCTTCATCCACTCGGCCACCCTACCACCCTCTTGTCATATCAGTGCTTACATATTAAAGCATGGAAGACCGGGGTTTGATTCCCTATGTGTGACCCACGCTGTGACCTAGCTGGTATATTTTTGGTGTAAACCATTTCACTAATTCATTCCAGTTGTATCAGGTTAACTTTTGTGGCTCCTTAGGACAAAATTGTTTGTTTCTGTAGGTTTTGTGGAAATCTTGTACTAATTTTCCAGAACCAAACTGTATACAGAAGTGTCAGTAGCATTATATCATTAATTTGTTGTTTTGGAAAAACCTTCCCTGACAGTTCCAAATATATATATCATTATCCTGATATCATGTTCTTGCTGTTGATTATGAATGATGTGGCAAATCTGAAAATGCAGAATATGACCATGTTTGTCTCCCTGTATAACTGAAGGTCAGATTGTGGTCATTCTTGTATCATGTAGAAGTTCAGAATATGACCATGTTTGTCTCCCTGTAGAACTGAAGGTCAGATTGTGGTTATTCTTGTATCATGTGGAAGTTCAGAATATGACCATGTTTGTCTCCCTGTAGAACTGAAGGTCAGATTGTGGTTATTCTTGTATCATGTGGAAGTTCAGAATATGACCATGCTTGTCTCCCTGCAGAACTGAAGGTCAGATTGTGGATATGCTTGTATCCTTGTAGAACTGAAGGTCAAAATATGACCTTGCTTTTCTCCCTGAAGTATTGAAGATCAGAATATGACCTTGCTTGTCTCCCTGTAGGACTGAAGATCAAAATATAACCACTCCTGTATCCATGTTGGACTGAAAGTCAGAATGTGTCCATGCTTGCCTCCCGTACAATTGAAGGTTTGAATGTGTCTGTGCTTCTATCCCTGAAAGGTTGAAGGTCAGAACAGTGTGGAATTTAGGACACATCCCTAGTAGCCAGTACTTATAGTATGATCCATCTATAGACGGAGTTAGATGATCACAGTCATACTTGGCTGATTTGTTTGTTTGTTGTTTAATGCAACACTTGGCATGTGTCAGCCATTACAGTGAACCCGACCACCCAATCCCATCCCAATCTAATCGCCTCTTTCAACAAGCATGGGTCTTGAGGACCAGTTTTAACATAGACCTTCACAGGTCCATACCTGACTGAACCAACCTGTTTTAACATAGACCTTCACATGTCCATACCTGACTGAACCAACCAGTTTTAACATAGACCTTCACAGGTCCATACCTGACTCAACCAACCAGTTTTAACATAGACCTTCACAGGTCCATACCCGACTGGTTCCTTCACAGGTCCATACCTGACTGAACCAACCAGTTTTAACATAGACCTTCACAGGTCCATACCTGACTGAACCAACCAGTTTTAACATAGACCTTCACAGGTCCATACCTGACTGAACCAACCAGTTTTAACATAGACCTTCACAGGTCCATACCTGACTGAACCAACCATTTTTAACATAGACCTTCACTGGTCCATACCTGAAAGCATAAAAGAACTGAACATATGCAGATATGAATTATTTTATTTGTTTGTTGATTCATGGTGTTTGCACAAACTTACCAAAAGAGTATAATTATTTTACAGATGTTCGACTGCAGCAGCCTGGAAACCTTCATGGATCCCAAGATTCAAGTATTTGAAAATTTTGTTCAAGAACACGAACAGGGGGAAACAATCAGTAGACAAAGAAATAACTGTATTGCCCATGGTCAAGTGATGTGGATTGTACTGGAATCAACTAGGAATGACAGGTGGCCCTTCAGTTTGTTTACAAGCTAGACAGTTTACTTATTTACTTTTGCATTTGTAGTAGGTGTTGTGTTTGTTTATTGATATATTTTTGCATTTGTAGTAGGTGCTAAGTTTATCATCTTAATAGAACAACCTCCTTTTTGTAAATGTTAAAACAAATATTTCCTGTTTGAATGGGAAACAAAGTATTTTGAATAACGGATAACAAAGGAATGGACTCATGCTGAAATGATAGGAACTTAAGGTTAACTTGGAATTACAAGAAATGAAACCCTATGTTTGAACTTAATAGAACCACTGTGCACTTGTGGGAAATGTTACAACAGATCCCAGCACAGGGTGACTGTCCACTACAGTGATGTTATGTATTTGTTAGATGCAGGCTCCTTCATGTGTATGGACAGGGAGGAAGGCTGCTGGTGGAGAAACAGCTGTCCTTGTCGGAGAAGATACAGACACCGATAATTCATGGCACAATGCTGTATGGCATATCTCCTGACAGACACAGGTGATGTTAACGCTACATAGAACTCCTTTATGTGTTTTCAGTATCATATGTCTGCTGTTGCACTGTAAATAATATATAATTATTGATTTCCAGTGAAGTTGATCAAATGATTTATCAATCTTGGATATGTGATATTCTTAATATCATATGTCCAAGGTGGATAAATCATTTGATCAACCTCACTGGAGGTCAGTAATTGTTTTATTATATGACAAAAGTACTGACATTGTCATGAAGCTTCATGGGGTGTCATCTGCCATTTTGATACAGATGGGTCATAACTCTAAACCAATTCAATCACAGGGACCAGGCAATGGCTATCGCTTCCATATATAGTGTGACACATGCAGTATGGAGTTCACAGATGGACCACCTATATCTAGTTTTATCCACAGGAAGTGCTTAGTTTGTTATGTCAACCTGATACAACATGGTGAGGTTGTCATGTGACCAAGTGGGCCAATCAGAAAGAGGGAACTCTACCTGTTCTATAATAAAAGAGGTTGTTCCCCACGTACTGTTGTGTGACTGTGTCAGTTAAAAGGGGCTGATTGTCATGTACGGTTGTCTCAGTACATATTCCTCGTTTGATAAATTATTTAACCTTTGTTAAGTTTTAACCTTTGTAGAACTGTCAGACATGATGTATTATTTCAGCTGTGATATTGTTGTATTTCAGCGTGTTGTGTGATCAGCTGACAGGTGATGACCCAATCACAGGCTGTCTGGATGATCAGTACATTGTGGACCTTCTGGTGCTGCCATCTGTTTTGCTTGTACATTCACGAGATGGTCTCCATATCCTGTGTCCCTGCTCCCTGCAACTGAAACTCATCAAGACAACTTCCAACAGGTAAATAGTAGCAATGTGTCCTTCTTTCATCATTGGGGCGGTGGGGTAGCCTAGTGGTTAAAGCGTTCGCTCGTCACGCCGAAGACCCGGGTTCGATTCCCCACATGGGTACAATGTGTGAGGCCCATTTTCTGGTGTTCCCCGCCGTGATATCGCTGGAATATTGCTAAAAGCGGCGTGAAACTAAACTCACTCACTCACTCACTCACTCTTTCATCATTATTGTTGCTTTGGTCCCTGTACAAAACAAACAGTTGTAACAGTGGCCTGTTATGAGAACAAAATGTTCATTATCAAAACTGAGACCAATTGAAAGATCTATATCAGTGACATTTCTACAGACACTGCTAGTACGTTCTTGAGGTGACCTTCACCTTGAATAGCTACCAGATTGCTGATGCAGCTTTAAACAATGATTGTTTATTCATTCTTCAGGGCCTCGTTTGACAAAACTACCAGGTGACGACAGTCTTACCTCCTATGCTGTTATGTTGACTTACGACAGTTGCAGTGCTATGATAGTTTTGTGAAACGGGGCCAGCACTTATGTGCAGAAACATAAGAATGAGTTCCATGGTGAGCTTCACTCTTGCCTCAGCAAGAGGAACATCAACTGTAATAGGAATGGTTTTAGTTTGACATATGATACATGTGTTCCTCCTCAGGTACTCTTTGGCCTTGAGTTCTGACCAGAAGATGATTGAAGCCCCCAATTTGGGCAGAGTTCAGATCATAGGAGAGACTGTCATGTCAGACACAGGGGATGATGGCAACAAGTGTTTCCTAACTGCTGTGGCAGCTGACAACCACCTCCTCCTGTTCCAAGGTCAGAAAGCCGAGGTCTGTCAGTGTATTGCGGTGCCGGGACGTGCTAAAGAGTTCTGTTGGGTGCATAAAGAAGGTGAGAACCCATTTGTATATTGGCAGTGGGGCAGTCTTCACTTTCTCTTCTCTCTTCTTTACTCAGTATGCCTCTATGATTACAACAAACATGGTGGACATAATCTGTGCTGACCAGGTTCTTGAGATGTTCAGTCAGTGATAACAATACTCTGAGTCTCCTTCACTGGTGAACTCAGTCATGCCTCTGGCCAGAAAACCTGACGTTACCTCTATTACATGGCCTGAATGGATTCAAATCACAGCCACTGACGCAGATGCTAATCTTTACAGAAATATGTGATGATGTTCTATGAGTAAAGCTTAATTTGAACTAATTGGAGGGGTACAGGGTGCCAGTTCAGAGTTGCCTCCCTTATTTTCTTGTCTGTTCACACTGTGCATTACCTTGATATACTAAGCACATTTATACTGTTATTCCAGTTGGGTTCCTTGTGTCTGTATCGATCCAAGACCCAAGCCAGGCGAACTATAGAGAGACACTGTACCACTACAACAACCATGGGGACCTCCTGGCAGTCCTGCCATTCCTAGGACCAGGACCTAGAAACATGTTCCCTGCCCTGCTCCCAGGGAACCAGGAAGCTACAGTTCATGACCCGTTGCCACACAAACGAGGATGGTATGTGTTCCTTCGAGATGGCCATGAAGGAATAATGGGAATCAGACTTTGTGACATTTGAAATTGACAAAAATCAAATGGAAGTAACGAGGCAGCAGTGGCATTAGTGTGCATGGTCAAGGATTGGAGCTATGATCAATATAAGTCTGTGATAAATATTTAGATTAAGGTATGTTAGATTCCTCCTTGGGCTACATATAAGTATCTAAATGTTTGTTTTAAATCGCTACTATATTAGAATAAAATATTTACAAAACAAAAAAGTATGGTTTTCTCTTCTGAGACCACCCCTACCGGGCCACTACTGGCAAGAGCAGGTAACTCCAGACTATGAACTCGTACCTCCAGACTATGAACTCGTACCTATCTTTCCATGCTGTTGTTGCTCTGATAAGTCATGTCCTTCAACAGAGTTGAGTCATAATTTGTCTTCGTCTGGTGCCCCACCTGCTGGCAGCTCCGTTAATGCCCAACTTGGGGACACCATGGTGCCCTGTGTTCATCCTGGCTTGCCAGGGGCTCCTGTTGCAGCAGGTTCTTCATGTGCAACCTTGATAACTCAGCCTTCGGCATCCACTCTTGAGTCCGACTACCATGTCTTATGAAGAGGTTGATATAGAGGAGGAAGAGGGGAGATTGGAGTCGGAGGTTGGAGTTCCTTACTCATACCTGTACAGGATGCAGATTCTTTGAATACAGTCCTTCTTGGGGTACGGGCACCCACCTCCCCATATTCTGTATGAATTCATTCAGCATGGAAAGTGAGGTACGAGGTTATGATCTAGAGTTACCTGCTCTTGCCACAAGGGGTCCATGGAGGCCCGGTAAGTGTAGTCTCACAAGACAAAAAACGTAGTGTTTGCTTTTGTAAATATTTTATTCAAATATTGTTAAAAATGTCGTAGGGATTTAAAACTGACACAAGGGGACTTTAGCATTTTACCATGTCAGCGAGAACCGTTCACTGGATTTTCTTCATATTCATCACCAAGCTTTATCTAGGGAAGATGCAGGACCCAGTCAGTTTTGGTGACCTTCAGTTAATTTTCAAGGTCATGGCAACACATTGAACATTTCAGCATGGTAGGCTGCATGTTAAGCTTGACAGTGAGATATCTCGAGAACCATTCCTTGTATTTTCTTTCAACACGAAGCTTTATCGAAGGACCAGTCGATTTTGGTGACCTTCAGTGTTAATCTACAAGGTCATGGCAACACTTTGAAGATTTCAGTGTGTTAGACTGCATGTTAAGCTTGTTAAATACAGTTTTTCAGCACCTGATTCCAATGAAGAATACTTCACTGACAAATTTATATGATCGAACAACACTTACTTTGAATATTTTTTTACAAACAATTCCTTTATTACTATTTTGTCCAAATTTCATACACCATGACATGTCGAGGCAGTATATGAAGTAGTATCTGCCTGGTGGCCTGCTGCTTGTTAATTACATAGTGGGCTTACAACTTTATTTCACAGCAAGCCCTCCAGGCCAATACATTTTCCAAGGGTATACATTTGACCATGTCATTGACTACAGGAAATACTTCGAAAATAATTTACAAATGTGGTAGCTAGATGACGTCTGTATAGTTCATGATCAATCAAACCATAACTTCCACATATCAGCCTGCCCATTTATCTAAACTAAATGTGGTTGGCCTAGGGAATGCTTTCAGCCAATGAACAGTGATGGTCTTTCCTGATAGTCTATCTCAATCACACATAAATTCATTTCATACAGGGCTGGGTACATGATAGCACGGCAACATTTTTAAGTTGTCTTGTTTTATTTTTAGGAGTTTCCTACACTTGTCAAGGTCTAAATGACTCTTCAAAATTTAATTGTGTTTGAACAACTTCAGTGCAAGATATCAAGAGAGTTTGAGAGTAATGATTTTGTTGACATTTTACTTCCTCTTAAACCACGACCTGTACTTTCATTTATTTGTAAGTTTGATATGATAATATGCAGCGGCAGCGGGGGATTGTCACCTTAGTGTCAATGCTTGTAAGATGGAAAGAGCGACATATTTACACAGTGACTCAATGAAACTTCACCAGTCAGTTGGGCCAGTAACTACGGAGATTACTAGCCTGACTGGATTTTAACTAGAGACGAGCTAGGGGGCCAGTGGCTATTTTACACACTGGTTGGCTTGCCCCACATGAACAAGGGTTCCCTGTCTCCAGCATCAAGGTGAAGTAAACCTGTACAAAACTGGCATGTCCCTGATCAGAACCCTGCTCTCTCAAGGGTACAACAAAATAGTTCCAGTTGCAGATTAAATGTTTGGAGGGATGTATATTTTTGATAGTTTATACATACTATTCAAGTAACTTCTCTTTCAACCATGGTTTAATTTGAGGAGTATCACATACTAATATGTTACAGTCAAATATGGTACATTTCACCAGCCAAAAGAAAGACAGAAGGATTCCTTTTCAGATCAGCTCCACATGAACCAGTGTGAAGTATAAGAGGCAGCTTATTGGAAAGGGTGGTCAGGGGGAACGACTTTGTTGAATGTGTCATCGTGCCGGATATTTTGTTTAGGGGTGTTGTCTGCTGTCTGACCAGCTGTTGGGAGTTTTGACACCTCTGAAACTACCAGGCATTAAAACTGGAATTATTCCAGCTAGGGCGTCTCTAAAAGTGCCAGCAGAATCTTGAAGTATAAACATGGAACATATTTTGAATATATGTTTAACTTTTTTAAGCTTCTTTCAAAGATGAATAAAAACTTCTAAGATGGTTGATGGAAATTACCAAGTAATGTACTAAATGACACCATTCTGAAAACAAAATAGAACATATATTATGTCAATGATTACACCAGCTGAAGTGGCCATGAAATAACCTTAGCCAGCAAAAATGTCTCCTGTGACAGGAATGTCATGACTTAACTGCATCCAAATGTAGCAACTGTCACACTTAATGTTAACCCCTCACATTTCAATGGGGCAAATTAGGGTCAGAAACCTGAGTGGGCCTCGATGGTTGTGTTCCTTCAGGGTTTCTTTTTCAGGTAAGTCTGTCACAAGCACTTTCTTTGATATTTTTCCATAATACGAAGACCTTGCTGAAGGCCACTAATTTGTCATGTGTATTGGATATGCTTGTGCAAAGGGTTAACACAAATTACTTCAAACCAGTACATGTTTACCGCCAAACAAGACAAGTATGTTAACGGTAAGTTACATCAGAATAATATTGATCTTGATGTTAATGAGTGTACTATTACAGGTATTTTGAGCTGTATTTTGATCTAATGCAAGAGCCACACACAGATCTGGATAGGAGTTGGGTTTTTTTTTCAGGCAAATAACACAATCAGTTGGTCAGACTCAATGACTTTGTTAATACAGTGGAAGCTGTCTTAACTGGCACTTGTTGAGACTCAAGAAAGAGTCCAGTTTAGAAAACGTGCCGGATTGTAGAGCTGATGATGTATTTACAAACCATGTAGGGGACTGAGATTTTATGCCGGTGGTGACAACTTGCCGGATTGGACAAATGCCAGTTTTGACAGCTTCCCCTGTATATGGTATGCTGATTGCAAAGATTGATGTTGATGATGTCGATCATTGGATATTCTTGTCAGTTTGAATTTTGAAATTTTCAAGACAGCTATCGTGTACAATTTTTCATTGTTGAGTGAAGCATTAACTAAAATATCAATGGCATATGATAAAATCAAAACCAGTCCTGTCTAGTCACATACAATTAAACGTTACTGGTACATCTTTGTACACCTTGACAGTTTCAGTGTCAGCTTGCCAAGTCTCTGAAAATACAGAATTTTGTAACCAGCAGCAAGTCCACTTATACTGAAAAGGATCCTGAATGAAATGGGCGTTTCTGAACTTGTGAAAATCAAGAGTTGCTACATTTAGTCAGGGTTGGGCAGAAAGGATAATAATGGTTTCCAGTGAGAGTAGACTTGCTGGAAAATCAATGAGATTCAGAATGTGCAGTAGAAATTTCCTCACAGTAAGAGACAAAAGACACAGTTTAGATGACTCAAAGCTGATTTATGACGACGCTGTCAATACAAGGCACCATTGCTACATGCTTCATGGTTGGCCATTATCTTTGTCTAAACAGCTTCACAATAAACACCTGACAGAAACAATTTCACTCAGTGAAATGTTCGTGTTTTTTTAAATTATACATATCAGGATCTCAGTTTAGCAGTAGGAAACTAAAAATGACAGTTGCAGGCATTGGTAAAATCAATTATCACAAATTATACAAATCTGGAATTATAGCCTACAATTAGTAGATCCTGGACACAAAGGGGCACAACTCTGAAAACACATTCCAGTGTTTTATGAAAATATTGATTTCCTCACATCCTAACCCACAGTTGTCATCACATAAAGACTGTTAACACGACAAACTGTCAGAGAGAAGTTAGTACAGATGAACAAAAACTTATAAATGCTACAGAAACTGACTAATCACAGTTCATCTACCGGTACTTGCCTATAGTACAAAACCTGTGTCTAAAAACAAACACTACCTGCATGGTTATAACATAAAATTGTCCACAAACACACACTCATTATTGTTGGTGAAGTTCTGGGTTAGAACTGATCTTCAGTAACCCATGCTTGTTGTAAGAGGTGACAAACATTGTCAGTAGTCAGACTTGCTGACCTGGCTGACACATCTCATCGTATCCCAACTGCATAGAATGATGCTCGTGCTGTCCACCATTGGATTGTCTGGTCCATACTAAGATATTTACAGACCACCGCCTTTAAAGCTGGAATATTGCTTGTGTGTGGTGTAAAGCTAAACTCACCCATCTTTTGAACAACATAAATGCATAAAACAACTTTGAACACTTACAAAGGACCATGCCTTTGACTAAAATATGATTTTGAAAATTAAGGACTGACTTTATTTTGTTTGCACTTCACAGAAAAAAAACAATTTGCAGGCTTTTGTAAGGATCCATGGTAAAAATTACTAAATTAAACTGAACAACACAAGTGCATTATCTACAATGGTTTTAGCAAAATCAGTTATACAAATTAAAGCAGACACACTTATTGATGAACATTCCAGGGGAAGAGATACATACTATACTTAGAAAAAGAACATTAACACATGTCATTTGCGTAACCAAGGTGAGTGAAAAAACAAAACAAAAAGCTTGAATGAATATAGTTTCATTCACAAAGTGAAATCCCTCAACAATTCATAGTAATGAAATCCACTTTCATGGGTGTGGTTTATTTATTTTACATGCATTTGGAAATAAATACAATGATATGTGACCACTCAGCCAATGCAGAAAATTACAATAAAATTACAAACATTTCCTGGTAAATCAGGTGGTATCATGTAAACATATAAACTTAAAAACTGTATTTTCTGTAATTTAGTAATATTCCTGATCATGCAAAGCAATTTTGTTCGTATTGGAGAATCATTGAAAGCTATATATCCACATGTAATTAGGAAATAATGAGCAGAGTAAAATGATGCCTTGGATCGTGTTCCAAGATTATTCCACATATACTGCGATGTAAAAGCTTTATGTGTGATGATGCAAAAATACCAACATACACTGCTGCAGTTTAACAAGGAGAACTTTGATCTGGGCTGACCAGTCCTTGTTGCTCCAGGCAGGAAACTAGTGACATCTTTTACCATGCTTTCACATGCATATGCATCAAACCACCAACATTCCACTCTCCACCATGACTAGAATCCAAGCAGTTAGAAAATAGAGGGATTACAAACAACACCCATTTATACTGAAAGTACATGTGACACCAATTTGCACCATTTTTATTGTAAAAACATGATTAATACTCAGGTAACATGACATAACAGGGCTGGATTGGATCCTTGCCATTCAATATCACACATAGCACCAAAAGCTATGATAAGCACATAACAAAGACGTACAAAACATTTTGACACAGATGAAGGCAACAATCTCACAACATGTGTTCAAAATAATATTTGCACAAACTACAGTTCGACAAGCAAACATGACAACAAAAATATGTGTAAATAAATTTAAATGAAGTATACTACTAGGTGATAGATGTCTGCTGGCATGAATGTGTTGCGTTCACTTTGTTCCACTAGTTGTGGATTGATTGACCTTTCACAACATCTTCAAGTCGATCTACATCAAGCAAAATGATTCAGGTGGGAATTGTAGATTAAATGTGAAACCATCAGAATACAGTATGTTATATTAAACAAAACAGGAATACATTATGTTCCTCTTACATCTCATCCTCGATATCTCCAAGGTATAAGTTCCGACAAGTCTCCACTATACCATGGATGCATCTATGGCTCAGCCCCATGAATATACAGTAAAGTTCACTTATAACGTACACGCTTACAACGAATTGCCGGTTACAACGAACAAATTCAGAAGTCCCAACTGCTTCCTATATATTGTTATGAATTAACTACCGCATACACCGAACACTGATAGTACGAATTATCTGTTACAACAAACAAATTGACGGGTCCCTCTGTGCTATTTCACGCGTTAATTGACGTGTTTAAAATGAACAGCTGATCCAAATCCACTCGCGTGTCATCTCACATGTCACCAATTAGCTTGTGAAAACAAACAGGCTTCCTCACATGGGATCAAGGGGATAATAAAATAAACTTACCTGTGAATTTTTATCATTCATTTAATCTTGTTAATCTTGTTGACATTGTCAAGGCATAAATAGTGATCTGGGAAACGTAAAGCTCTAGATCTCGCCACAAAATACCAAATCATCCAAGCTGTAGATGCAGGCGGTAAATCCATGACTGACATTGCAGCAGACTTGGACATACAGATTTCAAGGCCAATCAGTCGTGGTTAGAGAGAAATAAAAAGCGACGAGGGGTATGTTCAGCCATGACACACGGAGAAAGCTCGTCTGTTGATGATTGGCTGACGTCACAGAAGCACAAAATTACCGACTTTGTTAAAGATGCATAATAAAATACATGATCGATGATGAAGTGAATCATCAATGACAATTATATGTTCGTTGGTTTTGTCTTTCTGTGTGAACATGATCTTGTTTGCAACCAGTGGCGTGGTGACGATTCTTGGTAATTTCCGAATATTCATGAACATTCCCGAATCGCTTAGAACAAACTTCGCTTACAACGAACTGAAAACAACAGTCCCTTTGACTTCGTTATAAACGAACATTACTGTATTACATGTACCGCCCTTGGTTGGCTTTTTATCCAATCAGGTGTATACGATGTGAAGCTGAACGAACCAATCACAACTCACTTTCGCTTTTTAAATGATCTAACCGATTAAACTTGGCAAAACAAACCGTGCAGATGGTCTCTGAAATAGGCAGGAGTTCTTGCATATGTTTTGTTTAAATTTTCAGATCTATCAATGTGTCTGTATGATTTCCCCCAAAACCTGAGTCGCATTGCGAACAAATCTTCGCAGCTGTGACCGCTATCTTTGTTGACACTGGCAAGTTCAGTTGTGACGGCAGTTTAGTTGATTGGCTACTGTGAGAATGCGGAGCCTGCAAAGTGAGGTAATAAAATTTTCCGACCCTGACGTAGATGCGTCCAGGGTATAGTGGAGACTTATTGGAACGTATACCCCGGAGATAACGAGGATGCTTACATCTGTGTGTATCTGCATTCTTTCCTACAAATATTGCTTGACACAAAAACCAAAACATTCCAATAAGAATATGATTTAACAACTGAGCAACAGACTGACTATTTTTTCATTGTAGCCATGGATACCAGTATTATAAGGTGAAGCTGACACTCTGCTTATAAACTACAGGTTTGGTTACCATGGTGGATGTGAACCAAATCAATGAAAAGTTCTTTCTAACATACAACCCATGATGTTTATATAGGCACAATGAGACCGTCACCGTCACAACCCATACAAACAAAATCCTCGGGGAGTAACCATGTTAACATCCACCCCTTTCATCAGTCTTCTTCTTCAAGTTGTGTGGCTAATGTGTCCTTAGGCTGAAAGTAGACACATAGCGAAATTTGTAAAAAAGACGATTGTGCTATTTTCTAATGAGCTTCTGATGTAAAGCATATGAACCTGGTTCAATTTCTTCATCTCCATTTTATCCAACGTGTGAAGGCACATTGTTATCTTCTTTTACACTGGAACTAGGTAAAGATGATAGTAGGCCTTGTAAAAGTATCATAAATGAATTGGTTTAGGGTTCTCCATCATAATCTCATCCAATTTGTGGAGGTTGAGCCACTGTGCCGTCTCCCTTCATGATGATACGCACTCGGTCTGGTCGGACATCTTGGTTCACACGGGAGTTTTCAGGCAGCACTTGAATCTAATGCAGAAGACATTCATGAAGACAACCATTTTGTTAAGGTTGAGGGGACCCATGTAAATAAATACTTCAACTTATCTGAGGTTGAAAGCAAGAGCAAAATGATGGTTAAACATATAAAAAGCACAGACCAAGTTCATACACCAAGACAACCTCAACTTAGACATCAAAGTTCAGCTGAACAGTATTTGATTGTATTTTGTTTTGGACATAATATTGAAAGGTTGTTCATCAATTATTTTTGGATTCAGAGAAGAAATGATGTACTGAATTTCTTTTTCATATGAACTTAAGAATTCACATATTCTTTTTTTTTAAAAGTAGCAAACATTTTACCTTCTCCATAAGGCGAATTTCTCATATTTTTTAAGAATAAAAAACACAAAACTTTTATTGGCCAAAAATGTATACTTGCAAGAACATTATTTTAAAATTGTTTTGGCCCCATATACACTTCATACTAAAAGTACTTAGAAAGAGTATTACTTTGACTGGTGATTTCTTTTGCCTCCTGCAACAGTTTTCTGAACACAAAACTCTGCGAAACAATAAAACTGGTCTGGCCTGTTTTGCAGTTGTATAGAACTAAGCTACAAAGCCAAACTTCCACAGATGAAGATAGATACCACACTCAGATCCACTTTAGCTGATTTGCTTCATCCCTTCAATACTGAACACTAAGCAGGGAAACAACAAGTATCCTCTTTTAACACTTTTTGGAATGAAGATGCCAGCAATTGAACCAGCATAGTTTTACTCTCCAGGCAGATACTCTATCTACTACGCTAGAGAGGCAGTACTTTCAGCAAGAAACACACAGAAGCATAATACATACAGATAAATTTGGGTAATCCCTCCGTATAGCATCTTCAGCTTCTTTCCACGGCTGAAAAATGTAATTTTCTGAATAAAATTGATGTTTTATACTTATCCTGACTCATGCTTAATTGCTTACTCTCCTCTTCCTGGTGAAGGTAGTGGAACACCTGAAATCCCTTGAAGTACCCTTCTAAAAGAAACGGACGTAAAATCACACTCACCCGAGTATTACCTCCCCTTTCCTGCGCACATGGTCAGCTGACCACCATGCTACTTCACTCTCTCCTGTAATCGCCGGACACGAAAATGTGAGAATTCAGCGTGTCTGTGAGGGGTGGCTTGGAGGGCTTTAGCCATGAGCCAGGATAAGTATAAAATATCAATTTTATTCAGAAAATTACATATTTTTCCTTATCCTGACTTATGCTTAATTGCTTACAGAATCCGAAGGAAACAGCTGTGGATCAGGCCACACTGGATTCTGCTGTCAGTTGTAAATTACGTCCAATAATTCCCCCCCCTAACAGGAACTTGTAACAGCGATAATTCAGTCTTATTCTTTTCGTATTCATTGTAGATTTTGGGTGGAATCACATCCAGTCGAAAAGAAAGTTTCGTTGACTGGTACGTGATGACACTCATATAACTAGAGTCTTCTTAGTTTCTGATGCAACTAAATATCACGATATGAGCATCGAAACTGTTGCGACCTTTCTTCATGTATGATTATCTTCATAATGAATGCAAGGTCATAATCACTCATGCTGGTCTGTTCAAGACATGCACATAGACTTTCCACCAAAACATTCCGCAGAGCGTCTGGCTTCCGTAAGTCACGTACTAAATCGGGTGAATTAAGTCAGTGTCCTCGGGGGAACTGTTAGTTGCTGGGCGACAAGTGGTCCAAACTGATGAATGCCAGTGACGTCCTCTGTGGCTATGTCTCGTAGATAATGGTTGGCAAATACTGTATTTGACTTCCAAAAACAGCCTTCCATAACAGTAGATAGCGATCAATTATCGTGCTGCATTAGTGTAGAGGCTTGAGCTCTGACTTCATGTGCGTTTGAGGCTCGTGGAGGGTCTAATCCTGCTGCTTTATATGCTCTACGTATAACAGCTCTGATCCGCACTGAGATAAGTGTTGCTGGATACTTCCATGTGTGTCTCAGTAGATATAGGGATAAAAAGGCGCTTGAACCATTGTTCTCTAGATTTTGTACGTGCAATATATATATTTTCAATGCTCTGACTGGACATAATGATAAATCTTGTGTATCATGTGGTCCTAAGATTGAAGACAAAACCGTTATATGGAACTGTCTCTCCGGTTGACCTGGCAGTTGATTCTTTGCTATGAAATCCCATCTTAGACCTAAATGAGCTGTTTCTTGGTGACTTGTGTTGAAGCTCACTCAATTAAAGTCTAGAGCATGAATTTCTGATATTCTTGCATTAACATTTCAATTGAAGTTCAATCAAGTGGTTCATATGCATCACATGCTGGAGTACAGTATTTACACCCCATGCTGGAGCTCTAAATCTGTGTTGTTGATCTTCCAACTTGAACAAATGTAATACGGCAATGAGCTCTGGTACTTAAGTCAGTTTGGTCCCTGTTCCCATGGTGATGACTGAGCTGAGAGCCGCTAAATATGTAGATAATGTAGAACTCTTCAGACCTTTAGACTGATGTAAATAGCATAAATAATCTGCTATTTGAGGATGAGTTACCTTGTTTGCCGAAAATCCCTTTTTTTCTGGTGTATGTCTCAAACCGTTTCCACTTGTCGTCATAAAGTGTCCAAGTGGATTTCTGTAAAGGTAAGGTGACTGCTTTCACTGCTCTCGCTGAATATCCTCTGCATTTCAAACAAGTTTTAATACGGTCCATACATAAAGACGGAATACTGATGGTTGGCCGTGAATTTGTTTTGTGTGGGGATGAATGAGAAGATTCTTCCACTTTGGTAACTGTAGTGATGGTTGTCCTAGCTCTTCTATAAGTGTTGGAAACCAAACTCTCGTTGGTCAGAAAGGCACGACCAAAATCAGTTGTAACCTGTTTGTTTGTCTGATATACTCGATGACTTTTGGTAACAGTGCTGGAGGGGGAAACGCGTACACATTTAGTCCTTCCCACGGAATGCCGAGAGCGTCTGTTGCCCAGGCTAGGTACTGGTATCTGGTACTAGCGACACAAAGGTTGTTGCATGTTTGTTGAATCTTGTTGCAAATAGATCTATTTGCGGTGATCTGAAAGTTTGACTGATTAGTTGAAACGCTTCCCGATGCAGCATCCATTCTGTTGGAGATGGACGCAGGGGACAAGATAAGGCGTCTGCCATGATGTTGCAGGCTCTTGGTATGTGACATGCTTTTACTTGAAGATTCAGACTGTCAGCTAGGTTGAACAGGTGAAATGTTAGGCGTAGCAGAAATAGTGATCTTGTTGATCCTTGTTTGTTTATGTAAAACGCTACTGTTGAGTTGTCTGTGTGGATCATTAATAACTTGTTTCTCAATGCTGTCGACCAGTGGTGGATGGCATGAATGACTCCTTTGATTTCCAACTGGTTGGTGTGAAGAGCTTGTTCCTCTTTGTTCCAGATTCCCGCTGCTACCTCGTTTCCCAGATGAGCTCCCCATCCTTGTAGGGATGGTTGTTGAATACCGGTTCTAACATATAGGTTCCTGAGCAGACATTCGATCAGCGAGTCCACCACATCAGAAAAGACGGTGGTGTATCCTCCAGTGGGATCTTGTAGCCGTCTCGTAGAATATTTATGACACAGTTGTCATTGAGGATTCCCCAATTTTCCCAGTAGCTTTGAAGACGTCTGCCCACTTGAGATGGTTGTAGGGGAACGGCTGGGGGTGGAAGGCTCCAGTCGTTCCGAACCTGATCTTCAGTGTTTATTACCTCCTCTGCTCCTAGATGATCTTCCTGATGTCTGAGAGCGTTTACTTCCTCCATAGGGGCGATGAAATAAAGAAGACGATTTCTCCCCTGTACCATTGAATTTCTTGTCCCTCGCTCTTTGGACCCAGGAAAACTTGGAGTTGCTAGTGTAACATTGATTTGTCTGTTTAAGGACAGAAGTCAAAGTGTCAATGGATTTTATCGTCATAACTTCCCTTGAATCTTGAGCAACCGATCTTACTACCCTTCAATCCTTCTGTTGAATACCGTAGGTGCAGACCATGGGGCTTGATACAAGGGCTTTGTGAAGTTCTCAATCTTTGAGGTGGCGGACAGGAGCCCCTGCCCACAAGGTAGATTAATTCCCGCAGTGGTAGAAGCTAAATGCTCAGACATAAATTGCTGAACCTTCCTCTGTGTAACGAGTACCGACAGGATCATTCTCTTTTACTGGATTGCTAAACTTAGCGATGAGAGTCTCATTGATGGCTCTAGATCGAGATAATCCTAAAAAGGTTCGCCTCGTAGTAGTGTCCAGCTGCGCCACTCTTTTGTCTTCCACCTTGTAAAATCTATTACGAGCTGGGTTGATGACTTTATAGCTTTCATTGACCTCTGGCGTCTGATGAATGGCACCATATTATGAAGAGGGAAATGGTGTGTGTTAAAAGGCGTTACATGTTGCTGTTGAAACTAGGTTGCTGTCTTGAACGCTGTAGACAAAGTCTCAGGTTTCGTTGGAAATGTTAACGTATCAATGTTGTCATTCTTCATCATGTATGTGTTGAACTCGTTGGTATCCTTAGATGGGGAAGTCAGGTTTAAACCATCTGTGATCCATGATGTGATTTCCGAGTCTGAAAATAAGTCTTCCTCCGGTGACAATTCATGCTGATGTCTAACGTCATTCCTCCTAGAGAAAGAAGAATTCATATATCGCCGACAATCCTGACTGCGTGAGTCTAAGTCCGAAGGGGAGGATGACTGCATACAACGTCTTCTATAAATAAATAAAGACTGAAGGAGACCTTTTCCGCTGAAGAGTCCATCCACAAGTGCACTCACTCCTATAGTTACTCGTGTGAGTGCACTCACTCGGTGTGGGTATATCCTTCTCTGTGCTGCAATCTCAAGATCTAGATCTGGATTTTCTGGAGTGCGAGCATGCATACACATCCTCTTCATCCTCAGATGTGAGTGCAGATCTAGATGAATGCTCTCGTTGATTCACAGTCAACATAGCTGACGAGTCCTCTTCCAATCTTGGTTCCATGAGGTTCATCATCTGCGTGGTAATTGTTGCATGAAGACGCCTGCAACGAATGCAATTGGAGCGTGCACTGACGACTGTGTTGAAGAGTTGTCTACAATGCCCGTGAGTGCATTCAACATCTGTAATGTCTGTTGTACATGAGATGTGTTCTGAGGTGTTTAAGATACCATCAGTGTCAAACTATTTGCCGAAGTCTGATGCATGGTGTCTTCACTCTGTATCATTAACGGAGACTTGTCAAAATATTGGTGTTCTCCTAAGGGGACTATCTCCTCCTCAAATGACTTCTTTATCTGCATTGATCTAGCAGATGATGACTTTGACTTCTTAATTTTCTTTGTCTGAGACGTTCCTGTCTCAACAGATGATCTCTACTGAGTCTTTGGAGGGGACTCCCCCGACCCCGGACTCGACTTTGGAGATACGGCTGGCTTCTCACTGGAATGAATCTCAACATCAACAATTCACCGACTTTATCTCACTAGACTTAGACATAGCTAATGTAAGCCGACATTGCTTGTCTCTAGCATGTCTATGACCAGAGCGTAAATATAACAAAAATTCTGCTTCAGATAATTTAATGCAAAATACGCAATGAATGTGAGCAGAACATAAAGGTTTACACGCCGGGCAAAGTACATGCGGGTCAACCGCCAACAGCCGTAATCTGCACTGAAAACACGATTTCGTCAACTGAGACTAAGTCTCAGTTGACGTTATATGTTAGAAACAGACACAAAAATTACAAAATTGTATCATAATAACAAATATATACACGCCAAAAACCGTATACAGCACAAATTTAGTTGGAAAAATCGAAAGAATGAAAGACATTGCCGTGTACGGGACCCTAGCTGCCTCCAGGGAGAGAGTGAAGTAGCATGGCGGTCAGCTGACCATGTGCGCAGGAAAGGGGAGGTAATACTTGGGTGAGTGTGATTTTATGTTAGCTTCCTTTAGAAGGGAACTTCAAAGGATTTCAGGTGTTCCACTACCTTCGCCAGGAAGAGGAGAGTAAGCAATTAAGCATAAGGAAAAATAATAATGTTTTCAATTAATTTCTAACATTTTTCATCAAGAAATGCTGAACAAAAATAGCTAAGCATCACGAAATATTGGCACATATAGTACATTGTATTGTACAGGCTAAAAGACACTCAAGCTGAAAATATATCCCAAGAATATGCACAATCCCATTGTTTTTTGTATAACAAATGATACAGTCCTAAGACTTTACAAACTAGAAAAATTCATAGCAAAATACAATATTGCCTAGTTCTATTCGTGAAAAGACGCTTCCACTAGCATGAATGCTTTAACTGATGCCCTTGGTTACATTTCTGTGTCTGTGCCAACAACTCCTTCAGCCTGACAGTCTCAGAACTTCCATGCTGCTCACAACTACAGAACTGGCAGTCTAGAAGTTCTTTGTAGCCACCATCATGTGAGCCACCGTGCCCAAGTGCCAAAAAAAACAAATCAACCTACACAACATCTTTGTATTGTATTATTCACCTAATATCAATATATTATATAGAGTACCTTTATCATAAGTATTGTTATTTTTCCCTAATTAGTAATTCGATAACTCGGGACTCCGACTCTCCCCTACGGAGAGTTTTCCCCCGTCCAATTAACACACAAACTCTGAGTTTTACTCACTCTTTATCCAAACAATGTTTTACATATAAAAACACAAGCAAGCTTCTACACTTACATTTTTAGATAATCCACTCTAACAACAATGTCGCAAAATCATTGTAGTTCTCATAGCAATCCCGAAACTGGAATCATAACATCACAAATCACTTGAGTGATTAATAAGATTACTAAGCTATTAGTCTGTATACATGGCAACACAACGTCGCCACACACTCGCAGGGAATCCCCAACCGGCATGCTGTGCAGTTGTGACGTCACAGTTGGAGAACGCCCTTGTGATGTCACCAATAACACTACCACTGAGATTCTCCTCTATATAAAGGCATCTCCGCCTGATGAGTACACACTGTATGAAGCACATAACCCAGATACACTTTAGCCGATCAGGCCCTATGTAGTCCATTTCATTGCTATCCTTGTCTACAATTGAAATCATGACAACTGTTGTGAAAAACGAAAACTTTATGTTTTCACTATCTACTGTCATTTAATCTTGTCGTCTGCTTTGCCTAGCTTCTGAGTTACAAAATCCCTCATAATAATTGTTATAAATTGTTATGTTAGAAGTTGTGTTATGCTAAATTCTTTTGATCATCAATCATTTACTACAACTATTATGCAGTTTTGATTTGTTAACTTGATGAAAACAAATCTAAATGCATTTTCTATCTTGGAAGCGACGTTGGGGTCGAGTCATCTGATTAAGTTATATATTGCAGGACTCCACAACGCTAGCTTTGCACTCACAAACATAAACATAGACCATTTAAGATGAACTGTTGTGATCCGTGCATGGTGACACTATTACCTGACACTTGGGACCAGTTAACAGCAATGATTCGTCATGTGTTTGTTGACATCTAGAAATCAACAAACTAATGAGCTTGTTACACACTTTATATACTAACTGAAAATCTTTCCTCACATTACGTCACTTCCACTTAACCGCAGTGTTCTAGTGACAGTTATGTAATCTGCATGTGGTTCTGTTGGCAGGAGACGGGGAAGCAGGTGACTTTGGGGCAACATCAAATCGCTCAGTAGTAATTAACCACAGTTTTTTTTAAGAATGAAGTTGGTGTTTCGTTTAAGACAAACCAGAAATCTTTCACATGTAGATGGTGGTAAGAATTATGCCCATTCACTCTTCACATTCATTACAACATTAGTCTTTTCTCAGAGGCTTAAGCCCGATTTCAAGCGCCGCCCCGAAAATGGAGCTAGTCTGTCAGCGAACCGACTGTCTGCCATGAAAATGACTCTTCTAAGTGTCAAGCACGAATCGAATCATACGTACCTTCCCAACAAGCTCTGGCCACGACTGTCGAGACATGTTGAGCCTTTATACGGGTGCAATCAATTGCCGTTCCTAGGTTTCTGTCATCGCATCATACGAAGACTACCTTCTTTATACCTCCCGCCTATTTGACATTTCTCGTTATCAGCTGCCAGGCAGGGACTCGGGGAGTTTGTATTTCAGTAGAAACCTACGTTAAAGAATGTCTGGTATCTGCATAAAATGAGAGAATATATAATTGAATTATCTCTATTTTAACATAAACTGTAATTTCCTGGGTATGATTGTTTTTGAAACACCAGTGCATCAATTGTTCTTGCTGTGGAAACAAATATAAAAATAATTGTTCCCGTAAGGCGGTGATGACATTAGAACTATTCATGTGTCGTTTTCGCGAGAAGTGTACAAAGAAACTCCCTGACTGTTTTCGAATGTATTTATTACGAATTAGATGAATATATGTAGATCATCCATAATGTAGGCTTATTTTATTTTCGTATACGAAATTTATATGTTTTGGTACAATATGATTTCGACATAGTTCACGAGGTGCATATTTAGTGTAACACCGATGAATAGACATGGCGTATCAAGCTCCACACAGCGCGTACCACCCTCGTTTACAATGTCTCTGAGAAACGAAATATCGCTGTATGGAGTTTGACTGGCCTATAAATAAAGGGACATTACTCGATCCACTCATCACCATGACATGTCACCGGTTTGTCTGGGGCAATATTGTCTGATTTGAATTGGTGTTCCACGTTGAGTGTTTGTGAACGACTTTGCTGGACTGTTTATTTCTTTGATCGTTTAACTCAAAATTTGGTCTCAGTACCAGGAAAATGTTCACGAAGTCACCAAGAATTGTTCGCCTTGTTTGTACTTTTCTATTTGTATTTCAACTATGTTTGTTAGTGGATTGTTATTCTCATTCTGTAAATGTGGAAAACGTTGGCCATTTACCGGGAAGAAGGTTACTAGACGATCATAAGGTGTCGGAAACAAAAGATAAGGACAAAGATAAAGAAAAGACAAAGGTAAGAAAGAGTACTTGTTATTATACTGAAGCCTGTTCTATCAACATGTATTTTCATGAATTGCATCTCCAGAAGTTAAACAGCTTTTTACTAATGACGGGATGGACATAATGCTCATGTCACAAAGTTACTTGGCTGAGTACATGGTTTACATTTCATGTTTACCGAAAAAGGGTGTGTGCTGCACCAAATCAAGACAATTTATATCACCAGTGATTTCAAACAGTAAGTGACACCTGCATCTGACACTTTGTTATGAGTATCATGCATGGTTTAAAAATATAATGACTCTGTGTGCTTTAGACAAATACATTTGGTGAAGGACTAGTGACATTCATATAAACTAGCATTAGTTAGATAGCGACTCTGTAACCCTTTTTAGGACTGGTGAAAATAACAGTACATTTCTGACCTTTTTGTGTCTATCCTTGCTTGTTTTTTTACCCTGCACTTCTTGTGTATCTTTGTGGACTGTCATATGGCCCAGTGGATAGTGTATTTGCTTTATGACAATATCTTTAATGGTTTGATTTAATACCCATATCATACCCAAAGATGGTACTTCTAGTGAACCTTTTATGAGGCTTGCAGCTATTCTTACCATAGTGTTCGTTAAAGGTCACATGCAACGTAAAACACAACTTTGCAGATTCTGGTACCTTTCGGTGTGCACTTACCGAAACAAATCATAAAAAATGCCAATTCAACCTATAAAGTTGAAAAAAACGTGATGAAAAAAAAGCCTGCAAAATCGGAGTTCAAACGTTTCACTAAATTCCCCCCAGTCCATAACGCATGCGCAGTGAATAGGCTCGCGGTGCTTGAAACAACATGCATGCCCAGCGTCTGAGGGCGTGAGCAGTAGTCTAGTCTTGGTTGTGTACACAAACAAGTAAATAATCTACTTGTTACGTAAAAACAACTTGTTGATTGTGGTAAGCAGTCTCTGTCACAGAGAAAGCTCAGTGTCTGGTTTATTCACACCTGCCTGTCTGCTAAAGACAACATGCAATACACAGCTTCAATCACTGACCACGTGCAATTTAAACTTAACACCTATCAGACTATACGACATAAAGAAAATATGTTGATTTATGACTCGTGCACCCGAGTCCCGTGTTTGCCACATTATGTAATTAGGCACGTGTGATACACATGACATGTTTTTATGTCTGTGGGTTGCAAACAAACTACATTCTTTTTTTTTCGGATGACTGTATATGACGGAAACTGGTGCAAACTCTTGTCAGTTTTAAGTCCTGCTTTGTACTTGGACGAATGACAGATTCCAGCCACCCAGTAATTTACCATCTTTACAGACATGATTTTTTATTGGATCGAACGCAAATTCAGAGAACAGATATTTTCCAAACCCAACATCTCTATATACATTCTTCATGGATAACGACTTCTTTTAGTGCATATAATTTTGTTTGACAACAGTATATGAATCCATATTGAAACGACGCATCAAGTACACAAAAAGAAGTTGTAGTCAATAAAGAATCTTACTTTCTTGTGACTGGCTATACTTCTAAAATGCCCATCAAACAGATCATCTTTCTGTACACACAATGAACCCTTGCCATATCAGCAAATGAAACAGCCAATCGGAAGCCGTCGTTACACTTGAGTGCATATCCACCCGCTATGACTGGGTTCGGTCTCCCGAGGGCTTCGTTTCGGGGGAAGTACAAAATATTGCACTTTTGAATCGAGTTTGTACGCTTATAATTGTGTTTATTTGTTTTTTTAAAAGCAGCAATGTATATTATATGTCATGAATAAGTGATAAATGTGTTTTAATTATGTTTCATTTTTTGGTTGCATGTGACCTTTAAGTAATGTAAAGGATGCTTTCTGACTGCTGCAAAGAATACATAGGCACCAAGATTTACTTAAAATGATGTCAAATAATACGTTCAGGCAAGTAGAATCAACCAAGGGTTTTACACATAGTATTAATAACTGACAAAAGCAAGTGTTGTTAAAGTGAGTGAAAATTATACAGAGAGATTTTCCCAAAGACAAATGCATTGTTATCATTTCAAGATTGAATACAGGCACATTTGATGCTGTAGAATGTACTCTTCAATGGGCGCTGATTTAATACTGGTTGTATGAAGTGTATATATTCTGGTTTTATCAGGTTATGACCACAGTTAGTCTTTGTTATTATGAAGGGAGAGAAGTTGTGACAGCCATGATGGCCATAAAGCTTAACCCATCAGCATGCTATATTCCTATGTATGTCATTACTGCCTTCCAGATGTTACAGTTCATCCCAGAATAGTTGATATAATGCTGCTTGTTATTTTCCAATGTTTTACTAATTGGTTAGCCTGTAGGCATATTTTTAGCATGACATATATAGTTTCAGTAACAATAAAGGTTCAACATGTTTTGAATACTTCGGTCTTGGCATTACAAGAACATTTTACTTGTGAGTTTGATAAGTTTTTACCAGAGCTATTGTATTTTCCAATATTTTGTTATGGTGCAAGGCATTAAGTGCCAGTATTTCCATCAGTCACATGTGACATGCCAGAATAACTTCCACAGAAAACATGTAGAATTTTAATGTGTAGGGTGTTTGATGATGTATTTACTCTCTGAAATCACAAGAGACTCAGATATTTAAAACAGTATTCTTTTAGACCTGAAATACAGCCTGCTCAAACAATATTTGTGAAAGGTGCATGTGAACCAACTCACAGAGCTTTAAAAAGTCACTCTAGTCTCTCTCTCTCTTCCCTTAGAGTGTTGAACTGCATCGATAACAAATATTTGTCATGGTCATCCTCATTTACTGGTAGCCTTTGAGGACAGTAGTTGGTTCTCAATGCTTTAATTGGGCTACAAGCTGGAACTGAATTTACCGATAAGGACATGTAAGCATGTACATTTTCACCTGGTTCAATCAACACCTGCTACAAACTGTTTATCACTTGTGAAGTAATTTTTGTACTTGTCCACAAAACAAGTCATACACTGGAAGAATTTTGAAGACTGCTATATCATGATATAAAGAAATCCAAAAACCTCATTTAAATAGCTTGTTTTGTATTGTAGTTTACCTTTATCATAGTTGCATGAGATCACCTGCTATAAGGTACAGGAGTCCTGAAACTGTTATGCTTTTCTGCAACTCTGAACTATATTTATTTCCCCTTTATTGGATTTATCACTTAATAACTCATGATGATGGAATGATTGAATAAACAAAAACCAAGGTTGATTGATTATATAGACATATGTGATGTATTTGTTACCATTCATGTATGGCGTATGACTTTTCTGCAGCAAAACTTCCTTGCCATGAACAAGTGTAGCATATATATTTCTCCCTTGATATTGTCTCACTTCACACTAGCTTCAGCCTACATGGAGAAATGTCCTGTGTTGGAGATCATGTTTTATGGCATCATATACATTTACCTGTAACTTGAGGTCAGCCAAATACTTAAGATCACATTAGGTTTGGAGTCATGCTGCTCACTTTAGGAAGGTCACAGTACTGATACCATTACTGTGTTTACATAATGTTATGCAACAGTTGTAATGTTTATGAGAGGCACCTGATAAGGGGTTAAGGAGATTCTAGATATCATTATCAGTGGTTATCATTTCACTATTAATGAGATTTTATCCATAGTGTATACCTCCAGGTAAGCTCTTACAGTGAACTTGTAAAGTGAACCAGTTTATAACACTGACTAGTCTTTTAAGCTTACAGGCATTTACTGGGAAATGAGTTATTCCCTATAGGCATACAGACTGACAACAATAATTTACGTGTGCGTCCATTGAAACACTGAAATATGCAGTGGGGATATTATGAAAATTTTCTGATTAAAATGCAAGGACATGACATCGATAAACTCATAGGAAATCAAGTAAAGTGGCACAGTACACCAACCTTGGATTCCTGTATTCTTACCTGGACACACAGTATGTAGTGCCTTGGGTTGTCTAGATTCTCAGACTCAGATGATTTTGTGCATTTTACTCTACTCTTGTGTGTAATGTTATCATTTATGAGCCTTGACACTTTATCAGTTTGGTTTGCAGTATACTCAAACAATTAATTTTATTCATCTAGTTGAAACAGGAAGTAGACTTTATGTACCTCTGGTTTCTGTGAAATAACAATGATTTGTGCTGAAAACAATTTGTCCTTTGAAGATTTTCAGTATAGACTAGAATCTATGCTTGCTCTGTACTAGTTTGTAATTGATTTTATTCATAAGACAAATACTTGCTGTAACAAATTGTTAGAATTTGCCCAAGTCATGTAGAATGAAGTAGTAATCAGAAATCGATGAAGCACATGTCATTAATGTAAATGTGTAGGTTTATTATAGGAAAATATTAATCATGTTAGCAAAACAGTATCTTTCTCTCATGAATAATGCACCCTGTGCATTCAGAATGTATCCGATGCAAGTTTGTCATGATTATTGATCATTTAGAGGTCTGGTAATGAGA
The DNA here is from genome assembly GCF_037392515.1 of Haliotis asinina. Lineage (NCBI taxonomy): Eukaryota > Metazoa > Mollusca > Gastropoda > Lepetellida > Haliotidae > Haliotis > Haliotis asinina. Next base: position 90,689,917 of record NC_090281.1, read on the forward strand.
ACAAATATTGTATCCTTTAAGATCTACTATAATAAGACAATAGAACATAGGTTTTTAATTAAAAAGGGCCATGACTCATTTACTTCAAATGGCCATGAGAATAAACCACAAATCCAAGACCTTGAAAATCTACATCATTTTTTTCTGTTAATCTGTTTTAATTACAAGTGTTCTACTGCTTACATGTGATTCTAAGTAAGGATGAGTTAGTTCCTGTCATGGCTGATCACAGTGTTTAATTGTCCTCAATGGGTACAACGTGTGATGCCCATTTCACGTGTCCCTTCCTTTTGTTAAAAGCAACTAAAACTAAATCCACTCACTCAGAGGAATATTGCTGAATGAGGCATTGAGTACCAAAACAAAACTCATTGGGATATGAGACATGTTTAAAATAAATGGGCTTAAGACTATGTACTCTGTAGTTTTGCCAAAGCAAGGCACCTGTGCTTGTTTTAAGAAGAGACTAATTGGCATGTGTCATTGTATCCCATTGGATTAATTCATGAACATATTGTATATCACTGGATTATGTGGTCCAGATGCAATATTGTGCTGTGATGAAACCTTCCTGGTGACTCTAGACCTTGTATCAAGGGGTTTCACTAACAGCAAGGGCTGCGAGCAGGTACGGGTGGTTAATGTTCCTAGCTTACAGCTGAGTAAATCTATGAAAAACACCTGCTACCTGTATCTGTCATATTGACAATGTTGCTGTAGAGTGTTATGCAGAACTATACTGATAATGACACACATTTCCTTTTGTTGCAATCATGTGGTCACTTTGCCATTTACATTATATGTTTATTCATAATGCAAGCCAATTTAAACATCTTATTGGTCGGAATCTTGACATCTGTAATGTTCATGAACAACATTCTCCCCAAAAACATGTTTCATGATAACTCTGCTCAAATGAGAACACTAGAAATGATTGGTGTGCATTAAGTTGTCTGTGCCTTTCACCTGGACACCTCTTTTGCATTGTGGAAAACATGTGCCAGAGAAATGGTACAATGCATATTGAAACAAAATGATATATTGTCAAACCAAATGTTATTTGTCAACATTGATGGGCTTAGAAACAGCAAACATTGCAATTGTTAAGAAATCAGTAAGACTGAACATAAAGCTATAAAACATCACAGAAATGTGAGTACAATATATAGAATAGCAATGCAGAAATTGATTCCAAATATCCCTGTCTTAGTTCTCAACTGAATTTTCTGATATCACATTTTATGTTAATTCCCATTCTACCATGACTTCCTTTAATACTTGATGTTGTTGGTGAATTAGGTTAAATTATAGGTAATTACATTATACAGGTCTCTCATTTTGCATTTATATATTACATAGTGGACAGCAAACAAACCACCAACACGTCAGTGGATTAGACTATTTTGCTGTCAGATATTCCACTTGTTGTTGAAGATTGATTTAGCGATGAAGCTACACTCATAACTTGTGTAAATCACCTACATAGGTGATAATACATGCAAAATTACTTCACAAGCACAGAAACAAGTATTCAGTGGAACTAGACCAAAAAAGCATCTGCCTTTCAAAGAAAAATTCAGCAAGAGAATATGTTTATCAACTTTGTTATGTCAGAATACATTGTCTGTTACCTAATTTCCTCATTAAATTTACTGGCCATTGATCCTGACCCGGTAATGGAGACACATTGACATCAAACACCACATAAACATGATAAATCTGGACAGTTTGGTTACTAATTGAAACAAAACAATATTTTTATGAGACAGGTACAGTTTCAAATTTACAGAAGCTGTACTTAAACCTTTCTGTTTTTATGTAGTTAGTGCCATTTACAACTATGATCAATCATATGGTTATGTTCGATTTATTGTTTTTGCTGAAGTATAAGTTATTCAATAAACACTCCCTTATCCACATATTTATTGGAATTAACTGGTGTTCACAGATTGAGGTGTGATCAATGATGATGGTTGATAATTATTATAGGGTTGTTATATCTTAGGATTATAGCACCACTTCAGTTGTTAAAATCAATTTGCATTTATCATGATAAGACACAACTGTATGAATCAGTATGAACTCTCTTTTGCATGAGTTACCTTCATGCATGCTTGGGAACTGATGGCGAGATGACATGTTTTGTTTGCAGCACCATTGTTTCATGAAAGTATAGGAATTCAGGAATGACAGAACCATCTCAATCTGTTTTTCATGCCCATGCTTGTAACTGGATCTATCTTGTAGCTATCTTCAGTGTCATTACATTTGAGTGAGTGAGTTTAGTTTTATTCCACACTCAGCAATATTCCAGCTATATGGCGGCGATCTGTAAATAATCAAGTCAGGACCAGACAATCTAGTGATAAACAACATGAGCATCGATGTGCACAGTTGGGAACTGAAGACATGTGTCAACCCAGTCAGCAAGTCTGACCACCCAATCCTATTAGTCGCCTCTTACGACAAGTACAGTCGCCTTTTATGGCAAGCATGGGTTGCTGAAGGCCTATTTTACCCCAGGACCTTCACGACTCTCATTTCATTTGACTAGTGTTGGGAATTGGTTCCAGTATCATAATTGATAATTGGTACTTTGCATCAATCATGGTTTGCATCATTTATCAAGTATTCCCATAATCTTTGTTGATGCACTCAAAAATATAGAAAAAATATGTAGTTCTTTGGGGGTTTTTTGTACAAATTGTGCTAGATGCATTCGCAAATTTCAGATCTATAATGGATTGCTAGTTTGTTAGGAACATAAATTTCATGGAGTCAGAACCATCCTTGTGAAAATATTGTTGATGCAAACAAGTGTACCAAAATTTTTGTTTTTCGATAATGAGAAAACATGTTTGACTGCTTGGTTGTCGAGTTACTGTGACAAACCCTTCATTATTTCAATTAATCAGACCACCATGACATTTGACTAAACTCAATTTTTGGGTACTCTTTTTACCACTGCATATGAAAGACTTCTGGTTAGTCATAAAAGGAACACCATTTTTTAAAAAAAAAACCCAAACTTGTGGTTAATTAATACCAAGCGCTCAAAAGTTGCTAAAAAGCCATCTGCTTCTCTCTTGCCTGCAAACGAAATTGCAGACTGGTTATGTAACTCTGTCGCCAGAGCCCTACATTGACGTCATAGAAGGAACAATTTTCAGTTAGTTGTAAAGAAAATGTGTAGGAAGCTTGTCATTTTGCTGATTTCTCGAAGTCACCAAAGACTGAATTGCCGAATTGTTGTGTTGCCGTCAGTTGCTCCTTGGGGTCGGGTGATGGTGTCACTATGCACAGATTTCCACTGGACCCTATAGTTTGTGCTCAAATTGGTTGTTAGTGTGTGCAAAGCGAGCATTGTGGAAGCCTTTGGTACATACTAAATTGGATGGTTCGCGCCTTACCACACTTCCAGGATAGAAAATGGAGATCAAGTTTCATTGAGTTTATGAAAATAAGACTGCTCACTACACATTGCTGACCAAAAGGATTTTGCATGAATATAACGCTTTTTCCTCGGAAACGTGGTTGTGGTCGAAGTGACAGTATTATCGTAAGTAATATTATATTGGCCCCTTATATTGACGACTTCCAAGAGTGAAATTGTTATGGTATTAGCAATGTAATGTAAAATCCTAATGTCCATCAATAAAATACATATTTTACTACCAGTGAAAAGTAATTTTGATTTTGTAAGTCGGTGAAAACAAACTTAAATAGCATTCATCCTAAGACAGGTTGCAGCCATTTTTGAAAAACGTGAAGTCAAATCCATTCGTATTAATGAGATTATGATTTGTTTTCATCAAGTTAGAATATGAAAACTACTTTCTACTAGTAGTTAAATATGTATTTGAATTGTTAACAAAAGAAGTTTGCATGACACAACCTGTAACATAACCTAAGCGAGGTCGGTGTCGAAGTGAAAATACTGCGCGATAAATTTCTTCACTTGCTAATTTTACTTGGTTTGTAACGTTCACTCACCAGTATGTAGACACTTGTCAATATGCGTCTTTATATTTGGTGTCAAAATCCTAATTACTTTATAATCATACTTGTATGCAATCAATCAATGTATTGGCGGTTAATCCTTTGAAAGAAGGGTGTTGTTTAAACATAGACACAGACACGACAGAGGGTATTCAGTATGGACTGGTAAATGTACATGCATAAACACTACCTTTTGACAAATCCCCCATTTAAATCCGCCTAAAACTAATTAATCAATCAGCATGTTATTGGTTAATCCTTTGATCGATCCAGACAAAAGAAATGCCAAATTGGGGCCTTTGTTTGGTAATCTGAGTGGCGTTACCACTAATTATACCTGTTATAAATTCATTAACTGAGCATCAAGTGAATGATGACAATTAATGTGTAGGTTTATACCACCTAACACGGATTACAACCTAGCGATACCAAGTGATTTTGATAGAATCGTCTATGAAAACAAGGATTGTAACTCGAAAACTAGGCAAAGCAGGACACAAAACTAAATGATAGTAGATTGTGAGAACATACAGCTTTCATTTTTCACAGCAGCTTTCGCAATTTCAGGTTTGTACAAACCTGTAAACGAAATAGTTTATCCCCTGAAATGTAGATGAATACTGCATGCTGAATACCCTCATTTCTATACCTACAATTAGGTCATGGAGACGCGCCGATCTGATTGGTTGAAATTTCGCTTGCGTCTGAAAATCGATTTAAGTTAATTAAAGGTCGAAATGAGTAGTTTTAATGGCGGGGTTTCATTTATAGCGATGTCAGCAAGTGATTTTGTATTTGTACCCTACTAGGGTATATATGATCTTTAAAGCTAAGATATTATGAATGCATCTAGGGTGTGTACCATACAAGAATGGAATCATGAAACCAGGGGTATTGCAGAATGTACGGTACTACCTGTATATCACTAAATCCTCTGATTCTGTCTGCAGACCTCTATATAACATTAAAACCACTGATTCTGTCTGCAAATGTCTGTATAATATATCATTAAATCCTCTGATTTTGTTTGCAGGCACCTATATGTGATTCTGTCTGCAGACATCTATATAACATTAAAATCTCTGATTCTGTCTGCAGGCATCTATATAACATTAAATCCTCTGATTCTGTCAGCAAACATCTACATAACATCAGAATCTCTGATTCTGTCAGCAAGCATCTACAAAACATCAGAATCTCTGATTCTGTCTGCAGACATCTAAATAACATCAGAATCTCTGATTCTACATAACATCAGAATCTACATAACATCAGAATCTCTGATTCTGTCAGCAAACATCTACATAACATCAGAATCTCTGATTCTGTCAGCAAACATCTACATAACATCAGAATCTCTGATTCTGTCAGCAAGCATCTACAAAACATCAGAATCTCTGATTCTGTCTGCAGACATCTAAATAACATCAGAATCTCTGATTCTACATAACATCAAAATCTACATAACATCATAATCTCTGATTGTGTCAGCAAACATCTACATAACATCAGAATCTCTGATTCTGTCAGCAAACATCTACATAACATCAGAATCTCTGATTCTGTCTGCAGACATCTACATAACATCAGAATCTCTGATGCTGTCAGCAAACATCTACATAACGTCATATCTCTGATGCTGTCAGCAAACATCTACATAACATCATATCTCTGATTCTGTCAGCAAACATCTACATAACATCAGAATCTTTGATTCTGTCTGCAGACATCTACATAACATCAGAATCTCTAATGCTGTCAGCAAACATCTACATAACATCAGAATCTCTGATTGTGTCTGCACACATCTACATAACATCAGAATCTCTAATTCTACATAACATCAGAATCCCTGATTCTGTCAGCAAACATGTACATAACATCAGAATCTCTGATTCTGTCTGCAGACATCTGAGGAGGAAGAGTGGTGGTCAGATGAACATGGCATCCTTCATCACCTGCGGAAGAGGAAAGGTGACCTTGGCTTCATCCATGGTTTCATTGCCTCTTTGTCTGTTATCATTGTGTCAGAGCTGGGAGACAAGACTTTCTTCATTGCTGCCATTATGGCAATGCGACACTCACGTCTCACCGTCTTGACTGGAGCTCTAGGCGCTCTCATCTTTATGACCATCCTCTCAGGTATGTTATGAAAATCATTTTCAGGGTCCTGTGTCTGATCTTTGTGACACAGGAAACTTAATGTTATGTTAAATTATTTTAAAGAATTTAAAATTTTATCAAATGATTGTTCAAGTAACAGTCTTAGCAAACACTTCTCTTAGAAGTGTTGCAGAAGTTATTATGAACTCTAATGAGCTTGTATAATGCTGAATTGGCAAATTTTCCAAGTGATATAATGTCCTTACTTTAATTTCCATCTTTTCAATCCCTGTTTTGTCCAAAAAGTCCTGATGATACAGGGTTTACATAGAGCCTTAGGTATAGAATATTGGTGTTGGGTTGACATGACCTGTGCGGGACCACCTGGATATTTCTGGTGGAACATAGTAAGACAAGCAGTAACTTCACTGTTGTTCTGTTGTAACAGGTTTAGTTGGGTATGCTACAACTGTGATTCCACGGGCCTATACTTACTATGTATCCTCTCTGCTCTTTGCTGTGTTTGGTATCAAGATGTTGAAGGAGGGTGAGTAAAAGATAAGGTTGCTTTATATGTATTTTGTAGAGAGTAATAGCTCATATTCAAGGGGAACAACTCTTGGGTTATTATAACCCCACTTGTCTACTCACACAAATCTATGGTGTACAGTAGTTTTTTCACTCTCTACGTTAACTTTTCACACAAATTACTATGTTAAGATATATCCTGACAATGTCGAATGGTCCTTTTCTCGTTCAAATTATTCAAAACTGATGCTAGTGCTCATGGTTTTCACCAAAGTAGTAAAATCCTCATGACTTGTATGACATTTCTGATTCTTCTCAGCTGTCCAAGTTTAAAATGTGTTAAGTGAAATGATGTTAAAGTGTAAACTCACTCATTCGGTTTGTAGGGTGGGCCATGTCGCCAGACGAGGGTCAGGAAGAATATGAAGAAGTGCAGGCAGATCTCAAGAAGCGTGAGGATGAGGTACGGACAGATTTTTCTCAAATAGTGGATGTGTGATCTGGAGTATCATATCACCTGTCTGTTTTGATGTACATCAAAGACCAACTCACTGTCAAACCTCCATATTCTTCCTTATTTCTAACTTTGCATAGAATTTCTCTTGGTTTGATCCTGAAATCAATAACCAATCAAACAGTGTCACTCACATATTAGAAATCATAGTTTTGCCCCTCAGAATATTGAATCAAATCAAAACATTTCTGAACTGACATAAAACTGGAAAAAAATGTTCTGAAGTTTATTGTACAGCCTGCCAGTCAACAATTTAACACCTGCAGAGAAATATATTTCTGTTTGTATGTGCAGCTCCAGAAACAGAACATGCCAACCACCGACATCGAGACTGGTGTTATCCGCACCCCAGGGCGCCGCCTACTGTCAGGATTAATCTCTACAGTGTTACTTCAAAGTTTTACCCTGACATTTCTAGCTGAATGGGGAGACCGGTCTCAGATTGCAACCATAGTTTTAGCAGCGAGGGAGGTAAGTATGACAACTGTCCATTTATAATCAACTCCATGGTGCTGAGACAGCTAAGACTTGATGACTTGATTGATTGCACTTGTTGTATCACCATACTGAGTCGGATATTGCTCAACATCATAATCACTGGTTTGTTTGGGCCTTACTCAGTTATTTAAACCCTTCAGTTATGAGGTTGGAATTTTGCTCACTGTGGCATGAAACAGTGGCAGCAAGAATTACCATTTTGATAATGTTTTTGTTTAGAATTGTTCAGTGTCATTCCTTTTTTATGTGAATAATAGTTTTTTAAATATTTTAATTGATTGTGCAGCATGTAGAATGTGTGTTTCAGGAAATCTGGGGTGTATTGCTGGGAGGGTTCCTGGGTCATGCTATCTGCACAGGGCTGGCTGTGATAGGAGGGCGGATGATTGCTCAGAGGATATCAGTTAGAACAGGTGTGTGTCTTAAACTGTCCTTTAATCTTGGTATGACTGAGAAAATGCAAAATTTCTTTCTGAATGTTCATTTTTAATGTATGTCCAAAAAATTGTTCATGAAACATAGATAAAAATTGCAAGACTAAAATATTTTAGTGAAATGAAAATGAATGGTACCTTTTTTACGTTTGAATTAAACTTTTGAAACTCAGTACCTACGAAGCTGAAACTAGTATTGATGCACCAAGCAATACTCTTCTCTTGACACGGTGAAGAGGTATATGTTGATCAGTTTTTGATATAACATTTCCTCAAAATTTAAGCTGACTACATTTTTAAAAGATCTGTTTCAACAGACATCAATATGTTTCAGAATTTTGACATCAGTTTCATATCTATTTTCAGTGACTTTGATTGGTGGTGTAGTGTTCATCTTGTTTGCATTCTCGGCACTGTTTTTTGGTCCTGACGACTGAGGCCTTACATGGAAGACATCTCAACTCTGCCCAGTAATTTATTATCACTTACCATCATGTTATGTCACAGCAGGCCCAGCTGCCATGTATTAAAGTGCTCACAAGACAATGGAACATATGTTGATGTTCACTCACAGAACAGTTAGGGAATTATGCTATTTATTTTCTAGTATGGAACTGAATATGAACTCATATTTACCTATGTTTATATATAGTGTGCAACCAGGGTGGAAGAGGACCTAGTTTCACAAAGCAGTCTTAGCACTAAGATGAACAATATTTCCTTCCTGTAACATAGATTTGCTGTCATTGTAGTATGATGGTTGCTTGGTGGAATCAGGCCCTGGTTTGGCAGTAGCAGTTTAAATAAAAATTAGCAAGCAAGAGAAGAAATAAGTTGTTTTGAGTTAGACTCAGGTTTAGAAGAGGAAAAGCAGTGATCTGTGAATGCTGCATACAAGATTGTTAGTTATGACTTGATTGATGTGAAGTGTTTTGAATCCCTGTAATTGTGGCAACTGATACCAGTCAAATTGATTAGAATATATAGAATACATATCTAATTGCTGTTTTAGATAGGTGCAGGCTTTGTTCTAGACCAATGACTAAATATCCCAGTGATATTTTGCAGATACACAAAATGACATTCTTTCAAAGTGGTTAAAGTCATGAAAATTACCTCATGCCACTTGTCACCAGATAAATCCCTGTCTGTGTGTTAAAAGATTTATGATGAGGAATTGTCAGCCATTATATTTTGATCACGAGCGAAGTAAATAGAGTTCCATGTTACTGATGATGATAATGTGAAGTATGAACATGTCTTGATATGTGTTTTATTCAGCATCAACAGCTGACTATGTGTTTAAGAGAAAATCAAACATGACATAACAGGTTTTGAAGTAGGGGCAGACTGTAAAACAGTTCCAAGGAAACAAACTTTGAAGAGATTTTCTCTGTTAAATCTCTGTAACATGACAATTGTGTTGTATTTCAGTATATATATCTCCACATCTGCTTTTTCATCTGATCATGTGAGAATCACTATCTTGATATTATCTGGAAAAACTCACAGAATGTCTGATGGTCTGTCTTCCAGATAGGTAGTAGGGGTTTTGTTTGTATCTCACCTGGTTCCAGTATATGTTAATTTTCGGATGATGGCATTAGAATGGGATGTACAAAGCCTTCATTATATGATACTTTTGAGTGCAGCGCCCTCTAACCCAATAGTTTTTCCACAATTCTATGTTAAGAAACAAGCATTTTTACTTTCCATGTCCCAACAAAGTGACATGAATAACAGCACTCACGGGTTCAAAATATTCCTGAATACAACAGGACCTGCTCAGACCTGACTCTTTGCATGAATTTAAGCTCTGAAAGTAAAACAAATGAATGTTTTTTATCATTTTCAAAACACCAACATTACTTGTGTCCATTTAGTATTGTTACAGTCCACATTGGAACCATGTTTCACAGCCCATCAGACATTCTTGACTAAGAACACATGTTACTGCTTTAACACTGATCTGCACATCAGAAGTTGCATTTGTAAATAGCAAAGTGTTTGAAAGATCCATTCCGTACATGACATTGATATAATATTGCATCAGTCTGTTACTTAGCAACAGTAAATAATATCACATATTATATACCTTCTCTTTACTGTTTAGTCTGTTGACTACATAAACTGTTCATGTAGCTGAGCTGGTTTACATCCAACTGTTTGCCAGAAAGTTTACATCAACTTTGTATAAATTTGTCATTCCAATCAAGCCAGATTACTTGACCAGGGCCCTCCTCCAAAAAGTATTCTTAGGGCTAACAGCTTCTAAATTCCTGACCTAAGTTATTAACTTTATTAACATAAACTCACAGTAGTAGTAATGCTGAGAGTGGAAAGGGCCCTGATTGCTGATCGATGCCAAATGAATTTATGTTTTACAGTGTTGATTTCATCCATCTAGTCCATCTGAGTCTGTATGGTCTATTTATTTCACCTGGTGACTCTGCCCCATTATCAAGTATGTTATGTAGGTTGTGGTATGCTTCATCATGGTACCTGTCCCTTTTTGTTGCCATGGAAACGTCAGCAGTATTTCTAACATCTCATTTTTTACTGTTCTTCATGTGTTCCGGACTGAGAATAGTTCCAGAATTCAGCTCGGTGAAGTTCCATGCAGTGACTATTCATACATATTTTCTAAAGAATTCAGTAGATGTACAAGTATAAATGTAAACACTGTGTAGGGAGGTAGGTGACAGATCAAGAACAGGAAAGACACATGTTGTACAGGGTAGGGTTCAGGGGTCAGGAGGTCATCAAAATGTATCACAACTATAGGATGGGTTGCATAAAAATAATTGCTTGGTTCTATTTCCTTGATTTTATAGATATAGTTTAGGCTCCATCCATCTGTATGTATGAATTGGAATATCTTAGAACCTTTGACTAGATTCTTATCATATTTGGTACTTATATTCACCACAGTATAAGAAAGGCCCCAGTCAGGTTTGGTGAGATTGACTGTCACATCTAGGTCACAAGGGGAGTTAACATTTTACCCTTGTCAGCAACATATCTCAAGAACCAGTCATGGTATTTCCTTCATGGGGAAACTATTTTTACTGGGCTGAAATGAAACGATGCTGTGGAAAGACTAACAAAACTAATGGTCGTGTCTCAAGCTGAGTACAGGTAACATTTTCAGTGTTCTTTCAAGCCACTTGTGCTTGATTCCCTTCTTGTATTTAGTGTCAAGTGATCCGGCTGAAGTCTTAGATTCACCATTTATAGGTCGGGCAAGGTGCTGACATTGTTTTACATATACTAGAGGCAGATCACAATGTGACCTGACCTGGGGAGTGCTGTGGTTTCTGAAAACAATGGCACCCATCCACCTTGGGATCCTACAGCTTAAAATCTTTAGTTGTTTAGTTTATTTGACTTTTTTAAATCCTACCAGAACTACAGTCATCTTTAAACTTACGGTCAGAGGGATTTGATACACGATCAGCTATGGGAGTTATTACAATATGCCATTTGATTTGATATTGTGATGTCATTTATAGCATGATGGGAAGGGAAGTAAGTGTACAGGAAAAAGCATATCACTGAGAGGATGCACACCATATTTACATACAAATTACAGGTTTAGCTTATATATTTTATGTTAATCTGTATATAAGATGATTGTTTTGTTTTTCTGCGAATGATATTTGAGGCTCAGATGAATTGTGTTTATACTCCATTTTTAGTAAACATTGTTGTAAATGTGGTATTATTTGAATCCTCATGTATTAGTGTAACTTTTCAAACTCATTCATTTGAGACTTTTCATTCTGTTACCTCTCTGCACAACCATTTACGACACCTGATCATCTTAGATGGTGGCCAGCATTACAGGTTCATAACTGCTAAAACATTGGTATCAAAATGTCTGATATCCAAAACTAAACTAAAATGACCACTTCAGAATTACAATAACCCTAATACGTTTGTAGTTTCTGATCTCTGTAGCACCAAAATGGCTACACTGAATGAATGTGCTTTTTCCTTTTGTGAAGATGGGAATTTCTGAAATGTTGTGTTGGAGAATGATTCTGACTTGGTATAGAGCTGACGTCAGCATGGTTCAAGAAGCCACAGATGCAGTATTTAGAATGCGGCTTCACACAGAGAGGTGTTGTAATGTGGTCAATTATCTGAATGTAGTGAGACTGACTGTTTCTTGTATGTTGCTTTCATCTACTTAATTTTGTCTCCTTCTGGCTATGTTGTTTCTGAGGTTTGACTGTTGCTGGTTCCTCGGTTCTGATCTGCTTTCACACAGTTGATAACTGAGGCAATACATAGATATATGGTTTCAGTTAATAATCTGAACAAATTATCCAGATTAAACGGTCTTGAAAATATTTTGAAACACACTAATCATTGATATGATCTGTTTGAGATCATAAGTGATCTTTATTCATTTTGGTCAGTAGTCCTCACAAAATCATTAAAAAATATTATCCTGCAACAGTTTTTAAATATTTCTTCTCCAAATTCCTGCGTAATAATAACACTTGTACCCTATGCACAATTGTGTGTTGCAAGTTTGTTGAGCTGCCTCAAGTTATGTGTTTGTGATATTCTTTCAGGTAAGTTCAAGCTCTTGTCAAGTCTTATTGGTCAGAGTAAGAAGTCCAATATGCGGGGGATCACAATGCACTCTACAGAGTTGCCTCTCTTTAGGCAAGCCAGGCAATGTCATCTGACATCTGGGAACTATGCTAACAGAAGTAATTATAGGCTTGGCATCCATGTCAGCTCGACCATCGGTCTTGGTCTGTCTCATATAGTACAGGGTGTTTGGGAAATCTCAAGTGTTATTCCAAAAAAAGTACCAAAATATTATAATGTTGAACATTACTTAGTGAAGCTCTACTATCAAAAAGTACATGCAGTTGTATGTTCTTTAAGTCTAATTAATTTCAGGCAATGTATGTTGTGATTTGTGAGCAAGATCAAAAGAATTCTTAAAGAAAAGAAACAAAAAGCGCACACCTGCAGATGGCCAAACAAGTAATGTTGGAGGAGGTAACTAAAATGTCTTCCTATTAGGCTGAAGACCTATTGTAATATATGTTTGGAAAATATCATTTTTCTTTTCTCTTCTGAAGATGCATGTATGATGCTCATTTGAGATAATATCTGGTCAGGTTTAAATAATGTGATATACAGCAAACCACCCTTACTTGCCATCAGCGTCAGCTGACAATGTAATGTTTGTGTGCTCTTCCATGCCATGGAAACATGTCCATCTATGGAAGCATTTCTTTTGGCCCAACATCAATTGTTGCCTTCTGTTCCAGTTCATGAACCTGTCATGATACATCCATTATAATCCATGGCGTCAGAGGTCACTGACAGTTTGAGATATTCAGCTATTACATCAGTAATGGCTAATTTATTGTCATTATGTTATAAATATCCATGAGACAACACCTGCAGTAGCTTAGTGTTTATTGTGATGCTGTCATTTCTTTCACTTGTATCACCATGTAGTTGAAATATGATGGAGTTTGGCATAGAACTAAAATCAAGAACTAACTTCCCTTGTGTCAGCATGTTCCTGGGGAATCTGTGTCATGAATGGATTATAATTAGATTTGACAGCTGTGATCCTGGGTATTTGTCATGATAGTGTAGCCTAGTGGTTAAGGTGTTCCCGCTTCATAATTGTATCCTGTTGCGATATTGTTGGAATACTGCTAAAAGGGATGTAAAACTAAACTGACTGCCTCGCTCACTATCAGGATAAAATGGAGATGAAATAACCAGGATTACTGGGGCTGTTCTCGTTAGGAGATGAACATCATGTGTTGGCCAATTTCCGGGTGTTATTGAGTATTTGAAGCATGGGAATGCATATGGAACTGACGACTAATGAAATATTCCTGTGCTTTAAATACTCAATAACACACGGAAATTGGTCAACACATGATGTTTATCGATGTTGTTAACAAAAAAGTAAACCAAGGGGTTTTACTGTCTGCACTCGTTTACATCGAGTACAGGTACAGCAGTGAAGTGTCATCAGCTGGCCATTTCAGCTGGTTCCCATGGTAGCATCTGGAGTTGCTCATTTGTGACGTCATTCTAACTTTACGCCACGATATGATTTGAATGACATCACCACTGTTGATGACACAACAAAGCAATTGTTAGCGATGTTTCTACGTGTCAATATGCAGTGAATAGTCTTGCATTTTTCTGGGAATCTAATACCATTGAATCATGTTTTTCACTTAATCAGATTACAGAACACAGTAACTTTTGGTTTACAATTTTAAATCATTATAGGCTGTATTGCATTAACATTAAACATGATCAATATACATGTATTTACTGATTTACCCTGGCCTCCTTCATTGATCCTTTACCTAAAGCATTGTGCAACAAGTCAGAATTACACACTCTCTTCCTTATACCAGATTATGAATTCTCCATGTTTTGCATGAGTTTCATTCTTGAACAAACAAATAAGGCTTCACCAAAAATGTTTTCATTTATGATGGGAGTTTGATCACAAAATGAGTTTTGCTTATATTTGCATGGCTCAGTAACACTAATTTCAAGAAAAACTACTGTGCCTATTTCTACTTTTTGGTTTGTTGTGTTTAAGTTTCAAGTCATAAGACAAAATTTTCCAAAATGGGTCAATTAAGTATTACTTATTTAGCATCTAATTTGATTTATTTAAATAATATTGAGTGTATCTTCAGCAAGAAAACAAGGCATAGGTGCCCCAGTTGCCCAAAGTTCTGTAGAGTTGCATTCTCTCAGTGTGCTTGAAAAGCCTATTATCTCCTTGAAGATTATAATATTTACACTTACCTGCATCATTTTGTCATTGTGGTCTTAATCACATAATATCCCTTGCCTATCTGACCAGCAGTTACATTCTCCCCATACACTTGAGGGTGTTCAGTGTTCAGTTATGGACGCTTTAAAGCAAATGTCTTGTTCTAGCAGGTGCAACCATAATAGACAATAAGAAACTCATGACAGGAATAACATTATCTGTCATTCCTGTCATGAATTGGTTATTGTTGTGTTTCTGTCATCTCTGCTGTGTAAGGTATTCTGGTGTAAATCAGTTACCTGTGTCACAGTATTGTATATATTGTTTGTGGATGGCTGTCATCTCTGCTATGTAAGGTATACTGGTGTAAGTCAGTTACCTGTGTCAGAGTGATGCTGTATATACTTTAAGTGGATGATCAGTCTGGTGACAGTTTATGCTTGTGGGAGAGAACTCAGGTTCCTTTGTGTGTGAGTGCTGTTTATGATGAGAAGCAAGTCCTTATTGGTGGAAGACAGAGTATCAAAGTGAGATATGTATTAACTCTTTCTTTATGCATGTTTGAAATGCCAGTATCCATTTTCCAAAATCTGAAACCTCGAACACCGGATGTAGGTTTGAGACCCTGTCTACGGTTGGTGAATCAAAGTAATTTACCACGCTGTCATAGCTTTATGAACAAAATGTTAACTGTTTTCATCACACAAAAATGTACATGCAATGAGTTCATCTGCAACACTGTTAAGACAGGTGCATGCAGTACCACAAATTGCAAATCTCATAAGAAATGTGAAAACATTTAAGTTTATTTTCTTATCATCCGACATGGATAAATATTTTGTCTCGACTGATCATAGCTAAAACAATATGGAAATGATGTTATTGTGAACTGCAGCTGATTGAAAAACACTGGGGTCTGTATAAAGTACAGCACATAGTTCACTGTTATTGATTTTCTTGGTATTTTCAGAGTCATTTTTTTGTGTTGTCAATTAGATGCACCAAAGGTATTTTATTAGTTAAAAGAAATGAGACTACTGGTGTTGAAGTTTGCAGATGTCTGTATCTTATGAATGAGAAGAGAAATGCCACCAGTTTCGTGGAAAGTGACATGTTTGTGTAAACTGTATGTTGTCATCCTCACATGGGAAATAAATTATTCATCTTTTTTAAACAGTGTTTTGTCACTAATTCACGCGTTATTTGTTCATTATCATGAATTAGTAATTCATACCAAAATTCGTTATTAATGGTAACCAGTACAAGCAATGTATTAGCATTCAAATATTAGAAAATATATCAGCTCCTGTCAAAAGTAGTGAAACTTATCTCACAGACATTCTATTGAAAAAGGTATTAGTTATGACCACACAATTTCACAGAGTTAAAATCCTAGCCTGAGGTAATCAGAGCTCCACTGTAAGATAAACCATTAACTAAGACAAGGGTTATGTCTGGACAGGATAATAAACTGCCTTGATGAGGTAAACATGTCATCACCTACAGTAAAATAACATTATGCAAACACCAGTTGAGGGTCGTTGAAGATCCAGCCCAGAGTAAGCAATCAAGCAACCATGATTTTGTGTACACAATGCCATTTAGAAAGTGGTCAAATGCAGCATGTGTCATATTTGGGATTTCACTTTCTTAGTAAAGTACAAATTCTAGTACTTTTTTGGTTGAGTCCCATCCGGGATTCGAACCCGCACCCTCAGAGGTGCCTGACTCTGAGGGTGCGGGTTCGAATCCCGGATGGGACTCAACCAAAAAGTACTGGAATTCTATCTCCTGGTAATAAATGACATTTCTCTTGGTATGACGATAAAAGTTATCTCCCCAGATCAGAATCAGGTTTAACTGAGGTGTGCAGCTAAGACGACTTGGTGGGTCCTTGCCACTGAAAACCAACATTGAGTTTGTAAGTCAGAGGTTTGGGGTTTCCATCTTCAGTGCTGTTCAGCTTGTCATGACAGGAGAGTCAAAGTCAAAATCAAAACGACCTTATGATTAGGGTCTGGGGTCCAAATGAGGACACCAGTGAAATCCCTTATCTAAGGGGCGTGCTAGTCTGCTTGGGGGAATTATCTCAGCAGAGTCTGAAGTCATAAGAGGCTAATTAAAACCTTTTAAACACAAAACTATTTCTCTGGGTTTCTGTGCTTGATTCCTAGAAAATGTTTACTGAAAGAACCGCTTATTCAATATTCCAGTCTACACAGGAGAGTCCGAAATGCCAGCATGGACAGTGGGTCTGTAGTTTCCACGTTCACAAGTGCAAAAACGTACGTACCGCAAGTAGTTACACATTGCTGACTGTCGACATCGATTGGTTCTGAAGCATTCATTCAGTCTGATTTAACTAGCAGGGAGAGCCACCATGTACTTGAGTTATCAGACTTGTGTTTAACCCAATGCTTGGCTTTCTCACATACCGGATCTGCGTAAGTATCGTGTCTAGACCAAATAATCCAGTGATCGATAATGCGAGCATCGTTCCACACCATCAATGTTTAATTACACGCCAAGCTTGGTTACCTTATTCTTTGGTCGCCTCTTCAAAGCTCATTGAAATAAGTTATAGTGTAGCGGTAAGTATGAATATATGATAATGATGAAACGGAACTGCAAGAAAGGTTTCATGGCAGTACTGAATGAATTTAAGGACAAGTCACGCCATTCCAAATAACAGATATTGAAAACCTCCATCAAGTTTTTCAAATAAGGCAATCTACACTCACTTGCCACATTGTTATTTTTATTGCTAAAAATATTTCTACAGCCCTAAGCTGTAAATGTCGACAGTGAAGCGGGACACGTGAACTGGTTTACACGTTTCTCCACGTTGGTTTTCAAAAAGTTGATAACGACCACGTGTTTTTCACATCGTAAACCTCGTGAACCGAGGAACGTCAGCACAGAGCGAATGGCGATAAGCATTGTAATGCAAGGAAAGTGCTGTGGTCGCAAATTCAGCGACCCCGTTCTGTAGCAAGATATCTTCAAGTCAGATTAACTCGTAGTCTCTGAATTTTTTTTTTGCCACATTACCCCATTTGAATAGAAAAGGATGACCCTGTGGGATGTGAAATTATGAACCAGAGGAAAGTCTTGATTTGACTCATTCGAGGCTTTCTCAACAGGGACTGGTCAGTTCCGGCTCTGCACCAGTGAGTGAGTGAGTGAGTGAGTGAGTGAGTGAGTGAGTGAGTGAGTGAGTGAGTGAGTGAGTGAGTGAGTGAGTGAGTGATAGTAAATACTTTGGTCACATCGGCAGTATTTCAGCCATACCGGAACTAGAAATTTGCTGCATGCGCAATAAGTACATGTTGTTAGCATAAACTCCAGTCATCAAAGGACTGTAAACACAGATGTTGTTTTTAAAATAGTATGTATCCACGAGTATATATCATCATGTGTAACAGTATAATATGAAAGAGGCTACAAATCGTCGGCAGCCAAGGAACATCACAGTACTCAAGTACTGTAGGAAACAGAAAAACACGGTGTTTCTTTTTATATCTACAATTTAGGTAATTTACATGTGTGAACCTTCAATTTGTTGAACTAAGTTCGGCCTTACTACAGTCTCAGTCTCACCATGTGCCCGTTGACAGCGCTTGTATTGCATGCCAGGTGAGTCGGCGGTCCGTCGCCATACCTGGCTGAGCGACCTAATTTACTATTTCCGATTTGGGGGACCATTGGGACGTGCAGTACCTTTGCTACCTGCATGGAACAGCAGGATTTACATCATCCCACTAGCAACTAACCATCAGCAGCAAATGTCGCTAAACTTAAAACAACCAAAATTCGATGACTAAAAACCCTGCTATTATTTGGTGGTCAAGCAAGATGTGTCATTTGGTGGTTAGTTCACACTGTATTAAGTGGGTGAGTTTAGTTTTAGCAATATTTCAGCAATATCACGGCGGGGGATACCAGAAATGATCTTCACACATTTTACCCTTGTGGGGAACCGAACCCGGATCTTCGGCATGACGAGCAAACGCTTTAACCACTTGGCTACCTCAACGCCCCACACTATGTCAGGGTATCTAAACATAAGACTCTCATGGCTAGGTCCGGATACAAAATAACCAGAGGAAATACATTTAACTGTTGTTCTGATAAAGGCTTGAAACAGGACGTAAAAAAGCAGGCAGTTGAGTCGAATCAACCACAGCGAATGACCTCGAGAGAAGAAAGTCATTATGTACAATCAAATAGTATGTGAAACCTAAGGTTTATTGGTTCGTGTGTTGATTGTATTCCCGCCATGTGGCTGCAGTCTGCAAATAGTCGAGTCTGGTCCAGACAATCCAGTGATCAACAGCCTGAATATCTATCTGCAATGACGTGTCAACCAAGTCAGCATGCCTGACCATCAGTTCAAGTCTGTGATGTACAGTTTGATAAACGTATGTACATTGTACAAAAATGTTAACACGTAGGTTCTTACCAAAGTGTATAACATTCAACCTGAGTAGGTCGCCCTTCCATCGGTGTCTTCTTTTACCGAAAATAGAAATACATGTAGGTGTATTCAAATTACTTCCTAGATTCAACGCAACACATTGTTGTTCCCGATTGACGCAAACTCACGCACAAGGAGGACGTCACTTCTCATTTTCCTTGGTTTCAGTGAGAGAAAAAAAACCCAACTACATGCCACATTTATGTTATTTCAAGCCGACATATATAGTTATATAGTGGAGACTTATCGGAGCGTAAACCCTGGAGATATCGAGGATGTGACACATATGGATCATACCAGACCCCATATACCCACTTCGTCCAATACTTTAATATGGTTTTATCTATATCATGGCGGAGTAACCAACGACGAAACTTATTTTTCCTACGAGACTAAACATGAATGTCGGTGGAGCATGTAATCTTTTCCTAATAGGTGCCCACCTCAATAGTGCACTGTCACTTCACAAGGCAGATAGCAGGAATAAAAACGTCATAATATTCCCCCTCGTATATACTGTTCAAAACGTACAAATACCTGAAATATCAAAGCAAGTCTACAATACAACGTCTGATCTAGATTTTTTCAGCAAATATTGGACTTCCCTCGACCTTTGATTATAAAAGATAACTATTTATAGCAGTCAACTTCAGTAATATTCATACCTTACAAGTGAGAGGAGGTGAACCTGGGGGTGATCGTCAGTCTTGTAACAGAGACTTTCTGACAATACAATAAAAGCATTGAAATTCACCTGTAATTGATATGTATCACTTTTAAATGAAAAATCCAAGACTTTGTATTGCATGTTAAATAACAACTTCACATGAAATGTTTGTCAATTACTGAAATACAGAAATTAAAATGAATAATGACGGCACATCATGGCGTGGGACTGATGGACACGTGGGATTCTATATACTTGGTGAACATTTCCTGCTCTTGATATTTTGTACGATTTGTGTACTGTACTGTTGCGTGGGCTGCATTACAGTACAGCTAGATCACTGAATCATTCTACGCCTGATAATATTGAACGGTACCTTTCGTTCTAGAACGGACCGTTATCAGTCTCTCCGATTTAATTATCTCGGTGAAATATGCAACTACGCAGTAGATTTTCATTTCGAAAGGTCATGAAATTTTCCGTCACGTTTCTGTGACTCATGCAACCGCGTGATTCTGACGAGTCCGTTCTAAATCGGACTAGGAACGCCCACAACCGGTCCACCGAACGATCGGGAACGTTCTTTTTGCTATTCTTAGCCGTGATACACAGCTAATTTTGCTGAATCCTTCAGGAAGTTGCGCAGAAGTCCAATCCACGAATCAAAATAAACATTCTGTGGTTGATCGCTCCTCCCACAACCTCAATGGCAGGTATATAAACCCTTGTATTCCTCCCTTGCTCCAAAGCCCGGCCACGTAGCTCACTGCAAAGAATATCCGTGATCGTCAACACCGCTGTCAACCAAACTATCACAACAAATCCACCTTTGAGGGACACTGAATCGTTGTCACTTCGCAAGCGCAAAAAGATGTCGGTCGTAATCAAAGCGTTCCTGGAGCGGGATGGGAACCCAAAGGCTGAGATCAGACGTTTCGGAGTTCCTGCTGATGCATCGGCAAGTTTTGCCTACATATTTTCGAAGGTGTCAGAAGTCTTTCCCGGACTTGTCACTGGAAACTTCAACCTCTTTTGGAAAGGTTAGTGATACATGTGGGTAATATATACAGGTAACAGCTTTATCTTTAAACATATATACAGTAAGAGCTTTTCTTTGATGAATTATATGGCATGATTTTGTGTCATATTAAGTTGGTGTAGCTAATGAAAACTTGTTATAAATTTGTATTCAGGTGCCATTTTGATCACTATTTAGATCTACATGAATGTGCATTGACAAATTACAAATTGATAGGTATTTGAATTATTTGTGAAATACATGTATGGTGATAGTCAGTGTGATATGCTGGAAGTGAATGCACTTGTCTTCCATATGACAGCTTGACAACAGATGTTGAAGATGAGTCCGTGAAATGATACATTTGAGTATATATAGATTGTATGGATTTTCATATTTAATGGGGTGTTCAAATTTTTTTGTTTCTCCAGACAGCGATGGAGACCTGGTGTGTTTTTCTTCAGATGAGGAATTGATGGAAGCTCTGGGATTTGTAACTGATTCTGTGTTCAGAATCTATGTTAGAGGTGAGACTGGATGTATATGGATTGTAAATCCTGCAACTTCGTAGTGACAGTGTTAAATCAATATGTGAGACATATAGAGACAGTCACTAGTACATTCGTAAATGGATTGTTATTATGTCAAAGCACATTTTCCCGAAATGTAAATTTCAAACAAAATTTGTTATTTTCATTTTATTCTCATTCTACAACAAAGAAAAGTAAATTGAAACCAATATTTCATTCAGCTTGATTGACAGTATTAAGCTTCCTGCTGACAAGGCCAAATAATGGAGTATATGAAGTCTCATGATGACTCATGTTTGATTCAGTAATAGTTGTAAACATATCATGGAAATGACATGTTTCTAAACATAGGGGAAATGAAAAATTTGAATTAGACTACATTGTGAAATGAATATTTCATTTCCTTCTGGTCTGTTAGAAGAGGATTTACAAATGGGGTATTTACTTCAAAAGAAGTTCTTTGCATGTATTTCAATATGTAAACTTAGTTGGTCATCATTTCATCATTGTTTTGAAGTATAGATTATATGTTATGAGAATTTTTAGAAACTTTTATGTTTGTTGACATCAGACACCACAAGAGATCAGCAGTTTTGTGATTGTTAGGTAACCGTTTTCAGTTGAATAATATGTCACAACATTGAAACCTTTTGGACAGGGATGTTCAAGCAATGTGACTCTAACCAGCTGTTCCTCCAAGTCCCCATACAAGCTGTTGAGAGTGTTCATGGGTTAATTAATGTAACAAACTGGACAGACAATAATAGTTTATGTCATTCTTGTAGAAAATTAATTTAATAAACAAACTTTGCGGACAGTTTTGCATTTGGAACAAGGGCTGTTTTATAGTGTTTGCTGATTGGTAATTTCAGAGCATGCTCCGACGTCGTCTGCCAGCAGCAGTGGTGGCAATGGAATACTCCACCCCAATGTTGTGTGTGACGCGTGTGAGGGGGCTGTCCGTGGAATCCGCTACAAGTGCTGTGTGTGCCCAGACTATGACCTCTGTAGTCTGTGTGAGGCTAAAAAGATCCACTCCGAACATGACATGTTCAAAATTGTGACCCCCATGAACTTGTGTGGCCCTGGCAGAATGGTGAGATTTCAGAATTGTTTACATTGAAGAGTATTTTGTTTTATATTCACCTGAAAGTTTGAATCAGCCTGTTGTCTCTTTGTTTGTTGTGGTTGTGTTATGTGATAACTTAAAAAATGTACATATCCTGGCATGGCTCGCTGCTTTTACTATCATCTCCGCCATGCCTGTGACTTTGACCCCGAGGTCGTCCTGGAAAATGATGATTTCAAACTTCTCTGGAATATGCCAATATACAGCCTGAGACGAATTCCAGAGAACAAACCTGATCTTGTCCTTTTTGATAAAGCCAGTGAAATTATTTATATCATTGAATTTTCTGTCCCTTTTGACAACAATGTGATTGGCAAGATTCAGGAAAAGTTTGATAAATATGCGGACCTCGCCTTTGAAATGTATAGCATGCATCCCAAGTACACTGTCGTCAGGCTCCCCATTGTTCTCGGTGCCCTTGGTTTGGTACCTCCTGATCTCTTGGCGCAGATCAGGAGAGTGCCCAGATTCTCCACCGGGAGTACAGCCCCTCTGACAATCTGGGTAATGCAGAAGGTTGCAGTGTTGGGGAGCCTCCATATTCTGTGGACAGTTCTTGGTGGGTTCCGACTAGGCAGTGTTTCCTGGGAGAAGTCCCATTCGCTCTCTGGGCTGCGTGTAGAGGGGGCGGGGGCCCTGAGCGGATGATGAACTTTACCAGTCTGACTGTGCCAGGATCACCCAAACCCTCTCTGCTGCATATCAATCTTAACCTGTAAATAATAATAATAATATTAACATGCACTCTCCTCAGTATTCATATTAATAATAGCAACAGACAAAATAATCATGGTTTGTTCTTCGGTATCGGTAGTTTTCTGTCAAAGTGTGATTGTGTAAGATAATATTGTTCACTCATCACCTTTGTTCTTACTCTCAGCCGTTTCGTCCTCCTCCACACTTCCGCCGATGGATGAAGCGTTACATGAACCGCTGGCACAACCGTCATGGTGGATGTGGCATGGAAACTGATGGGGATATTCCCACTGGTACAGACTCTGACCCTAACCAAGATGCGGAGCAGGATGCTGGTCCAGAGGAGGAATATCTCCGCAGTGTGGGAGAGAATGTGGCAGCCATGATGGACCCTTTTGGTATGTCAGTCAGTAACATGCAGTGCAACCGACGTCACCTGGGACAGGTGGAAATTGTGCTTTGTGTTATGTGGATGAGAACTCAGACATTAACATAGGAAGTTCAGATTTAATTGCTTCCTTTTGTTGATGTAACAGATTAGCCTTGTCAAAGATATTTTTCCAGATCAGAAATATTTTTTACAATTTTTTTACACATGTTCTGAAATATTGTTTTATGAATTTTATACCTTCAGTTTAATAGTTATTAAAGAATAAACATTAATGTTGGAACTGTCTACAATATTTTTTTGTGTCCTTTAGGTATTGATGTGAAATTTGAAGTTGAGCATCAAGGTCGCCGTCGTGGTGGGCAATGCCATGGAGCTGCTCGACGTGGATGTAGAGGTTTTGGAGGAGGATGGGGCTTTGGCTGGGGAGGACACAGAGGCCATGGTTACCGATTCCGCCATTGCCATCGTCGCTGTGGCAACAACCAGGACAAGGAAGCTGGGAAAGAAGACGACAAGATGAGAGATGAAGCAGGTGCCAAACCAACAGAACCCAAGCAACAGGAAACACGAGGCACAACAGCTCAGGATGGCTCTAGACCTTCTGAAGTTCCTGTCACAGACAAAATGAAGGGTCTGCAAATCAATGACGGCCCTGGTAGTTGTGAAGGAGAGTGGACCCTTCTGTCCAACTCCAGATCTCCACCAAGCCCTACTCACCCAGGTAAGCACTTGTAGCACTTAGCACTTAGTAGTGGAACAATGTGGCCACATTTGAAGCCATAGTACATGTACTACAGTATTTCTTTATTTGTGCTTAATGTGTACACATTAAATATTGGTTATGTAGTATAGTGAGTGGGAGTGGGTGTCAGGAAGAGAAGAACTGAGATAAGGGAGTCACCAAAATGTTTCACAATTGTGTTAAAAAGGTTGATTGAAGATGTAGTGAAAGAATAATAATGCTACTTTTACAGTTAAACATTATTTAAATTTGGAACATATATAAGTACTGGTCATGTATTACAGGAAGGATATTTTTTATTGAAAAAGTTTTGCATGGATCCTTGGTATTTTAGGGCGTGATGGGCTTGTTTATGGTATATTAAGAGGTGTAATACACACCTGTGCATTCCCTCATGACCGTTCTTCAACACAAGTAAATTAGACACAGTAGATAAGAAAAGAGAAATGTGTTATTTCCCCAATACTGTTTGACTGACTGCAGTAAATAATGCAGATTAATTTCAATATATTTTGTGGCTTTTGTTGCAGTGTATTGATGTCCGAATCCAATACAGTAAACCCTCACACAGAGTAGTTCTTGAATTAAGTTCACAATTTGTTATGCTTGGTACTGTGAATGAATTTTTTAGTGTTCAAAATTTTCGTGCAGACCCCAAGATTTCTGAGGCGCTACATCAGATGTCCCAGATGGGTTTCACAAATGATGGTGGCTGGCTCACTCGACTTCTTGAGGCCAAGAACGGAGACATCAGTCAGGTGCTGGATGCAATCAAACCAGATCGCAGAACCAACGAGGGCTTCAGAGCCTAAGCACTGATCCAAATTGTGACACACTTTTACAAAAGGCTGTTACCATCACTGGGTTTTAAATCTGTACATGACAACAGCTCTTCGTATGAGAAGTGATTCTGTTATGGATAAAATATCTGAGGGATTTGTCTGACTATGTTTTTAATATGTTGAACTGTCATTTCTATATATTGAAAGATGCTTTGCAATTTGTTGTTTTTTTCAAGTCAGTGACACCTTAATCAAATCTTGCCAATATCATCCTCATTTAAATCAAGGGTTAAAGAGAGAAAACTGAAGAATTGAGAAGACAGATATTCTCCATGAAAGTGGATTACAACACGTTTAAACTGTTCAGCTGAAAAATGACACATCTGGTATTTATGTTGAGTGTGAAGTAGAATGCTAAAATTCTGCCATGGAAATGGTCTTAAGTGAGATTTTGTTCATGTTTCGGTGCATTTACATTTTGTTGTTGTTTCCGATTATGGTATATGCAAAATATGCACACGTTGGATTTTATCAGTTG